>NC_062218.1:125829593-126454593 GCF_902686445.1 Sciurus carolinensis
CTC
Source organism: Sciurus carolinensis (assembly GCF_902686445.1). Taxonomy (NCBI): domain Eukaryota; kingdom Metazoa; phylum Chordata; class Mammalia; order Rodentia; family Sciuridae; genus Sciurus; species Sciurus carolinensis. Next base: position 125,829,597 of record NC_062218.1, read on the forward strand.
CTAGTTCTGAAAGCTGGAAGTCTGAGATCAGGATGCCAACATGGTCAGGTTCCAGTGAGAGCTCTCTTCCTGGCTAGTAAATGGTTGCCTTTTTGCTGTGTCCTCACGTAGTTGTAAATTTTTTGCCCTTCACTCATACAGAAAATATGCAATTTTTTTCAATCTAACCAGCAACTCTTCTGATTATGTGAACAAGCACCCACCAGCTAGCTAGCTGCAAAGAGAAAACATTTACATTTTAATTCAATCTAGTGATCTGTCTGTTTGAGATCACACTGTCTCCTAAGGTAACCTATCTCTTTAGGAGTCTATAAGGCAAAGTCCCTGGCGGGGATCATGTAGAAGATAGGTGTAGCCAGACTTCTAACAGGACTTGCAGACTAGGACCACCACCCAGACTTTCCGAGCTCTGCCCAGCCACCACTCTTGCCCTCAGATGGCATGTGGGTGTGGGAGGTGAGTGCAGCGGGAGAGGGGCCTGAAATCTGGACCTGGGTAGTGTCCTCCTGCTTCTCTGGTGTCTACCTCAACCTCCCTAGTCAGAGAGCCCCTTCTCCTTCTGCTGGCATTTACATTTTTGTTTACAGTATAATTTTTAGTTTGATCTCTGGCTTGTTTGAGACCTGGAGGTGCCCACTGGCCTACCTGAGCCCTGGAAGTCTGCTATGTCTCCTGCATGATCCTGACCTAAGGGCTCTGACAGGCCGCCTTCAGCTATACTGCAGTATTCCCCCTTCCCAAACCCACATCCTACAGCAGAGTCCTCAGCTACAGCTGCAGCCAAATTATGTGTCCTTTATTGAAAGGACACTGAAAACATCTGGATCTCGTCTGGGCCACACATTAACCAAAGGTTAAGAGTTACATTTAGCCATCCCTTTTTCGCCTAAAACCTTGGAACCAACAATTTTAAAGTGATGTAGCCTCTTCCACAAAGCAGGGGAAACGTACATGTAATTCCTTACCCCTAACGCCAAATACCAATGAGGGGCAGAGATCTTCCTGTCCTTGGCTTTCCTCTCAGTGACTAATATATTTTAACCCAAGTCTGAGAGGTTGTGATTCTTTCCCTCCCAAACTATTTCTTCCTTATCCCACAATCTCTCAGGACAAGAGGATTTCATTTCACCTATTTTTTTTTTGTTTACAAAGACATCTTTTTTACCTTTATGGAAGAAATTCTAATTCAGGTTTTCCATGTTTGGTTTTTTTGTTTGTTTGTTTTTGTTTTTGTGTTCTGTGTCAAATGGAATTTATTCCAGGGATACAATATTTAAATTTTCAAAATCAATATTTTGTCCAATATTTCAAAATGAATAAATGCAAATCACCATATCAACAGGCTAAAGAGGAAAAATTACATGATCATATCAATTGACATAGAAAAAGGATTTGTCAAAATTCAAAATCCTGAAGCAACCCATGTTTGGTTCTTGACATCCTTAAAATTTAAGAAAATTCAGAAAAATGTCTCTCTTTCCCTAAAGTCTGTCCTACAATCTTGTTGCCTTAATGCAAAATCCCATTTAAAATGGCAGAAACTGAGTATAAATTCTTTTTCTTCATATTACTACCATAACCACAGTTTAACCTGATTGTATTCCAGCCATATTAATCCCTTAGCTTATAGAAGCAGAAAATCTAGAAAAATACATGGAAAGGCAAAAAAGAAAAGTACTCATTTTTATGAATTCTACCTCAGTTGTACTCATATTTAACATCTATGTGTATTTTTTCTTACTCTTTTTAACTTATAATTTTTAACTGATACATAAAATTGTACCTATAGAGTACTATGAGATGTTTTGATACTTGAATACCTTGTGTGATGTTCAAAATACAATAATCATATCCCCTCCAACTTTAATCTTTTCTTAGTATTCACCTCTGAACATTGCTACACTGGTAACATGTGAACTTTTGGGGAGACACCTCATGTCCAAATCATAACAAATGAGATGGCACAGTACTTACCTTTCTGGTCTTAGCCTATTTCACTTACATAATGATGTCCAATTCAACTTATTTTGTCCGTAATGACAGGATTTCATCATTTTATGGCTGGATCATACTCCATTGTGTGTGTGTACCACACTTGTTTTATCCACTCACCAGCTGATGGACACTTCGTTGGTTTCCATTTCTTGGCTATTGTGAATTGTGCTGCAGTGAGCATGGGCATACCGAGATCACTTTGACATACTGATATACACCCAGCGGTGGGATTTCTGGATCATAAGGTAGTTCCAGTTTTAATTTTTTGAGAAACCTCCAGACTGTTTTCCATGTGCTTATACTATGTCACATTTCCAACAACAATGTACAAGGATTCCCCTTTCTGCACATACTCAATAGTACTTGTCATCTTTATTCTTTTTGATAGTAGCCATTCTTACTGGAGGGAGGTGATTGTTCATTAAGGTTTTAATTTGCATTTCCCTGATGATTAGTAATATTGAGCATTTTTTCAAATACCTGTTGACCATTTGTATATCTTCTTCTGAGAAATATCTATATAGGTCTATTGCTTTTAATTAGGTTATTTGCTTTTTGCTATTAAGTATATTTATGTTTTGTTTGGTTTGGTTTGGTACCAGGGATTGAACCCAGGTTTGCTTAATCACTGAGCCACATCCCCAGCCCTGTATATATTTTTATTTTGAGACAAGTTCTCCTTAAGTGCTTAGGACCTTGCTAAGTTGCTGAGGTTGACTTTGAATTCACAATCCTCCTGCCTTATCCTCCCAAACTGCTGGAATTACAGGCATATGCCACAGCACCCAGCTGTTATTGTTTTGAATTCCTTATATATTCTATATATGAATCCAGTGTCAGACATATTGTTTGCAAATATTTTCTCTCATTCTGCAGGTTGTCTCTTCACTCTCTTAGTTGTTTTGTTTTCTCAATATTATATTCAAGTATTATTTCTACTTTTTTTCTCTTGAATTTTCGTCTGTTCAACCCTGGAGACTTTCTTTGATCACTTATGCCACTTATGACCTATTAAACTAAACTTTCTCTTGATCAATATTAGGTATATAAAGTCTTTACTATTGAGATAAAATTACAAATAATAATTATATTAATGCCAGGAAGTAGCATGCTCCATCTTATTTTCATCATTTAACAACAGTTTGCTTTTGGATAGCCGTTTATTTCTAAGACATTTTTACCATGGTTCACTGTGATTCTGATGGCCTATTTTACAGTATATTCACTTCATGTAGATTTTCCTGGTGGTGGGAGGAACCTATCTTCAGTTTCTCCCTGGATCAAACATGGCAAATTAGAAGCAAATGCCTGAAACCTTAAGTCCTCTAAAGATAGTGAGATGAACACAAAGCATCAAAGATAAGAAGTATTGGTTACTCTAACTATAGTTGTAAAATGTACAGAAATCCTTAAATTCATAGGTGGTCCCTTCCATGTGTTAGCTTTGTAAGTCCAAAGGACATATTCTGGAGGATGAAGGACTGATTACATGGCCTGCCCTTCCCTGCAGGGCTTTCACTCAGAACATACACACACACACATACACACACACACACACACACACACACACACACACACACCAGAGCCCTGTCCTTGGTCTGAATGTAAAAAAGTTTCTCAGTTATGTTCCTGAACTTGTAAATGTAATACTGAGGATTTGTTTTAAAGTACCAACAATATGAGGAACACTGTGACCAGTTTTTAACTCCCGGCCTCCACCATTGGTTAGTGCTTCTTGGATGCACCTGCTGGGCAGTAACATCCTTGTCCTGGAGAAGAAACAGCACTCGACCTGAGACCCTCATTTGTTCTGCTAAAGCATTTCTCAGTAATGTTCCCTGTCTTCCCAACTGTTGGTGTCAGCTGAATTTGCAGGGCTCCTTGTCCCCTTAGAAAGCATCCTGACAGTCTGAGAGTATCACATGAACATCCATCAAAGACAAGCTAGCTGAAACTTCACCACGTGAAACAAGGAGAGAAGTGAGTTAGGACTTCACACCCCTCACCCTCACTAGAGACTGAAGAGGAAGTGAAGGATCCTGATGAAGAATCCTCTTGTTCTCCCTTTTCCTCTGTCCTTATATTATACTACATGAACACCCTCTAGCTTTGACTCTGACTGTATCTTTCACAAATCATATACTCTCTTGGAGCAAAAATGTCTTTCCATGAGGGTTAAAAACTAAGGCAGTGAGCAGTCTTATCTGTGGTCATTAGACTGCTTTCTATCTGGAATTGGAGTGAGATTAGAAACCCAGTCCCCTAGAAAGTTCCACACATCCGATCTCCATGCTAGCCCATTGACAACTCATCTGAATGGTGGACTCAATACTAAGTTTCAGGGATGCATTTCTCCATTCAACCCAAAATATTGTGTGTATACACATGTTTGTCTGTTCTTTGTGTGATTTTAAAGCAGGTTTTAAATTTCAAAAAAGAGTTATCAGAGGCTGGGGTTGTAGGTCAGTGGTAGAGCATTCGCCTAGTACATGTTGAGGCACTGGGTTCAATCCTGAGCACCATATTAAAAAACAAATAAACAAAATAAAACAAACAAAATAAATGTTATTTAAAATAAATTATTTAAAAAAACATTTTTTAAAAGGATTTATTAGAGGCAAACTTTTTAGCTAGATCAATGTAATAAATGGACTTTCTATAAGGGTAGGTTGGCCCTGGTGTCTTTGCAGATTTTTTATATTTCAAATGTGTCTGCATTAGTCCAGTACACAAAGTGACAGTTCCCAGACCTATGGCTTTTTGTGGGGAACAAAACAACACAATTTGAACTGGAGTAAGAAAGCATTTGGGATTGGTTTGGCTCAATCTTGAAATAAACCATTCATTAGAGCACTGCATTTTCTCGAAGCACTTGGCAGCAATTTCACCCTCAAAAGGTTCACAGTATCAATTTACCATGGGAACTTTGGGGAGATAACAATGCTAAGAACGAACTGAAATAACATATGTGCTAGCGCCTAACTCAGTGATGTCTGGTACTAATATTAGCGCTTGGTTGAGTTTGAAAAATAATGACAACTTCTTTTATTAAACAAGTTTTAAAGTGTTTTTCTATACTCATAGCAATATTACCTGGAGTGTTTAATTTGTTTGCTGCTTTATCTGCTTATAGGTGACGAGCCCATAAAAGTAGATTCATCCCAAATAGACCTAACTCCTGGGTTGTGGGTAAGAAACCACACACCAGGACTCCTACACCCAACAAGCAGCAAGTGAACTTAGGAGATCCTGCTCCACTCTCTCTTAAACTCCAAAGTTTGCCCAGAGATAAAGCAAGTCAAAGATCAGCCAACAGATAACATTAATAATATGAATCTACTCTCTCTATTCCCCAAACCTTATCTATCATAAGATTGAAGGTGCTAACAAGCATACTAGACACCTTGGGAACAGGATCAACCTACATCGCTAATTTAGGGAGAGATCCATGACCTATTTTCACGTCATTTGTGCTCTCAGTGCCACTAGTGAAAAAGACCTGGCAGAGCAAGACATCTGTATTGGAGGCTTTTGTTTCAAAGGATTAACCCATAAAGGCCAGGCTCAGTTTTATGAGTCTTAATGGAAAAATTTCCCAAACAGATGTCCCATTCCTCTTTATTTACAACTCACTCCACTTAATGGCATACTTCTTGTGTTCTCTGAACTGCCTGAAAGCTTTTATTTTTGATTTAGCCCTTTTGCCTTGAATGAGACTTCGTTTGCCATATGCTTTCAGCATTATTTATTTTTCTTATTCTTATTTCCTAAACCATTTTTGTACTAAATATTACTTCACCTTGGAGTACATTTTTATGCTTTAAAACTGATTAGGTGCTTTATTTTATTTGTTTGCTTTTGTTTCTCAATTTTATGTTTAGTAAAAATAAAACTTCATGTTAGAGTATATGCCTTATGAGACAAGCTGATGACCAAAAAATTCTTATTTTATTTTATTTTATCTTATTTCAGAAGGCTTTATAACTACCTTAGAGATTGTGCAACTAAAGAGAATAAACTGCAATCACCTGTGTGGATTCTGCAAAGAAAAACATGCAAACATATCCAGACCTCTCTCTTACTCACCAAAACAACTCTCATTTTCTAGGTAGAAGTCATCTTTATTTATCCTATGTTGGGGGCTATACCATGTGGACTACACCAAGATGGCACCTGGCAGGGAGCCAGAAGTCGTTTTGATCACATCGGCAGCGAGGAAGTCGGTTAACATAGACACACTCAGGTGCTTTATTCAAGTGAGTCGATGCACACAACGCGTGCACATGTGTTCCCGAGTGCTCCTCCTGCTCGTGCCTGCTTGTTTTGACCTTTGCCGTGATTGGGCAGCTGGCTCCTTGCCTGATCTTCGCTTAACTGGCGTGGCCCTACCCTCCGCCTCCTGGAGGGAATATAAGCGGGCAGTGGCAGAAGGCAAAAAGCAGTGGGTAGAAGGCAGATGGCAAATGGCAGATCACAGAGTGCAGGACTAAGAACACACCTCTAGGTCTCAGATCACAGATCGCAGTAAGTGGGATGCACCACTAAGAAGCACCTCTGATAGACAGCACCTTTAGCATGCACCTCTAGCACGCACCTTTAGTTTGCAGGATGCAGGACGCACCTCTAAGAAGAAGCAGCAGAACTCTAAGAAGAAATAGATCTCTGAAAGCATAGCAAGCCTCTTTCTCTAAAACTCCCTCTCAAAGCCTCTCTTCCTCTAAAATCAAGCAAGCTTCTCTTCCTCTATAAGCTAGAGAATAAGCAAGCAAGCAAGGAAGCAGCTCAGGAATAGAAGTAGTTTATTTCCAGTCCACCTCCGATAAATACCCGCAAGATTGTTGCTGCAGGCGGTAACAAATATCCGTGGGATTGTTGCTGCGGGTGGCAGCAATCCTACAGTTATAAAGCATAAATATCTATCTGAACAAATTATTATGAAGTGAATTCTTCTCAGAACCACTGTAAGAAGAGATTAGAAGTTTTGGCAAGGGCTCTGGGGCATGCCTTCAACACTCAGAAGTTATAACTGCCTTAGCCTTCTTTTCCAGCTTGTTCAAGGCCTCAAGGACAGAAGTAATGAAGTATTGAGACCTTCTTAAATCTTTCTTGGTTTTCGTACAACCCTGAATATGCACATGGCTTTCTGGATTCCAAAGAATATGTCAGAATTCTTCAAAGCCTTCCCAGGTATATCTTGTTTTCCAGATTCCCTTGTACATTTTGGGTCAGGCTTGTTTGCCTTAACTGGTACTGAGACATTAAACAATTTCCACTGATTGTTCTTGACAAATGCCTTGGTCAGGGCTTTCCCACTGATCAAACTCTGAGTTCAATCAAGTAAGGGCAATGCCATTGTTTTCACTAATTGAATTTTGTTTTGAAAAATACAGTTAGTTTTCATTAAAGTATTTACTTGTATTAAAATGTAATCAGTAATTCTAAAGGAATATAATCAAGTTTTCTCAGTTTTAATACCTAATATTAAACATCAATAGACATAATACATGTAAATAAAATCTCTTTAGATTCCTCAATGATTTAAGAGTGTAAAGAAGTTCTGAGAGTGAAGTTTGAGAACTCCTGATTTAGCTGAATAAAAAATTCTGAATTCAAAAGATTTTTTATATAATACTTTGGAGATGTTAGGTCATTGAACTCCTGCATCTTATGCCATTAAAGAGAAATTTGTCATTGATTTTATTCTTGTTTCTTTATGGCTGATTTGTTCTTTGTCTCCAGAAAGTCTTTAAGATTTCTTATGGTTCTTTGTTGTTCTTAAATTTTATTATAGTATATGTATGTATTTCTTCTATCTTTTTTTATAATCTATGAATTCTTTCTTACTCCCTCACATTTGGGGAAATTTCCATCACTATTTCTTAAAATCCTTATTCTTCTATACTGATTTTTTCCTTTATTTTCAGGCCTCCTATTTATCATAGAGATGTTAACACTATTCCTTCTACTGTCCCCATTTTTTTACATTTTTATATTTTCTACACTTTTATATCTTCCTGATTAATAGTTTTACAAAGTAATCATATAAAGTTCTATTTCATTCTTCATCATTTTTTTTTTGAAACAAGATCTCACTGCGTTGCCTGGGATCGCCTTGAACTCACAATCTCTGAAGTGGCTGGGGTTATAGGTGCACACCCCTGCATCCAGCTTCTTTGTCATTTTTTTTAAGTTCTCTTTTTATTAAGTTGTTTCTAATCCCTTTATTGAGAAACATAACATAGAGAAACATACATAAAACATAAATATCTAGTAGAACAAATTAGTAAAATGTGAATCTTCATACAATACCCATCAGGACTGGCTTCACATCAGGGCATACAATCTGTGCACTTACAGAGGAACCTGCACTTAGACAGCCATGCGTGGTTTAATACTCTTCTGTCTCTGTCTGGGGGTTTCTCAATAATTTTTAAGCCAGATGCCCCACATTTTCATTTGGCACTAACTCCACAAATTAGGTAGCCTAACTAATTATGTAGCTACCACCTATGCCAAGAAACAGGAAATTTGTCCCTCTTCAGAAACCCCCAACAATGTCTCTTACCAATTACACTTTCTTACCTCCTAAAAGAATATCTGTCCTTAATATGGTAACTACTTGTTGTTTTTCTTATAATTTTAATACCTAGGGATGATCCTAAAAACTAGATTTGTTTTCCCTACCTTAAGGAATGTCCCATATTGTGACACATTAATAAAAAGTAGTACACTAAAACCATTAAAATTTTATTTATGAAAATCGTAATTCTCTGTTCCTGACAAGATGGTTGATTATCATAGGCAAGGACTTCTCCCCTCAACCCAACCCTGAAGATGTAACACAGAAAAGAGAAATAAATGGAGCTAGGACCTTAATGTAAAAGGAAGGGAAGGAAAGGCTTCAATATACTAGGCACCCTGTTGCAATGATGCACCTAATAAATAGGATTCCTGCAAAGAAGCTGAAACACAGAACAGGAATTTGATCAATCCTGGAGTGTCAAGAAATGTTTCCCAGGGGTAAATTTTGCTCTTAGCTCTAAAAAAATGAATAGTAGTAACCTGCAATGAACCAGGGACAGCACATCACTGCTAAAGAATTCTAAGACTGTATGCAGCACATTAGGAGGTGTCAGATAAACCTGGAGAGGTGAGTAGGGGCCACATCAAACAGGCTTTATTCAAATAGAAATGATTTTAAGATCGGTTGATGTGATCTAATTTGGATTTAAATGATCATTTGAGTGGCAGTTGAGGTATTCTGATGACCTGCCTAAGCAAGTGTCAGTAAAGATAGAGACAAACAGATCTACTTGAAAAATACTCAAGAATGAAATAGTCATTTGTGGTTGTGACAGTTGAAGTAGAATGATTTACACAGATCAAGAATAACCCCTCAGTTCCTAACTTAATCCTCTGAGGGAAGAGTGGCATCATTTACTGAGTTGGGAAACCCAGGAGAACACATGGTGTCATGGGTCTAAATGATGTACTTGGTTCTGTTTTGGACACAGTGATTTTAGTTTCTTTTGAGAAATTCAGTGAAGATATTGAATAAGCAATGTGGACCTCAAACCTTTCATACAATTTCTAATCATAGTAGTTTACTATAAAAAAAAAAGAAGAGAAGACACAAAAATCAACATTCTCTTCATATATGACTTTCTTACTCCTTATTCATTTTTTCCATTTCTCAAGCAAATTAATGATGCAATAGACTCTGTTCTTACTGGGAGAGCCTCATTTTCAAACCATGACTCAAGTCAGCACGAATTCTTAACTCTTCTTATTGAACACCTAACATATTGAATACTGAGGACCTTACTGAGAATAATGAAGACACTACATACAGAGATCTTTCTTACAGAAGAATAATTAGTAGAAGAATGGCTTTCTACAATTATACACAGACAATACATACATAATTTTTCGTTAGTAGTCTACAGATGCAATTCTCTGTGAATTTAATGCTTAAACACTAATTATTAAGTTAAGAGTTCCTATCATATCATTATACTAATAAAGCAAACTATAACCTCCAGAGCATCAATGATTGGTGTTTAAATGAGGGGCACTCATAACAGGGTGGAAGGTAATCAATCTAATGTGTGAGTGCACTCGCCAAGACCAAGTCACCGTTCAAGATTTTCTTTTGTCATTCTAATAACATGTCCCTTAGAGAAGCATGCATTTCTTACTTACTGTTTTTTTCTCCTTTCTTGACATTAAATTCTCTGAGCCCCAGTTATTAATTTATTAATTATCACCAAGTTAAAATCTTCTAAAAATGCCCAGAGGATGTGCACTGTAGGTTCACAGCTGTACATTCAACAGAGTTTATGAGCTAGTTGTCAGTGATTTAGGAGTCCTCCATATGCTCATAGGCCATTACTTGAGTAAAAAAAGTAAAATTTCTCATTATTTCCACCCATGAAATGTGCACCAGAATGCTATGCTATGCTAATTTAAAAACAGATGTCATGGGTGGTCTTCTAACTAGGAGACACAAAGTCCTTCATTGAAGAAGGTATTCCTTTTGGAATTATTATATTTCATTATTTATGAAATCTTATCATTAAATAAGAAACAATGGTATATTATTGGAGTGCCTTCTCTGCACCAAATTCTAAATCAGGCATTTCCCGTGATATGTTGTTTAATCCTCACAGCAACCTTAGGTGCTTCTTATCTGCCTTTTCCAAAAGAAAGAGCTGAACATATTTCAAAAATATGCCCCAAGTCACACAGATAAATAATAAAGACATAAATTAATTCCTTGTGTTTGGACTACAGACTTTCTACAAGAAATAATAGTAAGGAACAGCAGATAACTTGTGTACATTATAAATCCTAGGAAAAAAATGATTTATTAACAAAGATTTCCCATCGGATTTTCATTTCCAGTCAACTCTTGATCCTCACAGGATACAGAAAGCAGAAATTACCTAAATCATGGAAATCTTGGGAGAGACTTCACATTTATTTCACCAGTTCATTTTCTTCTGTGGTATGAAAAAGCATTTAGGTTGTAGAGCTCTAATTCCACAAAATCTAACAGTAACTATAGGAAAATAATAAGCAGCATCAGTGTAAACTATGCATATAAGCAAATGGCCTAGAGTTTTCCCCTTCTTTCTCTTTATGTTCAATGAAGAATCAGATATTTCCTCAGGGCACAATAGCATCAAATAGAACCACATTTTTATAATTGCTTTCTGTTTGCTCATTTTATTATCAAAACTAATTACTTTTTCTCTACAACCTTCATTTTTTTCCTAGAGTTTTTGGCTTTTAAAATTTTGGGGTCTTTTCCATAGAAACCTAGCCTCCCCTATTACATAAATCTGAATAATTTAAGATTAATGTAGATATAATTATGGTGAGCCCTGGAGGTAGAAAGCCCCAGTATATAGCTGACCCTCTTCAGGAATACCAAATATATATTTATTGGATCTTTGTAGCTGGTCTTTTTGGTAGCCAACCTTAGAGTATTTCTTTTGCTATCACCTGTGGGTTTTTTTTGTTTTGTTTTGTTTTGTTTTTTGTTTTTTTACTTCATCCTCTGTTTTTCCTCCAAGTGTATCTGATGTTATGTTGCCTGTTTTCAGATGTGTTACCTTTAATTTTGGGGTTGCTGCTAATACAGTCTTAATTCATTTGTTCTTCATTTTCTTGAATTATTTCTCTCCCTTTTCAGTTCTTTCTATTGTCTGAGCATCTTTCATTTGATTTCTTGCATCTTCTCCTTTAAGTGTTTTATATCTTTAAATTCATTGTTTTTTCCATAGTTTTTTTTTTATTGTGGATAAAGTTCAAATAGTCAAACAATTGAAAGAATAGTGTAATAACCATACTCACTACCTAGTTTCAAAAATCATTAACATTGGTTATAATTGCTTTACCTATCTTTCTGCATAAGCCATTTGAAATAAAAAGCAGATACCATAGCACTTCACTCCTAAGTACTTCAAAATACATCCTCTAAGAGTGAGGATATTCACTCACACAAACACCTTGACATCATCTTATCTTAGGATAGTATTTTTAATAAGACTCTAGGTAATTACTATCCTTGAATAAGAAAATATAGTATATTATCAGAGTGCCTTTTCTGTTCCAGACTCTAAATCAGGTATCTCCCATAATACCTTGTTTATAAGATCTTTTTTGCAATCGTCTAGAACAAAATCTTTTTCACACTTGTTTTTCCCGCATCAGAACCTAACTGTGTCATGTGTTTCTTTGTTTGTTAGTCTCTTTAGTCTCTTTTATCTAGAGTAGCCTCCCACTTTTCTCTCTATGGCACTGACTAATGAAGAAGCATGACCAGTATTTTTATAGGATGTCTATTGATTTCTGTGGTATCTTTTAACTTATTCTGCTATTCCTTTATTTCCTAATATTGAACCATCTTTACATTTCTGGATAGGCTCCATTTGTACATGAAGGTATCATTTTTAATGTCCTGCAGGAATTCTTTTTTCCAATATTTTATTTAGTGCTTATATATCAATATTCATCCCTAAGTCTCTAGCTGATCTTTCAGGTGTAGAGATGTGGAGAAAGACAGAATATAGCCAATGGGTTAATAATGTGAGATCCCTATAAAAACTTAAATCAAGCAACATGTACATCACTTTTGGTAACTTTTGAAATAAACATTATGTTTTTAGAGTTCTATTCTTTTGAGCAAAGTAATAGGGGAATGATTATAACATATATATATATATATATATATATATATATATATATATATATTCAGGATGTGTAAGCTCTAGATTATGATTTCTAACCTATTTTAATACACCTGTCAATTTTGTTGAAATATTCACAGAATTAAATATGTGGGACTTAACAGGTTAACACAAATTATTTTCATTCTAAACTGACCCTCTGTTGTGAAAACTTATTAGTTCTATGAGGGTCCCCTTAGGATTCTGGACATTCTGAAAGTTATCCTGGTCTGGGATCAGGTCATAAATGATAAAGACTATAGAGGCATCTGGTCTACTTTCGATGTGATGTTCCTTGCCACTCCTTGAAATAGAAGGTGCCTCAGTCAAGGTTTTCCCTATTTCTCCTTGATCTATTCACAGGTTTGATCTTTCCTGCATTAAGTTAAAGGTTACTTTTTAATTCACTAACTTACATTTTGAAATTTGTCCCTTTCCCCCTGTAAATAATTTAATTCACAACATTTGACCCAGCTATCCCACTCCTTGGCCTATACCCAAAGGACTTAAAATAAGCATACTGCAGTGACGTACCCACATCATGTTTATAGCAGCTCAATTCACAATAGCTAGATTGCAGAACCAATCTAGATGCCCTTCAATGGATGACTGGATAAAGAAACTGTGGTATATATACACAATGGAATATTATTCAGCCATAAAGAAGAATAAAATTATGGCATTTGCAGGCAAATGTATGGAGTTGGAGAATATCACACTAAGTGATATAAGCAAATCCAAAAAAACAAAGGCCAAATGATTTCTGTAATAAGTGGTTGATGATACATAACGGGGGTGGGGGAAATTGAGGGAAGAATGGAAGAAGGATGTTGGTAGATGGAAATGAGGAGTGGGGGTGGGGGTGGAGGAAGGAAAGATAATAGAATGAGACAAACATCATTACCCTATATACATGTATGAAGACGCAAATGGTATGACTCTACTTCATGTACAACCAGAGAAACAATAGTTATACTCCATTTGTGTACAATGAATAAAAATAAAATAATTTTTAAAAATTTAGCTCAAATGATATTGCTTCTAGTAGATTTTCTTTTTCTGTGATGTGGAATTTAGTTGTTCACTTGTTTCATTGTAGATTTATATTTTTTCTCTATATTTCGTTCTTTTTGTTCATTTCTACAGGTTTTGGAGAGAGGAATAAGGCAAAACTACTATCATTCTATCATCTTTCCAGAAACTTTTCTAATTTGAGTATTTAAATTTTTTACTAATGTTTAAGTTTTAAGTGTTTATCAAAATATGATTATATATTTGATATTTTCATAGGCAGAGGTACTATTACATATAGTATACTATTCAATGTCAAAAACAAGATACCAAAATTGTAAACATCTAAAATCTCCTCTGACATTCATTGTAAAAGCAGTTACCCAAGCTTTGATCAAAATGTGAACCTTTGAAAACGTAAGCTCGGCGGGCTTGGCGGACTCAGCAGCCAAATGAAATCAGACAGAAAGTGACCAGAGCAAACTTTATTGGAATTTGGCTCTCAGGCAAAATTCCCAGACCCCCGGGGTATAGGGACCCAGAAAAAAATCGCAGTGGCCCTGGCTGCCCAGGGTTTTTATAGACTGGGATGGGAGGGGGTCCTGTTGAGTGACAGGTGGGTGTGAAGGGTCAGTGGAACTTTCCATCCACCTTGCTGCAAACTTTCTGGTCACCTTTGGCAGGCTGGTTTTTGTTTCAACTGCTCAGCTTCTTTGTTCCAGCTGCTCAGCTTTGCCCCCCTACAGTCACCTAATTTCCAACCTAACACCAAGGATATTGGAATTTGAATTTCTTAGTTTTTAGACTGTTATGAATGAAATTGTATTCCTGATTTGTTTTTTGGTGGATTCATTATTGATGTACATAAAAGTTTTCTTTTCAGGATTGTCCTAATCTGTTTTGAGGTTCTGGGTGACTGACTTCATGAAATTGATACCGCCATTTACCGGTGAGGAGTTCTGCTCCCTCTAATGTTGAAGTTTGAACACTAGAGAAGCCCGCAAAGGCAAGCATATTAAACAGGTTTTATTTAAAGGAAGGAAGGAATGTTATGAAACCTTATTCTTTTACCCTACCACCACACATGAACAAAACCATCGTTAAAATTTAACCAGCCTGGCAGGCCAAGATGGCGGACTAGAGGGCAGCTGCATTTCATGTCGCTCCAGGACGCAAGATTCAAAAGAGGAGATAGTGAGAGACTTGGGACCAACTCAAAGCCGCCGGGTGAGTCTCTCCCGTTGGGGAGGCGTCCCGGATGGGGCGGTAGCCCCAGAATGCAGGGATTTTGTGAAGTGGAGTTGCTCGGCGAGACGCCCCTCCGCCCACAGGAGTGGTAAACACAGACAACTGGGATCATCATAGAGGAGGCGGCTCAGCACAGCGCTTGGACTCGAGCAACCACTGGGGCTCCGGGCGGTTGCCAGAGGAGGAGCTGTGTGGTGAGCTGTTTGAACTCACAGCGAGTGCTCCTGAACACCGGGGGACTGCCCAGAGGAAGAGGAGGAGCGCGGCAGGACGCTTGGTCTAGGAGTGACTGCATCAGAGCCACAGGCAGTTGCCAGAGGAGGAGCTGCATGGTGAACTGTTTGAACTCAGAGCCAGCGCTCCTGAACACCGGGAGGTTGCCCGGAGGAAGAGGAGGAGCGCGGCGGGCTGTTTGACCTAGGAGTGACTGCATCAGAGCCACAGGCAGTTGCCAGAGGAGGAGCTGCGTGGCGAGCTGTTTGATCTCAGAACAACTGCTCCAGAACACTGGTGGCCTGCCTGGAGGAGGAGAGTGGTGGGACGCTTGGTCTAGGAGTGACTGCATCAGAGCCACAGGCGGTTGCCAGAGGAGGAGGCGAGTGGTGAGTTCATTGGACTAAAAGCGACCCCTCCTGAACACCAGTGGCCTGCCTGGAGGAGGAGCGTGGTGAGTCACCTGGTCTCGGAGCCACCGCTCCTGAACACCTGGGGGCTACCCCAAGGAGGAGGAGGAGGAACAGGGCGGGTCACTTGGACTTGGAGTGACTGCCTAGGGCTACGGGTGGTTGGCGGGAGGAGGAGACCCGAAGTAAGTTGTTTGGACTCCTAGTGACTGTGTCGGAAACCGGGCGGCTGTCCGGAGGAGGAGGTGTGTGGCGGGTCTCTGGGTCTCGGAGCTATTGTGTGGGGCTCCAGGTGGTGGCTCAGAGGAGGGGCTGCATAGCCAGGCGATTGGTGCAGAGCAGGGTCCCAGGAGCTAGGTGGCTTCTTGCAGGAAGAGCCGCACAGAGACACGCCTAGGGGCGGAGCGAAGTTTCCAGGGCGGCGGGCAGATTCTCTGGGAGAGGCAGCCTAAGGAGACTCGCCTGTGAAGGGTGAGGCTCCGAGGCCCAGGACGTAGGTCCGGGCCCCTGGGATTGTTGCAGAGGAAGACAGCCCAGCCCAGGTGGTAGTTGTAGATTGAGGGGAACCTCTAGGAGGGCAACTGACCAGCGAGACGTCCCCACCGAGTGACTCTTCCCGGCCGGGGGAGGTTTTCCCACAGGGACGGTAAAACCAGAGACACAGGCAAAAACAGGACTTGCCTCAGCCCGCAGTCTAGTTCCCCATTGGATGACCATTGGTCAACAAGTGGAGGCACCTCTGCCCACTAGCAGAGAATATACGCCACCTGAGGGTCACCACCCCTAGAGAGGCAGCTTCTTCGTGGACCTCTGCATTATCAACCTCCTCCAAGACTTCAGGCTACTGAAGGATAAGAGGGGATATACTAGCAATCTTCAGGGACATTATAAGTTGATAGAGGAAATCTGCAATATCTTAATGACCCACTGATCCCTGAACAATACGAGAAAACAAGGGAAGAAAATGCCCCAAACAAATCTAGATGTTACATCAATAAAACCCAATGACAGCATGGCAGAAGAAATGTCAGAAAGGGAGTTCAGAATGTACATAATTAAAATGATTAGGGAAGAAAACGATGAGATGAAAGAGCAAATGCAGGCATTGAACGATCGCACCAATCGACAGTTAACAGAGCAAATTCAGGAAGCAAAAGATCATTTCAATAAAGAGTTAGAGATATTGAAAAAAAAACCAAACAGAAATCCTTGAAATGAAGGAAACAATAAACCAAATTAAGAACTCCATAGAAAGCATAACCAATAGGATAGAACAGCAGGAAGACAGAACTTCAGATATTAAAGACAAAATATTTAACCTCGAAAACAAAGTTGAACAAACAGAGAAGATGGTGAGAAATCATAAACAGAATCTCCAAGAACTATGGGATATCATGAAAAGGCCAAATTTGAGAATTATTGGGATTGAGGAAGGCTTAGAGAAACAAACCAAAGGAATGAACAATCTATTTGAAGAAATAATATCAGAAAATTTCCCAAATCTGAAGAAAAAAATGGAAAATCAAGTCCAAGAGGCTTATAGGACTCCAAATACACAAATTACAACAGACCCACACCAAGGCACATTATAATGAAAATACCTAACATACAAAATAAAGACAGAATTTTAAAGGAGGTGAGAGAAAAGAACCAAATTACATTCAGGGGGAAGCCAATACGGATATCAGCAGATTTTTCAATCTAGACCCTAAAAGCTAGAAGGGCCTGGAACAACATTTTTCAAGCTCTGAAAGAAAATGGATGCCAACCAAGAATCTTTTACCCAGCAAAACTTACCTTCAAATTTGACGATGAAATAAAATCATTCCATGATAAACAAAAGCTAAAAGAATTTACAAAAAGAAAGCCAGCATTACAGAACATTCTCGGCAAAATATTCCATGAGGAAGAGATAAAAAACAAAGAAGCAAATCAGCAAAGGGAGGAATTATACTAAAGGAACTGTCAAATAAAGGAGGAACCAAGATGTGTCAAAAATTTTAAACATGAACCAAATGACTGGGAATACAAATCATATCTCAATAATAACCCTGAATGTTAATGGCCTGAATTCATCAATCAAAAGACATAGACTGGCAGATTGGATTAAAAAGAAAGATTCAACAATATGTTGCCTGCAAGAGACTCACCTCATAGAAAGAGATACCCATAGACTAAAGGTGAAAGGATGGGGAAAAACATACCATGCA
Organism: Sciurus carolinensis; assembly: GCF_902686445.1. Lineage (NCBI taxonomy): Eukaryota > Metazoa > Chordata > Mammalia > Rodentia > Sciuridae > Sciurus > Sciurus carolinensis. Next base: position 125,847,417 of record NC_062218.1, read on the forward strand.
CATGGACTCAGCAAAAAAGCTGGAGTATCCATCCTCATTTCAGATAATGAGGACTTCAAGCCAATGTTAGTCAGAGGGATAAAGAAGGACATTTCATACTGCTTAAGGGAAGCATAAATCAACAAGATATAACAATCATAAACATCTATGCCCCAATCAGTGGCTCATCCATGTATGTTAAACAAATCCTTTTCAATTTTAGAAACCAAATAGACCATAACACAATAATACTAGGTGATTTCAACACGCCTCTCTCACCACTGGACAGATCTTCCAAACAAAAATTGAACAAAGAAACCATAGATCTCAATAACACAATCAATAATTTAGACTTAACAGACATTTATAGAATATACCATCCAACCAAGAGCAAATACACTTTCTTCTCAGCACCACATGGATCCTTTTCTAAAATAGACCATATATTATGCCACAAAGCTAATGTCAGCAAATACAAGAAGATAGAGACACTACCTTGTATTCTATCAGATCATAATGGATTGAAGTTACAAATTAATGACAGAGTAAAAAACAGAAACTACTCCAACACCTGGAGATTAAAAAATATGCTACTATATGATGAATGGATAACAGAAGATATTAGGAAGGAAATTAAAAAATTCTTAGAGGTAAACGAGAACAAAGAAACATCATATCAAAATCTCTGGGACACTATGAAAGCAGTACTTAGAGGAAGATTTATTTCATGGAGCGCATTCAATAAGAAGTAAAACTCAAAAAATAAATGACCTAACACTACAGCTCAAAGCCCTAGAAAAAGAAGAACAGACCAACACCAAAAGTAGTAGAATACAGGAAATAGTTAAACTCAGAGCTGAAATCAACGAAATTGAAACAAAAGAAACAATACAAAAAATTGACAAAATAAATAGTTGGTTCTTCGAAAAGAAAATTGATAAACCTTTAGCCACACTAACAAAAGGAAGATGAGAGAAAACCCAAATCACTAAAATTCGGAATGAACAAGGAAATATCACAACAGACACGACTGAAATACAAAACATAATTAGAAGCTATTTTGAAAATCTATACTCCAACAAAATAGAAAATTTCGAAGACATCAACAGGTTTCTAGAGACATATGAATTGCCTAAACTGAACGAGGAGGACATACACAATTTAAATAGACCAATTTCAAGTAATGAAATACAAGAGGTCATCAAAAGCCTTCCAACAAAGAAAAGTCCAGGACCACATGGGTTCTCAGCCGAGTTCTACAAAACTTTTAAAGAAGAGCTCATTCCGATACTTTCTCAAAGTATTCCAGAAAATAGAAGAGGAGGGAACTCTCCCAAACTCATTCTATGAAGCCAATATTACCCTGATTCCTAAACCAGACAGAGACACATCAAGGAAAGAAAATTTCAGACCAATATCCTTAACGAACCTCGATGCAAAAATTCTAAACAAAATTTTAGCAAATCGCATACAAAAACATATTAAAAAGATAGTGCACCATGATCAAGTGGGTTTCATCCCAGGGATGCAAGGTTGGTTCAACATCAGAAAATCAATAAATGTCATTCACCATATCAATAGACTGAAAGTCAAGAATCACATGATTATTTCGATAGATGCAGAAAAAGCATTTGATAAAATACAGCACCCCTTCATGCTCAAAACACTAGAAAAAATAGGGATAGTGGGAACATTCCTTAACATTGTAAAGGCCATCTCCGCTAAACCCATGGCTAATATCATTCTAAATGGTGAAAAACTGAAAGCATTCCCTCTAAAAACTGGAACAAGGCAGGGATGCCCTCTTTCACCACTTCTATTCAATATCGTCCTTGAAACTCTAGCCAGAGCAATTAGACAGACCAAAGAAATTAAAGGGATACGAATAGGAAAAGAAGAACACAAACTATCCCTATTTGCTGATGATATGATGGTAATCTTAGAGGAACCAGGAAATTCCACCAGAAAACTTTTAGATCTCATAAGTGAATTCAGTAAAGTAGCGGGATATAAGATCAATGTACATAAATCTAAGGCATTTTTATACATAAGCGATGAATCCTCAGAAAGAGAAATTAGGAAAACTACCCATTCACAATAGCTTCAAAAAAAATAAAGTATTTGGGAATCAATCTCACAAAAGAGGTGAAAGACCTCTACAATGAGAACTACAGAACACTAAAGAAAGAAATTCAAGAAAATCTTAGAAGATGGAAAGATCTCCCATGTTCTTGGATAGGCAGAATTAATATTGTCAAAATGGCCATACTACCAAAAGTGCTATACAGATTCAATGCAATTCCAATTAAAATCCCAATGATGTACCTTACAGAAATAGAGCAAGCAATTATGAAATTCATCTGGAAGAATAAAAAACCCAGAATAGCTAAAGCAATCCTTGGCAGAAAGAGTGAAGCAGGGGGTATCGCAATACCAGATCTTCAACTCTACTACAAAGCAATAGTAACAAAAACGGCATGGTATTGGTACCAAAATAGAAAGGTGGATCAATGGTACAGAATAGAGGACATGGACATAAACCCAAATAAATACAATTTTCTCATACTAGACAAAGGGGCCAAAAATATGCAATGGAGAAAAGATAGCCTCTTCAACAAATGATGCTGGGAGAATTGGAAATCCATATGCAACAAAATGAAACTAAACCCATATCTCTCACCATGCACGAAACTAAACACAAAATGGATCAAGGACCTCGGAATTAGACCAGAGACCTTGCATCTTATAGAAGAAAAAGTAGGTCCAGAGCTTCAACATGTTGGCTTAGGACCAGACTTCCTTAACAGGACTCCCATAGCACAAGAAATAAAAGCAAGAATCAATAACTGGGATAGATTCAAAGTAAAAAGCTTTCTCTCAGCAAAGGAAACTATCAGCAATGCGAAGAAAGAGCCCACAGAGTGGGAGAAAATCTTTGCCAATCATACTTCAGATAGAGCGCTAATCTCCAGAATCTATAAAGAACTCAAAAAACTCTACACCAAGAATGCAAATAATCCAATCGACAAATGGGATAAAGAAATGAATAGACACTTCACTGAAGAAGATATACAAGCAATCAACAAACATATGGAAAAATGTTCAACATCTCTAGTAATAAGAGAAATGCAAATCAAAACCACCCTAAGATTCCATCTCACCCCAATCAGAATGGCGATTATCAAGGATACAAGCAACAACAGGTGTTGGCGAGGATGTGGGGAGAAAGGTACACTCTTACATTGCTGGTGGGGCTGCAAATTAGTGCAGCCACTCTGGAAAGCAGTGTGGAGATTCCTTAGAAAACTTGGAATGGAACCACCATTTGACCCAGCTATCCCACTCCTTGGCCTATACCCAAAGGACTTAAAATCAGCATATTACAGAGATACAGCCACATCAATGTTCATAGCTGCTCAATTCACAATAGCCAGATTGTGGAACCAACCTAGATGTCCTTCAATTGATGAATGGATAAAGAAACAGTGGTATATATATACAATGGAATATTACTCAGCCATAAAGAATGATAAAATTATGGCATTTGCAGGCAAATGGATGAAACTGGAGAATATCATGCTAAGTGAGATAAGCCAATCTCAAAAAACCAAAGGAAGAATGATATCGCTAATAGGTGGATGATGACACATAATGGGGGGTGGGAAGGGTTAGTGTTGGGGTTGGAGTTGGGTCTAGGGAGGGGGGCAGGAATGGAGGAAGGAAGGACTGTATAGATGGAGGGGAGGGGTGGACGGGGTAGGGGAAGGGAAAAAATAACAGAATGAATCAAACAACATTACCCTATGTAAATTTATGATTACACAAATGGTATGCCTTTATGCCATGTACAGACAGAGAAACAACATGTATCCCATTTGTTTACAATAAAAAAAAAAACTTGAAAAAAAAATGTGAACCTTTGACACAGGCTTGAGAATTCATAGCACTCACTTCTTTATTATCCTCTTCCTCAAGAATCTTGGTCTTTACATTACCCTAGGCTCCTACATCGAGTAAACAAAGACAGTAATCATTTAAACCACACATACTATAGGTAAATATCAGTTAGCTAGTATAGTGAGTAGGTGAGCAAATTAGCTCAAACTATGAGCAGGAACCACAAATAAGTTTTGACTTATTTGACCACAAATAATAGGTTTTGACATCACTTAGTAAAGAGTAGCTTAAAGAGAAGCATGAATTCTTATCTTTTCAAAGCATGATTTCCATGACTGGATTCTACTTATTAACTGAAACTGGGCCACAATATTAGCCAGCTTCAAAACAGCTTGTGCTGAGTCAACAGATTACTCCATAATTCTCATCATAATGGACTACACACTTCTCTATACATCTCACAAAATTTCTTTCCCACTGGGCATAGTGGTGCACACCTGGAATCTCAGCAGCTCAGGAGTCTGAGACAGGAAGATCACAAGTTCAAAGCCAGCCTCAGCAAATTAGCAAGGCCCTGAGCAACTCAGTGAGACTCTGTCTCTAAATACAATATTCAAAAAGGGCTGGGGATGTGGCTCCATAGTTAAGTGGTCCTGGTACCAAAAAAAAAAAAAAAAAAAAAAAAACTCTACCTTCACTTCTCCCTATCAATTTTATCCATTCTTCAAGTTTCATTTCAAATGCTTTCTCCTTCACAAAGTCTTTATTATTGTTTTCTCCTGTTGAAATTAATAATATCCCTGAATGTTAATGGCCTGAATTCATCAATCAAAAGACATAGACTGGCAGATTGGATTAAAAAGAAAGATTCAACAATGTGTTGCCTGCAAGAGACTCACCTCATAGAAAGAGATACCCATAGACTAAAGGTGAAAGGATGGGGAAAAACATACCATGCACATGGACTCAGCAAAAAAGCTGGAGTATCCATCCTCATTTCAGATAATGTGGACTGCAAGCCAAAGTTAGTCAGAAGGGATAAAGAAGGACATTACATGCTTCTTAAGGGAAGCATAAATCAGCAAGATATAACAATCATAAATATCTATGCCCCGAACAGTGGCTCATCCATGTATGTCAAACAAATCCTTCTCAATTTTAGAAACCAAATAGACCATAACACAATAATACTAGGTGATTTTACCACACCTCTCTCACCACTGGACAGATCTTCCAAACAAAAATTGAACAAAGAAACCATAGATCTCAATAACACAATCAATAATTTAGACTTAACAGACATTTATAGAATATACCATCCAACCAAGAGCAAATACACTTTCTTCTCAGCACCACATGGATCCTTTTCTAAAATAGACCATATATTATGCCACAAAGCTAATGTTAGCAAATACAAGAAGATAGAGACACTACCTTGTATTCTATCAGATCATAATGGATTGAAGTTAGAAATAAATGACAGAGTAAAAAACAGAAACTACTCCAACACCTGGAGTTTAAACAATATGCTATTATATAATGAATGGATAACAGAAGATATTAGGAAGGAAATTTAAAACTTCTTAGAGGTAAATGAGAACAAAGAAACATCATATCAAAATCTCTGGGACACTATGAAAGCAGTACTTAGAGGAAAATTTATTTCATGGAGCGCATTCAATAAAAGAAGTAAAACTCAACAAATAAATGACTTAACACTACAGCTCAAAGCCCTAGAGAAAGAAGAACAGATCAGCACCAAAAGTAGTAGAAGACAGGAAATAGTTAAACTCAGAGCTGAAATCAACGAAATTGAAACAAAAGAAACAATACAAAAAATTGACAAAATAAATAGTTGGTTCTTCGAAAAAATAAAGAAAATTGATAAACCTTTAGCCACACTAACAAAGAGAAGAGAGAAAACCCAAATCACTAAAATTCGGAATGAACAAGGAAATATCACAACAGACACGACTGAAATACAAAACATAATTAGAAGCTATTTTGAAAATCTATATTCCGACAAAATAGAAAATTTTGAAGACATCAACAGGTTTCTAGAGACATATGAATTGCCTAAACTGAACAAGGAGGACATACACAATTTAAATAGACCAATTTCAAGTAATGAAATAGAAGAAGTCATCAAAAGCCTACCAACAAAGAAAAGTCCTGGACCAGATGGGTTCTCAGCCGAGTTCTACAAAACCTTTAAAGAAGAGCTCATTCCAATACTCCTCAAAGTATTACATAATATAGAAGAGGAGGGAACCGGGGTTTTTCAAGATGGCGGACTAGAGGGCGGCTGCATTTCATGTTGCTCCAGGACTCAAGATTCAAAAGAGGAGATAGTGAGTGACTTGGGACCAACTCAAAGCCGCTGGGTGAGTTTCTCCCATTGGGGAGGCGTCCCGGATGGGGCGGTAGCCCCTGAACGCAGAGAACTTTGTGAAGTAGAGTGGCTCGGCGAGATACCCCTCCCCCCGCTGGAGCGGTAAACACGGACAGCGAAGCGGAGGGAAAAAATGGAGCGAAAAAAACGGCGGAGCGAAGTTTCCAGGACTGCGGGCAGCTTCTCTAAGGAGGGGCAACCTAAGGAGACTCGTCTGCGAAGGATGAGGCTCCCAGGCCCAGAAGGTAGGTCCGGGCCCCTGGGAACATTGCCTGGGAAGGCTGCCCTGCCCAGGCCATAGGTGTGGACTGAGGGGAACCTCTAGGAGGGGAACTGACCAGCGAGACCTCCCCACCGGGTGAGTCTTCCCCGCCGGGGGAGGTTTTCCCACAAAGACGATAAAACCAGAGACACAGGCACAAACAGGCCTTGCCTCAGCCCACAGTCTAGTTCCCCTTTGGATGACCATTGGTCAACAAGTACAGGCACCTCTGCCCACTAGCAGGGAATATACCCCACCTGAAGACCACCACCCCTAGAGAGGCAGCTTCCTTGGGGAGCACCGCAGTATCAACTTCCTCTAAGACTTCAGGCTACTGAAGGATAAGAGGGGATATACTAGCAATCTACAGGGACATTATAAGTCAATAGAGGAAATCTGCAACATCTCTGCAGTCCACTGACACCTGAACGACATGAGAAAACAAGGGAAGAAAATGCCTCAAACAAATCGGGATGTTACATCAATAAAATCCAATGACAGCATGGCAGAAGAAATGTCAGAAAGGGAGTTCAGAATGTACATAATCAACATGATAAGGGAAGCAAACGATGAAATGAAAGACCAAATGCAGGCATTGAATGAACGCACCAATAGACAGTTAAAAGAGCAAATACAGGAAGCAAAAGACCATTTCAATAAAGAGTTAGAGATATTGAAAAAAAAACAAACAGAAATCCTTGAAATGAAGGAAACAATAAACCAAATTAAGAACTCCATAGAAAGCATAACCAATAGGATAGAACACCTGGAAGACAAAACCTCAGATATTGACGACAAAATATTTACCCTCGAAAACAAAGTCAAACAAACAGAGAAGATGGTAAGAAATCATGAACAGAATCTCCAAGAACTATGGGATATCATGAAAAGGCCAAATCTGAGAATAATTGGGATTGAGGAAAGCTTAGAGAAACAAACCAAAGGAATGAACAACCTATTCAATGAGATAATTTCAGAAAATTTCCCAAATCTGAAGAATGAAATGGAAAATCAAGTTCAAGAGGCTTATAGGACTCCAAATACACAAAATTACAACAGACCCACACCAAGGCACATTATAATGAAAATACCGAACATACAAAATAAAGACAGAATTTTAAAGGCTGTGAGAGAAAAGAACCAAATTACATTCAGGGGAAAGAAATACAGATATCAGCAGATTTTTCAAACCAGACCCTAAAAAAATTTATTTAATGGAGCAAATTCAATAAAAGAAGTAAAACAACAAATAAACGACCTAACACTACAGCTCAAAGCCCTAGAAAAAGAAGAACAGACCAACACCAAAATAGTAGAAGACAGGAAATAGTTAAACTCAGAGCTGAAATCAACGAAATTGAAACAAAAGAAACAATACAAAAAATTGACAAAATAAATAGTTGGTTCTTCGAAAAAATAAACAAAATTGATAAACCTTTAGCCACACTAACAAAGAGAAGATGAGAGAAAAGTCAAATCACTAAAATTCAGAATGAACAAGGAAATATCACAACAGACACGATTGAAATGCAAAACATAATTAGAAGCTATTTTGAAAATCTACACTCCAACAAAATAGAAAATTTCAAAGATATCAAGTTTCTAGAGACCTATGAATTGCCTAAACTAAACAAGGAGGACATACACAATTTAAATAGACCAATTTCAAGTAATGAAATAGAAGAAGTCATCAAAAGCCTACCAACAAAGAAAAGTTCAGGACCTGATAGTTTCTCAGCCGAGTTCTACAAAACCTTTAGAGAAGAGCTCATTCCAATACTTTTCAAATTATTCCATGAAATAGAAGAGGAGGGAACCCTCCCAAACTCATTCTACGAAGCCAATATCACCCTGATACCTAAACCAGACACAGGACACATCGAGGAAAGAAAATTTCAGACCAATATCCTTAATGAACATTGACGCAAAAATTCTAAACAAAATTTTACCAAATCACATACAAAAACATATTAAAAGTTAGTGCACCATGATCAAGTGGGTTTCATCCCAGGGATGCAAGGTTGGTTCAACATCAGGAAATCAATAAATGTCATTCACCATATCAACAGACTGAAAGTCAAGAATCACATGATTATTTCAATAGATGCAGAAAAAGCATTTGATAAAATACAGCACCCCTTCATGCTCAAAACACTAGAAAAAATAGGGATAGTGGGAATGTTCCTTAACACTGTAAAGGCCATCTATGTTAAACCCATGGCTAATATCATTCTTAAGGTGAAAAACTCAAAGCATTCCCCCTAAAATCTGGAACAAGGCAGGGATGCCCTCTCTCACCACTCCTATTCAATATCGTCCTTGAAACTTAGAGGAACCAGGAAATTCCACCAGAAAACTCTTAGAACTCATAAGTGAATTCAGTAAAGTAGCAGGACACAAGATCAATGCTCATAAATCCAATGCATTTTTATACATAAGTGATGAATCTCAGAAAGAGAAGTTAGGAAAACTACCCCATTCACAATAGCATCGAAAAAAATAAAATACTTGGGAATCAATCTCACAAAAGAGGTGAAAGACCTCTACAATGAGAACTACAGAACACTAAAGAAAGAAATTAAAGAACACCTTAGAAGATGGAAAGATCTCCCATGTTCCTGGATAGGCAGAATTAATATTGTCAAAATGGCCATACTACCAAAAGTGCTATACAGATTCAATGCAATTCCAATTAAAATCCCAATGACGTACCTTACAGAAGTAGAACAAGCAATCTTGAAATTCATCTGGAAGAATAAGAAACCCAGAATAGCTAAAGCAATCCTTCGCAGGAAAAATGAAGCAGGGGGTATTGCAATACCTGAACTTCAACTGTACTACAAAGCAATAGTAACAAAAACGGCATGGTATTGGTACTAAAACAGACAGGTAGATCAATGGTACAGAACAGAGGACACGGACACAAACCCAAATAAATACAATTTCCTCATACTAGACAAAGGGGCCAAAATATACAATGGAGAAAAGATAGCCTCTTCAACAAATGGTGCTGGGAAAATTGGAAATCCATATGCAACAAAATGAAACTAAACCCATATTTCTCACCGTGCACAAAACTAAACTCAAAATGGATTAAGGACCTTGGAATCAGACCAGAGACCCTGCATCTTATAGAAGAAAACGTAGGTCCAGTTCTTCAACATGTCGGCTTAGACTTTCTCAACAGGACTCCCATAGCACAAGAAATAAAAGCAAGAATCAACAACTGGGATAGATTCAAACTAAAAAGCTTTCTCTCAGCAAAGGAAACTATCAGCAATGTGAAGAAAGAGCCTACAGAGTGGGAGAAAATCTTTGCCAATCATACTTCAGATAGAGCACTAATCTCCAGAATGTATAAAGAACTCAAAAAACTCAACACCAAGACTACAAATAACCCAATTGACAAATGGTCTAAGGAAATGAACAGACACTTCACAGAAGACCTATAAGCAATCAACAAACATATGGAAAAATGTTCAACATCTCTAGTAATAAGGGAAATGCAAATCAAAACCACCCTAAGATTCCATCTCACCCCAATCAGAATGGCGATTATCAAGAATACAAGCAACAACAGGTGTTTTCGAGGATGTGGGGAGAAAGGTACACTCATACATTGCTGGTGGGGTTGCAAATTAGTGCAGCCACTCTGGAAGGCAGTGTGGAGACTCCTTAGAAAACTTGGAATGGAACTACCATTTGACCCAGCTATCTCACTCCTTGGCCTATACCCAAAGGACTTAAAATCAGCATACTACAGAGATACAGCCACATCAATGTTCATAGCTGCTCAATTCACCATAGCCAGATTGTGGAACCAACCTAGATGCCCTTCAGTTGATGAATGGATAAAGAAACTGTGGCATATATATACAATGGAATATTACTCAGCCATAAAGAATGATAAAATGATGGCATTTGCAGGCAAATGGACGAAATTGGAGAATATCATGCTAAGTGAGATAAGCCAATCTCAAAAAACCAAAGGAAGAATGATCTCTCTGATAAGTGGATGATGATACATAATGGGGCGTGGGAGGGGTTAGTTTTAGGGTTAGAATGAGGGTTAGGGAGGGGGCAAGAATGGGGGAAGGAAGGACTGTATAGAAGGAAAAGAGGGATGGCAGGGGTGGGGGGAAGGGGAAAAATAACAGAATGAATCAACCAACATCACCCTATGTAAATTTATGATTACACAAATGGTATGCCTTTACTCCATGTACAAACAGAGAAACAACATGTATCCCATTTGTTTACGAAATAAAAAAAAAGAACTGATACCTGACAGAATAAGAAAATGGTTAATGCCAATGAGAATAAGTGACAGAAATCCTTTAGACCAGCAGATCTTTGTCTTCTGTGGTTGATAAAGTAAAAATTGAATTTCAAATTAAAAAAAAAAAAAGGAGGGAACCCTCCCAAACTCATTCTATGAAGCCAATATTACCCTGATACCTAAACCAGACACAGACACATCGAGGAAAGAAAATTTCAGACCAATATCCTTAATAAACATCGACGCAAAAATTCTAAACAAAATTTTAGCAAATCACATACAAAAACATATTAAAAAGATAGTGAGTGCACCATGATCAAGTGGGTTTCATCCCAGGGATGCAAGGTTGGTTCAACATCAGGAAATCAATAAATGTAATTCACCATATCAACAGACTGAAAGTCAAGAATCACATGATTATTTCAATAGATGCAGAAAAAGCATTTGATAAAATACAGCACCCCTTCATGCTCAAAACACTAGAAAAAATAGGGATAGTGGGAACATTCCTTAACATTGTAAAGGTCATCTATGCTAAGCCCATGGCTAATATCATTCTAAATGGTGAAAAACTCAAAGCATTCCCCCTAAAAACTGGAACAAGGCAGGGATGCCCTCTTTCACCACTTCTATTCAATTTCATCCTTGAAACTCTAGCCAAAGCAATTAGACAGACCAAAGAAATTAAAGGGATACGAATTGGAAAAGAAGAACTCAAACTATCCCTGTTCGCTGATGACATGATTATATATTTAGATGAACCTAGAAATTCCACCAGAAAACTTTTAGAACTCATAAGTGAATCCAGTAAAGTAGCAGGACACAAGATCAATGCTCATAAATCCAATGCATTTTTATACATAAGTGATGAATCTTCAGAAAGAAAAATTAGGAAAACTACCCCATTCACAATAGCATCAAAAAAAATAAAATGCTTGGGAATCAATCTCACAAGAGAGGTGAAAGACCTCTACAATGACAACTACAGAACACTAAAGAAAGAAATTCAAGAAAACCTTAGAAGATGGAAAGATCTCCCATGTTCTTGGATAGGAAGAATTAATATTGTCAAAATGGCCATACTACCAAAAGTGCTATACAGATTCAATGCAATTCCAATTAAAATCCCAATGACGTACCTTACAGAAATAGAGCAAGCAATCATGAAATTCATCTGGAAGAATAAGAAACCCAGAATAGCTAAAGCAATCGTTAGCAGAAAGAGTGAAGCAGGGGGTATCGCAATACCAGATCTTCAACTCTACTACAAAGCAATAGTAACAAAAACGGCATGGTATTGGTACCAAAATAGAAAGGTAGATCAATGGTACAGAATAGAGGACATGGACACAAACCCAAATAAATACAATTTTCTCATACTAGACAAAGGGGCCAAAAATATGCAATGGAGAAAAGATAGCCTCTTCAACAAATGATGCTGGGAGAATTGGAAATCCATATGCAGCAGAATGAAACTAAACCCATATCTCTCATCCTGCACGAAACTAAACTCAAAATGGATTAAGGACCTCGGAATCAGACCAGAGACCCTGCAGATTATAGAAGAAAAAGTAGGTTCCAGTTCTTCAACATGTCGGCTTAGGACCAGACTTCCTCAACAGGACTCCCATAGCACAAGAAATAAAAGCAAGAATCAACAACTGGGATAGATTCAAACTAAAAGCTTCCTCTCAGTAAAGGAAACTATCAGCAATGCAAAGAAAGAGCCTACAGAGTGGGAGAAAATCTTTGCCAATCATACTTCAGATAGAGCAGTAATCTCCAGAATCTATACAGAACTCAAAAAACTCTATACCAAGAATACAAATAATCCAATCGACAAATGGGCTAAGGAAATGAATAGACACTTCACAGAAGAAGATCTACAAGCAATCAACAAACATATGGAAAAATGTTCAACATCTCTAGTAATAAGAGAAATGCAAATCAAAACCACCCTAAGATTCCATCTCACCCCAATTAGAATGGCGATTATCAAGAATACAAGCAACAACAGGTGTTGGCGAGGATGTGGGGAGAAAGGTACACTCATACATTTCTGGTGGGGCTGCAAATTAGTGCAGCCACTCTGGAAAGCAGTGTGGAGACTCCTTAGAAAACTTGGAATGGAACCACCATTTGACCCAGCTATCCCACTCCTTGGCCTATACCCAAAGGACTTAAAATCAGCATACTACAGAGACACAGCCACATCAATGTTCATAGCTGCTCAGTTCACAATAGCCAGATTGTGGAACCAACCTAGATGTCCTTCAATTGATGCATGGATAAAGAAACTGTGGTATATATATACAATGGAATATTACTCAGCCATAAAGAATGATAAAATTATGGCATTTGCAGGCAAATGGATGAAATTGGAAAATATCATGCTAAGTGAGATAAGTCAATCTCAAAAAACCAAAGGACAAATGATATTGCTAATAAGTGGATGATGACACATAATGGGGGGTGGGAGGGGTTAGTGTTAGGGTTAGAGTTAGGGTTAGGGAGGGGGACAAGAATGGAGGAAGGAAGGACTGTATAGAGGGAAAAGAGGGGTGGGAGGGGTGCGGGGAAGGGAAAAAATAACAGAATGAATCAACCAACATTACCCTATGTAAATATATGATTACACAAATGGTATGCCTTTACACCATGTACAAACAGAGAAACAACATGTATCCCATTTGTTTACAATAAAAATAAATAAATAAAATAAAAAGTAAAAAAAAGAAAGGAGCATAAAACTTATTTTAGAAATAATGGCTGAAAACTTCCTGTGTCAGTCAGCTTATCATTGTTGTGACCAAACTACCTGATAAGAACAACTTAGAGAAGTAAAGATTTACTTCAGCTTATGGTTTCAGAGAATTCAGTCCATAGTCAGCTGGTATCATGGGAGAAGGGCATGGCAGAGGAAAGCTGTCAGTTCATGGCAGCTGGGACTTAGAGAGGAAGGGGCTGGAGAGAAGATGAACCCTTGTGTGGCATGCCCCCAGTGACCTACTTCCTCCAGGTAGGTCTCACCTCCCAGAAGTCCTTTCAGCTGGCAGTGAATAAACCCTTCAAATAGATTAATTCACTGAGAAGGTCAGAACCTCATGAATCACTGCCTGAAAACCCCACCTCTGAATCTTGCTGTATTGGGATCTTTCAAAACATGATCTTTTGGAGGACATTCCAGAATCAAACCATGATACTTCTAGAATCTAGGGAGAGGTATAGACATCCAGACAAAGTAGGGCCTTCCATTTCCACAAGGCATAAGTTCCAATGCCCCCAATGGACACCTGAAACTATGGAATATCTATTTATTCCTATGTATTCCGTATACATATTGAAACCTATCTATACTCTATTTTTTTCCTATATGAGGATACCTATGATAAAATTTAATTTATAAATTGAACACAATAAGTGATTAACAAAAAATAATAGGAAAATAGAATTATACAACATGCTATAATAAAATTTATAAAAATGTGATCTCTCCCTCAAAACATTTTATTTTATTTTTCTCTGCTTGCTCTTCTTGTGGTGATGGGAGTTGGCACAATGCCTATGTGATGGAAAGAAGTGAATGATGTTCTCAGAATAGTGCACAATTTAAAATATCTGAATTACTTATTTCTGCTATTTTCTACTTAATGATTGACTACAGGTCCATGGACCAAAATTGATAGCAGGTAAAACCATGAAAAGTGAAGCCATAGATAAGGGATGACCACTGTACATAAAACTTAAAAGTCTAAGTTCAACCCAAAGATGTCTTCACCAAGGCATATTGTAATCAAACTGTCAGAAATCAAAGACAAACAGAGAATCTTAAAAGTGGCAAGAGAAAGGGGGCTCTTTAAAAACCAGAGGGCCACCATAAGGCTATTAGCAGATTTCTCAGCAGGAATCATGCAGACAAGGAGAAAGAACAATAATATTTGAGTGTATCAAAAGAAAAACAAATATCTAACCAAGAATACTTTACCCAGCAAAGTTTTTCTTCAAAAATGAAGGGAAGATAAAGACTCTCCCATACAAACAAAAACTAAGGGAGTTTATCAGCACTAGACCTGCCTTACAGGAAATACCACTAGGAAAATATTTGAAAGTATACGACTTACTAGTTGAAGTAAGTAAATTCAATCAGAAAAACACTGTAACACTGTGGTGTGTAAATTATTTGTATTTCTGGTATAAAGACTAAAAGACAAAAATATTAAAAATAACTATAGTTATTATAACTTAATGGATACACAATGTAAATATATGTAAATTATGACATCAAAAACAAAATTTGGGGTAGGGGAATGAAAATACCAAGGTATTTATTATATTTGATGAAAGTTAAGTTGTTATCAGCTTAAAATTGACTATTATAAGATGTTTTATGTAAGCCTCATGGTAACTACAAAGCTAAGCCATGAAGGAGTCACAAAAAAATAAATAAATAAAGAGAAAAGAATCAAGGTATATTACTAGATAAAATCATCAAAACACAAAGGAATTCAGCAAGAGAGAAAAAAAGAGCAAAGGAAAAAAGAAAAAAAGAACAAAGCAGCAATAAGAAATCTTTACCTGTCAATAATTACCTTGAATGTCAATGAATTCAATTCTCTAATCAAAAAATATAGAGTGATTGAATGGATTAAAAATAAGACTTAACTGAATGCTTCCTACCAGAGACTCACATCACCTTTAAGGACCCACATTGGAATGAAAGCAAAGGAATGGAAGATAGTTCCCCAAATTAAAACCAAAAATGAACAGTGTAGTAATACCTATATTAGGCAAAATATACTTAAAGTCAGAAGCTCTAAAAAGTGAAAGAAAAGATCATTATTTAGTGATAAAGGAGTTAATACATCAAGAAGATTTAACAATTGCAAATGTGTACTCCTAACCTCAGAGAACCTTAAATATATAAATCAAATATTAACAAATCTGAAAAGGGAAATAGCAATTCAATAATAATAAGGTACTTTATACCTCAATTTCAACAATGGATACATCATCCAGATGAAAAATCAATATGGAAACATTGAATTTAAGTATTGAAAATGTACATAACAGACATCTACAGAACATTCCATCCAATAGCTGAGAATACTAATTCTTCTCAAGCACACCTGGAATGTTCTCCCAGGATAGATCATATGTTAGACAATAAAACAAGTCTCAACAAATTTAAAAAGACCGAAATCATATCAAGTATCTTTTAAGGAACCAGAAATCGATAACAGGAAGAAAACTGGAAAATTGACAAATATGTGGAAATTAACACATTCTTGAACAATTTATAAGGCCAAAGAATAAAACATATTAGAAAACAAAGATAATGGTAGATTCAGTGTCTCAAAACTATGGAATGCTGCAGAAGTTCTAACAGGAAAGTTCATAGCAATAAATGCCAACTTGGAAGGGGAAAAAAACAATTTGGGAGATCATTCAGTAGAACACACACACACACACACACACACACACACACACACACAATTATAGGCAGCTATCCCCAAACCAAGAAGTCCTAAGGAGGCTCTAGAGTGCATTAAAGGATCTGTGGCATCACAGTGGAACAGAACCACAGAAAATCCACAGGTAGAAAAAAATCACTAATGGGATAACACACCTGGGATGCCACAAGATACACAAGATGGCTAGGAACTAAGAAGAAAGGCAGAGGCCATCAACATTAGCCATCAAGCAAGAACCACTGTGATCTCCAGCCTGCTCCATAGAGAACACCAGCTTCTTTTCCCACTAAGGTAAACAACAGTCAGAGAGGGAGACATGGCTGCACAGCCCACAAACAGCAGCTATTGTTGAGCCACTGCAGGAAAAGAGCCACCACCACTTCCAATTCCATGCAAGCCCTAATCTCCAGGCCACAGGTGCCCATCTCCAGACCCAAGTTCTGTGGCTGCATGGTACCTACCCACGTCTCAGACACCAGAGCCAGCATGCTAGCAACACAGTTCATACTCTGGGCCTCAAGCAAAGGTATCTCTGAGTGGGCACATACCCTGGACACCAGCATGGCTTCCATAAGAACTAGGCATCACCCCACCCAGAGCCACCATAACTACACGTCTGTGCCTTCTGTCCTCAGTTCCTCGATTGCCTCACAGTCACCAGCACCACATGGACTATTACCAATATGATAATGGGGGTGTCTGCACACCAGGCACTGGTACTATTACTGCCCAGGATTCCAAAGCCACACTCCCTCCATGTGTGCCTGTGCTTTGGGTCACAGCACCATAGCTACTCCCAGTTCCACTCCCCAGGCCCTGGTGCCACTGCTGCCACAAGCAGGCCTGCAGACTGGACCCACTGCCAAGAAGGACCCCTCAGCCAAACCTAGGCAAAAGAGACATAGCTGTGATCACCACAAAAAAAGTCCGACAAACGTTGCTGCACTGTGAATGTCCATAGTGTTAGGCACTGAGAACTGCTGCAGTCTTTTTCAACTCCCGGCTAAGCTGATTGCTATGTTGGAATGTGTCCCCCAGTGTTTATGTGTTGGAAACTTAATCACCATTGCAGCAGTACTGGAGATGCGGCCTTATAAGAAGTGATTATATCATTAAGGATTTGCCCTCATAAAAGGATTAATGTCCTTATCACAGAAATGGGTTGGCCATTTTGAGAGTAGGTAAATATACGTATACCTCATGGCCAGGGGGTAGTAGGCCATACCATCTAAGATTGTGTTGAGTTTATGCTATGAGGTTCACACAAAGATGAATTCACTTAACGAATGTATCTCGGTCACTAAACAATGCATGACTTGGAATTCTTTGCCAGGCAGTTTGTGCCTCTTCATTTTGGGGAGGTCGGCTACTAGGAAATCATTGTTTCTCTTGGTAATGATATCTCTTTGGTCTTTAATGATTCACTGTCTCACAGTGATGTCTGCACATTTGGTAAAGCAAATGTCTTCTGGACTTCTGAGCTACATTTGGTGTTGGAGATCCTGTAGACAAGGGGTACCAGGCACTTCCTTGTCAGGGTATGTGGTTGGACATGTTTGATTATTAGCTTGAGTATTAGGCTAATTAACTTGAATAGGGCAACCATGTTCACAATGTAAACATACGGCAAAGCATCCCGTTGCCCGTTACTCACACACACACACTTATGAAATTAAAATGACATTTGCATGTCATTTTTGTCAATTAGACCTCAATAAAGAAGAAAAATCCTATCTCAAGAAACTGTATTCTTAGATCACTCCTGAAACAAGTGTCAGTCTCACTCAGAGAATATTAGCATTAGTAGTCTTGAGATAAATATAGTCATGTGCAGCATAACAATGTTTCTATCAATGACAGACTGCATATACAACAGTGGCCCCATAAAACTGTACTAAATTTGAGAATTCCTATCACATAGTGATGTCATAGTCAGATGTTGTCACAACACCTTAATTACATGTTTGTGGTGATGCTGATGTAAACAAACCTGCTCTGCCAGTAGTACAAACATACAGGACATGCAATTATGAACAATACACAGTAATGATAATAAATGACCATTTTGGTTTCTGCTTTTATACTATACTTTTTGTTATTTTACGTATATTCCTTCTACTTATTAAAAGATTTACTGTAAGACCATATGCTGTGTTAAGCCAGTAGCAGCCTCATACATCTTATATTCACCATACATATCTCTTAAATGCATCATTTTCTCTTGCATGTGATTTTAATCTCAGGCAGTTTTGTTCTTCATGGCCCTAGGACCAACAAGCTATATTACACAGATATACCATAAAGCCCAGGTGCCTGGTAGGCTTCACAATCTAGGTTTATGTAATACACTATATGAGGATCACATGACAGAATTGCCCAGCAATGCATTTCTCAGAATACATCCCTATCACTAAAATGACTGTTACTGTACCTGAAAAAGGGAAGCAAAATCAGAGGGTCAAAACACAATCTTACTGAAGATCTCAGTCATCTCTATAGGTAGACTTAAAGCTGGGGAGAAAGAAAACTTCATACTTAAGTTGGGACAAGAAGGTTGAGCCCTTATGCACAAATATCAATGAGTTATTGGGTATGGTCACCCCAGGGAAAGGGACACGACCAGCTTTGGCAATTCCAGCAGACCTCTGGCACCTGATGACCTCTGCTGGCCGCCCACCCAGTATTGGGGGAATAAATTCTCCCATCCTGAGGGGATGTTTGGGGGATATATCAAGGTGTTTAACATAGAAACTAAAACTATAGTGAGTAGTGAATCTTTTATGATAGTGTTTTAAACATACATAAAATGCATATATAATAAAAATGTCAATTATTGTGTAAGTGCCTAAAAACTTCAACTATAAAACCTTCAATTTAACCTAGAGAGTTGTATTAGGATTAAGTCACATGAGAGATTTTAAGTGCTTGTGTTTATCATTGCAAATATAAAGTTGGTTTCTAAAGGGAACTTTATTGATTCAATACTAAGGTGAGGCTGAGGACTAAGAAACAAAGAAACTAGGGAAGTGGAAAGGAAAAGACAGCATGTTTTTTGAAGACTTAAGCACTTTAAGACTCTTCTGGAAGAAATTTGGAAGAATTATCCTCCAGAAAGATGGATCCCAAGTACATGTCATGCCAAGACTCCTTTTGGTGATTCAGTTTACTGGTCTGACACTGAGGGATGATACAGAAATTGACTTCTCTGAAAATCACTACTTCTTAGGACTACTTCTACTCAGTCCTGCCACTTAACAGACGGGTCCTCAGCATGTGATTTGAGGCATTCTCTCTCTTCAGGCCTAGCGAATCCAAACACCAGTAGTTATAGCACATCTCTTAAGTGTCTTCAAAACTCCTTAGACATACTTTTAAAGGCTTATCATTGTCCAGAAATAGTGACTTATACCTATAATCCCAGCTACTCAAGAGTTGGAAGCAGGAGGATCTCAAGTTCAAGGTCCACCTGGGCAACTTAGCAAAAGGATATCTCAAAATAAAAAGAGCAGGGGATGTCACTCAATGGTAAAGCATCCCTGGTTTCAATCTCCAGTACCACAGAAAAAGGGGAATATCATTGGCTCTCAAATTAACATATTGCACCTGAGTGTAAGAAATATCTAAAGGCCTAAAGATGACTGGAGAGGGGAGACAAGAGGCTTATGTGTTAGGGAAGGACTTTGGGGGCAAGCTCCCACTTAACTAAAGTGCTCCTCAGCATTATCAGGACCCTTACTGCACCAAGAGAGCAAAGGACCAGGTTTTTTGTTGGTTGTTTTTGGGTTTTTTTTTGTTTTTTTTTTTTTGGTTTTTGGTTTTTGGTACTGGGAACTGAACCCAGGGACACTTAACCACTGAGCCACATCCCCAACCCTATTTTATTTTATTTTACTTTTTTTGTTTATTTATTTTGAGACAGGACCTCACCAAATTGATGAGGCTGATTTTGAACTCCCGGTCCTCCCAAGCCACTGGGATTATAGGTGTGCACCACTGCTCTCTGCTTAGACCAGGGTTAAGTCGTGATCATAACTGAAAGTTATGTCCCTGAGCCCAAGGAATCTAAGTCCCCAACAAACATCCTTCAGTCAACCAAAAGCACACCCCTAAAGTGTGTTAGGGTCAAAAGAAGAGAGCCTAGGGCCCAAAGGTTCCTTCCTTATAGGGCATCTTTTCCATTTTTTAAAAAGGCCTTTCTCCAAAGTTCTCAAACTTTTGGGAATTAGGTTCTTCATCTCTAAAACACTGAGAAGAAACCACAAAATTTCTAAAATTTCCTCTATCCCTAAAATGATCTTGAGAACATGCCCTTTAAATGAAAGTTTTTTTTTCAATTGACATTGATAAAGCTTACAATTATTTGAAAAATGCATGCAACAGCACCATCTAGTGAAGAAAAGGTAGTAATTCTAACAACAATTAATAAAGACAAATGCTAATTAAGTTGAACTTTCCAGGTAGTATTTTTCAACTTTTTATAGACTGTGAACCTCTTGGAGAATCTAATGAAAATTTTGGATCCTCTGACCTTCATAAAATATAAAAACACGTACACAAAATTTCTTCCCTCAACCCACCCACAGTACCGGGCCCCTTGTGCTCTACCACTGAGCTACATCTCCTGCCCACCGCCTTTATTTTGTATTTTGAGACAGGATCTTGCTAAGATGCTGAGGCTGGCCTTAAATTTCCTATCTTCCTGTCCTCAGTCTTCCAAATTGCTGGGATTCCAGGTATGAACCACCATGCCCAGCATCACATACACAAGATTTCTACATACAATTTTATGGAATACATGATCTTTCACAACTTTCCCAGTCATATATATGGGCCAATTTAAGAACCTCCAGTGAATACATTATTTCAATCTTTGGGAAAATGAAAATTATCTAAAATAACCCAGAATTAATGTTATAGCATATCTAGTGTGGTTTTTTTTTTGTTTTTTTGTTTTTTTTTTTAATCTAACCATAACCCAAATTCACTTCCTACTCTGGGGCTACTTGGAGGTAGGTCTCACCTTCCATTGCAGAAGAGACTAGATCCTTCTTCCTACTACTTGGCAGGAAGGGCACAGCTTGACCAGTCCTTTGTTCCCAATGAACTTGCATTCTTGGTTGAATGTGGCAAGATCGATACAAGGCTAAGAAACAGTTGAACGAAGGAGTGAGAATCCAGCAATAACCTTACCCAGTGGCAGCAAGTCAGGGAGCAGGGAGCAGGTGCTGCCCTGACTTTTCCCTGACTTGGATTCCATCCACCCACTCCCTGCCCATCTTGATATCTGGCCCTCCAATTCCATGGATTCTGTGAACTACTTGATATCCTTCAAAACAAAAAACAAACAAACAAACAAACAACAAAAAAAAACAAATACTCTTTACTACTTAAGTCAGAACCTTTTACTTAGAATTAAATAGTACCAAACTTTTTTATTGATACATGCACCAAATTCTTAACAGTGACCAAAAATGTAACTCTCATCAAATGCAACTTTTTTTTTTTTTTTTTTTTTTTTTTTTTGTGGTGCTGGGGATCGAACCCAGGGCTTTGTGCTTGCAAGGCAAGCACTCTACCTACTGAACTATCTCCACAGGTCCCATATTTTATTATTTACTGAATAGCACATTCAAGCAAAAGACCACAACTAGTTACAATTCCCAGAAGCCACATCTCTAAAGAGGCAGAGTTCAGGGCAGCACACACAGCATACACAGCAGGGTGGCTGGGCTTTATCAGTGCCCCTCTCACCTGGTGAGCCCCACACCGTACCATTCATAAGTTTCCAGGAAGCCACTTTTTGTGTTGTTACTTCCCTTACATTTCACATCAGAAATTGTTTAATATCATCTCAAATCCTTTTGAAACATGACAGAGTATTTCATGTATTTACATACTAATATAATGGTTTCTGATGATTGACCATGATGATTTAAGAGTTCATTAAACATGTTTTAAGACAAATATTGCATATGAGCTCATATGTGGAAACTTTAAAATGTTGATCTCACAGAAAAAAGTAGAATCATGTTTACGAGAAGCTAGGAAGAGGGGAGGGGGTAGGAGTTTGGATAATAAATACCAAATATCTTTATTTAGATAAGAGGATTAAGTCCTAACATTCTATAGCACAGTAAGGTGACTAGTTTATAATTTATCATACACTTTATAAAGAGCTAGAATAGAGGAGTCTGTTGATTCCACTTTTACTCTTCCTATGATCTAGTATTTCTATATACTCTTTTTTTAAAATATTTTTATTGGCTCATTGTAGTTATATATAATGATGGAATTTGTTGTTACATATTCATACATGCACACAACATAACAATATAATTTGACCAATATTACTCCACAGCCCTTCCCCCTCCCTCCCCACCTTGTACTCCCTGGTCCCTTTCCTCTACTGATCTCCCTTTGATTTTCATGATTCCTAACACTCCCCCCCTCACTCACCCCACCGCCCACCACCTTTCTTTTCCATTTCCCTCTCTAGCTTCCACATGAGAAAAATGTATGACCCTTGACCTTCTGAGTTTGACTTATTTCACTGAACATAATAGTCTCTAGTTCTATTTATTTTCCTGCAAATGACATAATTTTATTTTCTTTATGATTAAATAAAACTCCATTGTGTTTATATATGACATTTTCTTCATCCATTCATCCCTAGATGGACACCTAGGCTGGTTCCATAGTTTGGCTATTGTAAATTGTGTTGCTATAAATAGAGGTATGCATATAACATTGTAGTATGATGACTTTAATTCTTGAGGATAAATACCAAAGAGTGGTAAACCTAGGTCATTCGGTGGTTCCATGCCTAGCCTTTTGAGAAACCTCCATACTGATTTCCATAGTGGTTTTACTCATTTACAGCCCCATCAACAGTGTGTAAGTGGTCCTTTTTTTCCACATCCTCTCCAGCATTATTATTGTTTGTATTCTTCCTAATGGCTACCATTCTGAATGGTGTGAGATGAACTCTCAGTGTAGATTTGATTTGCATTTTCCTAATTGCTAATGATGTTGAACACTTTTCATATATTTGCTGACCATTTGTATTTCTTCTTTTGAGATGTGTCTGTTTAATTTGCTCATTTATTAATTGGGTTATTTGATTTTTTTGTGTAAAGTTTTTTGAGTTCTTTATGTATTCTAGATATTAATCCTCTGTCAGAAGAGTAGCTATAGCTAGCAAAGATTTTTCTCCCATTCAGTAGTTTCTCTCCCCACATTCCTAATTTTTTCCTTTGGTGTGCAGAAGCTTTTTAATATAATGTCTTCCCACTTATTAACTCTTGGCATTATTTGCTGAGCGTTACGGGTCCTATTGAGAAAGTCATGACCTGTGCCTATGTACTGAAGTGTTGACTTTCTGTTTTCTTGTAGGAATTGCACAGTTTCTGGGTCTTTTATCCATTTTGTGTTGATTTTTGTGCAGGTTGAGAGATAAGGGTCTAGTTTCATTCTTCTATATATGGATAACCAGTTTTCCCAGTCCCATTTGTTAAAAAGGTTTTCTTTTCTCCAATACATGTTTTTGGTACCTTTGTCAAGAATCAGACAACTGTAAATGTGTGGGTTTGTCTTTGTGTCTTCTTTTCTGTACCATTGGTCTATGTGTCTGTTTTTATGCCAGTGCTATGCAGTTTTTGTTACTATAGCTCTGTAGTAAAACTTGAAGTCAGATATTGTGATGCCTCCAATATTAGTTTTTTGGTTTCCAATTGATTTGGCTATTCATGGTCTTTATCCATCAATTGAATTTTAGGACTATTTTTTTTGAGTTCTGCAAAGAATGTCATTGGTATTTTGATGAGGATTGCATTGAACCTGGGTATTACTTTTAGTAGTATAGACATTTTAACAATATTAATTCTGCCCATCCATGAACATAGGAGGTCTTTCCATCTTCTTATGTCTTCTTTAATTTCTTTCTTCAGTGTTTTGTAGTTTTCATTGCAGAGAGCTTTCATCTCCTTGGTTAGATTTATTCCTAAGGCTTTTGTTTGTTTTTGTTTATAAGGTTATTGTGAATGAAATTATTATCTGATTTCTTTCTCAGCAGATTCATTGTTGGTATATAGGAAAGGTATTAATTTTTGTATGTTGATTTTGTGACCTGCTACTTTGCCCAATTTGCTCTTAGTTCTAGCAGTCTTTTTTTTTAAATATTTTAGATATAGGATCATATCATCTGCAAACAGTGATAATTTGACCTCTTCCTTTCCTATTTTTATGCCTTTTATTTCCTTCTCTTGTGAAAGTATTTTTTTTTATTTAGCTTTTAATTTTTTACAGACTGCATTTTGATTCATTGTTCACAAATGGGGTACATAATTTCATTTCTATGAGTTGTACACAATGTAGATTCATACCATTCGTGTAATCATACATGTACATAGGGTAATGATGTCTGTCTCATTCCACCATTTTTCATACCCCCCCTCCCTCTCATTTTCTTCTACATATTCTAAAGTTCCCCCATTATTCTCTCATTTCCCACCCCACCCTCATTACATATCATCCTCCACTTATCAGGGAAAACATTTGGCCTTTGTTTTTTTGGGATTGGCTTATTTCACTTAGCATGATATTCTCCAATTCCATCCATTTATTTGCAAATGCCATAATATTATTCTTCTTTATGGCTGAATAGTATTACATTGTGTATATATACCAGAGTTTCTTTATCCCTTCATCTGTTGAAGGGCATCTAAGTTGGTTTCACAATCTAGCTATTGTGAACTGAGCTGCTATAATTGATGTGGCTGTGTTACTGTAGTTTGCTGATTTTAGATCCTTTGGGTATAAACTGAGGAGTGGGATAACTGGGTCCATTCCAAATTTTCTTAGGATTCTCCACACTGCTTTCCAGAGTGGCTGCACCAATTTGCAACTCCACTAGCAATGTAAAAGTGTGCCTTTTTCCCCAAACACACGCCAACATCTATTATTGTTTGTGTACTTGATAAAAGCCATTCTAATTGGCGTAAGATGAAATCTTAGAGTTGTTTTAATTTGCATTTCTCTAATTACTAGAGATGTTGAACACTTTTTCATATATTTTTTAATTGCCTGCATGTCTTCTTCTGTAAAGTGTCTGTCCAATTCCTTGGTCCATTTATTGATTGGGTTCTTTGTATTTTTCTTGTAAAGTTTTGTAAGTTCTTTATAAATTTTGGAGATAAGTGCTCTATCTGAAGTGCATGTTGAAAAGATTTTCTCCCACTCTGTAGGCTCTCTCTTCACATTCTTGATTGTATCCTTTACTGAGAAAAAGCTTTTTAGTTTGAATCCATCCCATTTATTGATTCTTGCTTTGATTTCTGGTGCTTTTGGAGTCTTATTGATGAAGTGTGATCCTAAGCCAACATGATGAAGATTCAGGCCTACTTTGTCTTCTATTAGGTGCAGGGTCTCTGGTCTAATTCCTATGTCTTTGATCCATTTTGTGTTGAGTTTTGTGCAAGGTGAGAGATAGAGGTTTAATTTCATTTTACTGCATATGGATTTCTAGTTTTGCCAGCACCATTTGTTGAACAGGCTATCTTTTCTCCATTGTATGTTTTTGGCTCCTTTGTCTAGTATGAGGTGACTGTATTTATGTGGTTTTGTCTCTGTGTCTTTTTTTTTTTTTTTTTTTTTTTTTTTTTTTTGGGTGCTAGGGATCGAACTCAGGGCCTTGTGCTTACAAGGCAAGCACTCTACCAACTGAGCTATCTCCCCAGCCCCTGTCTCTGTGTCTTCTATTCTGTACCATTGGTCTGCCTGTCTATTTTGGTGCCAATACCATGCAGTTTTTGTTACGATTGCTCTGTAGTACAGTTTAATGTCTGGTATTGTGATACCTCCTGTTTCACTTTTTCTATTCAGGATTGTTTTGGCTATTCGAGGTCTCTTGTTCTTCCAGATGAAGTTCATGATCGCTTTCTCTATTTCTATGAGGAATGTCATTGGGATTTTAATTGGAATTGCATTGAATCTGTATAGTGCCTTTGGTAGGATGGCCATTTTGACAATGTTAATTCTGCCTATCCAAGAACATGGGAGGTCTTTCCATCTTCTAAGGTTTTCTTCAATTTATTTCTTTAATGTTCTGTAGTTTTCATTGTAGAGGTCTTTCACCTCTTTTGTGAGATTAATTCCCAAGTATTTTTTTTTTTTGAGGCTACTGTGAATGGAGTGGTTTTCCTAATTTCTCTTTCAGAGGATTCATCACTTATGAATAGAAATGCATTAGACTTACGTGTATTGATTGTATATCCTGCTACTTTGCTGAATTGTTTTATTAGTTCTAGAAGTTTCCTAGTGGAGTTTTTTGGATCTTCTAAATATAGGATCATGTCATCAGCAAATAGTGACAGCTTTAGTTCTTCTTTTCCTATTTGTATCCCTTTAATTTCTTTGGTCTGTCTAATTGTTCTGGCAAGTGTTTCAAGGACGATGTTGAATAGAAGTGGTGAAAGAGGGCTTCCCCGTCTTGTTCCAGTTTTTAGAGGAAATGCTTTCAGTTTTTCTCCATTAAGAATAATGTTGGCCCTGGGCTTAGCTTAGATAGCCTTTACAATGTTGAGGTAATTCCTACTATTCCTATTTTTTCTGGTGTTTAAAGCATGAAGGGGTGCTGTATTGTATCAAATGCTTTCTCAGCATCAATTGAAATAATCATGTGATTCTTAACTTTAAGTCTATTGATGTGGTGAATTACATTTATTGATTTCTGGCTGTTGAACTTACCTTGCATCCCTGGGATAAACCCCACTTGATCGTGGTGCACTATCTTTTTAATATATTTTTGTATGCGATTTGCCAGTACTTTGTTAAGGATTTTTGCTTCTATGTTTATCAGGGATATTGGTCTAAAGTTTTCTTTCTTTGATGTGTCTTTGTCTGGTTTTGGTATCAGAGTGATACTAGCCTCGTAGACTGAATTTGGTGGGTTCCCTCCTTTTCTATTTCCTGGAGTACTTTGAGGAGTATTGGTATCAGTACTTCTTTAAAGGTCTTGTAGAATTCAGCTGAGAATCCATCTGGTCCTGGGATTTTCTTGGTTGGTAGGCTTTTGATAACTTCTTCATTTCAATGCTTGATATTGATCTGTTTAGATTGTGTACATCTTCCTAATTCAGTTTGGGAGGATCATATGTCTCTAAAAATTTGTCGATATCTTCAATATTTTCTATTTTGTTGGAGTATAGATTTTCAAACTAGCTTCTAATTATGTTATGTATTTCAATGGTGTCTGTCATAATATTTTCTTTTTTCATCACAAATTCTAGTAATTTGAGTTTCTCTCTCCTTCTCTTCATTAATGTGACTAGGAGTTTATCAATTTTGTTTATTTTTTCAAAGAACCAACTTTTGTTTTTTCAATTTTTTGAATTGTTTCTCTTGTTTCAATTTTATTAATTTCAGTTCTGATTTTAATTATTTCCTATCTTCTACTATTTTTGGTATTGATCTGTTCTTCTTTTTCTAGGGCTTTGAGGTGTAATGTTAGGTCATTTAGTTGTTGACTTCTTATTTTTTTAATATATGAGCTCAATGCAATGAATTTTCCTCTTAGTACTGCTTTCATAGTGTCCCAGAGGTTTTGATATGTTGTGTCATTGTTCTCATTTACTTCTAAGAATTTTTTTATTTCTTCCCTGATCATTCCCTGTTATCATTGCATCATTCAGTAGCATATTATTTAGTCTCCAGGTATATGAGTTGTTTTTGTTTGTTATTTTATCATTCATTTCTAATTGCATTCCATTATGGTCTGATACAATACAGGGTAGGATCTCTATTTTTTTGTATTTACTAATGACTTTTTTGTGGCATAGCATATGGTCTATTTGGGAGAAGGATACATGAGCTGCTGAGAGAAAGTATATTTGCTCGATGATGGATGAAATACTATGTAATTATCCATTAAGTCTATATCATTGATTGTATTATTTAGTGCTATAGTTTCTTTATTCTGTTTTTCTTTGGAGGATCTATCCAGTGGTGAGAGTGGTGTGTTAAAGTCCCCTACTATTAATGTGTTTTGGTCTACTTGATTCTTAAAATTGAGAAGGGTTTGTTTGATGTACGGAGATGCTCCACTGTTTGGGACATAAATATATAAAAGTGTTATGTCTTGCTGTTTTATGCTTCCCTTAAGCAGTATGAAATGTCCTTCTTTATCTCTTCTGACTAACTTTGGCTTGAAGTCCACATTATCTGATATGAGAATGGATACTCTGGCATTTTTGCTGAGTCTGTGTGCATGGTATGTTTTTTCCCATCCTTTCACCTTTAGTCTGTGGATGTCTTTTTCTATGAGATGAGTCTCTTGAAGGCAGCATATTGTTGGGTCTTTCTTTTTAATCCAATCTGCTAGTCTGTGTCTTTTGATTATTGAATTTAGACCATTGACATTCAAGGTTATTATTGAGAAATTATTTGTATTCCTGCTCATTTTGGCTTATTTTTGGTTTTTTACTTGTCCTTTGATTGGCTTTTCCTTTAGGGTAGTTCCTCCCTTTGCTGACTTGTATTGTTGTTTTTCACTTCCTCCTCACTAAATATTTTGCTGAGAATGTTTTGTAGGCAGGCTTTCTATTTGTAAATTCTTTTAACTTTTGTTTATCATGGAAAGATTTTATTTCATTGTCAAATATAAAGGTTAGTTTTGCTGGGTATAGTATTCTTGGTTAGCTTCCATGTTCTTTCAGAGCTTGAAATATATTGTTCCAGGACCTTCTTGCTTTTAGAGTCTAGGCTGAGAAATCTGCTGATATTCATATTGGTTTCCCCTTATCTATAATCTGATGCTTTTCTCTAGCAGCCTTTAAAATCCTATCTTTATTTTGAATGTGAGGTGTTTTCATTATAATGTGACTTGGTGTGGGTCTGTTGTAGTTTTGTGCACCTGGTGTTCTGTAAGACTCTTGTATTTGATTTTCCATTTCATTTTTCAAGTTTGGGAAATTTTCTGAAATTATTTCATTGAATAGGTTGTTCATGCCTTAGGTTTGTATCTCTGTGCCTTCCTCAATCCCATTAATTCTTAAATTCAGTCTTTTCATGATATCCCATAATTCTTGGAGGTTCTGTTCATGACTTCTTAACATCTTCTCAGTTTTCAATTTTATTTTCAAGATTGAATATTTCACCTTCATTGTCTGAGAATCTGCCTTCCACGAGGTCTATTCTATTGGTGATGCTTTCTATTGAGTTTTTAATTTGGTTTATCATTTCTTTCATTTCAAGTATTTTTGTTTGGTTTTTTATCAGAATCTCTATCTGTCTATTGAAGTGTTCTTTTGCTTCTTGCATTTTCTCTTCTAACTGTCTACTAGAATGGTCTTGCATTGCCTGCATTTGCTCTCTTATCTCGTCTTTTGCTTCACAGATCATTTTAATCATGCAGATTCTAAACTCTTTTTCTGTCATTTCTACTGCCATGCTGTCATTGGAGTCTATCACAATAGCATCTTGGTTTGTTAGGGACACTTTCTTCCCCTGTTTTTTCATATTGTTTCTGTACATTCTGCTCCAGCAGTGAAGATCAGAGATACTGAAGTTTGCCCCCTACAGGTTTATTATGACCCTGCAGTTTTCCACTACCTCTCCTTTGAAGGGGAGATCAATACCAGTAGCACCCAATACAGAGAAAATGCAGCCCTGAACCAGATAGCCCCTATAGAGACTTTAACATTATAAAATAAACAGGATCAGTTCAATTACTATTTACAATATTTCTAGTTGTGAACAAGAGAATGGGGAAAGGGTGTAGGATATAAGTGAGTAAATAGAGGTACCTGTCAAAGGGCCTCCTGTCTCCTGTAGGTGTTTCAGGAAAGGAACTGCCCTTCCAGTGATGATGGCCACACCCTCAGGAATAATTCAAAATGCCTGCACCACCTCCAAAGAAGCTGGGGAGCCCCAGGGAGGGTGCACTGAGTCAGCAGAGAGGCAGGCGCAGTGTCCCTCAGCAGTAGGGGGGCAGGCGGGCAAGCAGGCTCAGCACTTGTCCAACCTCAGTGTGGGGTGGTGGGCTCAGTGACTTGTCTGACATCAGTGTTGGGGGACGGCTCTATATACTCTTTTCTTATCTCATTAACAGTTAAATCCTACATTCCTTCCCATCCTCTTTGTCCTCCAGTAGAAACTACAGAACTCATTGCAAATCTATTTGTTTTACTGTAGATAATAAATGAACTGATCCTCTCTATTTATTATGACAATATTGTTAACATCTTCATAGGGGCTATTTGGTTTAGGGCTGCATATTTTCTGAACTGGGTGCTGCTAATACTGATTTCCCCATTAAAGAAGAGGTTTAGGAAACCTGGAAGGTCACTATAAGCCAATATGGGGAAAACTGCAATACTCCAGCTCTGTGCTGCTAGAGGGGAAGATACATGAACAACATGAAAAAACAAGGGAGGAAAATGATCCAAACAAACCTAGATTCTATAATAGACTCCAATGACAGCATGGTAAAAGAAATGTCAAAAAAGGAGTTCAAAATACACATAATTAAAATGATTCGTGAAGCAAAGGATGAAATAAGAGAGAAAATGCAGGCAATGAATGATCACTCCAATGAACAGCTGGAAGAGCAACTGCAGGAAGCAAAAGATCATTTCAACAAAAAGAGATTCTAAAAAAAAAAAACAGAAATACTTGAAATGAAGGAAACAGTAAAACAAATTTAAAAACTCAATGGAAAGCATCACCAACACACTAGATCACTTGGAAGACAGAACCTCAGAAAATAAGGACAAAATATTTAATCTCAAAAATAAAGTTGAACAGAGAAGATGGTAAGAAATCATGAACAGAACCTCCAAGAACTATGGGATATCATGAAAAGACCAAATTTAAGAATTATCAGGATTGAGGAAGGCACAGAGATAAAAACCAACGGAATGAACAACCTATTCAATGAAATATTAACAGATAATTTTCCAAACCTGAAGAATGAAATGGAAATCAAATACAAGAGGCTTACAGAATACCAAATGCACAAAATTACAACAGATCGACACCAAGGCACATTATAATGAAAATGCATAAATCCAAAATGAAGATAAAATTTTAAAGGCTTCAAGAGAAAAACACCAGATTACATATAGGGGGAAACTAATACAGACATCAGCAGATTTCTCAGCCCAGACCCTAAAAGCTAGAAGGGCCTAGAACAACACGTTTCAAGCTCTGAAAGAACATGGTTGCCAACCAAAAATCTTATACCCAGCAAAACTAACCTTCAGATTTAAAGACAAAATAAAATCCTTATATAATAAACAAAAGTTAAAAGAACTTACAACTAGAAAGCCTGCACTACAGAACATTCTCAACAAAATATTCCATGAGGAGGAAATGAAAAACAACATGTAGGTAAGCAAAGGGAGGAAATATCTTAAAGTAAAAGCCAATAAAAGGAGAAATCAAGTCAAGTTAAAAACAAAAACAAACCAAAATGACTGGGAATACAAATCATATCTCAATAACAACCCTGAATGTTAGTGACCTAAACTCATCCATCAAAATACATAGACTGGCAGATTGGATTAAAAAGAAAGACCCAATAATATGCTGCCTTCAAGAGACTCATCTCATGAAAAAGACATCCACAGACTAAAGGCGAATGGATGGGAAAAAACCTGCCATGCACACAGACTCAGTAAAAAAGCAGGGGTTTCCATCCTTATATCAGATAAAGTGGACGTCAAGCCCAAGTTAGTCAGAAGGGATAAAGAGGGACAATGAATCAGGAAAACATAATGATCATAAATATTTATGCCCCAAAACAATAGCACATCCATGTACATCAAACAAATCCTTCTCAATTCCAGGAATCAAGTAGACCACAACAAAATAATTCTGGGTGACATTAACACACTGTTGTCACCACTGGATAGATCTTCTAAATAAAAACTAAACAAAGAAACCATAGAACTCAATAGCGCAATCAATAACTTAGACATAACAGACATATATAGAATATTCCATCCATCAACAAGTGAATACACTTTAGTCTCAGCAGCACATGGACTCTTCTCTACAATAGACCATATGTTATACCACAAAACAGCCCTTAGTAAATACAAAAAAAATAGAGACACTACCTTATATTCTATCAGATCATAATGAAATGAAATTAGAAATCAAATATAAAATACAAAACAGAAACAACTCCAACACCTGGAGATTAAATAATATGCTATTTAATGAAGCTTGGATAACAGAAAACATCAGGGAGGAGCTAAAAACAATTCTTAGAGGTAAATGAGAATGCCAATACAACATATCAAAATCTCTGGGACACTACAAAAGCAGTACTAAAAGGAAAATTCATTGCATGGAGCACATTCAAGAAAAGAATAAAAAGTCAACAACTAAATAACTTAACATTACATGTCAAAGTCCTAGAAAAAGAAGAACAGCACAACACCAAAAGTAGTAGAAGATAGGAAATAATTAAAATCAGAGTTGAAATCAAAGAAATTGAAACATAAGAAACAATTCAAAAAAATTGACAAAACAAAAAGTTGGTTCTTTGAAAAAGTAAACAAAATAGATAAACCCTTAGCCACTCTAACAAAGAGAAGGAGAGGGAAAACTCAAATTACTAAAATTTGTGATGAAAAAGGAAATATCATGACAGACATCATTGAAATACTAGAAAGCTTTCTACTTTGAATCTATCCCAGTTGTTGATTCTTGCTTTTATTTCTTGTGCTATGGGAGTCCTGTTAAGGAAGTCTGACCCTAAGCCAACAAGGTGAAGATTTGGACCTACTTTTTCTTCTATAAGATGAAGGGTCTCTGGTCCGATTCCAAGGTCCTTGATCCATCGTGAGTTGAGTTTTGTGCAGGGTCAGAGATAGGGGTTTAGTTTCATTCTGCTGCATATGGATTTCCAGTTTTCCCAGCACCATTTGTTGAAGAGGCTAGCTTTTCTCCATTGCATATTTTTGGCACCTTTGTCTAGTATGAGAAAATTGTATTCATTTGGGTTTGTGTCCGCGTTCTCTATTCTGTACCATTGATCTACCTGTCTATTTTGGTGCCAATACCATGCCGTGTTTGTTAATATTGCTTTGTAGTATAGTTGAAGGTCTGGTATTGCGATACCCCCTGCTTCACTCTTCCTGCTAAGGATTGCTTTAGCTATTCTGGGTTTCTTATTCTTCCAGATGAATTTCATGATTGCTTGCTCTATTTCTGTAAGGTACATCATTGGGATTTTAATTGGAATTGCATTGAATCTGTATAGCACTTTTGGTAGTATGACCATTTTGACAATATTAATTCTTCCTATCCAAGAACATGGGAGATCTTTCCATCTTCTAAGGTTTTCTTTAATTTCTTTCTTTAGTGTTCTGTAGTTCTCATTGTAGAGGTCTTTCACTTCTTTTGTTAGATTGATTCCCCACCAAGAATACAAATAACCCAATCAACAAATGGGCTAAGGAAATGAACAGACACTTCACAGAAGATCTACAAGCAATCAACAAACATATGGAAAAATGTTCAACACCTCTAGTAATAAGAGAAATGCAAATCAAAACTACCCTAAGATTACATCTCACCCCAATTAGAATGGACATTATCAAGAATACAAGCAACAATAGGTGTTGGCGAGGATGTGGGGGAAAAGATACACTCATACATTGCTTGTGGGGCTGCAAATTAGGGCAGTCACTCTGGAAAGCAGTGTGGAGATTCCTTAGAAAACTTGGAATGGAATCACCATCTGACCCAACTATCCCACTCCTTTGCCTATACCCAAAGGACTTAAAACCAGCATACTACAGAGATACAGCCACATCAATGTTCATAGCTGCTCAATTCACAATAGCCAGATTGTGGAACCAACCTAGATGTCCTTGATTGATAAATGGATAAGGAAACTGTGGTATATATACACAATGGAATATTACTCAGCCATAAAGAATAATAAAATTATGGCATTTGCAAGCAAACGGATGAAATTGGAGAATATCATGCTAAGTGAGATAAGCCAATCTAAAAAAAAACCAAAGGATGAATGAACTCACTGATAAGTGGATGATGACACATAATGAGGGGTGGGAGGGAGGCAAGAATGGAGGAAGGAGGGACTGTAAAAAGGGGAAAGAAGGGTGGGGGGTGGGGGGGAAGGAAGAAATAACAGAATGAATCAAACACCATTACCCTATGTAAATGTATGATTACACAAATGGTATGCCTGTACTTCATGTACAGAGAAACAAGATGTATCCTATTTGTTTACAATAAAATAAAATAAAATTCTATCTTAAAAAAAAAAACTACTTTGAAAATATATACTCCAACGAAATAGAAAATCTCAAAGACATTGACAAATTTCTAGAGACATATGATCCCCCAAACTGAACCAGGAGGACATACACAACTTAAAGAGATCAATTTCAAGAACTGAAATAGAAGAAGCCACAATAGAAAAGTCCAGGACCAGATGAATTCTTAGTTGAGTTCTACAAGACCTTCAAGGAAGACGTTATACCAATATTCCGTAAAGTATTTCATGAAATAGAAAAGGAGGGAATGCTTCCAAATTCATTCTATGAAGCTAGTCTCACTCTGATACCAAAACCAGACAAAGACATATCAAGGAAAGAAAACTTTAGACCAATATCTCTGATGAACATAGATGCAAAAATCCTTAACAAAATTCTGGTAAATCACATACGAAAACATATTAAGAAGATAGTGCACCGTGATCAAGTGGGGTTCATCCTGAGGATACAAGTTTGGTTTAACATCCAGAAATGAATAAATGTAATTCATCACATCAATAGACTTAAGGTTAAGAATCATATGATTATTTCAATAGATGCAAAGAAAGCATTTGACAAAATATAATACCTCTTCATGCTTAAAACACTAGAAATATAGGGATAGTGGGAACATACCTCAACATTGCAAAGGCTATCTATGCTAAGCCCACAGTCAACATCATTCTTAATGGAGAAAAACTGAAAGCATTCCCTTTAAAAACTGGAAAAAACAGGGATACCCTCTTCCACCACTTCTATTCAACATCGTGCATGAAATACTAGTCAGAGCAATTAGATCAAAGAAATTAAAGGGATATGAATAGGAACCGAAGAATTCAAGTGATCATTATTTGCCAATGACATGATTCTATATTTAGATGATCCAAAAAACTTCACCAGAAATCTTCTAGAACAAATAAATGAATTCAGCAAAATAGCAGGATATGAAATCAATACACATAAATCTAATTCATTTCTATTCATATGAGATGAATCATCTGAAAGAGAAATTAGGAAAACAGCTCCATTCACAGTAGCCTCAAAAAAAAAAATACTTGGGAATCAATTGAACAAAAGAGGTGAAAGATCTCTATGATGAAAACTAAAGAAGATTAAAGAAAAACATTGAAGAAGGCCTTAGAAGATGGAAAGATCTACCATGTTCTTGGATAGGCAGAATTGATATTATCAAAATGGTCATACTTCCAACAGCACTATGCAGATTTAACGCAATTCCAATTAAAATTCCAATGACATTCCTCATAGAAATAGAGAAAGCAATCATGAAATTCATCTGGAAAAACTAAAAGACCTAGAATAGCCAAAGCAGGAAGAGTGATGCAGGAGGTATCATAACCCCAGAACTTAAACTCTACCACAGAGCAATAGTAACAAAAACGGCATGGTATTGACACCAAAATAGACATGTAGACCAATGGTACACCATAGAGGACAAAGAGACAAACCCACATGATTACATTTATCTCATACTAGACCATGGTGCCAAAAATGCAGAAGATAACCTCTTCAACAAATGGTGCTGGCAAAACTGGAAATTCGCAAAATGAAATTAAACCACTATCTCTCAACCTGTACAAAACTCAACACAAAATGAATCAAGTCTCTAGGAATTAGACCTGAGACCCTTCACCAAATAAAAGAAAAAGTAGGCTCGAATCTTCATCTCATTGGCTTAGGATCAGACTTCCTTAACAAGACCCCCATAAAGCAAGAAATAAAAGCAAGAATCAAATGAGACAGATTCAAACTAAAAAGCTTTTTCTCAGCAAAGGAAACAATCAAAAATGTGAAAAGAGAGCCTACAGAGTGGGAGAAAATCTTTTCCACACACACTTCACAGAGCACTAATCTCCACAGTTTATGAAGAACTTAAAAAACTTTACGCCAAGAATACAAAGAACCCAATCAATAAATGGGCTAAGGAAATGGGTAGACACTTCACAAAAGATATACAGGTGATCAACAAATATTTGAAGAAGTGCTCATCATCTCTAGTAATTAGAGAAATGCAAATCAAAACCACCCTAAGATTTCATTTAACTCCAATTAGAATGACTCTTATCAAGAACATAAGCAATAATAAGTGTTGGCATACATGTGGGGAAAAAGGCACACTCATACATTGCTGGTGGAGTTGCAAATTGGTGCAACCACTCTGGAAAGCAGAGTGGAGATTCCTCAGAAAACTTGGAATGGACCCACCATTTGACCCAGTTATCCCACTCCTTGGCCTATAAGCAAAGGACTTAAAATCAGCATAATCCAATGATACAGTCACATAAATGTTCATAGCTGCTCAATTCTCAATAACTAGATTGTGCAACCAACCTAGATGCCCTTCAGTAGATGAACAGATAAAGAAACTGTGGTGTGTGTATATATATATATATATACACACACACACACACAATGGAATATTACTCAGCCGTAGAGAAGAATAAAATTGTGGCATTTGCTGGTAATTGGATGGAGTTGGAGAATATCATGCTAAGTGAAATAAGTCAAGCCCAAAAAACCAAAGGTCGAATGTTTTCTCTGATAAGTGGATGATGATACATAATGTGGGGGCGGGAGAGGGGAGGGAGGGAAGAAAAGAATGGAGGAACTTTGGATGGTGTAGAGGAAAATGGGGTGGGAGGGGGTGGGGTAAGGAAAGATAGTAGACTGAGACAGACATTATTACCCTATGTACATGTATGATTACACAAATGATGTGAATCTACATTGTGTACAACCATAGAAATGAAAATTTGTACCCCATTTGTGTACAATGAATCAATATGCAGTCAGTAAAAATAAAAATTAAAAAAATAATAAGTAAATAAATAAAAAATAAAGGCATGCTTTCCATCTACAACTATAAGAATTTTTTTTAAAACCAAATAATAAAAATGAAACTTATCTGGTTATAGTTAAGACCATTTCCATACCCAAAATTACTCTGTTTAAGGAACTATATGCTCCAGATACAGCTAAGTATATTTTAAAATAATGTGGTATATTTGTTCATAACTTTTCATCTAATTATGCCATTTCTGGATATTTGTCCTAAGGTAATTATATAAAATTTGAAAAATATTTCTAGTCATCATAGAGAAAAACAAGATCATGAATTTTACTATAATAAATAAAATTTATTATAATACATGAAAAGGTGTGTAGTTTGGATACAGCAGAAAAAGGAGACATGAAAACAAACAACTACAATGTGGCAATTACTATAATGAAGATATGCAAAAGCTGTGAGGAAAAATGAAGTTTAAAACTAAGGTAGAAGAGGAATGTGTCAGATATATGCTAAAATTCTCAAGAAAGTGTCAGATTATTCTCTAAAGTAGTTGTATCATATTCCCAACAGCAATATATGGGAAATCCAGTTACTCCATGTCCTGTCAACACTTGTTTTGTTCAGTCTTTTTCACTTTAGCCTTTCTAATGAAGCGTAGAAGTATCTCAGTGCAGTTTAATTTGCAATTCCCTAATAGTTAATGGTATTGAGTATCTTGTCAGATTCTTATTTGCCTTCTACACATCTTCTCTAGAGAATTATCTGTTCATATTACCCAGTGTTTTAATTGTGTTGTTCATTTTCACATTGCTGAGTTTAGAGAATTTTTAAGTGTTCTGACAACTCCTTTATTAGATATGTCTTCCAAATATTTTCTCCCAGTCTGTAGTTTGTGTTTGCATCCTCTTGGTGTCTTTTTAAGATGAGAGATTTAAGTTTTGATGCAATCAAATAAATCCTTTTGTTCTTTAAGATAATGCTTTTGTTGTCATATCTAAGAAATCTCTGTTTAAATCAAGTTCTAAAGACTGAATTCTTATTATGTTCCTCCACAAAATATGTGCCAATATGTAATTATCAGTAAGATGGTGTTTGGAGATTGGAGGCTTTTACAGGAGATTAGGTCATAAGGGCAGAGTCTTCATGCATGGAATTAGTTACAAAAGAGCACTAAGGGATGAGAGAGCTCCCTTCCACCTTCCACCTTGTAAGAACACAGGGAAAAGATATGCATCTATGAACCAGGAAGCAGGACCCTCATCCAACACCAAAACCATTGGTGCCTAATCTTGAACTTCCCAGACTCCAGAACTGTGAGAAATAAATTTCTGTTCTTTATAAGTTATCCACTCTTTTATAGCAGCTTGAACAAGCTAAGACATCAAAGGAAGAGAGATTTTCTTTTAAAAGTTCTATAGTTTTAGCTTGTATATTTAAAACTATGAACCATTAGAAGTTAATTTTTGTATGTGAAACATGGATCTAAGTTCATTATTTTGCATATGAATAGTCAATTATTTTATTTTAACACCATTTATTGAAGGGCTATACTTTCTCCACAAATTGCCTTTGAACCCTTGTAAAAAATCAGTTACCATAGCTAATTATGTTTATTTCTGGGATCTTCATTATGTTCCACTAATGCATTTGTCCATCTTTATGTCAAGTTATTTTATGCCTTGAAGTCAGGTAGCATGAGCCCTCCAAAGTTGTTCCTTTACAGAGTTGTTTTGGTTGTTCTAGGTTCTTTGCATTTCCATACAAATTTTGGAATCTGCTTGTTAATATTAGTCTTCAAAAGAGCTTGCTTTTTATTGGGATTGTGGTAAGTCTATAGATTTTGCAGAGAATGATATTAACAATCTCAAGTCTTTGAATCAAGAACAAAATAAAATTTTTTAAATTTATCTTTGATTTATCTCATCAATAGTTTATACTTTTCATTGTGCAGGTCTTTTGCATCTTTTTTCAGTTATTCCTGGGAATTTGATATTTTTGATGCTATTATAAATGGAATTGGTTTTGTGTAATTTTGTGTGTACCTGTCCCATGACTTAAATGACATTTTTTTCCTTATTGTTCATTGCTTTTACACAAGAACACAGTTTGAGGGTTGGTATGTTGATTTTTACATTCTGCAATCTTGTTAAATTTGCTAATTAGCTCTAGTGACTTTTAGTAGTAGTTAATAATCTGCCCTAGAATCTTTGTTCTGATAACATAACTTTGATATTCCTTTGGAGAACCATTTCTCTTCTACTCTCGGTCCGTATGTTTAAGGAGAATATTTAACACAGAACTTGCCAATTAGTCCTGATTGGTGAAGAGAGAAGCACAGGACAAATTGATGCAATGAGAGTTAGTAATTGAAAGAAAGGGGCCCATCCACTCTATTTTGTCTTCTGTAGCAAATCTAGTGAAAAGGGAGTTCTTAATCAGCACAAGGGTGGGGGTGAGGGTCTGCTGGCACAAGAGGAAGTGCCTTTTGGGGTCAGTCATGTGTAGGGGCTGTTATGGAACTGTACTTGTGGCTCGGATTGGCTGGTGTCTTAGAATCTTGATTTCCCAATCATCTCCTCTTTCTTTTCTTCTCTGAGATCCTTTTCCTAGCTGCCTATGGATGGTCTTTCTGTCTCAGCACAAAAAAACTTCTTCCACGTTAAAATTTTTTTACCTATTTGTTTTTATATTTAAAGTGCATTTGACAGTCTCCCCCACGCTTCCTGCACTAAGGTAGTTGCCGCCGTCACCTTCACTGGCTTGCTGGCTCTGGTGGTGCCTAGCGGCCTTCTGCAAGTATACTTCTTGGCAGAAACTTCTGGCCAGCTGGCATCAATTTTGGAGACCTAGGCCACCCAGGACATGGTGGCCAGGCAAGATGAGGTGGATGTGGGCATGGTGGACCCCAGAACCGTGGCAGCAGGACTGACAAAGTGCTTCTGTTCCTGACCGGCAGGACCAAGAAGCGTTCCAACTCTGGCTTCACCGGATACCATAAAACAACCCTGGCTCCTTAGTGAACCTATTGTTCAAAGCTTTTGAATGCTTAAGGATCTCAAATGACTAAGACATTTTTTTTAAAAATTGTAATTCAAACCATTCACACCTAAAGACGGAATATTTTCCATTTTGAAAATGAACTTCTCTCATTCTCCTCTCACTAAACAGAAGTAACAAATGTGATTGTATTTAGTAATGTATTGGTAGCAGGAATGTTTTCATAATTTTCAAAGATTATGCATTCTTCATGAGTCCTTTAGTATTGCTGCTTGAAAATATTCATTTCCAAACTTGAAATACAGGTGTGAACAGTGTGCACCAGTTTAAAACTTTCACTTCATTTGCTTTTTAATTAAAGATTTAGATGTTCCCCCAATTCCAAACTAATTTTAAATACTGAACATAATATTGGTTTTAAAACCTGCTTTGCATTTTCACACATGATCAGCTGGGACATATAAACTTTGATTTGTTGAATTTGGTGCTGTATGGAATACTAACTACTTTATGTATTTTAACTTTGTTTTAATATTTTCATTTGGGGCCATTCCTGCCATTCGGCATTAGGATTCACTCTTGCTTTCTGTAGTCCCCGGTTGCTCTGCTATGGGGGTGCTTAAGATCCCCAGGGAGCAGGCCTG
Source organism: Sciurus carolinensis (assembly GCF_902686445.1). Taxonomy (NCBI): domain Eukaryota; kingdom Metazoa; phylum Chordata; class Mammalia; order Rodentia; family Sciuridae; genus Sciurus; species Sciurus carolinensis. The sequence continues at coordinate 125,888,437 of NC_062218.1, forward strand.
GTTTTTGAGCACCAGAAAATGGTTTCTAATTCTCTGACTGCCAATGGAGTCTTCAGCAAGAAAGGTTACAGAGAGTTACCCGGCGAGAAACCCCTCCCGCCGCTGGAGCAGTAAACATGGACAACTGAGAACATCGTAGAGGTGGCTGCTTAGCACAGCGCTTCGACTCCCAGCAACCACTGGGGCTCTGGGCGGCTGCCTGAGGAGGAGCTGCGTGTCGAGCTGTTTGGACTCAGAGTGACTGCTACTGAACACCAGGGGGCTGCCCAGAGGAAAAGGAGGAGCGCAACAGGTCCCTTGGTCTAGGAGTGACTGCATCAGAGCTACAAGTGGTTGCCAGAGGAGGAGCTGTGCAGCGAGCTGTTTAGACGCAGAGCGACCACTTCTGAACACCGGGGGTTTGCCCAGAGGAAGAGGAGGAGGAGCACGGCGGGTCACTTGGTCTAGGAGTGACTGTATCAGAGCTCTGGGTGGCTGCTCAGAGGAGGAGGCGAGTGGTGAGTTGTTTGGACTCAAAGCGACCACTCCTGAACACCCGGGGGGGTACCCCAAGGAGGAGGAGGAACAGGGCGGGTCACTTGGACTCGGAGTGACTGCCTAGGGCTACGGGCGGTTGGCGGGAGAAGGAGATGCAAAGTGAGTTGCTTGGACTCCTAGTGACTGCGTCGGAACACCAGGCAGCTGTCCGGAGGAAGAGGTGTGTGGCGAGTCTCTGGGACTCAGAGCTATTGTACAGGGCTCCAGGTGGCGGCTCAGAGGAGGGGTCGCATAGCCAGGCAATTAGGTGCAGAGCAGGGTCCCAGGACCTAGGTGGCTTCTTGGTGGAAGAGCCACATAGAGACAAGCTGAGGGGTGGAGCGAAGGTTCCAGGACTGTGGGCAGATTCTCTGAGGAGAGGCAGCCTAAGGAGACTCGTCTGCAAAGGGTGAGGCTCCCAAGCCCAGGAGGTAGGTCCGGGCCCCTGGGAACATTGCAGAGGAAGGCAGCCCAGCCCAGGCGGTAGTTATAGATTGAGGGGAACCTCTAGGAGGGGAACTGACCAGCAAGACCACCCCACAAGGTGAGTCTTCCCTGCCGGGTGAGGTTTTCCCACAAGGATAGTGAAACCAGAGACACAGGCACAAACAGGCCTTGCCTCAGCCCGCAGCCTAGTTCCCCTTTGGATGACCATTGGTCAACAAGTAGAGGCACTTCTGCCCACTAGCAGGGAATATACCCCACCTGAAGACCACCACCCCTAGAGAGGCAGCTTCCTTGTGGAGCACTGCATTATCAACTTCCTCCAAGACTTCAGGCTACTGAAGAATAAGAGGGGATATACTAGCAATCTTCAGGGACATTATAAGTCAATAGAGGAAATCTGCAATATCTTGAAGATCCACTGATTCCTGAACAATATGAGAAAACAAGGGAAGAAAATGCCCCAAACAAATCTAGATGTTACATCAATAAAATCCAATGACAGCATGGCAGAAGAAATGACAGAAAGGGAGTTCAGAATGTACATAATTAAAATGATCATGGAAGCAAACGATGAGATAAAAGAGCAAATGCAGGCATTGAATGATGAGATGAAAGAGCAAATGCAAGCATTGAATGATCGCACCAATCAACAGTTAAAAGAGCAAATACAGGAAGCAAAAGATCATTTCAATAAAGAGTTAGAGATATTGAAAATAAAACCAAACAGAAATCCTTGAAATGAAGGAAACAAAAAACCAAATTAAGAACTCCATAGAAAGCATAACCAATAGGATAGAACACTTGGAAGACAGAACCTTAGATATTGAAGACAAAATATTTAACCTTGAAAAAAAGTTGAACAAACAGAGAAGATGGTAAGAAATCATGAACAGAATCTACAAGAACTATGGGATATCATGAAAAGGCCAAATTTAAGAATTATTGGGATTGAGGAAGGCTTAGAGAAACAAACCAAAGGAATGAACAATCTATTCAATGAAATAATATCAGAAAATTTCCCAAGTCTGAAGAATGAAATGGAAAATCAAGTTCAAGAGACTTATAGGACTCCAAATACACAAAATGACAACAGACCCACACCAAGGCACATTATAATGAAAACACCTAACATACAAAATAAAGACAGAATTTTAAAGGCTGTGAGAGAAAAGAACCAAATTACATTCAGGGGGAAACCAATACGGATATCAGTAGATTTTTCAATCCAGACCCTAAAAGCTAGAAGGGCCTGGAACAACATTTTTCAAGCTCTGAAAGAAAATGGATGCCAACCAAGAATCTTATACCCAGCAAAACTTACCTTCAAATTTGATAATGAAATAAAATCATTCCATGATAAACAAAAGCTAAAAAAATTTACAAAAAGAAACCCAGCATTACAGAACATTCTCAGCAAAATATTCCATGAAGAAGAGATAAAAAACAAAGAAGCAAATCAGCAAAGGGAGGAATTATCCTAAAGGAACTGTCAAATAAAGGAGGAACCAAGTTCTGTCAAAAAATAAATAAATAAATAAATTTTAAAAGATGAACCAAATGACTGGGAAGACCAATCATATCTCAATAATAACCCTGAATGTTAATGGCCTGAATTCATCAATCAAAAGACATAGACTGGCTATAGGATTAAAAAGAAAGATCCAACAATATGTTGCCTGCAAGAGACTCACCTCATAGAAAGAGATACCCATAGACTAAAGGTGAAAGGATGGGGAAAAACATACCATGCACATGGACTCAGCAAAAAAGCTGGAGTATCCATCCTCATTTCAGATAATGTGGACTTCAAGCCAAAGTTAGTCAGAAGGGATAAAGAAGGACATTTCATAATGCTTAAGGGAAGCATAAATCAGCAAGATATAACAATCATAAACATCTATGCACCAAACAGTAGCTCATCCATGTATGTCAAACAAATTCTTCTCAATTTTAGAAACCAAATAGACCATAACACAATAATACTAGGTGATTTTAACATGCCTCTCTCACCACTGGACAGATCTTCCAAACAAAAATTGAACAAAGAAACCATAGATCTCAATAACACAATCAATAATTTAGACTTAACAGACACTTAAAGAATATAACATCCAACCAAGAGCGAATACACTTTCTTCTCAGCACCACATGGATCCTTCTCTAAAATAGACCATATATTATGCCACAAAGCTAATGTTAGCAAATACAAGAAGATAGAGACACTACCTTGTATTCTATCAGATCATAATGGGTTGAAGTTAGAAATAAATGAAAGAGTAAAAAACAGAAACTACTCCAACACCTGGAGATTAAACAATATGCTATTATATGATGAATGGATAACAGAAGATATGAGGAAGGAAATTTAAAACTTCTTAGAGGTAAACGAGAACAAAGAAACATCATATCAAAATCTCTGGGACACTATGAAAGCAGTACTTAGAGGAAAATTTATTTCATGGAGCACATTTAATAAAAGAAGTAAAACTCAACAAATAAACGACCTAACACTAGAGCTCAATGCCCTAGAAAAAGAAGAACAGACCAGCACCAAAAGTAGTAGAAGACAGGAAATAGTTAAACTGAGAGCTGAAATCAACGAAATTGAAACAAAAGAAACAATACAAAAAGTTGACAAAATAAATAGTTGGTTCTTCGAAAAAATAAACAAAATTGATAAACCTTTAGCCACACTAACAAAGAGAAGAAGAGAGAAAACCCAAATCACTAAAATTCGGAATGAACAAGGAAATATCACAACAGACATGACTGAAATACAAAACATAATTAGAAGCTATTTTGAAAAACTATATTCTGACAAAATAGAAAATTTCGAAGACATCAACAGGTTTCTAGAGACATATGAATTGCCTAAACTGAACGGGGAGGACATACACAATTTAAACAGACCAATTTCAAGTAATGAATAGAAGTCATCAAAAGTCTTCCAACAAAGAAAAGTCCAGGACCAGATGGGTTCTCAGCCGAGTTCTACAAAACCTTTAAAGAAGAGCTCATTCCAATACTTCTCAAAGTATGCCATACAATAGAAGAGGAGGAAACCCTCCCAAACTCATTCTATGAAGCCAATATTACCCTGATACCTAAACCAGACAGAGACACATCGAGGAAAGAAAATTTCAGACCAATATCCTTCATGAGCATTGACGCAAAAATTCTAAGCAAAATTTTAGCAAATCGCATACAAAAACATATTAAAAAGATAGTGCACCATGATCAAGTGGGTTTCATCCCAGGGATGCAAGGTTGGGTCAACATCAGGAAATCAATAAATGTAATTCACCATATCAATAGACTGAAAGTCAAGAATCACATGATTATTTCGATAGATGCAGAAAAAGCATTTGATAAAATACAGCATCCCTTCATGCTCAAAGCACCAGAAAAAATAGGGATAGTGGGAACATTCCTTAACATTGTAAAGGCCATCTACACTAAGCCCATGGCTAATATCATTCTAAATGGTGAAAAACTGAAAGCATTCCCCCTAAAAACTGGAACAAGGCAGGGATGCCTTCTTTCACCACTCCTATTTAATATCGTCCTTGAAACTCTAGCCAAAGCAATTAGACAGACCAAAGAAATTAAAGGGATACGAATAGGAAAAGAAGAACTCAAACTATCCCTATTTGCTGATGATATGATTATATACTTAGAGGAACCAGGAAATTCCACCAGAAAACTTTTAGATCTCATAAGTGAATTCAGTAAAGTAGCGGGATATAAGATCAATGCACATAAATCTAATGCATTTTTATACATAAGTGATGAATCTTCAGAAAGAGAAATTAGGAAAACTACCCCACTCACAATAGCATCGAAAAAAATAAAATACTTGGGAATCAATCTCACAAAAGAGGTGAAAGACCTCTACAATGAGAACTACAGAACACTAAAGAAAGAAATTCAAGAAAACCTTAGAAGATGGAAAGATCTCCCATGATCTTGGATAGGAAGAATTAATATTGTCAAAATGGCCATACTACAAAAAGTGCTATACAGATTAAATGCAATTCCAATTAAAATCCCAATGATGTACCTTAAAGAAATAGAGCAAGCAATCATGAAATTCATCTGGAAGAATAAAAAACACAGAATAGCTAAAGCAATCCTTGGCAGAAAGAGTGAAACAGGGGGTATCGCAATACCAGATCTTCAACTCTACTACAAAGCAATAGTAACAAAAACGGCATGGTATTGGTACCAAAATAGAAAGGTAGATCAATGGTACAGAATAGAGGACATGGACACAAACCCAAATAAATACAATTTTCTCATACTAGACAAAGGGGCCAAAAATATGCAATGGAGAAAAGATAGCTTCTTCAACAAATGGTGCTTGGGAGAATTGGAAATCCATATGCAACAGAATGAAACTAAACCCATATCTCTCACCATGCACGAAACTAAACTCAAAATGGATTAAGGACCTTGGAATCAGACCAGAGACCCTGCAGATTATAGAAGAAAAAGTAGGTCCAGATCTTCAACATGTCAGCTTAGGACCAGAGTTCCTCAACAGGACTCCCATAGCACAAGAAATAAAAGCAAGAATCAATAACTGGGATAGTTTCAAACTAAAAAGCTTTCTCTCAGCAAAGGAAATTATCAGTAATGCGAAGAAAGAGCCTGCAGAGTGGGAGAAAATCTTTGCCAATCATACTTCAGATAGAGCACTAATCTCCAGAATCTATACAGAACTCAAAAAACTCTACACCAAGAATGCAAATAATCCAATCGACAAATGGGCTAAGGAAATGAATAGACACTTCACAGAAGAAGATCTACAAGCAATCAACAAACATATGGAAAAATGTTCAACATCTCTAGTAATAAGAGAAATGCAAATCAAAACCACCCTAAGATTCCTTCTCACCCCAATCAGAATGGCGATTATCAAGAATACAAGCAACAACAGGTGTTGGCAAGGATGTGGGGAGAAAGGTACACTCATACATTGCTGGTGGGGCTGCAAATTAGTGCAGCCACTCTGGAAAGCAGTGTGGAGACTCCTTAGAAAACTTGGAATGGAACCACCATTTGACCCAGCTATCCCACTCCTTGGCCTATACCCAAAGGACTTAAAATCAGCATACTACAGAGATACAGCCACATCAATGTTCATAGCTGCTCAGTTCACAATAGCCAGATTGTGGAACCAACCTAGATGCCCTTCAGTTGATGAATGGATAAAGAACACTGTGGCATATTTATACAATGGAATATTACTCCGCAATGAAGAATGATAAAATTATGGCATTTGTAGGCAAATGAAATTGGAGAATATCATGCTAAGTGAGATAAGCCAATCTCAAAAACTAAAGGATGAATGATCTCGCTGATAAGCGGATTAGGATATAATGGGGGGTGGAGGGGTTAGCATTAGGTTTAGGGTTAGGTTTAGGGTTAGGGATAAGGGAGTGGTAAGAATGAAGGAAAGAAGGACTGTATAGAGGGAAAAGAGGGGTGGGAGGGGTGGGGGGAAGGGGGAAAAATAATGAATCAAACATCATTGCCCTATGTAAACGTATGATTACACAAATGGTATGCCTTCACTCCATGTACAAATAGAGAAACAACATGTATCCATTTGTATAAAATAATAATAATAAAAAAAATCCCAGAATAGCTAAAGCAATCCTTGGCAGAAAGAGTGAAGCAGGGGGTATCGCAATACCAGATCTTCAACTCTACTACAAAGCAATAGTAACAAAAACGGCATGGTATTGGTACCAAAATAGAAAGGTGGATCAATGGTACAGAATAGAGGACACGGACACAAACCCAAATAAATACAATTTTCTCATACTAGACAAAGGGGCCAAAAATATGCAATGGAAGAAAAGATAGCTTCTTCAACAAATGGTGCTTGGGAGAATTGGAAATCCATATGCAACAGAATGAAAACTAAACCCATATCTCTACCATGCACGAAACTAAACTCAAAATGGATTAAGGACCTCGGAATCAGACCAGAGACCCTGCAGATTATAGTAGAAAAAGTAGGTCCAGATCTTCAACATGTCGGCTTAGGACCGGACTTCCTCACCAGGACTCCATAGCACAAGAAATAAAAGCAAGAATCAATAACTGGGACTAGTTTCAAACTAAAAAGCTTTCTCTCAGCAAAGGAAATTATCAGTAATGCGAAGAAAGAGCCTGCCAGAGTGGGAGAAAATCTTTGCCAATCATACTTCAGATAGAGCGCTAATTTCCAGAATCTAATAAAGAACTCAAAAAACTCTACACCAAGAATGCAAATAATCCAATCGACAAATGGGCTAAGGAAATGAATAGACACTTCACAGAAGAAGATCTACAAGCAATCAACAAACCTATGGGAAAAATGTTCAACATCTCTAGTAATAAGAGAATGCAAATCAAAACACCCTAAGATTCCATCTCACCCCAATCAGAATGGCGATTATCAAGAATACAAGCAACAACAGGTGTTGGCAAGGATGTGGGGAGAAGGTACACTCATACATTGCTGGTGGGGCTGCAAATTAGTGCAGCCACTCTGGAAAGCAGTGTGGAGACTCCTTAGAAAACTTGGAATGGAACCACCATTTGACCCAGCTATCCCACTCCTTGGCCTATACCCAAAGGACTTAAAATCAGCATACTACAGAGATACAGCCACATCAATGTTCATAGCTGCTCAGTTCACAATAGCCAGATTGTGGAACCAACCTAGATGTCCTTCAATTGATGAATGGATAAAGAAACTGTGGTATATATACAATGGAATATTACTCAGCCATAAAGAATGATAAAATTATGGCATTTGCAGGCAAATAGATGAAACTGGAGAATATCATGCTAAGTGAGATAAGCCAATCTCAAAAAACCAAAGGATGAATGATATTGCTAATAAGTGGATGATGACACATAATGGGGGGTGGGAGGGGTTAGTGTTAGGGTTGGAGTTAGGGTTAGGGAGGGGGACAAGAATGGAGGAAGGAAGGACTGTATAGAGGGAAAGAGGGGTGGGAAGGGTGGGGGGGAGGGAAAAAATAACAGAATGAATCAAACAACATTACCCTATGTAAATTTATGATTACACAAATGGTATGCCTTTACGCCATGTACAAACAGAGAAACATGTATCCCATTTGTTTACAATAAAAAATAAATAAATAAATAATTATCATTTCTGTGTTGATGGACCACCAAATACACAAACTTGGGTCCCTTCACTTTCAATACTTATTTCAAAGGAACTTGAAGTCTTTCATTATTGTATACTTTCCTATAATACAACTTCATTCAAGATAGTCTTAGGAGATATTTTACTATAATAGAAGCTCCATGAGGGGAGAAATTTGTTCACTGCAACAGATCTGGAGTATAACTAACACATCAAACACCTAATTATTGAAGAAATGAATAACTGCATGTTAGGGATCTACTACATTTGAGTGCCAACAGTGTATTAGACACTATTAAACAACACTAAATACTTCTACTTGTGCACTATAGTTTTCCAAACACTCTCATTTGATTCTTCCAATGATCCTGTGAGACAGATCAGGAAGATAGTATTTTCACTTTTCACATATGAAAATCAGAGGTCAGAAAGACCTCTTTTCACATCTCATGTTGAAGTTTGTCCTCAAATACATGTATTATAACTCAAGTCCAGAGCTTGCTCTTGATGTAACATGGTACCTCTTACAACAAGGTCAGTGCAATCACTAAACATCTCCATTTTTAGTATTCTACTCATCTCATTGCACAAGACAAATAATGGTGAATACTTCAGATTGATGCCATGTGAACTCTAAAATATATCCCAAGATAGCTTTGATTTTATCGATATTTCAGTATAATCACGGTCCATTTGAATTAACAGTGCCAGATTCATCTGCTAAACATATAGATTCTTGAGTCCTATTACAAGACTACTTATCTACAAATCAGACCCTGTGTGGGGCCAAGAAATCTTTTTAACAGGTACTCCATCTATAGCTGTTAAGCAAGATCCCCTAAATTTAATTATCATTTATTGGCTTTTCTTAAAAATACTATGTTGCACATGGTAAAACTTACAAAAAAATCTTGCAAGGTAGCTATTATGGACTACACATTCCCTAAAATACTTTGTTCTTTACGAAGTCTTCACTACAGTTTTAACTTTTTACAAATTCTATTGATTCTTAAAGATACTCAAACGCAACTCTCAATTCTATTCATTCTCAAAGATGCTCAAACACAAACAAAACCATGACGTTTTCAATGACTGCCCTGCTCTTACATGTCTTAACACTTGGTTTACATCAATTTAATGGTGCCACACTATACCAAATAAAAATTATCCACGAGAACATAAGCTCCTCATGGGCAGCAAGAATTGTACCACATATATCTTAGTATGCCACTGTAAATGAAATTAAATACTTATTATCAATAAAGGACAATGCACTGCTCCCAGTAAATTAGTAGAAACAAATACTAAATTTCCCTGGGAGATTAAGGACTGCTGGAAACAAGTGTCTAAGTAACTACTTTCTACAAAAATACATGAGAAGTATTTGGGAAACAGCAGGTGCTCCATGTTTTCTGAATGGAAAAATACTAATATTCAAGTGCAAGGTACTTAAATGTTACTTCTGAATATTTTATTGATATTAAAAGATCAATAATAAACACATCTTTAAATTTCTGCCATGGGGCAGGTACTGATATGAAACTACCACCTTCTGTATCAATTTAGGATTCTTCAAGTTATCTTAAATTCTGTAATATCTCAGGGAATACAATTGATCATTGTTATCTGAGTCCTATTAGATGATATCAGAAATGACAAGATCTGAATAATTCAATGGAATTTCATTTAATAAGTATATTTAAGTTCATGTCTTCCCAAAACAGCATTTTAATTACATTCAAATTGTATTCACTTTAAATATCAATACCCATCACATATATATAGAGATAAACATTAGGAAATAGAATATTAAAACAAGCTTTATTTTTTAGAAGTCCTTCCAAATTTAGAACACTATGAACAACTAAGTAAATACCTTAAAAAGTATACATCATCAGGAAAATACAATAAATAAATGTAATGTACATACACAATGGAACATAATTCACATAAGCTCAATTTACAGGTATGTCTCCAAGTACAAACAAAAAAAAAAATAAGAAACAAACAACAACCTAAGAACTACTAATACAGGCAAAAATTACAGCTGATATGCTAATTACACCAATATGCAATGTTTTCCCAGAGAAAGTAGAAGGGTTCTCAAGATTTTATGTTGACCCATGATTTTTCACCTCTTTGTTCTCAAATACAGAACCAGAGAACTTAGTTTTCTTTTTGCCTTTATATCTTTTTATAACAATGACTCAAATGAAAAGTACTATCAAATATGTTGTGTTACAGAGTTGAGTGTCCAAGACATTTCATTATTTTTTCCTGTACCTCTATTCTCATTTCAAAAAACCTCTAAGGAAACTTCACAAATACTTGTGGTAGAAACATCAAACTAAATAACTCTGAGATAGAAAGAAACATGAGACTTGGCATTAGTACATGTTTGCAAAAATTCTAAAAATCCCCCACTTATCAACCATAAATGCAAAAAAGGAGAAACTGAAACATAAATGGAAGAAAGCATTTGAATTATAGTCCTTGTGAGCTTTAGTTTCAAAGACATAGAGCAGCCAAACTATCAGTAACTGCTGAGCACATTTTAAAATGTGCATAAATTAGTTTGAATTTTTAACTTGTATAAATCAAGTTTCTGTAACCAAAACAAAGTGGTTATCATTTCTGAGCTCACAAAAAAGGTACGTGAAGGTTGTTATATGAGAGAAACGAAAAAAGGGTATAGTGCACATCAAGAGTAAGAGAGGCACATACAGGAAAGAAACAACACAATCTGATCTGATCAAAAGCAGGATGGAATTCTGCCTTCCTTCACAAATAACTGCATTCATAGTCACAGAAAAAGAATATCCCTCCCTTTTTTCTTAATGCATCTGGGGTTAAAAATGGCAGAATAAATAGCCCTTAATTAACACACACTATTTTGAGAATTTTGTTGTTTTCATTTTCTTGTTTTCTAATGATAAATATTAAGAGTTGGCTCCTCTAAAATGGTGCTCTCATGTACTGATATATTCAGGCTCTTCCTGCATTAAAAAGTCATTAGTAAGAGTTGTAATTAAGTGTTTTAAAGAAATGTTTAACTTCAAATTAAGTTTTTAAAAAATAATTTCTGTTGTGCCAAATAGCTGAAACTACTACTATTTTATTCATTATAAACATATCATTAACATTACATAATCATTCCCATGGTCACTACAAAAACTGATCCTTTGAGAAAAAGATCCTTTTCTCTTATAAATAAAGATGGTATTCTGAAGCAATACTCTAAACCAAAAAAACTCATTCATGACACACACCCTTATCTCAGTTTTTGAAAGTCAGTGCATTCAGTGGTTATAATGAATAGGATGTTCACATACAGCTAAGAATCCTGGAAGAATAAAAAGAAAAAAAGATAAGTAGTCTGAAAGTCATCCTAGTGGTAACAAATATTGCCAATACTCGAAGTTAAGCATGGTATAAACCTGACGGTCAATCAGTTGTGGTTTTCTCTCCCAATGGAAGGCGCTCCCATAGCTGGAGCAACTGTTCACCAACTTGAGGTTCCAGTTCCTAAGTAAATGAAAAGTCAAAATAAATATAAAAAGAACTGGAATGAAAATATTTTTTAGTCACAAAATTTACACTGATAAGAATGTTTAAAAAAATCACTCTAAATTTCATTTTTCTACCAGGACATGTTAAAATCCTGTGGAACACACTACTTTAATTCTTTGCTTTAAGACAAATTAAGTTATAGTTATCTGAAAATACTTCAACTTTCGTGACAGAATGGCCAGATTTTCATGGAGTCTTTCTAGAATTCTGTCTATCTAGAAATATGGCTTTTGTTTTGTTTTTAGAACAGATTTAGCAAACACACTCAACTTTAACTTCCAAAGGTTTACTGTGAAATCTAGTATAATCAGATGTTCTCAAGTCTTTTCAAGAAATTTTCTTATCTTAGAATTACTTAAATTTATTTCAAAATCATTATTATAAAATAAAAATGAAAATATTATGGAAGTGAAAAGAATGTCACTTTATGGTCCTCCAACTGCATGAGAAATTTTTGGGGGGCGCTGGAGTAGTGGGCATTGAACTCAGTGGCACTTAACTACTGAGTCACATCTCTAGCCCTATTTTTGTATTTTATTTAGAAACGGGTCTCACTGAGTTGCTTGGAGCCTCCCTTTACCTGAGGCTGGCTTTGAACTCATGATTCTCCTGTCTCATCCTCCCAAGCTGCTGGGATTACAGGCATGTGCCACTGAGTCTGCCACCGAGTCTGGCATCATGAGTAATTTTAAAAAGGACCTAACACCTTTCCCATGGTGATGAGAAATGAGACACAAAGCATAAAATTCAACTAATAACTCCTTTTATTTCTAAGAACTAAACTATATAAAGCAGCTAGCACAGTATTTTGGTGCTTACATTAACTCCCATCATTGGAACTAGCTTAAAATGCACATGAGCAGCATCATCAAGGTAAAGCAAAATGTAATAAAAATAAAGGCTACTAGAATATTAAAAGGTTGTTATTCACTTTATATAGTTAGTTAAAACTGTAAAGAAGTTAAATACTGTTGTCACTTGAGACTTAAGTAAAAATGACCCCAGGATTACATTTTTTCTTTTCTTTTTTTTAGTTTTCTCCTTCTAGCAAGTTCTTTTTGTTGTTGTTCTTTTTGGTTACATATGACAGTAGAGTGCACTTTGACATATTATACATATATGGAATATAACTTATTCTAATTAAGATCCCATTCTTGCAGTTATATATGATGTGGAGTTTTACCGGTCGTGTATTCATATGTGAACATAGGAGAGTTATGTCCTATTTGCACTCAGTTTTGATCATTTATTTAGTTAGTAAACTGACATAGAAACCTCCACAAAATGACTTATGAAAGCACTTCCTACAAGCAATTACATAAGAAGACAAAATTTACAAAACTTAAAAAAAAAATGAGCTATAAGACACATTTTCAATCAACTTTTACACCAGCTCTTCAGTGTATCAAAACATTCTCCATTTGCACATGGAATATATAATTTGTATTTGTACATTTTCTAAGCACTAACAGTAAGAGAAAACAAAAAGAAAACATTTAAATGCCAGTGTATACCTGCCCATCTCTGCTTATCTGTACTTTCTTGTTGTCATTCCAAGGATTTAGGAGATGATGTGCAAACTGAAAGGGAAGGCTTTCTTTTCGTATCCCTCCACCTTAAATACTCCTCCTAGTCCAGCTGAGCCCCAGTCCTGGCTCTTCTCCTTCCTATCTCAGAAGACATCCTAGAAAATCCCTGCAGGTAAAACAAGGGGGAAAGGGTGGAGGCAAGGATGAGTTAAAATATGTAAATTCATCTGATGAGACCAAGTTTTTAAAATGTAAGGCAAAAATGTAATATAAAAGTAATGTACACTTAAAATCAACAAAAAGCCTACTTCGTAATTTTTATATAAGAATTTATTGCCAAATTTAAGAGGAAAGACCGATTCTAGCCTAATATGATTTCAAATATTAATAGTTTCTAAATAATATATCAATAATTCTAAGTCCACATTATATAACTAATACAATCAACCTCTAAACTTTTATTCTAAAAATCAAAATGAAAATAAAATTCATTATTTTACAAATTCAGATATACAGTAATTTAAGAAGAGTTAAGAAACATGGTTTCTTAATTGTCAATACTTTCTTGGCCTATTTAATTTAAGCATAACCAAAGGTTGTGTTTCTCATTATTTTAGTCCACCAAGAACTAGTAATCTAAAGTTGTCTTCAGAAGAAAAAAATGTTATCTAGTAATACCCTGATAAAACAAGGCAAAAGTAAAGGGATTCCAGTTCTAGCACCCCCTTGAAGAAATGTAAAATATTCCTAATTCTTAATTAAGAAAAAGGCTTCCTTGCCTTATGATGCAATAAAAAGCCAGAGTTTGTTTTGTTTTTATCTGTGTGGTGTAACCTACAGCCAGAACAAGCTCATTTTACTGTTTCAGGATGGCTCACCTGGAAATGTCCAGATCCTTGAACAGAAAATACCAAGTAAACCATGCTGCTCTCCCAAAAGGCTCGATTTAGCTTCCGCTCATTACTAGGGGTTGTAGACCAGATACCCTTCTGTTGAGAAATTTCAAGGTTTCTCAGATTGCTACTCTTCATTATGAAGTATCGAATAGGCATGTTTGGTCTTGGTGAAGGAGATTTTGAGCCCTATAAGAGAATGCATAAGTTCTTGAAAGGTAAATTGACCTTTCAAAACCAATGGCTCCATTAAATAACATCTTCAAAATCAAATAAACTAGTATTTTACCAAATATTCAACAAAGGCAAATAGTTCTATCATGCCTGAAAACCTACACAAGGCCCAATCAAAATGAAGTTAAAGAGGTCAAAAACAGTACTCATTTCAAAGCATTCAAAATGCCTTATCAAGAAAGTATTCTGGATTATCAACTTTGATTTATATTCCATTTGTATTTCCAGAAAATGCTTTAATGAACTTTCAAATTCTGAAAATAAAAGTAAGATCATTTCAGCTTACTACTTGGAGGCGGTTTCCAGTAAACAAAGGGAAACACAAAAGGTTCCAGTAGTCTTACTAAGTTGCAATGGCAGAGATAAGAGTTTAGAGACCAAGATGGCTAGAATTTGTATGGCAATGTATTAGATGGAAGGGAGTTGTGCAGAAAGAAGCTTCAGAGGAACTGCGTAAGATTTTAGCTAAGTACTAACCATAACATGACTGAGAAAATAATGTGCTAGAGCTAGGAAAGCAGTCAACCAAATAATTTCCACAGCTCACTAATGGCTGAGAATATATCATGTTATCTTCAGCCAGAACAGAGATTCTATAACACATAGGGCACAGATGCACATAAGGGACACAACTTAGTACCAAAACTAAATTAATATCAGAATAAAGACTGCTCTGGACCTACTCTAATACTGTTTACAATCAAACCACAAAAAGATTAAACTGACTGAAATTAAACTGTATAAAAATAAAGTTCAACACTAAGGGAACACAACAAAAATCTACCAGCCAAATAAACTGATACACAGAAAATGGAGAATAAGACCTACAACCAGAAAAAAAAAAAATTCAACAGAAACAGACTTAGATATGGCAGATTTAGGAGACAAGAATGTTAAAGAAGCTATTGTAAATATGTTCACAATGTTCTACAAGGCTGAGGAAATCATGAACATTAATAAAAGGAGAAGATATTTTTAAAGACCCAAAAGGAACTTGTAGAGATAAAAATATAATCTGAATACACACTGTAAAGAATGAACAGTAGGTAAGACATTAAAAGTAAAAATATCAGTGAACATAAGAATATGGCAATAGAAATATCCAAAGTGAATCAAGAGGAGGAAGATGGCTGAAAAAAATTGAGAGTGTTGCTGATCTGTGGAAATACATCAAGTGATCTTACATTTGGATATCCACAGTCCAAGAAAAGAGGGGAAAGAGATGGAAAAAAAAAAAAAGTGTGAAGACTTAATAGGCTTAAATTTTTAAAACTGAAGAAAATTATAAGTAGACAAACTAAAAAAAAGTATAGAGAACAACCAGATCAAGTCATATCAAAAACCACATTGCTGAAAATCAGTGAAAATCCTAAAAGCAGTTGGAGGAAAAAAGACTATATACTAAAAAATAAAATAAAATAAAATGACAATCAACTTTCCATGAGGAACTATGTAAAGTAGATGACAATGGAGTGACTTCCTTACAGTAATGAAAGAAAATTGCTGTTAACCTAGAATTTCTACACAGTACAAATATCTTTCAAAAATAAAAATGAAAAAGACTGATATCAAAACTATACAAAGACAACGCAAAAAAGATACTATAGGACAATATCCCTTCATGAACAAAAATCTCTCATTTAGCAAAATTTTGATTTAACAAAATTAAATCCAGCAATCTAAAAAGATAGCAACTTCATGAATAAGTGAGGTTTCAACATAAGAAAATCAATTAAATCTACCATATTAATAGATAAAAAAGAGAATTTCACTATTATTTCTGATGATTTCAGATACTTCAAGACTTATTCACAATAAAAACTCATAGCAAACTAGATCCAAAAGTCTTGAAATTACATCATATTAAATGATGAAAGACTTAGCCAGGCACAGTGGCACATTCCTATAGTTCCAGCTATTAGGGGGCTAAGGCAGAAGGATTGAGACCAGCCTGGGTAAGACCCTGTCTCTAAACAAAACAAACAAAAAAGCAGATGGTCTGATTATTCATGTAGAAAATCCTGAGAAACTTACATAAAAAGCTAATAGAAAGGCTGGGGTTGTGGGTCAGTGGCAGAACCCTTGCCTAGCACTGGGTTCGATTCTCAGCAACACATATAAATAAATAAAATGTCCATCAACAACTAAAAACAATATTAAAAAAAAGCTAATAGAATAAGTGAGGTAAGTAAAGTCTTAGGATATAAAAATATACAAAAATCAAATATACTATCAAGAAACAACAAATTGAAATTTAAAAAAAATAGTTCAAAATTATTAAATTCTTAGGAATAAATTTAACAAAAATGGTATACTATCTGCAGTCTGATATCTATAAAACACTGAGGGAAAATATATTGACAAATATGTCATGCTTATGAATTAAAGACTAAAACATGTTAACTGATGATTTGTTTCAAAGTAATCTATAGATTCAATGCAATCTCACTTGAAATACTAAAAAAAAAATCTGTAAAAATGGAAGGCTTTCTTGAGTTTATGTAAAAATACAAAGTTCCTAGAATAACCAAAACAATTTTGAAAAAATGAGCAAAGATAGAGACAAAATACTAATCAATATTGATTCACTATAAAATTATATAATCTAGTCAGTGTATACTAGCAAAAGAAGAAAAAAAAATCATGTGAGAAAATATATGTGTATACAAAACACACACATATATATAATCAAAGTGAAACTGAACAAAGTTCAATAAACAGATCACAAATTTATTTTTTTACAAAGGTACCAAAGTAATTCAATAGAAAGGTAACATTTTCAACAAATGGTACTGGAACAATTACAGGCAGAAGTCAAAACATGATCCTTAACCCACCCATACAATAAACAAAAGTTAATTTGAAATAGATTATATACCTAAATCTAAAAGCACCAACATAAAACTTCTAGAAGAAAAAATAGGAAAAATCTTCGTTATCTTGTGTTAGGCCAGAATTTCTTAGGACACAAAAAATGTTAATCATAATAGAAAAAAAGTGATGAAATAGAGTCAAACAAAATAAAAAACATTTGCTCTTTGAAAGACATTGCTAAGAAAATGAAAAAGTCAAAGATCAATAGAAATAAAGTGGCAAAACAGATACAATTAAGACTGATACACTGAATATATAGAAAATTCTTTCAACTCAATAAAAGATAATCAATAAAAAAAAATGAACAAAAATTTGAACAGATACTTCACAAAAGACTATATATAGAATGGCAAATAAGCATGAGAAAAGATGTGAAATATCATTAATCACTGGAGAAATGCAAATTAAAACTACAATGGCCTATCACAATATGCCCCCTATAATGGTCAAAATTACAAAGACTAATAAAGCCAAGTTTTATTGAGAATATGGAGGAAATGGAATTTGACTGCTGAAGAGAATGCAAAATAATACAACCATTTTAGAAAACATGGGGACAGTTTCTTGTAAAGTACACCTTTACTACACAAACCAACAATCCTATTCCTAGATATCTAGTCCAAAATAGAAAACACATTTACATACAGTTGTATTCAAATATTAAACCAGCTTTATTCATAATAGCTTAAAAAAAACAGAAACAATCCAAATAACCATCAACAGGTGAATGAGTAAACAAACTGTGGTATATCCATCTGATGGAATACTACTCAGAAATAAAAGTCACCAATAATATACTTAGCAATATGGATGAATTTCAAAAGCACTGTATTAAATGAAACAAACCAAACACAAAAAGTTACATTCACATGATTCAATTTACAGGAAATTCTAGAAAAGGCAAAGCCAAAGGGACAAAGAACAGTCAGTGGAAAGTTTCTAGGGCCAAGGTTGACGGAAATGTTTTCTGTACATGACTGTGGTGCAGTTACACAATTATATGCATTTGTTGAAATTCACTAACTTGCAGTTTACATGGCAAATTTTTATTATATGTAAATTATACTTTAATTAAAGTATATTAAAAGAAGCCAAAAAATTCAAACCCTAAGAATGCAAATTCACAAAACTGTTCCTTTTCCTTCCCTGTAACAAGTTTTTCAGCAGACACTTTCACCAAACACAAACCCTTACTCAAATACTTACTTAATCTGGTACTCAGGAAAGAAAAAGTAAACATATTCTGAACATATAAAACAATTTCTATTATAAATTTTTTAAATGATACATATTTTTTAAAAGTGATACACAGCTCCTTAGAAACATTTCATACATTCCTAACCCCAACCTGTCCTCTGCATTTTGTTTTTTTCATTTTTATTTTGTGCATTTTAATATAACTACTGAACTGCAGAAATTAACAATGGAATGAAACTTTTCAATTCTAAAAGTACAAACCAAAATTATTTTAAGTTAAAACAATCTTTATTGCTATTTGTTTTAACCAAAAAGTTTCTAAAGAAACAATGAACTGCTGGGTAAGGTGTCCCACACTTGTAATCCCAGTGGCTCGGGAGGCTAAGGCAGGAGGATCTCGAGGTCAAAGCCAGCCTCAGCAAAAGCGAGGCGCTAAGCAACTCAGTGAGACCCTGTCTCTAAATAAAATACAAAATAGGGCTGGGGATGTGGCTCAGTGGTCCAGTGCCCCTGAGTTCAAACCCCAGTAACAAAAACAAAAAACAATGAACTGCCTAGCTACATGCAATTAGTGAAAAGTTCGTTTTAAAATACCCCAACAAGGTAATTAGAACTATTTGGCAAGCAGGAAACTAAAAAACTTACTCAAAGTGTTACCAGTATGCCAGCCTCAATTTTTCAGATTTGACAATTAAAAAAGTAGAAATTTTTATAATTTTTGAAAAATATGTAAGTAACATCAGTGATGCTACAAATCTGTTCCTTACTACATCTACTTTTATATACTTTACCTTCCCTGAAGATGGAGGAGAAGGACTAGCACAAGGACTAGGGTAACTACTGCTGTCTGTAGATTTCACAGAAGATTGATCTGATCGGTCATCAGTGCTTCGTTTAGGATGTAAAATTCCTCTATCTTTGTACTTTTGAGGTGGATGTAATGCTGGAGATGGAGATTTCATCAATACTCTTGAGCAAGGAGAAAGCAAATATCAGTTATATTTAAGTTTGTTATACAAAGCTGATGCTAGTTCAATCAAAAGTCCCAATGACATTATGATGTACAGAATACTATTTTTTAAAGGAATTTAATTGTACTATGTTTAAAAATTAAGAAGTAGCTGAACTGGGCTGGAGGGTACAGCTCAGTGGTAGGGTGCTTACCTAGCAAGCATAAGGCCCTAGGTTAGATTCCCAGCACAGGAAGGAAGGAAGGAAGGAAGGAAGGAAGGAAGGAAGGAAGGAAGGAAGGAAAGAGGAAGGAAGAAGAAAGAGAGAGAAAGAGAGAGAGAGAGAGAGAGAAATGGCTGGACTACATGAGTACGTTTAAAAAATGAGGTAAAAATACATTTATAAAGAACTACAAAAATCAGGATATTAAGTAAAACAGATTTTATAAGTATACTAAAAATTACAGTGTGGTAAGTAGAAAGAATGCTGGACTAGAATTAGGAGATACAGATTAATAGAACAGTACTAAGTTTACAACAAATGGCATGTGATCCTGAGTAACTTTCTTATCTGTGTTTTATCTGCTAAATTAAAGGATTATTCTAGATTAAACTCTAAGATTCTTCTTATCAAAAATTCTATGAATAAATGCCACAAATGTCATTCTGAAATTTCACATTTTTTTTTAAATACGGGTCTTTGTAGTAAAACCAAACATTAAGTATTTCCTGGTCACAATATAAAGTTCACAGCATCACCTATATAATATTCTTAACAAAACAGTGGATTTAATCAAGCCTTGACAGATAGCTACCTGGTTACATGAAATACATAGAATATAGGAATAAATGGTGCCAAGAGGAAACAAAAAGACAAATCAAGAATATGGGGCATCCCATAGTGCCAGTGACCTTGACCATGTTTCTTCAAAAAAGTCAAGAGAGTACGTGCTCTAGATCACAACGGACTCAAGAAACTTGACAACCTAGTATAATCAATCCCTGGATGAGGATTTAAATAAATCCACAGTTTGAGATAACTGGGGAAATGTTAATTTTGAGGGGGGCGGTAGCTACACTTCGACCATACAGGAAAAAAGTCCCTATTTTTAAGAGACGCATATCTAAATATGGAAGGATAAAATGGCAAGATGTGTGTGATTTACTTTGAAATTTGTAAAACAAAAGAAATAAAGAGAAAGAAAAAAAGCAAATTTGGTGGATGAATCAAACAGGTGAAAATCTTGGTAGCTGGGCTGTGGAGTTCACTGTTTTATCTTTTTTTTCTGCTTTTAATTATGGTTATAATAAATATAGAATGAAAAAGATAGGTCTTCAAAAATTCATAAGCTTTCATAGGCTTGCAATTATAATTACTCTGTCTTCAAAACAAATTAAAGGAGCTTTTCCCTTGATTTGCTTCTCTTAAAATATCTTAGGATTCTTTAACAAATGAAAGAAAATGGTTAAAAACCTAAAAACATTAGCAATAAAGTGCACAATGAATGTACATATGCATCATTAACAAAAAATTGTTAAGAAGTGTAAAAACAACTCTTCAGATATATTTTTCTCCAGTTAATTGAGGTCCAATGAATTACCTTGATACAACCACTAATGAACCTGGTCTAATGAACCTGAAAATTCAGTGACAGGATCTAAATGAGGGTAAAATCTTACTTAAAATGGTGGGGGCTGGGGATGCAGCACAGTGGTAGAGCGCTTACCTAGCATGCTCAAGGCCATAGGTTCAATCCCCAGCTCTGCCAAAAAAAAAAAAATTAAAATGATGTTGTCAATGGAACTAAATGCCTAGTTTTGTGGTTTTCAAGTTGGTCTTGTGCTCTGCGATGAATTCTAGTTTTTCTCTCTCTCATATGTGTCTCCCCCAAAATTTTATTATGGTAGAAACAAAGAGTTCCCACCAACCTTCCATCTAAATATCCATTTAAGAAGATTCTCATATACAGCTGCATTAATATATTAATTAGATTAATTTGTTTATTATAGAAAAAAAGGTGGTTGTCTATCATCAAAGTATTATTTAGAAAATGATATTTTAAGAAATAACAGGTTTAATTTTAGGATGAAACACTGGCAATTCCTATTATTTTAATAGTTTTTGCATCAAGTAAATGAAGCTTCATTAAAAAAAAACTGTTACTTAATCTGTTACCCCCTTATAGTGAAAATTATAACTATAAATATCTTTTCTCTAAGAAGCAATTCCACAAAGATTATAACTTTTCCCTTGAAAATAAATATTCCTTGAGTAAAACAGTGCTTACTAGAGGCAAGGAAGGGGTGGGGGAAGCGCAGTTTAGAGGGAGGTTTGGATAACAGGTACCAGACAGATATTAGTTGTAAGTTCTAGTGTTCTACAGTACAGTAGGGCGATTATGGTTTATAGTAAGTTATTATATATTTTATGAAGACTTAGAAGAAAGGAATTTGGAGGCTCCAAACACAGAAATTATAAGGAGATGCAAGTACTAATTACACTGATTTGATCATTGTATACTATATGCATGTGTTGAAGCACTGCAATCAATACCACAAATAGGTACTATTTAATTTTTAATTAAAAAGAAAAAAATGCTTAGAGAATCAAAACATGAAGTAAATCTTCCTAAGAGTCCTCACTCTATTCCTCGCTAAGCTACACAAACTCCAGACCTTAACTATTAAAACCACCAAACATCTGAAAAATGAAATCTTAACAGGTAAAAGAATGAAAAGTGACAGGCTGCAAATTGCAAAGAAATGAAAAAGGTTGAGGTTAATAGCAATAATACATTAAAATATGGATTTATAAGATAACCAGTTTCTGAAGGGTAACATTATACTTTCTAATTTCATTTATATTCTATATTCCCCTATTTTTATTAAAATGAGCATGCATTATTTTTATAAAGGAAAAAAAGCTTTATTTCTGAAGCTTCTAAGCTTTATTTCTCATTTCTAAAAATGTATGTGTGCCCATATAAATATGCATTTATACATACATGCATTTACACACATAAGGGTCTAACAGGTTTTTATAAGAATAACACTACCACATAACAATTTCTATGGAAATGATTTCCCACATCCTAAACAAGTGCTCAAGAAAACTTCAGAACGGTATTTTCAAGAAGTGGGAGTGTCTAAGTAGAAAATGCACTTTTTGTGTCTGTTTCTCAGTAGGGTCTACAACAAGAGAGAAAAGTTCAGGCTCATACATTCTAAGGTTTCTTGGAAATTTGACTGAATTATTCCTAAACAACTTGGAAATCAGGTTTTTTTGTTTCTCTTTCACTTAAGTCTTAACAGACAAGTCTTTATGCAAACATGCAAAATCTGATCAAAAGGAAGTATTAAAAATTCCACCGGAGTCTTGAAAAGCAGTAAGCACCACATACTTTGTTTCCATTATTTCTAGTTTCAGTTTTTTAACTATGAAATCATAGTCTTACCATAGAGACTTTTTACAAACAATATCAAAACTAGCCTCATAGGTAAGAATGTTGTATTTTTTATCAATTCTAATAGGGTAGAATTTTTTTAACTGATATAAAAGTAACCAAAATTGGATAGCATCAAATGATTCTATAACCAGAAATATTTCTGAGTCATATCCAATGACTCCTTATAAACACTATCATATTACTAAAATGCATTTTTACATTAAGAACTTCTTTTGTGAATGTGGTGCTAGAGATAAAAACCAGAGTCCCATGCACACTAAGCAAGCACTCTACCACTGCATTACCTGATCAACCCAAGAACACTTATTAACAATCATTTAATAAAATCTTCACACCTTATTAACAATCATTTAATAAATTCATCACACCTAATTGTAAAGTACTAGAAAGAACAAAAGAATTTGGCACATGTCTCGTGAACACAATTTTTTTCACATGACAGTAAATACGCACACTTATTTATTATATGGCTCTCCCTATAAAATACAAACTCTGTGAAGGAACAGATCTTATCTGTTTTGTTCTCTGCTATATGCCTTACACCAAGGACAACAGGCATTCAACGTGTCAGTAAAAGAGTAAATTAAGTACTTTTCTGTATGAATGCTAGTCAGCAGTACTGTTACTAGGTAAGGCTTGTGGGAAAGTTGTTCTTTAAATGGCCAGAGTCATTATTCTCACTGCAGAGAACAGGAAAATGTCACTTGACATGTATCAACTAAATACATCATTTTAAAATGTTGCTATCTTTCTAAGAAATCTTAAATTTGTGAATTCCAGAAATAAAATATTGGAGTTTTTCCTGAAAAGAATATCCTTATTAAATAACTCATAAATACCAGTAGCTTAAAATCCCTCATACACCTTAATACTTACAAAAATTATATTTTACAAGTATAAAACTCTTTTTATCATATTGTAATCTTTTATGTACCCTAGATTATAAGACAATAATTATTAAATACTATAAAAAATTCATTTTCCTGGAGAAAATCTCCAATTTAGGTAAAATGCTAAAAATTTACCTTTCTGCAGTAGTAGACTCATCGGAAAATTCATTATCTGCTGAACTTTTCCTACTATTATTTGACCTCCAAGATGATGCCAAAGGAAGTTCTTCTGAAGACATAGGCCTTGGCCTTTGGCCGATCCCAGATGGTTGTTGTAAACCTGCTGACTGTTCTTCAGTGCTTAAAACGGCTATAATTGCTCGTATGGTAGCTTCATCAACTTGAGACCAAGGTTTAGATGGAGCTCTCATTCGACGTAAAAATAAGCTATGCCACTTCTGTCTCAGCTGCAGCAATAAACTGGCTGCCTATAACAGAAGTTTCCTCCATTCAAGCAGATATAAGCAAAATTCATATACCATGTACAAGATACTTTTGTTTATTAGCTGTTTCCAAAGAACATAATTTACATTTAACATAATTTACTAATGTCATTCATTTTGTTGTATGAAAGAAGTGAAATCTCTCATTTACCATATTCTAAGCACTTAAGGACACAAAATGAAAATAAATAGTCTAATAAAAGAGACCGTAAACATTGGTTGTGGTACAATGTACTCATTACTGAAAAAAATAGCAGCAAAACAAAGAAAAATGCATTTAATTCTATTGATATCATACTTTAGTGTCTGCAGAACATTCAAATGATGATGTTCACAAGGTAGCTGGATCACTGAGAGGCTTATGCTAGAAATACAAACTTGGGAACATCAGTACATACGTGGTTACTACAGTTACACATAAAGAAAAGTTTCCAAGGAATTGCACAGAGCGAAGAAAAGACTAAGGCACAGAGAACTAGAGAATTTAAAATTTTAGACCCAAACACATACAGTCAACCTTTAACGAAGTATAACTGGCATTTAGTAAAAGGCATATGTATAAAGTATAAAAAAAAAAAAGTCAATGAAATAACACAAAAAGGAATGACAGCAGAGGAAGAATTAAGGATTAATGTGAAACTAACTAATGAGGAAAAAAATGGGGCAGAAGTGAGGAGAAAAAAAATGGGAAAGGTCAGGTTTATAAAAAAGAGCTACAGATAACAGTGTCAATTATTAGAGGTTATCAAGGACACACTGGTCTTGATAACATGGAGAACACAGATGATCCTGGCAAGTACCATTTCAGTGAAATAAAGGGTTGGTAGGAATGGGAATGCAACTGTAGTGGGTTGGAATGATGAATGAATGCATGGAAAACAAAATAAACCTAACCGATGTTGACTACTGTTCACTTGGTTGCTCCCCAAAATAGATACAGAATGATCTTTAAAAGTAGAAGTGGAATTAAGCCTTTGTCAAGAAAATGTATAATTTGAAAAGATATGTTTATTCTTCCCAATTCAGAAGTATATGAAAAAATAAAATAAAATGACCACATCATTCAGAAGAAGTTACCCAAAATAAAGGAAATTCTCATGCAACCAACACTCAATATTTTCTTATACATCCAGATATACTCAAACACTTCTATGGTTTGAATGCTTTTGTCCCCTCTAAAAGTTAATATTGAAACTTAATTCACAATTTAACAGTATTTGAAGGTATGGAACTGAACAGATGACTGGAATTATATGCTATTACAAAAGGGGTTGATGGAGACAGTTATCCCTCTTGCACTTCCACTGTTTCATTTTTCTTGTCATTTTGGAAGGAGAGAGCAGCCCTTATTAGCACCTTGATCTTGAACTTCCTAGCCTCTAGAACTATAAAAAATAAATTTCTGTTCTTTATAAATTACCCAATCTGTAGTATTCTGTTAGCAGCGCAAGTGAACTAAAATAATAACCATAAATACAAAGCCACACCTAAGTTTGTTAAGTCAAAACTTTTATTGGGGAGTGGGGGCAGTAGAGAAAACAATGCACAAGTGCCCTCTGAAAACTTAAAAAGAAAAAAAAAAAAAAGCTGTATTCCCTAATACTAAGGGCTCAATATTAAAGTTTAAATTTTAATCATACTGTAGAGCAGTTCACACTAACTAAATGAAAGAAATTTTTATTACTTATTAAAAACCAACTTACCTCTGGCTCTAGTTTGAAATTGAGCCACTCATCAAGTTTTAAAGCCGCCAAATTAGCAGTAGTTCTATCTTCCATTTCACTGTCACTACTGTCATTGGGAATGCCGTCCGCTGTTCCAACACATATTGAAAGAATAAATCTTTACTACCTTGTATCATCGCAAAACAGTAAGCCAAATATATTCTTTATGTAAACAGGTTCTCCCTACACACTGTTTGTATGAGAAGTTCTCCAAACCAAAAAGATCATAAATTGAGTCTCAATATTTAAAAGAAAATAGGACATTTTAAAGATTAAAATCTCTAATCACAATGCAACAAGACAAAACAAAAAGACATGAACTTAAAAAGTGAATCACAATCTCTAATAATAACTGAATGAAGAAAGAATGAAGAAAATAAAAAAGGTATGAAAAAATTATATGTAAAGAACTATGGAAGATGCTTAAAGTAACTCATGAAAATTTACAGGTTTTGATTTTAGGAAAAAAGAAAACTATATATTATAGAAAAGGAACATAAAACTCAAAGAAAAATAGGGAATACGAAAAAGAAAAAACTGATGAGTTAGAAAGAAACAGTAATATAGTGAAAAAATAGTTAAAATTTTATTCCAGTTATTTTTAAAAAATTAATGTACAACCCTCTGTAGATTTAATAAAGAAAGCACAAATCTTTCTAAAAAATTAGCAATGAGGTAAAATTATAAAAATATAAGATTACAAAATTAATAAGATAAAGATATATTATGCATAATTACATTTTAAATCTTCAAAGAAATTTATTATATTCTTTTTTTAAAAATCACTAAAATTAAAGAACAAGAAATAGAAAAACCCAAATCTATTTAAGGAAAAATTTAAATGTCCTTGAACACCAAGTATCAAACTCTGAAAGAAGTAAATACACACTAATTCATTTAATGAGACAAATCTGAACTTGACCCTAAAACCTGATAACACCTAAAACCTAAATATACCTGAATATACATAAGCACACACCAGACTAAATCTATATATGTAACAATTTTAAATAAAATGCTAGAAAAATATTCAGCAGTGTAATAAACTCAACTTAGCCCAAGGAAGGTTTATTTTCAGATAATAACAATTCAATGAGAAAAACCTATATACACCACATCAACAGGCTCAACTAATTCTAATTCAAAAGCTATTCTAAAAATATAGCAAATGAATTACCAAGAAAAGGTGGTATAATTTAATAAAAAGAAAATCAAGTGGATTAATAAGAGCTTAGTGAAGTTAACAATGCAAACAAAATATATGACTGTCAATAATAGTGTTTCTATTAAGAAAAGTCAGCAGGAAAATTACACAAAAACCTATTCACCATAACAATTAAAAAAAATCTTCAGAAATTTTCCCATCTCTAGAAAAGTTACCTAAAAAAATGATACTGCTGGGCTGGGATTGTGGCTCGGTGGTAGAGTATTTACCTAGTATTGTGTGAGGCACTAGGTTTGATCCTCAGAACCACATAAAAAGTGAATAAATAAATAAAACAAAGGTATGGTGTCCACCTTCTTAAAAAATGATACTGCTAAACTTAAAACAAGGTACAGCTAAATAAAATATTCTAAACTTCCTGGAAACAAATACTAAAAAAATCACAAAAGAACTGTTGCCTGCAGAAAGGAGTATAAGAAGATGACTAACAAATATTCACTCTAAAAAACAAGCACAATTTGGGGTTGTGTAGCTCAGTGGTAGAGTGCTTGCCTGGCATGTGTGAGGTACTGGGTTCAATCCTTAGCACCACATAAAAATAAATAAAATAAAGCTATTGTGTCATCTACAACCAAAAATTTTTTTTAAAAAAATAGGCACAAAATATAAAAGAATAAGCTTAATAACAGCAAAGAGTTACAAGTAGGTTCTCCACTAATAGATATTGAACATATATTAATAAGCAAAAATACTACACAAAACATGCAGTGCAAATGTTATTTATTTATGCACAGAAATGTAAAAGAACAGAAACCTTAAAGATGCCAAATTTAATATACAATCATGCAAATAAAGGAATACAAAAGAATACAAAAAGGATACATAAGGACTATTTAAATGGCACAGATAAGGTGAAAGCACTTTGGAAAAAAATAGAGCTATATTTTAAACTAGAATCAACCTGGTTAAGAAAAATAAATCTTAAAAAATTATAGAAAATGAAACAATACTTATTATTTCAATAGAGGAATATGACTTTCTTAGCTTTGAAAGCAAAAAGGAAAGATCATTCAATCTGAATATGCAGTAATCAAACCACAAAAAAAGTATATAAGGCTAAAATGGATACTAGACTGTATTAAGTATAATAGAAAAAAGCTAATGCCTTTAAAATCAAAGATGTGATTCTAATTTTAAGAAAAACATCAATAATCAATAAGTTAATGGACAAAAGATGAAATAAACAACTAAAGGGAAATAAACTAATACATGGAGAACTGTTTCTTTTGGGCAGGAACAGAATTAAAAGTAAAAATAAATCTTAAATATTTCATTTTTAAAACAAGCACCTAATGACAGCATAACTGCAAGAAAATTCACTTTTAATGGCCCTAATATGAATAGTATACTGGAAGAACCACAAATAATATTTATATACATTTATTGAGCAATTTCTACTTCAAAAAATTTTAACCCAAGGAAAATATTAAATG
This sequence comes from Sciurus carolinensis, assembly GCF_902686445.1. Lineage (NCBI taxonomy): Eukaryota > Metazoa > Chordata > Mammalia > Rodentia > Sciuridae > Sciurus > Sciurus carolinensis. The sequence goes on from NC_062218.1 coordinate 125,917,000, forward strand.
AAAGAAAGCAGGATATAAAGATGTTCAAGTCCCAGTTCCACCTTGTCCACGCTCTCATGAGTGCTATTCCTACTCTTTCCAAATTAAAACCATCAAATGAAAGTGTTCTTGTCAATGTCAACAATAACTACCACACTGCCAAAAAAACTTGAAATTTTCAGTCCATATCCCTTCTAATCTCTCAAGTAACAGTCAACCACTCTTTTCTTCAAACATATTTACCTCCACCACTGGGTCACTCTTTCTTCCTCTATTCTAATTTATGCATTCTCTTCAGAAAATCCATTGTCACATCTTTAAATATCATTTACAACCTGATGACCTTTAAATTTGTAGTATCTAGGCCTCTTTCTTGAATTTCAGGTAATTATATTCAATTGCCTTCTGAAAAAACTTCACTAAGGATGTTTTAGTCATCTCAAACAGAACTCGTGGCTTTTTCCCTATACAAACTGCTCCTCCCAGTTTTCTAAGTCTCAAATTAGTGGCATTTTATTCAACAAGCTCCTACAGCCAAAGACCTAAGAGTTATACTTGGGTCCTCACTTTCTCTTACCAGCCAGAGTCAATCCAGCAGTTACTAGTATATCCAGAATAATTCTGAATCTACTTTTCATATTAGTGGTCACCACCCTCGTTTCAAGCTATCATCTGTCATAAGAACACTGCAAGAGCCTCCTTCCTGCCTCTACTCTTCCTTCTTATCCCTTAAGCAATCCTTCCCCTTGGCCAACACCTTTTTAACAAAACCATATCATGTTACCCACTCTCTTACTTAAAATCCTTTAAAGGTTTCTTTTTCTCTGAATTCATATCCATGCCTTCCTTCCAACCTTATCTCACTGCCTTCTACCACTGATCACTGTGCCTCAATCACATAGCCTTTCTTTCAGTTCTTAGATCATCTAGTTTATTTCCTAGATAGCACCGTGAAGATTATCCACTCATTTACTGTCTGTCTACCATGTCTACTGTTAAGTCTGGCCATCCTGTTTTCTATTATAGCCTTACAATTAGCATAGTAACTGATAATAATTTCCTGAATCACTATATAGCAAAAAATTCAAAATGTCCAATTGTAAAGGAACCATTTATATGCATTATGGAACTAAAATGAAATAAAATATTTTGCAGTCAATAATATGAAATACTAAAAATGTTAAATAATTTGATTCAATGAAAATAAAAGAATATAAAATAATAGTGAGGAAATAAAATATGTGAACAATTAGAAAAAATATAATATTAAAAAGTATTTGTATGGAGATAATAGGATTATCAGCAATTATATTATTTTTAAAATTACTTTGTTTAAACTATCATTTAAATTCAAGTGGAAAACAAGCTTCTTCCCATCAGCAACATGAATAAAAAACACACAAATTGATGTCAAGTTACCTCAGAAATCAATTTCAATAATAATAGTATATTTTAGTATTTCCTAACTGTCTCTCTCTAGCAAAAGTGAGCTACTACAACTACATGAATTATTGCGATTTCACAATTTTTATGGTTTAGTTAAAGAACATCTTTCATTTCAAACATAAATTTTTATTTCCTTCATAATACATTTACCTCTAAAGGATGAAGGTTCCTGAAGAGCATTACTTGCCAACCTAGCTGGTCCACAGAACACCAATACAGTGACAGGTGTCACTGCTGAACAACATCTAATATTAGCTATTCTATGGGCTCTAGTCATTTCATCATAAATAAGCCAATCTGTGGGCAGTGCCTGGATTGCTGCAGCTTGACCATTAGCTGGAGGAATCTATTAGGAAAATAAATTAAAACACTGTTAATTGTATTTATCACTTAATTTATAGGAAATACTCATAAATGTAAAAAGCCCCTTGATGAAACAGATGTATATTAATACCCAAGCAAAAATTAAAGCAAGTCATTGTTCATGGAGCTTGTATAAAAGTTCTCATTACTCTTCCAACACTAAGATTCAATCAAAATTTTGTTGCAATGTTTATATATCTATATATATATAACTAATTTCTTAAAGCAGGCAGGTATTTGGAGTATTTTTCCCTAATCTTCAATTACCTAAATAAGTTTAACTCAAGGCCTAAGAGCATTAAAAATGTTTTACCTTTTTATATTGAGGCTGACTGAGAACTGAAGTGGGATGAAATCGCACTTTTTTCTCCTTTGGCCCTGTCAATACTACATTCTCTCTGTCCACATGGACTAAATTGGGATACATGCCTGCCACCAAAGCAGCTTTAACAACAGCCCAGTTCTCAGAGTTTGTGTTAACATCTCGAATGTCACCACCACCTCGTGCTCTAACAAAACCTAGAGGGAGAAAACACACCACACCAAATTTTTTCTATGGTGCAAAAGATACTAGAAAATTTGTGTATATTTTACATAAAGCTCATATACAGTTCGTATAAATTTAATTAAGTATGCAAATTCCATAATTAATAAAATCTATTCTAGAAAGTCACAGAACCAATATAGAAAAATTCAGATCTTCTCAAGCTAAATTAAGCATAGTGTTTATTGGGGCCTAAGGGATTCTTTTAAATGCACTACCTTGGAATAAAGTTTTCCATCAATTGCTATGAGAAACTTACTAAGTTCACAGTTGGAAATCCAAAACATTCTTCTGATTAGTATTAATGTTTTGGTTGTGATAAACATTAAGGTGGAGGTGAAGTCAAGTAAATAATATAATATTCTAGCTTGAATTTCAAAATCCTTCATATTTTAATATAAATATGAAATATAAATATATATATATATATATTCCCAACTCTAAATTCTCTAATTCTTTTCTATATTATTTGGCACTTCAGCTAATTTATTAATCCAGGTTTTGGTACTATTCTTTTGACTATCATTTCCCTTCAATGTACAATGGTACTCAACAAAGAGAGGAAATTCAAAGAAGCAATTCTAAAAGAAACAGCAAAACTAGAATCTTCTTGAAAAAAAGAAACAAGTGCCTTCAAGTGATTCCAATTGTTTTGGTATTCCAAAAATATAAAAAACAGCATTCATATCCACCTACTTAAATTTTTATAATTTCTATTTCTACATAGCTTCTACAATTTCATCAAAAAGCAAAAGTTGAGCTTATGTAGAAGTAAATCAGCTCATAAATATAAGATGTACAACATGATAATATCATAAAATAATAGGAGCTGGCATTACTTAACACCAGAAATAATATGAGGTATGGGTATGGTACTTTAAGCATCTTAAATATGTTCTTTAGGGGAAAACTTTACCTGATGCTCTAAGCTGACCAAGCAACTGTGTTCTCATGCCTATAATTATTTCCATGGTAGCTTGTGAAAGAAAATTCTTCTCACAAAAGGCTCGCTCCCACCCATCACTTCGTGCTTTCTGCCAAGCCTGTAAAAATGGAATGATTATATAATAAGACACATTTACCAATCATTTTTTTTAATAAATTTTTTTATTGGTTCTTTTTAGCTATATACAACAACCAAAATAAGAGTAGGGGGAGATTTAAAAAAAGAATAGAAGTAAGATCAAGAAGCAAACAAATGGAATGGAAGGAAGGGAGGAAGGATGGGATAGGGAAAGTCAGTAGAATGAATCTGACCCAACTTTCCTACGTACACACATGAATATACCACAATGAATCTCACCATCATACACATCCACAAGATACTAATTAAAAAATATATTTAAAAGTAAATAGCAGAAAGATCAATGGAGTAGAGGGAATTCAGCAGGGTGGAAGGGAGGGAAGAGAAAGGAAGGAGAAATACTGGGGACTGAATTAGAACAAATTATATTTAATGCTTTTATAATTATGCCATAGTAATCACTTCTTGATGAGGCAACAAAATAATTTAAAACCACTATACTTATCACTCAAGGTCAATTCTTACTCACTCTATAAAATCTAAGGCCTTATGATCAAATAAAATTCATTATTACTTTACACTCAAATGGTATTACAGCCATTAATTTATAAATCCCAGTGAGAACTAAGTATCAAGTAACCTAAATGAGCAACTCTGTAAGAATATGTACCTTCTCAGATGCATCTGCTAACTTTATTTTACAAAGGTGTGAGAGGTTTTCAATTCATTATAATACTTTTATATCTAAGAATCTTGCTACTCTGGTCCTCCAAAAAAAAAAAAAAGAAGAAAAATAAAAACCCTGCATATCAATCTCCTAATCTTACTGAGACTACTAAGTGGGATTTCTAGAAATCATCATCTATACATAGTGTAAAAGAGCTACCCTTTGAAAATAAGTTATCTTGCCTCAGAACATAACAGAAAGACCAAAGCAGTCATTTATCCCATCTGCTCTTTTGAAGCAGCTGGAGAAGAAAAAAAAAAAAATGGACAGGAATTCTACTCCAAATTCCCTCTAATGACCACTCAACCAATTCATAAATGGTATCTAATACACTCAATTAATAACAATGAGTTATTCATTAATACTCATAAAAGGGCTTGCAGTTATTTTTTTAATTATGTATGTATTGGAAAAATCTATAAACAAAGTAAATTTTTAAAAATTTATATGTATAGTCTACATTCAAGAAAATTTAAGAATAAAGAAGATGTCTTCTTTTCAAGAAATAATATACTCTTCCCCACATATTACATTTCCATATTACATTTCACTTCTCTTCCTTTTCTTTTCTCAGTTTATCATATTATCTTAAAAGATTTTAAATGATTTGGGCTTTTTTTAGGGAATTAAAATTCTTGGCAGAGTGTCTTAAGTACACAAGTAAAAGATGCACTCTTAAAAAATCCAATAGATATTAAATCCCTGATAATTTTCTTGAGTGTTGTTCTGTATATTTTAAATAATATACAATGCTTAACTAAAAATTTAGAGTATTTCTTGCTCAAGACATGATTTAAAGGAACTCAGTAACAAAAAAGAAATAAAAGTATAAATATGTAAATATGCATGCATAAAATATCCCTACAAGGAGAAAATGGTGGGGGAAAAAAAGAAAAACAATGATAATTTTAATATATTAACAGCAAGAAGATATTTTCTGGGCTCTTAAATGTGATTTAATAAATGAAACAAAATTATTAGGATTATTATTATCAATTGCTATACTTGCCCCAGAAATGGGTTTATAGTATTTTCAGAAATAAACAACAGTACAGGTACCTGGAATGCTCTGAGAAGTGCCATATGGTCACTGAAAGTTCCTGCAGTGAAACGTTTCCTACAAAGCATAGCTGCACGCTTTTGAGAAGCCTGGGTAGGCAGTACAAAAGGATCTCGATAAGCCAGCGTGCAGGCAATTGTAAGGATAGGGTCCAGACACTTTAAAACAACAGCACACAGGACCATTTTACCAAGATGTGGTTCCACTGGCAAGTCAGCCAAATGATATCCAAGTTCAGTCAGATCTTCCCATGCATCCATTGCATCTATTGTCTAAACAAAGGAGAAAGAGCAAAATTTGTCATGACCAAAAACTGTTTAACTCAAAAACCCACAAAATAATAATATAAATTTTCTTAAGATACCATATCTCATAAAAATATATTTTGCTTCAAATATATATAAAAGAATAATACCTATTATTTTGTGTACTATCAAATTTAAGAGTATGGTTCAAAGTACATGAGATAATTATTTAGTTGAGACATATTCTCATTTAGTTTAAATTTCAAGTAAGAAAAATCAGGTAAAATAAAACTATTAAGACACCAACCTTAAGCATTTGTACAGCATTTCTTACAATTAAAGCTGGTGGAGGTTCAGGAGCTTTCATAAGGAAATCAGCAATGGTACAATTAACTGGGGCTAGCAGTTTGGTATGTAAACAAAGTTCCTGTAAATCAAAATAATAATTATTTTTGCAAAATTAAAAAGAATACAATACTGACTTATTTTTAAAGAAATCATGGTAACTATAGTTCCCAAACACAGACTAGTAGAGTCTCAGAATAACTAGTAAAGGAAACCATCTCTTTCAGTGAAAGACAGACTCATTCTTCGTTCTAGATGTCAGAACCTTAATGAAAACAATCAACTCACACCAATGGTGGTAATGTCTCCTCACAGTTCTCACACGTAACACTCAAAGAGTCATTATCCAAAAAATAATTTTTTCTCCCCTCTCCATGCTTACTACATTCTAGAATCTATTTTGCATCCAACATTTAGGTGCTTTCCAGGTAGCAAGCTGGAGAAAAAGAAGACAGACAAGTGTCTGCTCTCATGGAATATGCACTGTGGTGTGAAAACCAGATCTTGAACATCTAATTATTTAATTATTGATCACAACTGAAGCAAGTGCTACAAAGGATACAGGGAGACAAGGAGGTAAAATGATATTTAATCAAGTTCAAGAAAAAACCGGAGAGGGAGGCCACAGAGAAGTCAAAGACAGTTTCCCAGAGGAAATGACACTTAAACTAAGATGTAAAACCTGAGTAGGAGTTTATCATAAAAAATAAGGGGCAAGAATTTATGGAGAGGGGATAGCAAATGTTAAGGTCGTAAGGTAGAAATAAAATGTATTTGAGAAACTAAAACTACTGGTCAGAGTCAGACAGGAGCAGGTAATTTAAGCTCTTGTTAAGAATTTTTTTTTTTTTTTATTTTATCCCTGCAGAAGCAGAAAACCACACATAGGCACTGGGAAATGGGAAATCATCTTAGGTATATGGATGCCAAAATATGATCCTACATCTCTTTAAAGGTTTGGAAGCCAGCATCTAGCCTAATACACTAGAGAATCAAGTTAATGTACTTCTGGCAGTTTTCCCTAGAAGCTACCCAAGGTTGTTCCATGAAGTTAGAAAACTGTAAAAGAATTAATTAAGGACAGGAAATCAGTTCCAAAACTACCAACGTAATCTCAACATCTTGCATGATTTTGGTATTATCTTTTGGATCTTAATTTGTTTTCTAGTTCTTCTAAAAATTTTAAAGGTGAACACTATATAGTTGAGACTGGGAGAATGCTGCACACACACACACATACACACATACACAAAATATGCTTATAAACTACCCCATCATTTAAACACACTGAAATAATTATTTAAAATTTTGAAGGATTATGAATTAAGTTTTCCCGCATAGAAAAAAATCTTGTTATAGACATATCCACCCTTCATAAGATATTTTTAAATTTTTGTTTCACAGATTCAATTTTTAAAGTCAAATTAGTAGAAGCTAAATTGGTCCTTCTCCTCCTTCACCCCCCCGCCAAGAAAAGCCTTTTAGAACTAAACAAATTTCTACCTGTAATGGCATTCTCAAAAGTTCTGGAGTCTGAAATTCCAACATATTTTGGAATCGGAGTCTACTAAACAGACGGAAACAAATTCCAGGTCTACATCGGCCCGCTCTTAAAAATAAAATACAAAATTAAGAATCAAGTAAGGAGTAAAGGCTATGATAAATAAACTGTAAAAGCAATTTCAGTTAGGAAACAGAAAAATGAAAGAGGATTGAGACATTTGAGTTTAAATCCTTACTTATTCTCAACAAATCCTTTTAGAAGGCATTTTACTTACCTTGGACTCAACTATTTCATGTACTCAGGGAGATTCATAAATGACACCTACCTGATATACTTCCTGGGGTAAAGATAAAGATCAAAAGAAATAACATATTTTGAAAGCAGGTAAAAATCAAAGTATAAATAAATTTGTACTTTGAAAATTTTTAATTTGTAATTTAAATTCAATCAGTTTTACTGAGGTATTAAAAAGCATTGTGTCCAGGCTCCTTATTACAGTTGTATGAATTATGTATTATACAATCACAAGGAATTACCATTTATTTATCATAGAGACTTGTATTACATAAGGAAATAGCAAAGTATCAACAGGAAAAGCAGTCTCTTATAAAGTCACTAGTTTAGTCATCCTTTCATCGTTGTGAACAAAATACTCGACAAGAATAACTTAGAAAAAAGTTTATTTTAGCTCATGGTTTCAGAAGTCTCAGTTCACTGTCAGTCAACTCACTGCTCTAGGCCTGAGGAGTTTGAAGGGCATGGTGGAGGAAAATTACTCAGCTCATGGCAGCCAGGAAGCAGAGAAAGAGCAAAAAAAAAAAACAAAAAAACAATTTTAAACACCATGTGACCTGTGCTTCACCTTAAACTCCATAGTTTATTCATCATTGCATCACTAACATTTACACAATGAAGGATTCAATAAATATCTATTGAAACATATAACCATGAAAATGTCTACAAATTCTTTTACTTCAATAATGTACTATTAACAGTATATAAATCTAGCTAAATGCAACAAGCCACACTTTGTCTTAAAACAACTGAGAGGAAGTTTCAAGATGGTGGAATAGAGAAGGTCGTTGCCCTGGCCGCTCCATGTTGTAAAACCAAGAAAGCAGATAGGCAGCTTCTCATCAAGGTGGGTGAACAAAAAAAGAGCAGGTTCTACTGGAATTTAGTACTGGACATTCAAAGCAGACTGGGGACTCAGGAGGTTGGGTATGATAAAATAAGGAAGAAATCTCCAGCACCACAGCGGAGGCACCAGCCAGAGCAGTCCCTCTGTGAACACAGTGGAGGGACAAGGGAATTAAAGGAACCCTCATTTAGAAGGCCTAGGGCATGTCTGGGTACTGAGAGTTTAGAGATCAAAGACACTGCCAGGCTAAACAGAAAGGCACACTGCACAATATCCTTGTGTGGGAAAGAAGTCCCATCTCTCCCAGCTGCATGCAGAGGACAGAGAAAGGTACCATTTGGCAGCTGCAACACAGGGGCCTGCAGCTAGGGGAGACAACTGCTGGAAAACCCAGGTTGGGCCCGAAATACAAGTCTGGCAAACCCACACTGATATATACAGTATGCTTAAGTGACTAGGAGAAAATCAAATGTGGGGAGAGGTTTACACAGGGGACAAATGGTTGCGGAAACCCACCTGGCTCTCCCCATTCCCCTCCAATATGGTTGCTTGCAGGACCTGCCAGGAATTCAAAGGGGCGGGGGTGGAAGAGATTAAGTTTGGAGACTGAAACTGAGACCAGAAAACATGGGGTCTAGAGGTGACATCATGGACTGAGAACTGGCTCCACTATACAAGTGGAATCCAGGGGAAATCCCTAGGATGCAGTCTTCCAGCAAGGACTGGGAATTGCTGGACCCAGGAGATGTACTGATTTAAAATCTCCACACCAGCTGGAATTCAATGAAGAGCCTGGAGCCTACCTAAACCTAAACCCTGCCTCCAGGAATTCCACCTATGGGATAACCTCTCTCACTCCAGCAATCCACCTGGAGGCTAGAGTCTCATGCTCCGGACAACCCCACCTACCACTGCTGAGAAGAGAAGCCAAGAATCTTTGGAACCCCAATGGAAGCAATTCTTTTAACGAGGTTCGACAAGATGGGTGTTTTTTTCTTTTCTGTTCAATTGTGACCTTAAAGGTTCAAGGACATTTATACATATTCATATTGGATTTTTTTTCTCATTTCTACCATTGTTGAAGCTAGTTATTTGTCATGGATCACTTTTTTGAGGACTAGAATGTTTGACTACTAGATTCCAATTTTGTATTGTATTCTTTTAGTTTTAATTTTTAGTTTTTACTTCATATATTTTCTCTCACCTGTTTCCCTTGATTCTCTCTTCTCTTCCACTAACAATCTCTACTGTTCTCACTTTCACTCTTTCTTTCTTACTTCTATCTTCTCTCCTCCTTCTTCATAATCACCACAACCTATATTGCTTCTGTTTTCTCCCTGTCCACCATTTGAAATTGTAAACTCTTTTCAAACTTACTGTTTTTATTGTAGGCAATAACTGACATACCATTTGTTTATTGTGACAACACTGAGAACAGCACAGCAGGAAATGTTTGGTTAAACGCTGTATATTGTTTACATTGGTTGTTGTTATTATTTGTCTCCCCCTAAATAGTGACATATTGAAAATCTTCAGGGACACTGTAAGTCCACAGGGTAGAAACTCTACTGCCCCAGATCCATACTGTTAGATGGGTGGACACAAAAACAGCCAAAAATAGACACAAAAAAATGAACAAGCAAGGGAAATCACCCCAAACAAACCAAGATACTCCAATCACAGAATCCACAGATACCACGGTGGAAGAAATGTCAGAGTTTAGAATGTACACAGACCCATATCCTGATGAACAAAGATGCAAAATTCTCAATAAAATACTGGCAAATTACATGCAAAAACATATTAAAAAGATAGGACAGCATGATCAAGTGGGGTTTATCCCAGGGATATAAAGTTGATTCCACATATGGAAATCAATAAACACAGAAAAAGCATTTGATGAAATATAGCATCCATTCTTATTCAAAACACAAGAAAAACTAGGGATAGTAAGAACATACCTCAATATTTTAAAGCTTTATGTTGCACCCAAAGCCAACATCATTCTAAACAGAGAAAAACTGAAAACATTCCCCCTAAAACCTGGAACAAGATAAGGATGCCCTTTTTCACCACTTCTATTCAACACAGTCCTTGAAAATCTAGCCAGAACAATCAGAAGAAAGAAATTAAAGGGATATGAATGGAAAAAGAAAAATTCATACTATCCCTATTTGCCAATGACATGATTATCTATTTAGAAGACCCAAAAACTCCACCAGGAAACTTCTAGACTCATAAAGGAATTCATCAAAGTAGCAGGATACAAAATTAACAACTATACATCAATTCATCACATCAGTGATGAATCAACTGAGAGAGAAATTAGGAAAACTATCCCATTCACAATAGCCTCAAAAAAATAAAACTGGGACTCAATCTAACAAAAGAGGTAAAAAACTTCCACAATGAAAACTACAGAACAGTAAAGAAAGAAATTAAAGATCTTAGAAGATGGAAAGATCTCTCATGCTCTTGGAAAGGCAGAATTAATATTATCAAAATGGGTATACTACCAAAAGGGTTATACAGATTTAATGTAATTCCTATTAAAATCCCAATGACATACTTTATAGAAGTAGAAAAAGCAGTCATGAAATTCATTTGGAAAAATAAGCAGCCCAGAGTAGCCAAAGCAATTCTCAGCAAGAAATGTGAAGCAGGAAGCATCACAATACCAGACTTTATACTACAGAGTTATAGTAACAAAAATGGTATAGTATTGGCACTAAAACAGACATGAAGACCAATGGTAGAGAAGACACAGAGACAAAACCACATAAATACAGTTATCTCATACAAGAAAAAAGTTCCATAAACATTTATTGGAGAAATGTGGTGGGAAATGATGGTGAGAAAACTGAAAATTCATATGTAACCAAATGAATAGACCCCCCCGCTTACCCTGCACAAAACTCAATTCAAAGTGGATCAAGGAGCTAGGTATTAGACCAGAGACCCTGCACCTACTAGAAGAAAAAATAGGCCCAACTCTCCATTATATCAGTGTAGGAACTGAATTCCTCAATAAGACTCCGAAAGCATAAGAAGTAAAATCAAGAATCTATAAATGGAATGGTAGTAAACTAAATAGCTTCTTCACAGCAAAGGAAACAATCAAGAACATGAAGAGAGAGCCTACAGAATGGGAGAAAATCATTGCTGCCTACACCTCAGAGAATTAATCTCCAGGTTATATAAAGAACTCAAAAAACTTAACAACAACAAAAAAAATTCACCCAATCAATAAATGGGCAAAGGAACTGAACAGGAACTTCACAGAAGGAGAAATAGGATCAGTCAACAAATATATAAAATAATGTTCAACATTTCTAGCAATTAGAGAAATGCAAATTAAAACTACTGAGATTTCATCTCACTCCAGTCAGAAGGGCAATTATCAAGAATACAGGTAACAATAAATGTTGGCAAGGATGTGAGTAGAAAGGTACGCTCATACATTGCTGGTGAGACTCCAATTTGTGCAACTACTCTGGAAAGCAGTATGAACATTCCTCAGAAAACTTGGAATGGAACCATCATTTAACCTGGTTATCCCACTGCTTCGGTATATTCCCAGAGGACTTAAAATCAGCATATTACAGTGATGTGGCCACATCAATGTTTATAGCAGCTCAATTCACAATAGCTAAGCTATGGAACCAATGGAGATGCCCTTCAACAAATGAATGGATAAAGAAAATGTGGTACATATGTACAATGGAATATTATTCAGCCATAAAAAAGGATGAAACTATGGCATTTGCAGGTAAATGGATGAAACTACAGACTATCATGCTAAGGGAAATAAACCAATACCAGAAAACCAAAGGTCAAATGTTCTCTCTGATATGCAGATGTTAACCCACAATAAGCCGGGGGTCGGGGGGACTCCCTGGATTAAAAAAAAAAGAAGGGAGGGAAGGGAGGAGGGATGGGAATAGGAAAGACAGTAGAATGAATCAGATATAAATTTCCTATGTTCATATATGAATACATGTCCAGTGTAACTCCACATCATGTATAACCACAAAAAAGGGAAGTAATATTCCACACATGTATATGTCAAAATACATTCTACTGTTTTGTATAACTAAAAATAATTTAAAAAAAAAACAACTGACATAAGATAATAATGCCTCCTGGACATTCTGTGAAATTAAAGAATACAGCAATAGTGCTCATGAATCTTTAGGATATGAGATATTAAAGTCAGCATCTAATGTTTCCTAGCCAGGTAAAAATGCAAAGAAACTATGAATAATTATTGAAAACTGTATTTTTTAATCTTGCCTTTTTAAAAAGAAAAAAAATGTGCTGGAGGTATAGCTGAGTGGAAGAGCACTTGCTTAGCATGCAGGCCACACTGGGTTCGATTCGTAGCATCACAAATACATAAATAAGTCCTCATTCTTAAGAGTCAACAACCATTAATTGCTATTAATATATTTCTCCCAAATTCTTGCATGCATGTGTTGAACTATATACACTGACACACACACACAAAGACATATATATATATATATATATATATATATATGCGCATATACATGCACATATATTTATGTGAAAGCTCAATTCACATAGAAACATAGATCTTTGTCCTTTCTTTTAACAGGTACCCAGCATGGCATTGCGTAGCAATAACATAATTTATTTAATTACTTCATTATTAATGGACACTATACTGGTACCAGTCTATTAATTATTACATATGATAATGCAAAGAACATTCTTAAACATACATCTTTGCACCCATGTACAAGTATAATCAGAATAAATTATGAAAGTGGAATCCATGGTCAAAGGGTAGATCTAGCAAACAATTTCAATTTACCTTCTGAAGAAGTCAAACAATCAGTAAGTTATGAAATTTACTCCCATCAATAAATTATGAAAGCCTATTGACCCAGGTTTTTGCCACTGTTTTTGTACTATAAAATATTTTCACCACTGAAAATCTAATAAGCAAAGAAATATGACTTCATTAATTTGCATTATTTTAGTATATGTGATGTAATTTATTAACAGGGCACACACAATCTTAATTTTGTTCTTTAGTCACTTTAAATGGATTACTGGTCTTTATTTAAAAATGTGTGTGTGTGTATACACACATATATAGATATATGGATATATATACATATATAAATAAAAAATAATAAGGAAATTAGCTCTTAATCCTGTATTGCAAATGTTTAGAATGTTTGCTTTTGTTTACATCCCAATGAGAATTATACTATATAATTTTAAACTTCAATATAACCTAAATTCAGCTTTTAAGAAAGTTTTAGAATGGTTAGTTTTGCAATAATATAAAAATTAAAACAGGAAAACTATTATTTTAGAGAAGGTAGAACGTGTAATAAATAAGTAATACTTATGAAAATGTTTCCATTTTGTAAGCAATTAAATAAAGTACATTAAACATACATTACCTGCCTTTTCGTTGTATGGCACTAGCTTTGGAAATCCACACCATTTTTAACATTGTAACAAAATTCAATGCATCAAAGGATTTCTGTAATATTAAATCATCTTTATGTTAAAACATGAAAGGTATATAAGAGGAAAGAACAAGAAACATTATTACCATATTTTAACATGCGAAATTTGAATTAATGTTCTCTTCTTGGTTACATAATTAGAACAGGCTATTGATTGTTAAAAATCCAGATTTCTAATTACAAACATTCTAAGGAGAAAGAATGAAAACGAAACTAAACTCAGAAGAGCTATAAAACTTCCCCATTATGTGCTTTGCTGTTCTGTGCTATAGCTAAATAACGGCAGTCAGTTCTCGGAGGTCACCAAAATAGGAAAAAACTGGTCTATTTTCTTGAGATGATTTTTCTGTCACATTTACATCATTATAGAGTAAGAGTGATCTAGCAAAATCATTTTCTAAAATACTTTTCAGGGAGCAGATGTGGAGGAGTAAGAATAATTAAACTAATCTTATCCCAAATAAATTTTAATCCCTCCAACTTTACCTCTTGCTGAGCTTCTAACAAAGTTAGCCTATCTTGAATGTTACAAAAGAAAAGATAAAAACAGAATCACTACTAACCCCATAGTACCTCAAAAAAACTAAAGTGAAAGTATGCTGTAAAGAAACACTTTAAAAGAATATATTCATAAATAGAATACATACTTCAATTATTTAGTGACTTATGCTTATGAAACTACAAGAAGCCAGGCATAGTAGTGCATGTGCCTGTAAATCAAGCAACTCAGAAGACTGAGGCAAGAGGATCACTAGTTCAAGATCAGTCTCAGAAATTTGCATGACTCTCAGTAACTTAGTGAATTCCTGTTTCATAATAGAAAGACTGGAGATGTAGCTCAAAAAGCAAAGTACTCACCAGGTTCAATCCCCAGCACCCAAATAAACAAAAAACCTAATGTGTTCTCATAATAATATAGAATTTTTTAAAAAAAACACACTGGCTAGTTTTTAAAAAAATATTTAGTCAATTGAATGTAAAATAACTTATGACACTACCACCATATTTAAATAACACAATTCATTATTCACTATTATTCTATTACAAAAAAAAACGAACATTTACCTCTCCTTTATAATATACAACTATAATGACTATGACCATATTCTATAAGAAAATTTTATTCTCTATAAGATACTTGTAAAAGTTACATGGAAACCATTAAATGTTTTCAGAGAAAACATGATCACTTACATCCACTAAACAAACATTATTATGTTTCCTTTCCACAACACGAATAATGTCTCTTCCCTTGGAAAATCAATTACCTCTACCCACTTTCATTCTTTCAGTGAATGGATACACTAAATGTTGGGGTCATTGAAAATTGCTAGGCATTCCAATACCAAAAGGAAACAAATACTACCCTTTATTTGTATCAGGGGTTGGGAAAGTTTTTGCAAAGGGCCAAGAAGTAAATGCTTTAGTCAAGCTTTGAGATGGCCTTTGCTGCAATTACTCAAATGTCATCACAATATAAAAGCAGCTATATCCAAAAGGTAAAGGAGTATATGAAACTTTTCACAAAACCAAGTAATGAGTCTGATTTGAGTGTTGGTTATTGTTTGTTGACCCCAAGTTTATGTATTTTTTTTGATTCTTCCATCAAGGTTCTCATGAACCAAATATCTTCTGAACACCTACCATATGTAAGGCATTGGAGACAGAGCAAAAAACAAAAGGGACGTGGTTCATGAACACATGTAGAAGGAAAAGAGAAAATACATAATAGAATTCCTACACTGTGGCAAAATTTTCACCATAACTAGCCAAACTTTTAACTTTCTTTCTAGTATCTAGTGATAGAAAGTAAACTCTTTGTCTAATTTGTTGAAATAACAAAACGTCCTATATACTGATTAAAATATCCATCTTAGTGAAATCAACATTTACTATGTTAAATTCATCTAAAAATAATGTTTCGAATAAAGTGAATTTTGCTCATATAAGCATTTATTAGAATGGAACTCAATCTCCTTCATTTAAGTAAAAATACAATTTATCCAAACATACCTCTTTCACCTTTCCAGAATCAATAACAAAGACAACATCATTGACTGTGATACTGGTTTCAGCAATATTGGTGGAAAGGATCTGCAATAGGATATTATTTTATGATTAATGAGAAAACAGAAAAAAGACTAACAAAAATGTAAAAATATGATTTTTTTTAATGCTTACTATTTTTCGAACACCTGCAGGTGGGTTTTTTAATACTTTCTTTTGATCAGATGTTTGCATATTTGAATGAAGCATAAAGACTTGATATCTGTTGACAATTGAAAGAGAAAATATACTATAGTCCCTGTCTGTTATTTTAAGCAACGAATATCAAGATAGTTTAAAATTTTACCTATGTGTATTATCAGCGAACCGCTTGTCATCAAACAGAATACGATCTCTCAGACCAACAATTTCATCATAACCAGGTAGAAAAATTAAAACTGCACCTGAGAAGAATATTTGATATTAATCATGTGAAATCAGAGACAGTCAACAACGAAGAAACTATATTACACATTTTCAACTACTAGTAAATGATCATAATGATAATTTTCATATTACTATCAATACAATTATATAAAAATTTGTACAACTAATTTTAATTTTTAAATTCAGTTCTTTTAGTCAATACTTATTTACCAGCATCACAGCTATGGCAGATATTGTATAGAAGATGCATGATTAAATCCAAGTCTACTTTTTCATCATCAAAACTATGGTGATAAGCTTTCAGGAGTTCTCTGTCTTCTGCACTGAGGTCACTTCCATTTGTTTGAACCAGAGAACTTTCATCTAGATTTCCAAATTCCAGAGAAGCACTAAAAAAACAAAATAAAATAAAAACAATAACAAAAATAACCAAGTTGTTTTTCATTTAAAAACAGAGAGTAATTCTTAAAGGCCAATGATTCCCACTATGTCCTTTCAAATTTCCAATATATCCTAAGGAAGATAAGTGACACCTACTGTACCAACTTCAATATAATTCATGTTTTGGTTTCAAGCACATCATTCAAAGCAAAATTTGACAGTAAATACCTTTAGAAAATCACACTCTGAAGACATTTCTCCAGAGGACCACGAATGGCCTATAAACACATGAGAAAATATTCAACATCATTTGTCACCAAGGAAATACAAATCAAAACCACTTCACATCCAGTAGAATGGCTACCATCAAAAAGATAGGAAGTGTTAGAAAAGGTGTGGAAAACATCAGAACCCTCCTACCTTCCTGGCAGATATGTACTATGGAGCAGCTTTGAAAAAACACTGTGGCAGTGCTTCAAAAGGTTAAACATAGAGTTACCATATGCCCCACTAATTCTACTTCTAGGTATATACACAAAAGAAATAGAAAAATAAATCCATATATATATGTCAATTAAACATCTGTAGACAAGTGTTCAGACCAGAATTATTCATAGCAGTCAAAAAGTGTAAGACCCCAAAATCAACTGACAAATGAATATACTCTGGTATACCCACAGAACAGAATATTATTCAATCGTAAAAAGAATGCTACAACATGGATAAACCTTGAAAAGATTATGCAAAATAAGACAATTACTAAATACCACATCATGTGATTTCATTTATATGAAATGTCTATAATAGACAAACCTATAGAAACATTAAGTAGATTAGTGGTTGTCTTAGACTGAGAGGATAAGGAGAAAACAGGGAGTGACTGTTAATGGGCACAAGTTTCTATCTGTGGTAATGAAAATGTTCTAAAATTGACTTATGTGATGTCCACGTAAGTCTCTAAACATACATAAATCTGTGAACATACAAAAAAAAAAAATCACTGAATTGTACACTTAAATGGGTGAATTGTAATCGTATGTGAATTATCCCCTTAAAAATTAAAAACTGGGTCTGGGATTATGGCTCAGTGGTAGAGAACCTGCCCAGCATGTGTAAGGCACTGGGTTCTATTCTCAGCACTGTATACAAATAAATTTTAAAAGGTTCATCAACAACTAATACAAGTTTTTTTTTAAAAAATTAAAATTTTGGTTATCATTTATATTTTCTTAATAGCTTATTTCTAATAAATAATATTCTGATTACTTGTCCACATTAAAAAGAAACTCTATAGGTAATTTTATAGAAAAAGCAGGTTTAATTGTGCTATTTTTCAAGAGCCCAGAATCAGTATCACTTACCTTCTCATCCCATATGTAAAAATATTACTGCCATCATTAATAATTATCAATAGAATACCTAGGAAATTCAACTCAATCTCAAAGAGCTTAGCAAAAAAATTACAGTATGTTTTCAATAAGAATAATATTAAACTTATATAACTTTCTAACTGCAGTATCTTGAATTTCAGGTTCTATTTTAAAATATTCTTCATTTATTGTTTCTTGCTTTTTAACAGGTTAATGAAGAAAATGTTCTTTGTTTAAAGGTATAAACTTTAGCTATCAATAACAATAATTCCACAAGCATATTTTTTTTCAGTACTGGGGACTGAACCCAGGGGTGCTCTACTACTGAGCTACATCCCTGGCTCTTTTTATTTTATTTTATTATTTCAAGACAGGGTTGGCCTCAAATTTGCAACTCTTCTGCCTCAGCCTCCCAAGTAACTTGGATTACAGGCATAAATCATGACCAGAGTACGTTTTAATCGATAATGTCGTGATCTACAGGATTTTAAAAAAAGTCCAGTTGGTCAAGACATAGCATTATCCAGATAACTGCCTTATTTTGTAAACTGTAATTTGGTAATCTGTAGTGTCTAGTATACTTAACAGCATAAGAATATCTGGAATGTTCAAAGAATTAGTACTAAAAGGATTGCATTCCAGGTACTATGTATTAAAATGGCAATAAAACCTACTACATCAGAATTAGCATTTGGACCTATCAAGAATTTTGAGACTCTGTAACCTATATTATCATTTATGAAATTTAAACAAATAGTTTCATACTTCAAACATTTACTTCTTATAATGCCTGAGACTTACATTTACAGAATTAATCACAAAAACCCAGTTGAAAGGAAACATTTTAATGAAACATTTTAAATGTTCTTGAATAGCAGATGTTTTACTCTAACTTCAGACTCTAATTTTTTTTCCTTTTTGAGACTTACAGATTGAAAACAAATAGAAATCACCCATGTATTATAAGGTATTATAAAATATATTGTTTTCTTTACATATCTAAAAATATACATAATTCATCTATCTAATTTAAAACTTATCTCAAATCTCTAATAAAAGATAATTCAGGGCTGGAGATAAAACTCAGCGGTAGAGTGCTTGAGGTCCAATCCTCAACACTAAAAGATAATTAAATTACAATGGTTTCATAGGATTTTGAAAGCATCTGAATTGCCCTTCTGATTTTTTACTTTTTTGAAAAAATAAAAATAATATATATTCACACAATCACACAATCCTTAGCCACACTACCTAGGAACATTTTCAATTGTTTTAGTCATTTTTTGTATTTACTGCCCATTTCTAAGTAATATGCACCTTCTGCTAATTTATTAACAATTTAATCATTATCTGTGACTCTGTAACTAATGAAAGATGAGGTCACCACCTCCACTTCCATAAACTTTCCATCTACACCAATCCCTACAATTTTCATCAAATCTTCATTCAGCCTTGAGTTTACTATGACTACAATAACATTACCTACTGCTGAGCCAAACAGTTAGCTATGAATACACCTTCTTTATTTTTTACCTTTTTACTTTTCCCAGGGAAATTCCTATTTAATTTTATTTGCTTAGTTTTCTGTGAACTTGACCACTAATTCTTCCCAAATTTTCCAATGGATTTGTAAAGCTTCTTAATAAGCTCAAAAAAGATCAGTTGACTACTTTTTTCCTCTCAGAGAACACTCCCTTGGAGTCCTCCATCTTGTTTCTATGGAAGTAGGCCTGCTTAACAACTGTTGTCCTAACACTCCTCTGTACCAGTACCTAAACCATTCCTTTCACCTAACCCCTGTGCTGGATCTACTGTATTTTCCTGACATTTTCTGTTTGTTTTGTTTGTTTTACTTCTTTTTTTATGGAGCATATACTCTAATGGTTTCCAGAAAAAAGGTATAGAGAATTAATTTTCTGTATCTTCTACAATTTTCCATCTCTTGTATCTTCTTCCTACTTTTTAAGCAATTTTCTCAACTTTATCTTAGAATACTTCTGAATTTTTTTTATCATGTTCTAAATTTAAATGAACTCTTTCTTCTTTATTCATTCATTCAATAAATATTCACTAATGAAAAAATATGTCAGGCACTTTTCCTGAACAAATGAGACAAGACACCACCAACTAATTTCTAGAGGAAAGAAGCTAACGATAACAAACCAACAAAAATAGTAAATAAGCAAATTATGTAGTATATTGAAGAGTAATAGGTTCTATGGGCAAGAGAAAAAAGAGAGAGTGGACCACATTAGAAAGATTGACAGTGCAGGGAGGTAAGTTGCAATGTTAGGGTAAATCTGGGTAGGCCTCATGAAAATGAAATATAAACAAAGATGTGTGTCCTATTCCTTTTTTATAGCACACAGCAATAACAGAAGAATATATTCTTCTGTGTAAGTACTGGGCACTAACCAATTGTGCCACTGAAGCATTTGAAGTACTATATTCTTCTAATAATAGAAAAATTAAAGTTTTGTTTTTGTAATTTCTTTTCTGGATACTGATGCTTAGTTTCATCCAAGATACAAAGGTTATTGTGCTACCATGATCTGTCTTTTTTCTTTGGTTTATGAGTGCTTTCCTCTCAAAAGTCTGATAATCAGTCCTTGAATGTCTATTCATTTTAAAAGAGTAAAGCACCAAAAAAAAAAAAAAAAAAAAAACCCTCAAAATACACACAGGTACAGACTGCAGAGTCATTTGGTTTAAAGATGGCCATTTCATTGAAGGAATACTAAACCTTTTATAAATCTAAATACTTTCTCTAGTCTTTGGTCTGCTTTTCCAGGAAAGAATTCTCAAGTTTTCGTCCAAAGAACATATACTTCAAACAGGAAAAACTGACAGCAGATGGGGGGAAAGGAGTAGATGATATTTCAACTGTTGGTCTATGAATTTTCACTTAACCCTTTTGTTGTCTGATATCTCACCCCACTTTCTTATTGCAGCTAGTAACCCTAAGTTTAAAGCCTCTATGGCTAATTTTTAATAACTTTAATTTCAAAGCCTATGTGGCTTAATTTTACATAATAAACCTCCCATGTCCTGCCACGGTGGGGAAAATGTATCACCTGGTAGCAGGACAGAAAGTGATCTGGAGCTCTAAGATGTGCATCGCAAAAAATTTCAACCAGTTCTGCTGTGTTTATTTTTTATCAGTTCTTCTTTCATTGCTTCATTCAAAGGTACTGAAGGGGTCTGTCTCTCACTGGCTGAGTTTTCTCAATTCTGCTAATTCAATTACTACTAATCAATTAGCTACCTATCATCCATAAGTTTATTAACATCTTCCATCCATTGCCACATCCTCTCAGTCGTCAACTTTATCATTCTACACCTTTCATTATTTCTTTACTGTTATTTTAATGAGGGAAATGCACAGATAAATACATGTGTTATATCTACCATGTTTAAGAATTCACCTTCTGATTTTTTTAATTAAATAAAAAATAAGATATTTTTATATATTATATATGAATGTTGTAATACAACATCTTTTGTGTGTGAGATCAGTTTTTTTAATTGGTATATTATGGTTGTATATAACTATGTGATCTTAAGCAAGTTCCTTAACCTTTCCAAACTTCAAGTTTTCTCACCCATAAAATTGGACAATAAGAACAAGTACCTATCTCTACGGGTTGTTTTGCAGATTATATACAATAACTGTGCTAAATGGCAAGCACCCCATGTGAGGTAAGCACTCAACACCATTCAGTTCATATTAACTATTACACAGGGCATCAATTCACCAGGAAGCAGCTTTCCCCACTACTTATAACTGCAGAAAAAAATTCTCTGGATAAGAGATACTATAAATAGCCTACACTTATATATTCTATGTTTTACAGACCTGTATTTTTAAAAAGAAAGTAGGGCTAACTTTAAAAATAGTGTAAGGTTTTACCTGTAAGATTCTAGAAGATCCACAATTTCAGTCTGCCCAAAGTGTTTAGCCCAATCTAAAGCCATCCTGCCAAAATTCAAAGATATTAGACTAAGACAGAGAAATAATTTTTCTCAAAATTATAAAACTATTCACTCAAAATTATGTATTTACCCATTAGAAATGTATTAACATTCATTACACAGTTTCTTTTTCTTTCTTTCTTTATTTATTTTTTTTTGGTGGTACTGAGGAATTAAACCCAGGGGTGCATCATACATACCCAGTCCTATTTATTTATTTATTTATTTATTTTTGAAACAGGATCTCACTAAGTTGCCAAGGCTAGTCTTGAACTTGTGATCCTCCTGTCTTAGCCCAAGTACCTGGGATTACACCCAGTTCACAATTGTTTTTAATTTAAAGATAAACATAAAAAATTCAAAAAAGATACGTGCAGCTACACAAAGAAACAAAGAATGGATATAATTTAAAATTACCAGCCATTTGATGCTTTACTATGGACATTGGCTCCCATGCTAATTAACTGCTCTACTTGACTTGCAAAACCTCGTCCTGCAGCAACCATCAGAGCTGTTGCACTGGTTTCACTATGTCTGTAATCAACTAAAAGAAGGAAAGAATAAATAAAACTGTTCAATTTCTAAAATATTTAAAACCATTTTGTTTTTTAAATTTAAGTGGCAGAATTTTTCTGTTCCTTCACTTTACATGATACATTATATAAACCCTCAAATCAGATCATCCAAGGAAATCTGTTAGTGATAAGCCCTTATCTAAACAGATGGAATAGAGATTGTTAGTGTGAAGGTAGAAGGAATGATGGCTATTAAACCGTTTAAAGCTCATTCTTATAATCAAAACAGGAAAGGAATGCTACTAACTTATCAAACCCTTAAATAATGATCTTAAATCTAGATATTGCTTTAATCACCAAATGACAAGACATACTTCAAGATTTAAAAATGTAATCTTCATCAATGACTATAATGAATGCTTAAAAGCTTCAAGCAAAGTTCATGACAATTTTCTGTTGGTTTTGTTTTACACTTATTTAAGACATAGTTCCAAAATACTTCATAAGAATGTTTTAGCCCATTTGCTGTTGCTATAACTTCAGAGACTGGGTGCTATAACCTGAGACTGGGTAATTTTTAGAAGAAAGAGGTTTATTTAGCTAACAGTTCTGGAGGTCCAACAACATGGCACTGTGTTTGTTCAGTTTCCATGAGAGGCAAGAAGTGCTCAACTCATAACAGAGAAGTAGTGAATAGCTTAATGCAAAAGGGGCCAAGCATGTGGGGGTGGCTTCCCTTACTAATAACCTACTCTAAGGGTATTCAATCCAATCCTATCAGAGCAAGAACTCACACCTTTGAGAAAAGCACTAATTTTCTCTAATGACCTAATCAGTTCTTAAAGGTCCCAACACCCCTCAACACTACCAAACTGGGGATCAAACTTCAACCTGAATTTTGGTGGGGACAAACCATATCCAAACCATAGCAAGGAACACTGGCAAAAAGTTTACTTCTCATAGAACACCTCCATAAGAAGATAATTTAAGTTCCATTAAAAGTTCCTTCCAAGAATATATTTTTCAAGCAATTCAAATATAATTGCTTAGCATTAATTTGCTTAAATTACAAAACTGATATTTTTAAGAAAGAATTCATCCCTGGGAACAAACCTCAGGGTATAATTTAAGAAAATTACAAAAGAAAAAAATTGATTTTCCATATATATGCAATTATCTTCATTATTTAATTAATACCCTAAAATATGTATCCATTATCACTAAACATCCAGAGGTTTTTAAGTGGGGAAGGAATGTACAAGAGAATTACCTCAGGCTTTTGTTTTTTGGATTTTATTTTTTTAAAGAGGTTCTACCTTCACTGCAAAATCGAGAGCAAAATAAAATAAAATAAAATATCCTATATGCCCTCTGCCCTACAATGTATAGCCTCTCCCATTATCTACCAAAATGGTAAATTTGTTAACAACTGATACCTCATCACCCGAATTCTACAGGTGTTACACATTCTATGGGTTTGCAAAGTGTTTAATGACTTGTATTTTTATTTATTATTTTTGGAAACATAGACACTCAATTATCACTATTAGAGAAGCAAGTTACTTCATCATGAGGAGAAAAAGATAACCTAGATAGCAAAGGAATGGGGACTCCTAGTAATAGCAACAAACTAAGGTTTCTTGCCAACAACCATGAGTGAACCTTTCTGGAAGCAGCCCCAATAAATCCTTAGATGACTGTAGCCCTCCCCTCCACACCAACAGCTTAAATGTACCTCATGAGAGACTAGAGTCAGACTACTCAGGTAAGTAACTCCTAATTCTTAACTCTCGGGAAGTATGCAACAATAAATGTTTGTGACTGCTAAGCTTTGAACTCATATGGTACATAGCAAAAGATGACTAGTATGGTAAGTACAACATAAAATGGCTAGTCTTACTAATTATTAGCTACTTCTACAGGATCACATGGGGAAAATGATGGTACTAAAAAGAAATCTATAAAGGTCACAATTTCTTGGATCACATGAAGCATTTCAACCAAGAGTAGAAATATTAGAGATTAACAAAAAGTTGGAAAGTGAAGAAATGTTCATAAAGCTACCACAGCAGTTTTTGTCTTCTTCATATGGCTAAAGATATTAGAATACTAGACTCAGGAAAGCATATAAACATAGACAAAGAATGTGGGACCACAGGATGACCATTACCAAAGTAATATAGTATTCTCTAAAGAACTATCTATAGAGGGAAAAGAGGGGAGGGAGGGGTGGGAGGGAAGGGAAAAAATAACAGAATGAATCAAACAACATTACCCTATGTAAATTTATGATTACACAAATGGTATGCCTTTACGCCATGAACAAACAGAGAAACAACATGTATCCCATTTGTTTACAATAAAAAAAAAATTTTAAAAAAAGAACTATCTAGAAAGATAGTCAAGGATAATACTTAAATACTTAAAATACAATATGTCTCAGACTTTTAATCTTGTAACTTTCAAGTAAGACTGTAAAATTCTTCAGAGTAATATCTTTTCAAAATGGAAAAAAGAGAATGCCAGAAAACTGAAGACGAACAAATATCCACACTTTCAAATACAAAACATTATTTCTCAAAATACAGATTTCCAAAAAATTATGAGCTTTATAAAAGTACATCAATAGGAGCCAAAACACATTTACAAAGAATAAGAAATGACAGAAGATCCTTATTTAAGAGGTTTGTCAGACCAGTAGACATACAGGATTATAACTGATTAAACAATCATACCTACATATTATCTAAAGTCTTTTGTTGCATACCACAATGTTTGGTCTTTGACCTAACCCTATCAAATCAATAAACTGAGATAGTTTATTAATATTAAGTTGTTAAACAGAAAATATGGGCCAAATAGAATGTAATATGAAATTTTAAAGGAATAAATTCTATGTCTTAAATTCAAAATAACTCAGAATAATAAGTACATGATTGGGGTTAATTTAATAAAATGTTAAAAAAGAACTAGAATTTTCAGAGACATAAAAAATCAATAAGACAATGTGTTTGGAAAAGAGGTAGAATGAATTAATATAAATAGAGTAGTTTTTTTAGGCTAATAGACCTATTCCTCCTAATATAGTTATGTAAAGATTAAACTCAGAACTGAGCACTATGCTTTTTAGAAGGATAAAACATGTCCAAAAAAGGCAGACCAGGGCAGGATGGGACTGGACACCATGTTTTTTTTGGTTTGGTTTGGTTTTTGCAAAAAAAGAAGTTGAAGTAATAGCTCAGGGAACAAAAAACTTCAAGGAAAAATAATAACTATATTCATATACCTGAAAGTCTGTCAGACATATATACATACTAAATTTCTTCATTATCACACCATAAGCAGAAAAGGGTAGAAGCAGATGGGTTTCACTTCAGCATATTACAAAACAACATATTATATGTTGCAATTAAAAAAATCCAAATTTGAAAGAATATCCTCAAGAAAATTAAGTGAACTACTGTCGTTAAACATGTTCAAACAATTTATCATTTGGTAAAGATGTTTTTAAAAGTAATAACATTATTGAACACACAGTTTAAAAGATGTACTATGAACTTGTGGGAACCCAGAGATGTGTAAAATAGACAAGGTTTCTGCCCTCATGCATGGTACATGAAACAGGTAGGAAAAAAATTAAAAATGTATGATATCAAGTACTGAAAGGACAAAAAAGAACAACAAAACAGGGTAAGGATAAATAGTCAGAAAAGGATACACTTTTAGTAAGCAGAAAAGACCTGAGAAGGCAATATCTAAGCAGAGTCTGAAATTAAGGGGGCACTGAATCACATAAGTTTTAGGGAGAGCATTCCAGACAAAAAAACCAACAAACCAAAGGCCAAAAGATGGGACTGTGTCAGCATTTATGAAAAAAAGCAAGACAACAGGTATGTCTAAAGCACAATGAACAAAAAGCAGAGTGGTAGAAAATTAGATGAAAAAGGCAAAGATGCAATCACAGAAAGGACTTTGATTTTCATTCACAATGTAAGAGGAAGCATGGAAGAGTTGAGAGTAGGCCAGTGGCAGTTTTCCAAATATCAATATGGTTGTTCTATGGAGAACAAAATGCAACATAAAAAAAGAAGGAGTCAGTGGGCTACCACAACGTTCAGGAGAGAAATGTGGGCTTGGATTAGAATGGTGGCAGGGGAAATAAAATGTGATCAGAGAAGGTATATTTTAGAGAATTAAGTCAATGGGACTTGCTAATCGATTATATATGGTTTATGAGATCAAGGTCAAGAATGAGTCTACATATAATTTGTTGCCTTAGCAACTAAGGTGAATGGTAGTGCCCACTTAACTATAAAGGAAAACATGAGGGAAAAGAGCAGGCTGGGAAGGAAGTAAATGGTGAAGGAACCGAAAGGTGTTTGGGACAATTTTACTCACCTAACAGACAAGAAACTAGAAATGGCAAGTGATCAGGTGTATTAAAGTCAGTGAGGAAGTTAGACTGCAGATTATAAAAATGAGAGGTCATTTAAAATGTATGTGTACTACATGACTAAATGAGATCCATGTAACAAGCAAACGTAAATAGAAGTTAAGGTCTAAGCATCAAGCCTAGGACATTTCATATTTAGAGGTCAGAAAAAAGGAGAAAGATCCTCTCAAGGAAACCAAGAGGTTATAGTCAGAAAAATGAAAGAAAATAAGCCAAGTATGAAATATCAGCTGTTGATTAAAGAAGATGTTTCAAAAAGGGAATGATCAACAATAATTACAATACTACTGAGAGGTTTAAATTACAATACTGAGAGGTTTAGGTGAGGAGATAAGCTACTTGACATTTATATGCTTTCCAACAATTCAATCTGCCTTTTGCCTAGAAGCCTACGGAGTTCTGAAATTCACCATAATCATCTAACAAAATGAGGATAACTCATCAGTGGAAAATATATCACATAATATAATGTATGTACATACAAATTAGAATTTGAGCCCATATAAAAAAAGATATACTAAAGTTTTTCATTTACTAAATGAGCAATCTAGAGCAAAAGTTATTATCCATTGTTTTCTTCCCTTTTTTTGAAATCAGAAATCTCTTTGAAAACCTAAGAAATTATTTCCTAGGGAGTAGGGTTAGGGGACCAGAATGTATGTATGTATACAACATGTATATATAAAGGCATTTTTGTAAATAATCATCATGTATATACAGACCTCATGAAATTATTCTAAAGATACTAGGTTAGATCCCTGATTTAACACAACACTTTATCAATTCCACTATGACATGCTAATAAGATCCTGATTTTTACATTTGACATAAAATAATACTCCAAAAAATCAAATAATTATTGACTGTGAACAAAAATGTAGTATATACATTCTGAATTAAACTATAGTTGTACCATAACTGCGATAGTAATTTACAAATTCAAATAAACTTACCACTAACATTTTCAGTTAAAATAAGGTGAAAGACCTGAGCAAATGCATCAACATCTTTATGTAACCATATGTCAGAAAGACAAGCATCCATTTCCTTGATTAACCATGGTTCAAGGCAATTCACATCTTTTTCTGTCTTTAAATAAAAAAAAAAAATTGTACATTACAAACAACTACACCAGCTTGCAAAGAATGGAAAATGGACACAATGGCAATAAGAACTACTAACCGTATGACCATATGCCATTTTATATTATATGTAATACAGCAAAAGTTCCTCATTCCATCTTACAAACTTTATGACTCACAATGCTATTATCCTGTTCTTACATTAATCCTTTATCTGAGAATGAGTTTGTAAACAAAGAACTATGATCCAGGCACAACATTAACTAATTATACTTCTGATAGAATTTTCCTAAATGTATCTATACATCAGTTATTTCCTCTTCCAACTATAGGTCAGAGGAAGCATCACCTGGAGTTTTTTAACACTGATGCCAGATCCCACTCCACAGAAGGAACTTCAGATTCTATTGTTTTGGGGGGGCGGGAGGGGAGTTGGGGGCAGTGCCAGGGATTGAACTCAGAGGCACTCGACCACTGAGCCACATCCCCAGCCCTATTTTGTATTTTATTTAGAGACAGGAGTCTCACTGAGTTGCTTAGCACCTCACTTTTTCAGAGGCTGGCCTCAGCCCCGCAAGCTGCTGGGATTACAGGCACATGCCACTGTGCCCAGACAGAATCTTTATTATAGAGGACCAGGTTCCACAGAGCTTTAAAAGCTCCTCAGGTAATGTAATTGTCAGCAAGGTCACTAATTTACAAGGTCAAAATGCTGTTCATAGACTCAAATGGATCTCCCCTATACTAAATTAACAATTTTAAAACATTCCTTTTTTTTTAGGCTTTTAATTGGTACGTTACAATTGTACATGAGAGTGGGATCCACTATGCCGTATTCACTCATACATGCACATAATTTGATCAATTTCATTCTCCAGTACATTCATTCCCTTTTCCTCCTTTCTTTCATCCCCTAATCCAATCACTCTACTCTGTTAAAACTTCAAGTAATTTTTAAAACTCATGTACAGTTCATTTGGATGCATTAGAATTTTAAACACTGAAAAAAAAAACTGGAAGTATCTCTGCATTATGTATCTTCTCATGCTCAAAACACTTAAATTCTTTTCTAAAAAGAAACTTCAGGGTTAGGGGCAGAGCTCAGTGGTACAGTGCTTGGCACCTAGCTTGAGAGTGGGGTGGAGGAGAAAGAAGAAAGAAAAGCTGTTCTTGAAAATATATAAATATGTTGTAGTCTAAGATAAACTAAGAGAATTACTCTTCAATTATGCAGTAAAAAATAATTACTTCAAAAAATATTCCTTAACCTACATAATTTTCACTCAAAATTGTGACACCAGTAAGGTCTTACCAGTTGACTAAAGACAGCATCACCACCATCATCCAATAAGTCATACTCTTCAGTCACATTTGGAACAGTTCTCTGCCTTTGAGATTCAGGCTTGAAAGTATTTTCTTGGGCTGAGTACCACTCCGTAAGTGTGGTTTGTTGTTTCTCTTCTAAATTAATTACCAAAGGAAAAATAATTAAATAAGTCCTTTCCTTTTTAAAATGCATTCCTTTGTTTAAAAAGTATTAAGTGAATCTGATATCATATAAAAAGCTGGTCTTATTTTGCAGTTACTTTTTAAACTATATCAAGAATATTTAATATAATGTATTATGCGAAACCACAAGGACATATATAACTCCTTAAATACATCTATTGGTAAGAAGCTTACTTCTAAGTAAGTCCAGAATTAAAAGAAGAGTATTTTTATCCATATTATACATATTGTTTAAATTAATGACTAATATTCATATAACACTTTACAGAAAACTAATTAAACTCCTAACACCAAACCAGCTGTTTGACATACAATTACATATAATTCAAAAGTTTGAAAAGTTTCAAGATATAGGAATTTCACAATTTACATATAAGTGATTCTGCACTGCATTGATAATTAAACTTTTGAAGTGAAGAATTCAAACGAGTTGATATTTAACTATTGTCATACAAAGTAAACAAAGGAATCAAAGTCTGAAGCCAGTACCACGATGACCAATGCAACTAAAAGTAAATAAAAAAGAATCTAAACCCCAATTTGAAAGCTGAAATATAGTATGAGATGTTTTAATAGTCAAATAATGTTATATTTGAAATACACATGTAATCCCAGAAGACTATGAAGATTTGAAAATCTTCACATTTTTATGGAAGATAAGCCCATCTTTGCTCAGGTGCTACTCTTTTTACTCCCTTTCCCACCTAAGAGACAAGTGGTAAGCAACCAGCATATTCTCTTTTGCTTCCTGAAAAGAATGGTTGAATCTTTGGGTGTAAATATACTCAAACCTCCTCAATTCTGGTATCCACTTTCAATTCCTTTTCATAAATTGCCACTTTCAGAACACAAACCAGAATGCAAAGGTATATTTGGGATAATATTCTAACATAATTTTCCACAAATATATGCAAGAGAATAACACTTTCCAGTGTCCTTATACTTCCATACGATAAAGTGGAGTACTCCAAAAAAGTCATTTTCAATAGTAATTTCTTTTATATTTCTTTGATAAAAAGTTTACCTCGCTGTTTTTCTTTTTTGTACTTTAACATTTCTTTGTTTGTATATCCAGTAGTTCTTAAAATATCTTCCAGAAACATTTCTTTTACTTCAAACGGTCTTCCCTGTACTAAATAATAGAAGTTTAAAAAAAAATCAATTTGCATCTTAGAGATAATTGACATAAAAACATCAGAATCCCAAGTTAATGATCCTGAGTGTAATATTCAAATGCAATACCAAAGTTCAAGTGATCTGCACTAATTATCTTTTAAATATAACTTCGGGTTTTAGACAACTGTCTATAATACAATTTTCTTTTAAACAACTGTTCATCTGCTTATTTTTTTCCAGTGTTTATTATCTACCTATTATGTGTCCAGCATCACATTAGGCACCACAAATAGAAATGGCAAACAGAAATAGAGCTATTTCCTGTAGCAGAGGAGACAGACGTTAATCCAATAATCCAGAAAAAAGTAATAATAGAGTTGTGAAAAGTTCTATGAGAGAAGTACAAGACACCATGACAGTATATAATAGAAGGATCTGACCAAACCAAAAAAAGCAACTTCACTGAGAAAACAAGGAACAAGAGAAGCAGATAAGCAAAGTAAATATGCTCTATGAAAAGGAAAGCACATGCAATGAACAAAAATAGCTTGTGTAAAGTCCCTATCGTGGAAAGAAGCATGTTTTCAAGAAACAAAAAGGCCAACCTACTTGGAAAATGGTGGGAAACAGGGAGCAGAGAGAGGACTGTAGTTCAAGATGAAGTAAGAGAACTAGATATCTCATCAAGGGTTTAAGTCTTTGTCCTGAAATAAGGCCATTCAAAAATTTAAGTCCAGGAAGTATTAAACATAATTCCACTTCAAAAACACAATTCTGGATGCAATATGAAGAACGGATTTAAAAAATACAATAGAACCAGATCAGGTAGGAACTACTGTAATTCACTGCAATAATTTAAATGAGACTGGAGATACTAAAAATGGAATAGTAGTAGATAGACTTTTAAAACAGAAGGTGAACTATCTAGAATTTAGCACTACAATGAATATGGGAGAATGATAAAGAAGTGTCAACTACGATTCTTAGAGGTCTGACTTGCAAAACAAGAAGGATGTTACTCTAATATAATGAGAAGCAGGTTGGCTAGTTGAAATGGGGGTATGGTTTCACATGTATCAAATGTACAGTGCTAAAACAAGCTTTCCATTAAGAGGTTTAGATTTTATGCTCCTAATCACCCAAGAAAATATTATGATAATATATACGTTTGTGATTTAGGTGACTAGGTCAACAGTAGTATGATTAACCAAGACAGGCAACACAAGAAAACCAAGTTTTGTAGATCAGTATTTAATTTGGGGTAGATTAGAAGTGAGATGCCTGTAAGATATCTCAATTCAAAAATCTGAATTGAAAATAAAGATTCAGGAGTCATCAGTATACACGAGAAAACAGAAGTAAAGGGCATGAATGAGAACTTCCAGGGAACTAAGTATATATCTCCAATAGCTAGTGAAGTATATCACAGAGCAGGGAAGAAGAAGGAAAGAAAACTAATGATAATAAAGGAAGAGAGAGTGAAAAGAAACAAAGAAATGGATCAAATGAATAATCCTAGAAAACACCATAATTTAGGCACTCTGAAAAAGAAGAGAAGATCACAAAGAAAGCACTATAATGTATAGTAAAATTCAGGAGGCAGTAGTACGAGATGTGAGCATTTCACCAAAATTTAAAAATAAAAAAAAATAAGGCCAACTGTGAGAAATAATACAGAAAATACAAATTAAGATTTTTGACTAGAGGTTGGGGTTGTAGCTCTGTGGTAGAGCACTTGCCTTAAAGGTATGAGGCACTAGATTTGATCCTCAGCATCACATAAAAAATAAATAAATAAAGCATGCCTGTAATCCCAGCAACTCGGGAGGCTAAGACAGGAGAATCTAGAGTTCAAAGTCAGCCTCAGCAACTCAGTGAGGCCCTAAGCAACTCAGCAAGACCCTGTCTCTAATAAAATATTTTAAAAGGGCTGGGGATGTGCCTCAGTGGTTAAGTGCTCCTGGGTTCAATTCCCAGTACCAAAAATAAATAAATAAGTAAATAAATAAATAAATACTTAGTAAAATCTGAATATTAGGTTTGGTAATTATGTCAGTGTCCCAAAAAAAAAAAAAAAAAGAGTAAAAACTATTAAGTGAGCAGCCCTGTACACTTCAAAAATATGAAGCATTTCAGCCTTTTCAAAAAGTAAAATGGAAAAAGCTATTAAAATTAAAAATACAGTGTTTTACTACTCAGCAATTTTACTTTTAAGACCCATCCCTAGAAATAAGAATATGAATGTTCAAAAATAAAGGAATAGTTACATAAGTCATGGTACATTCATATTATGAAATACTAAAGCAGCTGCTTAAAATAATGAACTAGATTCAGAGCTACTGAACTGGAGAACTGTTCATGATTTACTGTCATATAAACAAAGCAACTTACAAGTAATATATTAGGTATGCACTCATTTTTGTAAAACCAATTTTTATAAGCCTTATATATATGTGATACATTTGCATATATTTTAAGAACCTGGTCAACCTTAGTAAGTTGATACAAACAATGCTTTTAAAATCCACAATATCAGGAAATAAGAAAGTTGTATTTATTTGGGTTCGTGTCCGTGTCCTCTATTCTGTACCATTGATCCACCTTTCTATTTTGGTACCAATACCAGGCCGTTTTTGTTACTATTGCTTTGTAGTAGAGTTGAAGATCTGGTATTGCGATACCCCCTGCTTCACTCTTTCTGCCAAGGATTGCTTTAGCTATTCTGGGTTTTTTATTCTTTCAAATGAATTTCATAATTGCTTGCTCTATTTCTGTAAGGTACATCATTGGGATTTTAATTGGAATTGCATTGAATCTGTATAGCACTTTTGGTAGTATGGCCATTTTGACAATATTAATTCTTCCTATCCAAGAACATGGGAGATCTTTCCATCTTCTAAGGTTTTCTTTAATTTCTTTCTTTAGTGTTCTGTAGTTCTCATTGTAGAGATCTTTCACCTCTTTTGTGAGATTGATTCCCAAGTATTTTATTTTTTTCGATGCTACTGTGAATGGGGTAGTTTTCCTAATTTCTCTTTCTGAAGATTCATCACTTACGTATAAAAATGCCGTAGATTTATGTGCATTGATCTTATATCCCACTACTTTGCTGAATTCACTTATGAGATCTAAAAGTTTTCTGGTGGAATTTCCTAGTTCCTCTAAGTATATAATCATATCATCAGCAAATAGACAAAGGGGCCAAAAATATGCAATGGAGAAAAGATAGCTTCTTCAACAAATGGTGCTGGGAGAATTGGAAATCCATATGCAACAGAATGAAACTAAACCCATATCTCTCATCCTGCACGAAACTAAACTCAAAATGGATTAAGGACCTCAGAATCAGACCAGAGACCTTGCATCTTATAGAAGAAAAAGTAGGTCCAGAGCTTCAACATGTCGGCTTAAGACCAGACTTCCTCAACAGGACTCCCATAGCACAAGAAATAAAAGCAAGAATTAATAACTGGGATAGTTTCAAACTAAAAAGCTTTCTCTCAGCAAAGGAAACTATCAGCAATGCAAAGAAAGAGCCTACAGAGTGGGAGAAAATCTTTGCCAATCATACTTCAGATAGAGCACTAATCTCCAGAATCTATAAAGAACTCAAAAAACTCTGCACCAAGAATGCAAATAATCCAATCGACAAATGGGCTAAGGAAATGAATAGACACTTCACAGAAGAAGATCTACAAGCAATCAACAAACATATGGAAAAATGTTCAACATCTCTAGTAATAAGGGAAATGCAAATCAAAACCACCCTAAGATTCCATCTCACCCCAATTAGAATGGCGATTATCAAGAATACAAGCAACAATAGGTGTTGGCGAGGATGTGGTGAAAAAGGAACACTCATACATTGCTGGTGGGGTTGCAAATTAGTGCAGCCACTCTGGAAAGCAGTATGGAGATTCCTCAGAGAGCTTGGAATGGAACCACCATTTGACCCAGCTATCCCACTC
Organism: Sciurus carolinensis; assembly: GCF_902686445.1. Lineage (NCBI taxonomy): Eukaryota > Metazoa > Chordata > Mammalia > Rodentia > Sciuridae > Sciurus > Sciurus carolinensis. The sequence continues at coordinate 125,951,684 of NC_062218.1, forward strand.
CTTGGCCTATACCCAAAGGACTTAAAATCAGCATACTACAGAGATACAGCCACATCAATGTTCATTGCTGCTCAATTCACCATAGCCAGATTGTGGAACCAACCTAGATGCCCTTCAGTTGATGAATGGATAAAGAAACTGTGGCATATATACAATGGAATATTACTCCGCAATGAAGAATGATAAAATTATGGCATTTGCAGGCAAATGGATGAAACTGGAGAATATCATGCTAAGTGAGATAAGCCAATTTCAAAAAACTAAAGGACGAATGATCTCGCTGATAAGTGGATGAGGACATATAATGGGGGGTGGGAGGGGTTAGCATTAGGGTTAGGGATAGGTTTAGGGTTAGGGATAAGGAGTGTGGTAAGAATGAAGGAAAGAAGGACTGTATAGAGGGAAAAGAGGGGTGGGAAGGGTGGGGGGGAAGGAAAAAAAATAATGAATCAAACATCATTGCCCTATGTAAACATATGATTACACAAATGGTATGCCTTGACTCCATGTACAAATAGAGAAACAACATGTATCCCATTTGTACACAATAATAATAAAAAAAAAAAAAGAAATGGAACAAAAAGATAGGGCCAACTGTGAACTTTTTCTCAATGTACAAAGAAAGCACATACAACTATACAACTTTTGTAACTTTTGAAAAGGAATTTATAATTTTTAAGAATTGGAAACAAACAGTTTTTATTAAAGAACAAGAGCAAAAATTAAATGTCAGAATATTCAGAAGTGAATGATAAGTAAACATGGGAGCCCTAGTTTACAAAGGAATCTAGCAATAAAAGGAAGAAGCTAGAGATCGGAATTTAAAGGGAAACAGGATCAAAATAAGGCATACTTCTTTTTAAGATTAGAGAATTGGGTTTACTATACAACATGAAAGAGCTATAGATGGAAAAAGAGAAGTCTAAAACAGAGAACTATGAAATCGATCTCATAAGAAACAGAAATGGATGACCTCTACTTCTGAGCATTCTCCAATTTTTGTTAGAAAAAAACACAAAATCATACCCCAAAGAGTTCTTCCATAAAAATTATATAAGGAAATTTATAATTTAACTTACTATATATCACTGGACAACTTCCAAAATATCTTATAAAAGATTTACATCCAAGGCAGCACTAGAAAGAATTAGTTTCAAAGTTGGATGCTTTTGCAACAAATCTCTTAACTTTGTAAGTAAAAAATCACTAAATCGATCCCTTTCATGCACTTCATCCTGCAGTAAACAGAAATAAAACAATGGAACAGTTAAAAGATTATGGAGGACTAAAATACTAGCACTGCAGGACTTACATTAATTCAAATTAAATGTGCATAAGCCCAATCAGTATTAGTGGAACTTTTGTATTATGGACAATTTAGAAATAATCGGACATTAACAACTTAATGTGGATGAAAAAAGTACTGCCTTTTATCCCACAGAATATGACTATAAAAACTATAATGAATTCAAATTAGTTATGTTTCTGTTAACATCAGTCACATGTGCATTCTTTGATTTTCATAAGTTATCAAAAGCTCTTATTAAAAGCTTATAGATTAAAAACAATCTAATATTTTTATAGTACAAAGTGGTTAAAGGTTAGAATTCTTTAATAAGAGGGTAACTCATCTTTTTATTCCATCATCAGCTAATTAATTTAACAGCTTAATCATGAAATTAAATGACTATAAAGTATACCCTCACTACTGGGAAATAAATGATATTAAAGGAGGGATCAGATGACTAAGTACAGAAATAAAACTTTCACAATTTCTAGAGAACTCTAAGTACTTGCATCATTTTCACATATGAAAATTTTTACATTTTTAAAAAACTACCTACTTGTTCTATTTTCCCTCATATGATCTGATAATACAAAAGTTAATACCAAGTATTTATTTCTAATAATTACAGCACCAAAATAATTTGATCAAAATAGCATTTTCAAAACAAAAAATTAGCTTTCATTTTTACCCTATTCTACAAATGTAATTATGTATTTAACTATTATGCAATCTGAGTTATATATCACAAATTTAGCAATATTCTTACCACAATAACATGTGTCACAGTTGACAATGTACTATCTCCTGCCATCAATGTACGAAGCAATACTCCATTAGTGCAAAATGTCAGAAGCGTCTTTGGAGAAACCCTTTTTAGAAAATCAAAATAAAGTGCATAATTACAAATCCTGTATGTAATTAAAACTGTTACATTAAATGCTAGCCTTATATTACTTTAATAAGTATTACTAAAATTATAGTATACTAGTTTGTACAGTTTATTAACAAAGTTATAAAAATAACTTTGTGTCTAACAATCTCACAAATGTATTATTACTAATAGTTTTCTATTACTAGGTAATGTATTAGGTTTTTAAAAAAACCTTAAAAACTTTTTGCTTAGAGAAAAGAACTACATCACAAATGAAATCAACCTTTTTAATCTCTACTGAAAACAAACAAATGGTACTTCTTTGTAAAGGAGGTATTATTATCCCTAATGGAGGCCAAGCATCCTTAATTCAAAAAGCCAAAATTCAAAGTGCTCAAAAAGTTTCAGATTTCAGAGCATTTTGGACTATGGATATTCAACCAGTAAGTTCATACAAATACCCTAAAATTCAGAAACCTCCAAAATCTGATACACTTCTGCTCCCAAGTATTTAGAACAAGGAATCCTCAACCAATACCAATGACATTAAAACATAGTTACTAACATTTACTGAGTGCTTACTATAAACTTTACATCAAATCTGTGCTCCACATGCCTTTTTAATCTCTTTTTATAGAGGAAATTGAGGTAAAAAAAATTTGCACTAGATTATGGAACTGTGAGATCTGTATCTGTAATCCAAACTTTTTCCAACTATTCAAAATCTCACTAAGTTTAGGCATGACTTCAACATCCAAACATAAACTTACTTGGAAAAAATATCATTTAACTTATCAACAAACACAATGTCTATTTTTAATGAAATATATACATTTAGTCTTTTCTAAGCATTAAAGAAGATACAAGGACTGGCTTTACCTGCTTTCTAATCGGATCTGATAACCAATTGTTTGACCAATCCTTTCCCTTCTCTCTGCAGCAACTCTTTCTGCCACAGCAATAGCAGCTAATCGTCTTGGTTGAGTACAAAATATACGGCAGGGGATACCATTTTTAAAGCAATCATCTAAAAGGAACTGAGGAATCTGAAATGAAAATTTTTAAATACTATAAAATGATGTACTTTGCATACCCTGAAAAATCCAAATAAATCAACTGAAACACCAAAAGAACTAAAAAAGTTCTATAATGTTCAAATAAAATAATCATAAAATCAATAACTTTCATGTAACTGGTAATAATCAACTAGAAAACAATTTTAAAAGATCTGGTTCTTGATAGATACTAAAATTAAAATATTTAAAATTAAATTTATCAGAAAGTATTTAAGGATTATATAAAGACTACAAAATGCTGTTAAAAAATAAAAGACCCAAATAAAGAAATATATTATATTCCTAGATGGGAACAGTCACTATTATTGTAAAAACTTTATTTCTCCCCCAAATCATTCTAAGTCAGTGAAATAATAATCTAAATTCCATTATGGGTTTTCAAATAGTGAAAAGCATAAAGAAAACAGTCTATAATCCCAGGACTGCAAATACTTTTCTATGAATAAAATTCAAGCAGGTAATAAAGATTTAAAATAAGAAGTAAAAGTCTTACCCAGCCTATAGCCAAATGCTCTCTATAAAACTACTTTTCAGTTTCTCATGAACCATTTCAAGAAAAATAATTTACAAAATTATGGATACAAACTTTTTAAAATTGATTACTGTATTTAATGTTTATAATTTGCAGTTTTCTTTTAACCTGTGAGATCTACCTAATGCACTTTAAGAGGTACACATTCCATCTTATGGATGTGCTATAATTTAACAAATATGACTATACATCTAAGTAATTTTCACTTTTTAGGTTATTGGTGTTATTGCTTGCTATTAACAATGCTGAAGTGAAATCTATTCTCCTGTACTTCTACAGATTTATGTATTATAAATCACTGGAAATAAAATGTTCAAACTATGTACATTCATAACTTAGAAAAACTACCAAATTATTCTCCAAAACAATTGAAACCCCTGCCACCAAAGCAAAAGGGCTATTTTCCAACATGCAAATATAGAATATCATCAATTTTTTAAATTTCTGCCAATGATAAACATATTTTGATTTTTATTTCTTCAACTATGAACATCACCTTTTCATATAAATTTTAACCCCTAGAATGAACTTTACTTGTTAATCTAGAAATGTAAATGTGAAAGAACTGCCAAAAATACTTTTAAAGAGAAGATAAATATGTATCATTTTCAAACTACAGAAATTTCAAGATAAAGGAGAACTTCTGAAAGAAAACAGGGAAAAAAAAATACCTTACCTATAAAAGCAAAAATAAGAATGACATCTGACTTCTCAACAGACACCATGCAAGCAAGAATAAAGTAGACTGAAATTAAGCATTGTGAGAGAACAATCAACCATCCTAGAATTCTGTGTTACAAAATTATCCTTCAAAATGAAAAAGTAATATTTTCTCAGATGAACCAAAAATTGAGAAAATTTGCTGCCCATAAACCTGACTTGAAAAAAATGTTTATTTAAGTTCTTTAAAGAGAAAGAAAATAATATAGGCCACTCAGATCTTCATAAAGGAAGAACATCAAAGAATAAAAAGTGAAGGTAAAATAACTATAATTTTCCCTTATTTCTTAACTGACCTAATGGAAAACAATAGCAACAAAAATGTATTTGATTATGTATGTTTGTGTATATACACACACACATATTTATCTTGTGTGAGTATATGTGTGTGTGTACGTATGTATATGCTTATATATAAGTGAAATGAGTGACAGTGATAATACAATGAACAGTAGAAAGGAATTAGGATTATTTTGCTATTTAAATTATTCACACTAACTATGAAGTGGTACAGTGTTATTTCAAACTAAACTTGGATTAGTTGTAAATGTATATTGCAAACTCTAGGGAAACCACTTGAAAAAGTAGAAGACAATGAGAACTAGTTTGCAATATACTATAAACTACAAAAAATAAAAAAGCAGACTCTTGGTGCAGGAACAGATAATGAAATTAGAAATACATAACAAAACTTTCAGGAATAGACCCAAGTACAGAGAAACAATATTTGATCAAAAATTACATCTTAAATTGGGGGAGAAAATGAGCTATTAAATAAATGTTATATTTGAACAACTAGATAATGACAAAAAATTTCTACATTAAATGATACAATAAAATATTCCTGATAAGCTAGCCTAAAAATTCCTGATAAATTTTCAAATCACAGTATGAGCATGAAATATTTATAGGAAAATATTTTTTAATTTGGGGGTAGGAAATTCCTCCCTTAGCATGATTCAAAGTCTTAAAGATTGACAGATTTTATAAAATAAAAATTTTAAACTGCCAATATGATAAACATGTTGATTTTTATTTCTTCAACTATGAGGGAAATATAACATCTTTTCATACATATCTTGTAACATAAGCAAAGATACCACAGATACCATAAGCAAAACTAAAAAAAAAAATTGGAAGAAATTAACATGTTTAACAGACAACAGGCATATATATATATTCATAAGACATAAAGTATTCTAAAAATAAATTTGAAACTTTTAATACCATCAAGATTGTTTTAATATGTTAATTCTTTTCAGAGCTATAACACAGTAACTAATCTAACTATTAAAATTTTAACTGCAGTATTCTTAATCTGGCATTTGCAATTCCAGGAATTTATCCCACTGAAACTCCCACAAGTAAGTGAAGAAATATTAGGATACAATATCCAAAAGTAAATACAACATAAGATTAAAATTCCTGCTCTGCTACTTCCTAGATATGTTAACCATAGCAGCTTAACAGCCATAAATTTTAGCTTTTATTCTCATCTCTAAAAAAATAAATAAATCTACATATTTTGAGGTTACTGAAAGGCTGAAGTAAGACAACTCTTGTAAAGACTCAGCACACCATAAACCTCCTTTATTAGTTTTTTAAGTGTTCAGGAATATTATATGCAACTGTTTAAAAAATGATGTATATCCCTAAATAGTGACATGGAATATCTCCAGTTTCTGAGTTGAAAAAAACAACATGTAAAATGTATATCATTATCCCAAATGTATGTCATTATGTTTTTTAAAAACATTACATATCAGTACTTGTAAATAAATACCTGGGGTTTTAAAAATATATATATATATAAATCAATGCTGAAAGAGATCAAAAACAAAACATGTTTTCCCCACTTCCTTCTCAAAAAAACTGAAACATATTCAAAGTTTCTCACAACAGGTAAAGAGGGTGACAGGAGAATTATAATTCTATTTTTCACTTTCTCTGTAATATTTCCCATAAGGTTCGGGTTTTATATAATTATGAGTAAGGGGAAAAAATTCAAAAAGTACGTAACTTTCTAATACCACTGATTCACTAACGACACTACTTTAAATTGTTTTATTTTATATTTTGTAGAAACAAAACAGTAGTAACTTTAACTCTCTCAGCCAGACACAATTATTTCTCAGGTTTAAACCAACTAGATTAATAGTTTCTTCTTGAAAAGCAAAGTATATAACATAAAACAACTAATTAGATTCTGAAGTACCTTTGTACACCTAGTAAAATGATACACATAATTGTGAAAACATAATCCTTAATTTTAATTTACAAATACCATTATCAACACCCAAATAATTTAAGTAAAAACATTCTTTCAAAACTTCCATAATCTCTATTTAACATAATTAAAATTGTTACAATAATCAAAACCTAATGGTAAAATTTACTCTAAAATCATTGTATCGTTCTCAGACATTCAAATACATTCTTCAAAGTGATTCCATGGAATTTCACTTAGTCATACAAGGAATTATGCTGAAGAAAAAATGTATTTTGTCTTCAGATAAAAATATCATAAAGCTTTTTAATTATTTAGTTTTATCAGCTCATTTTAAGGTTCAAATGGCTAAGTCCTACAAATAAATAACTGAGAAAGTTTATAGAGTCAATTTGTCTTTATGGTTGAATGGAGGTCCCCCTAAAGTTTGTGAGTTCAAAACTTAATTCTCACAATTCTTATGTTAATGGTGTTTGGAGGTGAGATCTTTCTGATGAGAAGCGGGTGGGACTGCCATGATAGCATTACTGACTTTATAAGAAGAACAGAAACCTAAGTTAGCATACATGCTTTGTTTAGCCAAGGGATGTCCTCTACCATGTTATGATTCAAAAGACCATCACCAGTGACCAGGGCCATGTTCTTGGACTTCCCAGGTTCCATAAGCTAAATAAACCTTTATTCCTTACAAATTGACTACATTTATTAAACCAAACAGTATAAGAAATCTTAAACAACTGTCAAAACCAAATTTTGTCTATGAAAGAAAATGTACCTTTTACCTGAACCGCAATCAACAGCAAATTAATTTTAATACTGATCACAAAATGCTGAAACTTAAAGAATACAAGTAAGAAATGGTCATGTTGTGCCATACTTACTTCCAAGTTTTTATCACATGAGTAGAGCTTCGTAGTAAAGATGTACTTTGATTCTGAACATCCAAGTCAAACATATCCTATTAATTCTATTCTCCATTCAAATTATGTTAATTTTTATTGCTTTTATTTTAGCTACTATGTACAAAATACCATACCAGATGCTTTATAGAAATAACCTCTAAAACTTACTCTAAAAGGTAGCAATTAGTTCCATTTTATAAATGAAGACTACATCACAGAGGTCATAAAACTAGCCTAAAACTTCAACATCAAATAAGAGAGGAACTGAAATTTGAACCCCAGGTCAGAGTCAATGTTCCTTCCACAATACCAAACTGCATTCTCACCTGTTTTATATTAAAGATCAACTATTCTAGTTTAAAAATAAATAATAATTTATAATACTTCCTTTTTACAAATTCTCAAAATGTACTCTCAATAACCACTAGTATAATAACCAGAATTCTCTTTTTCTGTTTATAAACACAAGTAGAATAAACTTGACATAAAACTGTAACATGGGGTAGGTTTAATTTTCTTCTGTAAACAACAAAAGAGAAACAAACCTGTGTGGTCTTTCCAGACCCAGTTTCTCCTACAATCAAAACTACTTTATTTTCCTTAATTATTTTTACAATTTCTTCTTGTTTCTCAAACACTGGCAAAGACTGCCTGAATGAGTCAAATTCAGATTCTCCTCTTTTCACTGGAACTTGAGGTATGCCATTGTTGAGTCGCCCACTTGTCTTGCTCATTTCCCGGTTTTCTTTGAAAATGAAAGAACAAAATAATGATCAACATTGAAAAAGAAGTGTTAAAAATAAAGATAAGTAATTTCTATGTAATTTCTTTTAAGTGTTTCTTCTTTATTCATTCTACATAAAGTTAGTAAGCAATGCTTCAACTGTTGTACTCTATACTTCTAACATATGGTACAAATGTTGGTTATCAATTATAAAGCAAACCTCTAAAAAGTAGTTATGATGTACAATATACATAAATTAATAAACTGATCTTCTAATAATTACTAAAAACAAAACAAAATTTTGATAATCTAAATTAAGGTTTACCATCGGTTTCCATCAGTAATAGCACAGAAAATTAAAATTTTATAGTAGGAAAGAATGTGCATTATACTTATAAGACTTATGACACATAATATGAAAATGAAAATAGAAAAGGAAAATAACCTATATATTTTAAATTTATACATGTAAGATTAATAAACAGAATAATATGTGTAAATACAAGGTTGGAAAGCTTAACAAATTTCCTAATTGAGCCTAATTTCCTAATTGGGGTACAATTTCCTATTGAGCCTTTTAGCAAAACCACATTTAACTTAGCAGGAAGGAATAAAGAAGATACATTTTATATTCTCCATATAGCTCAACATATTTTTGCCTACATTTAAAAGAAGTTCTTTGATATTGAGGATCATGTATTTTCTGCAGACCTGCTCCAAAAGACAGTGATAATTATGCAAATTCTGTCACCACAGGCAATAAAATAAATAACTGTCTCGCTCTGGAAGTTATTTTTCCAAAATGGTAAAATTACAACTTCATTTTCTAACCAAAATAATAATTTATCTACAATGGAGCAATTTAATGAACTGAAGAGTCTGCTGATCCATTAGCAGAAGCTGAAGTCCCAATTCAAAATTTTATTCATTAATGCATCATGGCAGTACAATATATCCCAGTTTACAGTTTTCTGGCTGGTTGAATAACTTTAAACAAATCATTTATCTCTTCATAGGGGTAATTCTTACTGTGCAAAGGTTGCCATGAAGTCTTATATAAAGGGTTAGTATGCTGCCTAGCACAAATACGTGCTCAGTAAATATTAGCTATTACTATAATGCTTAAAAAAAAAAAAAAAAAACTTGGTTCAACTCCATGACAAGTCTTAACACTGCATTTTGTTCCCAAATTTTCACAACTCAATCATGTCTAACAAACTATTCAAAGTGAGAAAACTTATTTTATATAAGTTTATTAAAGCAAATCTAAAATGGAAAGAGAATTGTCATCAAATAACAGGGTAAACAAGGAAGCTCGCCAGAAAATACATACCAGCTTCAACTGCAAACACATTTCCTCTTTCTGTTTTAGGCAGAAGTTCAGTACGCTCTTTATTGGTGACAGGAAATCTCTGAATTAGGCTCCTAATAGCATGTTTTGTATTATGAGTCAAATTACAGGTCATCATTGCATGAGCTGTTTCTGATCCATCTTTCTTCTTCACAGTTAGGTATCTATTTGCTCCCTTTCTGAATATTAATAAAAATCATTCGTTTACTATATATAGTCAACTTGTTCACATATGATGTATGCCTACTTAGAAAATGTCTCAAGTAAAACATTGGAAAAAAAACAAAAACACTTCGGGATAAAATGCTAAAAATCCCCCAAAAATGCAATAAAGAGTTATTTAGGGCTAAAATGGCCACAAGACTATTTTTAATTAAAATTTTTAAATGCTGTAAATTCAATTTGAAATCAGCAAAAAAGGCTTACTTACCCAGAAGTGTTAAAGTTTGTCTTTAGCAGACCTTATGGGAGATGAACCATCACCAGTTAATACATGCTGGGAAGCATAAAGAGTGGGGTGGGGGGATCTAAACAAAAGAACCTAAAAGTGACAATGAAAAAGCTATAGCTGGCTCTTCAGATTAATGTGTCCCACTGAATGCTTCCACAGTATGTTGGTAATGTCACACTCCCATGAAAACCTGTCGAGAGAGCCAGTTTTAGCGGCTGAACCAAAAATTCACAAAACAGAATTTCTGATAACTATTTCAGGTACATTTTTTTTAACTGAAGAAATTTGCAAAGCTTCAGGCTCTTCAATTAAAAGGTAATGATGATCTATAACTATTCAATTTATTTCCTGGAAGTTCATTTGTTTCTTCATCTAGTATAGAACTGACCATGTCTTTTGTGATTTATGTAGCTCCAAGAACACTAAGTCAAATGTTATAAACACACAGGAAATTCCCAGGTGTTTTGAATGATTTGATAACACATGCCTATAATCTAGCACTATTATACTAGTTAAGAGCTCAGGCCCCGATGGCTCAGGACACCTGGGTTTGAATCCCAGCTCTACCACATACTGGCTGTGGCACCATAAGAAAATAATTTAATGGCTCAGTCTAAGATTATAATATCTATTTCAAAGGACTATTAAATGATTAAAATGACATACTGTCAAGTACATTTCAATAAAAGTAAATGTAATAGTTACAGATTAAAATAACTGTAATTTCAAAGTATAAAAGATCATCTCAGGAGGTTATGCCATATTTTACCATCTGTCACACGAGTGGGCTCTAAAATAAATGGAAGTTACAATTATCATCCAGGGAAAATATTTATTTCCTTTTCTTGGGGGTACTGGGGATTGAACACAGGGGCATTTTACCATTGAGCTACATCCCCAGTTCTTTTTTTTTTTTTTTTTTTTTTTTTAAATTTTGAGACAGGGTCTCACTAAATTGCTGAGGTTGGCCTTGAACTTGCCATTTTTTTACCTCAGCCTCCCAAGTCGCTGAGATTATAGGTGGGTGTGCCACTGCATCTGACTGATTTCCTAAATTTAAAAAAAAAGTTGCCCCAAATATTTCACAAAATGCTTTATAATTTATTAATGTCACTATATTATAGAAATGAGCAACAGAGTAACAAATATAATAAACAATACTTATTAATTTGATAATTTTCATGATTCTGATTAGATTTAAATTTTGTAAACAATATCTTCACTATAAAAACAATAGTAAGCCAGGAATTCACCTATACAGTTTTACCTATGTAAGTCTTTTAAATGAGGCTTTTATTTTATGATTTTTAATTTCTGGCAATTCCTTACTAAAAACCAAATATATGCTTTCTATGCTGTCATGTGTTCCTTAGTTTTACTTCATAAAATTTTATCTACAGAAAGTAGAAGAACATGCTGAAATGAGCATTAGAGAAAGTCAGGAGGCTAATGTTCACATACTAATAATATTTCAACTAGTTATATGATCAAAAATAAATCATTTTATCTCTAATACTATATACTATTAATAAAAAATCTCTAATATCTATTAGATCAAGATGCTTTACTTTTCTTAAGATATCATCTAATGAAAGTTTTCTATATTTCACCTTTAACTAATTTTCTTTTATTTATTCATTCAATTATTCATCATACATTAATTGAGCACCCACTACTGGCCAGGCACTATGGTAGAAGCTGGAATTACAATGGAATTTACAATTTTGAGTAAACTATACTCTCCTTGTTCAACAAGTCCACAATCAAATTAACGGATTCAAATGAAATCTTTCTAATACAGGTTGCCTAATACAGCTTTCACTTATAAAAACAATTCATATTAAGCAGGTGCAAGGACATAGTGATTATCATTTAAAATGTACTGAATTCAGATTTAGCATAAATGGCAGGACAAAAACATAAAGTTGAGAGTTTCTATGTTTAACAAAAGATCCTACTTGTGACTATCAGTGCTTGTTCCTACCACATTCAGCATCACAGTGGCAATATCGCAAAAGGATTAATGAAATTTTTGGTAAAATATTCACCTCGCCATTGTAAGGATGAAAATAGTACAGTAAAGATTATATACTACTACATAAACTGAAACACTGAAATTTTATCATGTATTCATTCCAAGGTTACTGATACTATGTTTTGATGAAAAACATAAAAATCCCCTTTCCAAAGAAAAATTAACTAGAAACTAGCCACAGAAAATTTTTAAAAAAGAAGTACAGCTACAAAAAGAACTCAAGCTGTCACTATTTGCTGATGCCATGATTCTATATTTAGAGGATCCAAAAACTCCACCAGAAAACTTCTAGACCTAATAAATGAATTCAGTCAAATAGAATATAAAACAAACACACATAAATCTAAAGGATTTTTATTCATAAGCAGTGAAACATCTGAAAGGGAAATGAGGAAAAAAACTCCATTCACAAAAGCCTCGAAAAAAATAAAATACTTGGGAATCAATCGAACAAAAGAGGTGAAAGATCTCTACAATGAAAACTACAGAACATTAAAGAAAGACATTGAAGGAGACCTTAGAAGATGGAAAGATCTCCCATTTTCTTGGATAGGCAGAATTAATATTATCAAAATGGTCATACTTCCAAAGGCGCTATACAGATTTAACACAATTCCAATTAAAATCCCTGACATTTCTCACAGAAATAGAGAAAGCAATATGAAATTCATCTGGAAGAATAAAAGACCCAACATAGCCAAAGCAATCCTGGGCAGGAAGAGTGATGCAGAAGGTATCACTATACCAGACCTTATCGCTACTACAGAGCAATAGTAACAAAAACGGCATGGTATTGGCACCAAAATAGACAGGTAGACCAATGGTACAGAATAGAGAACATGGAGACAAACCCACATGAGTACATTTATCTCATACTAGACCAAGGTGCCAAAACCATACAATGGAGAAAAGATAGCCTCTTCAACAAATGGTCCTGGCAAAACTGGAAATCCATATGCAGTAAAATGAAATTAAATCCCTATCTCTCACCCTGTACAAAACTCAACTCAAAATGGATCAAGGATCTAGGAATCAGACCTGGGACCTTTCACCAAATAGAAGTAGGCCTGAATCTCCATCATGCTGGCTTAGGACCAGACTTCCTTAACAAGACCCCCACAGAGCAAGAAATAAAAGCAAGAATCAATAAATGGGACAGATTCAAACTAAAAAGCTTTTTCTCAAGGGAAACAATCAATAATGTAAAAAGAGAGCCTACGGAATGGGAGAAAATCTTTTCCACACACACTTCAGACAGAGCACTAATCTCCAAAGTTTATAAAGAACTTAAAAAACTTTACACCAAAAATACAAAGAACCCAATCAATAAATGGGCTAAGGAACTGGGCAAACACTTCACAGAAGAAAATATACAGGTGATCAACAAATACATGAAAAAGTGCTCATCATCTCTAGTAATTAGAGAAATACAAATCAAAACTACCCTAAGATTTCATCTAACTCCAATTAGAATGACTCTTATCAAGAACATAAGCAATAATAAATGTTGGCAAGGATGTGGGGAAAAGAGCACACTCATACATTGCTGGTAGAGTTGCAAATTGGTGCAGCCACTCTGGAAAGCAGTATGGAGCTTCCTCAGAAAATTTGGAATGAACTTACCATTTGACCCAGTTGTCCCATGCCTAGGTTTATACCTAAAGGACTTAAAATTAGCACACTACAGTGATGCAGTCACATCAATGTTAATAGCAGCTCAATTCACGATAGCTAGATTATGGAACCAACCTAGATGCCCTTCAATTGATGAATGGATAAAGAAACTGTGGTATATAAACACAATGGAATATTACTCAGCCATGAAGAATAAAATTGTGGCATTTGTTGATAAATGGGTGACGTTGAAACAGGCCAAGCCCAAAAAAAACCAAAGGCCAAATGTTTTCTCTAGTAAGTGGATGACCATACAAAATGAGGGGGGCGGTGGGGGGCAGGGAGAGAAGAATGAAGGAACTTTGGATAGTGTAGAGGAAAATGGGGCAGGAGAGCGTGGGGGAAGGAAAGATAGTAGAATGAGAAGTATTACCCTATGTATATGTATGATTACATGAATGGTATAAATCTGTATTGTGTACAACCATAAAAATGAAAAGTTGTACCGGACTTGTGTACAATGAATCAAAATGCAGTTTGTAAACATTTTTTAAAATTAAAAAAATAATAAAAATGCTACACAAGTCAACCTCACAAGATTTTTTTTTTTTTTTGTACCAGGAATTGAACCCAAGGGCACTTAACCACTGAGCCACAACCCAGCCCTTTTTTTATTTTTATTTTTTTACATTGAGAAAGGGTTTCACTAAGTTGGTTAGGGCCTCACTAAGGTGCTGAGGCTGGCTTTGTACTTGCAAACCTCCTGCATCAGCCTCGCAAGCCTCTGGGATTATAGGAAAGCACAACTGCACCCAGCTAGAATTTTTTAAATAACAAAATGCAACCCCATATGCAATTTCTAAGCATAAAAGCAAATGCTGAAGGGGATGGCAAAAGGGAAGACTTTGGTCAACAAGCCTAAAGTTATAGTTAGATAAGAAGAATAAGTTTTGGTGTTCTGCACAGTAGGGTAACTATAGTTAACAATAAGGCACATTTCAAATAGCTATGAGAGAATTTTTAAAAGTTCTCACCACAAAGAAATGATAAACATTAGAGGTGATGGTTATGCTAAATTACCCTGATTTCCACAATGTATACATGAATCAAAACATCAAAATGTACCCTATAAATATATAATATTATGTGTCAATTAAAAATAAAAATTAACTAAAACTAATGTAATAATATTACAGATACAAATATCTGTAATTTCAAAGTGTAAAAGTAACCAATGTGGGCTATAGTAAAGTCCTGGTATTTCAATAGCTTCTTCCTTTTAAAGAAAAATGATGGGGTTGAGAACTTACCTCAGTAGTAGAGCACAAACTTAGCAATATACAAGGCCCTAGGTTCAATTCCTAGCATCCCATCACCAAAAAAGGAAAAATGATGCTATAACTAATCAAATTTGATACAATTTCACTATTAATCCATGTCTATTAAACATGTTACTGAGCATTTAACAAAAACAGTCATATGCCTTAATGGTCTCCACTTTCCAAATCTGAAAACAACTTAAAAGATCATCAAAAAGAGGTTGGGGGTATAGCTTAGTGGTACAGCATTTCACAAACAACACCCTGGGTTTGATACCCACCACCAAAAATAGAAAAAGAAAGAGACAAAATTAGAAATGACTACTTAAAAAGCTGATGGCCACCAAGGAGTTAATGTCTCTAAAAAAATAAGACATTCATTTGATGCCTACTAAATATAAATACTTAATTTCTTATCCCCTATACTTCCATTAAGCAGATAGATACAAAGATCTACACCATTTCACCCTAATACTGTATGTAATACAGAATTACAGATTAAAGTTTAATTATACTAATATGTACTTCTTTATGACTACTTAGAAACTATTAAACCAACCAATTAACTTTGTCACTGAAATGAATACACCTGCTTTCATGTCATGATCAGTTTGTGGTAAATTTGGTTTTTGTGTGGCCTTAATGTACTTTAAGTAACTTGAAAATGAGACCTATCATACATATTTTTGATCTAACTTCTTGCAGCACCCAGTTCAATGCTATAAACTCACAATGAACATCAAAAATGAATTAACCAAGCAGGGCATACACCTGTAATTCCAGCTGCTCAGAAGACTGAGGCAGATGGATCACAAGTTCAAGGCCAACCTCAGAAACTCAGCAAGAACCTGTCTCCAAATAAAATTTTAAAAGGGTTGGGGATATAGCTAGGAGGTAGAGCACTTGCCTAGCATGTACAGGGTCCTGAGTTCAATTCCCAGTACCAAAATGATAACAATAATAATAATAATTAATTTAATTAGACATTAACTCTTCCAATTCTGGCTCTGACACTTATTAGCTATGTGATTTTAAGAAAATTACTCAACACCTCTAAGCTTTAATGGCCTCACCTGTTACATAGGTACCACATGTTAATAACAGAACCTACCTTATAAAATTATAATGAGAATTAAATGATAATTCATTTAAAGCACTGATTTAATGTGTCAGGCAGAGATGGAAAACAAAACCCACATTTTGAAAGAAAGACTACCAGTCAGATGCAGTGGCACAGGCCTGTAATCTCAGGGACTCTAAAGGCTGAGACAGGAGGATCATGAATTCAAGACTAGTGTCAGCAATTTAGTGAGACCCTAAGCAATTTGGCAAGATCCTGTCTCAAAATTTAAAAAAAATAAAAAGAGAGAGGGATGTGGCTCAGTGGTTAAGTGCCACTAGGTTCAATGCCCAGTACCAAAAATAAATAAACAAATGAAAGAAAGGCTATCAAAAAGCATAAATTGATCAGAAAAAAAATTGTTTTAATTATCACAAAGGAAGCCTAGAACCTATTTTCTTTTTTAAACCTTACAAGAAGCCTAAAATAAATTGCAGAAGCTTAACTAAAACAGATGAACTCCGTTAAGGACTTTAAAGTGAATCTAAGTTTCCTGCCCTGTACTTCCATACCAGGTTACCTTTCAAATATGTATCACAGGAACCAACATTCCAGATACAAAGAACAAGTAAACCAAATAAAAGAGAAAAGCTAACATGTTAAATCAATAAAGTTAATGCTAAGATATTCTTTTTAAAAATCTCTGCCAAAGAATGAACAGAAAAACATTTGTGAAATATGTCAGATAAAAATACTCATATAAATGAAAAGAATATGAGAAGTAAATCCAAATTGATTTAGTTTTTTGTGTGTGTGTGTTTTTTTTTAATGTTGGGGATTGCACTCAGGAGTACTCAACCACTGAGTCACATCTCCAGCCCTATTTTGTATTTTTATTTAGAGACAAAGTCTCACTGAGATCCTTAACACTTCGCGCCCTTGCAGAAGCCAGCTTTGAACTCTCAATGTGCCTGCCTCAGTCTCCCAAACTGCTGGGATTACAAATGTGCATCACCGTGCCCAGCTGATTTAGTTCTTTATGTGAAAACAAAGAAAAGTATTTAAATATCACAGGAACCACTAGATAAACACTGAGCAAAGTTTACTCAAAGATCAAAATAGGAGAGAAAGAATGGGACTATTTCGTAAGTAGGTTTGAAGCCTTAACATGATATGTACCAGGAACTGGATAAATAAAGTTGCCTTGCTTCCCTTAATAACTCTTTTCTTTTCCCTTTCTTTCTCTTCATGTTTTCTTATTCCCTGTTTTTGTCCTGATAACCTTCTTGCTCTTTGCTTCCCCATGTTTCTCCATTCAGATTCATCCCTCCAATGACTGTGCTGCTGAACAAAAGGTGAGGTAGTCTATTCTAACGGACTGCTTTTCCCAGAGTAATTTCTAATAATCATTATCAAAGTCATCTACAAAGTCAACTACAGAAATTATGTAGCAATAGAACTGTGCATTTCTAAGAGGTGCTTTCCAATTCGACCCAAAACCTCTTTCTTATCTGCAACTTTTAAATCCAAACAGCGCTGAAATCTGGGAGTTTTCTTTGTAAGTTTGCAGCAAGCCAATTTGGCAGTAAATTTTAGAATTCCTCTATTTGGATGGCTCAAATGACTTTTTGTCCCTAAGGATTAATGGTCCTTCAGAAAAAAAAAACTCTTTTTCTCCTATTCTAATCACCAGATCCTTGACTTGGTAAAAACCAAAATAATGACCATATGTTCTAACTTACCATTACACTACAACAATAAAAGACCCAAGTTCTGAAAATAATTGTACTTATTATCTTGTACATCCATGATTCAAAAAAGAGGGATGTAGTTTCTACCAAAAATAAAATTGTTTTTTCTCAATCAACTTCAACTTTGAAACTATTTTTTCCTTACATCTTAAAGTTTATCTTTGAAGAGATTCAGAAAATGCCAACCCAAAACATGTCACTCTGGCATAAGGATTACATTCAGCTGAAAGCAAAGGAGAAAAAGCAGACACAGGAAAAATTCTACCTGCAATTCACCCAGGAACAGCAGAACTCTTAATTACAGAAACGAACTCTTCACTCAACCCAGATAGGCACCAGAGGAGTCTACATAACAAATCTTGCCAAAGAGACCTTTAGTTTACCCCTAGTTACCTTCCCACAATTTGTCACACCTAGAAATTCAGTCCTTTTCTTTTGTTGTACTTTTTTACAAATTTACTCTTCTTTAAAATGCTACATAAGCCCCAGATTTGAGTTATCACTGAGTTCTCCCCTGCATATGAGGGATAAGTGTTTTAACAAACTTCATTTTTCTCATATTAATCCGTCTTTTATCAGTCTGACGCCAATGAACCTAAGACGGCTACAGGAAACTTGACCTTTTTATTTTTCCCCCTCCTAGAGGAAAAAGAGAGGGGAGGATGATAAGAGGAAGAAAAAAGCTAAACTTGTACAGACCTGAATGAATTTATCCACAGATAATTAAGAATACGAAGCTAAAACGGCAAACACTATTTCAAAGTACTACGACACATTTATCCTTTTTTTGATAAATAATCTATTTTAAAATAAGAAAAACTATCAGCTTACCCTTTACTTTTAGAAACTAAACCAAGAGACTGACTCAATCGATGAATAAAAGCTCTTTCCGTACTGGTCAGTGAAGAAGGAAATTCCATTTCTACATAGAAAAAAAAAAAAGTACCATTTGTGGATAGACAATTTTCTTTCAATTAACATATAAAATACAAAATATGAAAAACATAAGCTTATGATCAAATTATGTTTTATGTGAAAAGTAAATATTAATTCAATAACCACTGAAAGCCTACCAGAATTGATACTAATTTTTTTGAACCGTGTAATGAACCTAAATATGATAAAGGACTCTGATGCTTACCATAGATTGCTGGAATCTTGAGCTGGTATAATGACTGATGAACATAATTTAGTATTTGTACTTAGTTCTTTCCTTACTTGCTTAATTAACAATATTTATTTCCTTCAACAATGAGTGTATGCAAGCATTATGAGTTCTCAACATGAAACTCCATTGTCTTTGCTTTCAAAACCACATAGAATTTATATTCCACTATTTTGGATTGTATTTATTGTTACATATGGCTAATGCTTTACGTCTGTTTAATATAAGTTCACAATCACTCTTTCAGGTCACCCAATTGGACTGAAACCTTCAACTGTAAAGAGTCTCCTATTTAAGCCAATAAAACGGAACGTGCATTCAATATGCTGTACTGACACCACAGGTGAGCGGCTGGTCCTGAATTTTATGACCCAAGACAGAGTCTTCTAAGGTGTGGAACAGCCTCGTAGGGCAAAAAAAAATTAATTTGTCTACGTGTTTGGCATAATGTTACTAAGATTTAAACATTTTGCCAGTGCATTTACTTATCTGTTTGACTTCCTCCTTCTACTTTTGTAGCTTAAATGTTAAATATTAAGACTAAGCCTGCTTTTAAATAACGTTTAAGGGTAGGGGCTTACCAATACCCAAAAAACGCTGCCTTAGCTGCCCAAGGCTGCTGAAAGTCCTGGAAAAAGAAAAACTTCCCGCTTGGGAGCAACTTGACCTTCCCGCCTTCTGATGCCAGGCAAGAGCCGGGCAGTAACCCAGCGGACCCGCACGGCAGCTTGCGGTTCTTCACTTTCCACCGCAGGGCCACCACCGCGCTCCAACCCGGAACGAGCCTCTGCGGGCTGCCGGGTAGGCGGCCCAGGTCTCCCCTCCTGTTCGGGGGCAGCACCATCACTCAGGGGGTCCGGTTTGCGGGCCGGGGGCGGAGGGCCGTCAGCCCGCAGGGTCCCTGACGGGAACCGCACCTCTCTGGTCCCCGTATCGGAAGCGCTCCAGAGCGATATTGACTGCGATCTTCACCTCCTCGTCGATACGAATGTCCTTCAGGCCCTTGGCGCGGCCGCCGCCCCCCGGACCACACGGAGCGGTGCCTCCCCCTCCTCCGCCGGTCCCGCCGCCGCCGCCCGGAGCCGGCGGCCGCGGGGAGACGCTGCTTGGCCTGGACATGGCCCTGAGGAGATGTTCTCCCCGCGCGGGAGCGGCCAGGCCTGCTGCTGACAGCCAACGACAGGGAATATGGGCCTCAGGGGCCACTGCGGGAGCCCGACGTCTCAGCCGGCAGCCGCTGCGGGGTCGAAGTCACCGGAAAACTCTCCCTCACCACAACAGCCCAAAAGGCGCCGGCGCCACTAAAGCCCCGGAGAGGCCGAGTGCGCGAGCGTGATGACGTCACCAGGGCCGCCGCCGCCCGTGACCTCAGCACGTCAGCCATCCCGCTAGGCGGCAGCGTGTGAACCCGGACTCCCACTGAGGTGAAGGTTGGGTCCCCTCTCGCCGCCTGCGAGGTGTTCTCGTTCTTCCTTTTACTTAGTTTGCATAATTCTTCGCTCCTTCCTTCAGAACAGCCTACTCCTGTGTTCCGGGCACTGTCCTACACTTTCGAAGTGCATTAGGAACCAGACAAAGGTTCCCGCCTGCGTCGGGTTTAAGGGGGAGTAGATAACCAAGTCATTTGAATTTCACATGAACAAAGAATAATGTTTTGGTGTACATCTTTCCTAATATATATATATTTTTTCGTTCCTGAAATTCGGATTTAACTGAGCGTCTATATTTTATTTCACAACCCTAAATGGGGTGACAGACAAAAGTTAATGTTTAAGTGATAATTATAAATACCATAACTATCCATTGAGACCATATTTTTGTATGTTGGAATATGGAGGTGGGTTGCTTTGGTCTGGGGGTAGTTAGGGAAGGTTATGAGAATTTCCACTGACTCATTTGCAATCCCACTAACTTAAATCTAATTCCAAACCACCCTAACTGCTGCCACTCTGATCTTCCTATGATTGTCTTCCAGAGAGCGACCCAAGTAATCTTTTTAAAAATATAAGGCAGATGAGAACACACCCCAACAATTTCAATTGTTCTCCACTACAATTAGAACAAACCCTAAATTTGTATCATGACCACAAGACCCTCAGTGATCTGGCTTCTGTCCTCACCATGGTCACTTATCCTGCTCAGATGCACTTTTCTTTTTTTCTTTCTTTCTGTGAACATACAAGCTCCTTACCATCTGGGGAACTTTCCACTTGGATAATTTTCTCCCGCACAAGACTATCTTCCTTTGGAAATTTCACAATTGCCTCTTTCTCATCATCTAAAGCAGAATTCCATCCCTTGCCTAAACATGCTCTCTCACATCAATCTGTTCTCATTTGCCACTTTTTGAGATTATTTTATTTGCTCTTCTCACTAGGATATAAACTTCTTTCAAGCAGGAGCCTTGTTTATTGTGTTTGTCACTGTTTTGTCAGCACACAATAAGTATTTTATAATCTAGAATTAGGATTGGTCATCTCTGCCTCAGAATACATTTCCTCATTACCCTTAAACTCCAAATATTTTCAATTGACTCCTAGAAAGAGTTCTGGACAAGCAAAGATAGGTCCTATATTCTGGCCATTGCTAAAAACAAGTGACTAGCTTTGAAAACAGACTATCCTAATATCCAGAGATGTAGTACAGACTTTACAATAAATCAGATAGTAAGCCATGGAGAACAATTGTCTCCTTCACTGCAGCAAAAAATACCATTGAATAATCCCTACATAGCTATAAACTAGCAACTAATCCTAAAAGAGTTTAATACCACTATGTTAGTTACAGTGCTTAACAAGATGTCATAGGCTTAAAAATTATTGGGAACTGAAACAAAAAACTAACCCAAGAAACAGATAAAAATAAAAACACTTAAATATTTACTTGACTTAGAGATTGAGATCAAAATTATGTTCTAAATTGAAATCTTAGAGCTACTTATTACAGTTACATCTTGGTATTTTCCCACTGGCTTCATTGCTTGCATAACAAAAATATTTCCAAATAAAATAATAAAATAGTGTTTAATCCTAGAAAATATAATTTAACTGGAAGAAATCTGTTTCTTGATTTGAGCAAGTCATTTAGTTTCTCCAAATTAGTGCTTCCCAAGCTTTTCACCTCATGGTACACATATAAAGTGATATTTGCATGACAGACTGGGTATGACAAAGAATGCTAACGCTCATAAATTTTCATGTTTCTCTTCTTCCAGAACTCAACATTAGACCACATTCCTCCCATGTCTCCCCACATTTTTACCCCTATTGTAAAACTATGTGGCTGAGTTCTTCAATGGAATGTAGATAGAAGTGATATATGGTATGATTCTCTCTTCTCTGATCTGCAGCCAGATGCTGCAGAAAGAAATTATAAATAAGGAAAGGAGGGAGTTGAGAATGAGCTCTATGACATTGGAGTAGAATCAGTGGTATGGGTATCAACTTAGGGATATATATATATATATATATATATACATACACATATATATGAGACATAGAGAGATAGATAGATGACAGAGTGAGATAACTAAAAATAGGACTGGGAATGTAGATCAGTGCTAGAGCACTTGCCTGGCATGTGTAATGCCCTGGGTTCAATCCCCTATATTGAAAAAAATAGAATAAAAATAGATGTGTAAGTATGTATTTGTGAGTATAAATTCCGAGTGAGACTAGAAGCAATGACATCCTGGTATCAGTGAGTACACCAGTGCCCAAATCTTAGTTTGTAAGTATTATTCTCCCATAAAGGAAACCAGGCCCTCCAGAGAACAGGTTGACTCCAGGCCTGGAATAGGACAAAGATAACATGAACCTGAAACATTCTCAGATGTCAAAAAGTAAGGAATTGTGTAAAAGGGCTTGTAGACTTGTCAAAAGAATACAGGAATCAACCTCTAGGTGGAAGTTGGCATAATTTAAGTAATAAATATTTATAGTATTGGTTTATAACCCATAGAATAAAATAAATATCCATGAATCCATGATAATATTAATGAATAATTAAATGAATAAATAAATGAGAGTGGGCCATGGCAGCACATTGAGACAGGAGGATCTTGAGTTCAAAACCAATCTTAGCAATTTAGCAAGGCACTTAGCAACTCAGCGGGACCCTATCTATAAGGTGGAAATGTTGCTCAGTGGTTAAGCGCCCTGGACTCAATCCCCAGTACCAAAAATAAATAAATAAATGGGAGAAAGGAAAGCTCTTCCTTAGAGAAATATTCTATTTAATAAATGTAGAAAGGATGATAAAAGCAGAAAATCACCATTAGGAAACAAAACATTCATAATTACGTCAGGCAAGAATCATTTATAAAAAATAGTGGGCAAAGGTATGAAAAGAACTAGAGTATTTGCATATTCTGTGACTATTTCTCTATAACTCATAAATTATGGAGGGAACATAGTAACTTAACAATAAAGAAACATACCACCTTAGCCAACTGATCAAGTGAATATCACCAATAATACAGTTTATCAACATCATTACCTCCAGATATGTTGCGTAACATCATTTGTGTATTATTGACAAAAATACAAAATATCAATCTGATTATGAAAAAAATACATTAGAAAATTTTAAATTGAGAACCATTCCACAAAATAGTCAGTTATGTTCATAATTGTCAGGATTATGAAAACCAAATACTTTCCAGAGAGTAGAGGAGATTAAGAAAACATGAAAATTAAATAATACAACGAGAATTTCTGGATGGAACCTGGGTCAGAAAAAAGACATTACTGGAAAAACTTAAACTAGTTAAGTTAACTTAAATTAGTTAAATTTTCTGAACTCAGTAATTGTATGATAATTACACACGAGATTTGTGTTGAGGCTTGTATCTGGAATGTCCCCAAAAGCTGGTGCGTTGGAAACATGATCTCTAATACAAAACTGTTCAGAGATGGGGCTTTCAGGCAGTGATTAGGGCTCCAATGTCATCAGTGGGTGAACCCTCTCTTGAAGTAATTCATTGATAGCTAGATGGACTACTGGGTGGTGTCCATTGGCAGGTGGGATGTAGCTGGAGGAAGCAGATCACTGAGGATGTGACCTTGGACTACCTGTCCCAAGTCTCTTCTACTCTCCTTACTTCCTGGCTGCCATGAGCTTAGTAACTTTCCTTCACCATGCCCTCCCACCATGATGTTCTGCCTCACCTCAGGCCCAGAGCAATGCAGTCGACTGGCCATGGACTGAACCTCTGAAAGAGTGAGCTCAAATAAACTTTTCCTCCTGGAAATTGTTCTTGTCAAGTATTTTGGTCACAGTAATGATACAGTTTGCAGTAGCAAAAGCTGAAAGAAGGGTATGCAAGAACTACCTGTAATGTTTTTGCAATTTTCCCACAAGACTAAAATTATTTCAAAATGAAATGTGTTGTATTGTCTGTATTTGGTAAATGATTACTGAAAGAGATGAGTTCAGAAAAGAATTTGCAGAAATAAAAAGGATCAGAGAGTCTAGAAATACAGATCCTTGCAAGTTTGAAAACTAACTGCTACTAAATTTTAAACAGTAGGACAAATGGAATTTTAAAAGATCAAGGAGCAAACACTCAGTAAGACCTCTCAATAAGCAAATGACCCAAACCTATTGAAAAGATTGAATGAAAGCTCTGGTCTTCTCATTTGTTTCAGATAGCCAAAAATTAGCTGACTTTAAATAAAGGAAAAGAGGCACAAGAGTGAGGAACAAAGAAACAAATCATTTAGGAATGATCTTCAAGCGTGGTGTAGGTGCATGAAACTGACTGCAAATAAATAAGTCAGAAACCTGTAAATATTTTGATGAACTTGTATTTATTATAAAGAAACACGCAGTTAAACTGAAAAAAAAGCCTTTTGATTGATTGTTTAAATAGTAAATCAACCTCTGCTACTGCCTTTCCATGTTTGCTCCAGCAAGAGTTAGACCTTAAAAGTTGTACAATCATAAGTAGGATATCCTCCCCAATTCCCAATCTAGAGGTGGTTGAGGAGGATGATGGATAAGTACAAACCTGCAGAGAGTGGGGCCAGGGAACATAAAGAAAAATATACAAGGTTGTCCAGAGAACAGAATTAGGAATTAAAAATGAAACTTCTCCCATCCTCAAAGAAGGCCTTCCAATGTGTGCCCAGGGGCACGTCAGGATCACTGGAGACTGGTGAGTAATTGCTATGTGTCCTGCAGTTGTCCTTCATCTAAATGGAAAATTTTATTGCAAGTACACTGGCCCTGCTCTCATACTTTACATAGGGGTGGGATGGATAGGGAAAGATACATGGTACAGAGATACATAGTACATATTTATAAAGTATATAGGTTATCTGACCATGCCTTAACACATCCAGTCCTGATGAAGAGAACTATGTATCAACAGTAGATGCTAAGTTTGGGAATATCAGGAAAAGTATATTCTATGTGGTTATAAGGGAACAAAATATTTGATATTTGGTGGCCAGAATATTGTCAAAAGATAACATTATGATTATTTTGTTTAAAGATTTTAACTGGTGAACTGGGGATGTGGCTCAAGAGTAGAGCACTTGCCTAGTGTGTGTGAGGCTGCAGGTTTGATTCCCAGCATCACAAAACAACAACAAAAAGATCTTGATTGATTTTGTGATTCTAGAATTGTCAACACTTCATTCCACAAAATAGAATGAGTTCCAATGAGCTAAGCAGAAGAGGTCTATTTCAGACAGGTAAGGGCTGAAGAAAGCAGAAACAGAACAAAAGTGGGAAGACCATTTCAAAGTTACTTTTCTTGTAAGATGGCAACACAAATAGAACAATAGAAAAATAACTGATTGCTTAACATCAGGTTACTTCAATTTTTTTCCATACAAATTAAAGTGGAGGGAACTTTATTATCAGGATAACCAAAACTGACCTGCCTTGGATATTTGGCTATTATCTCTTTCCTGATTTCTCAGAAGATCAGAAGATAATACCTTAGGTTTGTTTTGGTAACAGAACTTTAGTGTGAGTGTCTCCATTTTGGTTTTTTGTCTGGTCTATTAAAACCTAATACAGGAGCTTAGTCCCAAAGAACAGCCTCCTGTAATTTTTACTTAGCATCATTAATTGTGTCAAAGAATATTTATGTTCACCAATAAGTAAGTTTCTCCTCTTCTTCCTGGGCATTATATTTCCCAATTCCTTTGTAGTAAGCTGAGTTCCAATTCCTTTGCATTTACTACAGGCCATTGGAATGTGGCTAAAACTGACATATACCACTCCCAGGCTTGGTCTCTAAAACCTTTCTTCAATCCTCCATTGTCTTCCTTTCTGGTCTGCTGTAAATTCCTAGCAAATGGTAGACCCATTAGATAAAAGGGTTGTGGTTTCTTGAATGGTGGTGGTTGGAATTCCCTCACCAACCTGCATTGAATTGTGGCATGGGTAAGAAATAATCCTTGATTGTGGTAAACCACTGAAATTTTTGAATAAGTGTATTATAACAATATGGTAGATTGTTACTTTAATGGCTCTGATGAATCACATTTCCAAGTATTCACATCCTTGTATACTTCCCTCCTACCCTGATATGTTCTTTGGTCATGCACCTTGCTTTGGCCACTGGGAAATAAGCAAAGATTACTTGAGAATGTATTTGTGCAATAGAGTTTACCCTCTCTTGCTGTTGGGCACTCTTCTTCCATCAAGTAAAGAAGTTTCATTGCAGAAGACATACAGCCCAGCCTTTGGTACCAATGGCTAGACATGTGAAAGAGGCCATACTGGAGAGTCAAGCCTCAGGCAAGCTGTACATGACTGCAGCTACATAAGTGACCTGAAACAAGCTCAGAAGACCCTCCTAGCCAAACACAGCCCCGCCCCCCTACAGAATACATGAGCAAATAAAGTGCTACTCTTTAAGCAATAAGGTGGGGTTCAGTTTGTCCTAGAGCAACAGACAACATACAAAGTTAGCTAGTTCTGACTAATACATTGAGATAGAGATAAAACTGATCTTAACCAGAAATGACTGGGCTAAGAGAACTGGCTTCAACTGTTATGGTTCCTACATAACTGCCCAAGGAGTGGGGACATGGACAATTTGATACGCTCGTAAAAAGCTTGTGGCATACCATCATGCCACAGCACAGTGGTCTGAAATCCACTCCAGGTGACTTTCTTCTTACCCATAAAATTGGCATGATGGAGTGATATACTATTAAAATATGACTAATATGCTTTTATTACTGCTATTACAGATATTTCTTTCTGCCCTTTGCCCCAACCACTCCCATTTTGCCATCTCTCCACCCTTTCTTTCTTGTTCAAGTACGTCGTTTAGAATCCATAATTTCTAGGAAGGAATATTGTCTTGGCTGGGTTTCAGTCCCCTAGAACTTGGAGGAGGAGGAAGTCATATTTGTTATTGTTGTTGTTGCAGTATTGGGGTTTGAACCCAGGGCCTCATGCATTCTAGGCAGGCACTCTACCACTGAGCTATTTCGCAGCCTAGAAGTCACATTCTAATATGCTGGTGACTCACTAAAAGGAATCTGGATCCCTGCTCTAACAAAACTAAAATCCTGGATGGTTTGGGAAACCATATGAGAACATGCTACTACTATGGTTTGAATACACATATTGAAGTTTGTCGGGGTTTCCAGGACCCCCAGCCTTGGGCATGGTCAAGATGGCGCCTGACGCTGAGCCAAAAGCGGCCAGCTATACAGTAAACAACCAGCGAATTCCAATGATTGGCTAGTTAACGATGTGACTAGAGCATGCCCCCCTCGTGTACCTATCCTATGCTTGCAGCTGTCCGCGTTTTCCTCGTGTACTCTCCCCTGATTGGTTGAAGTGTATATAAGCCTGGTGGGTGGGAGAGTAGAGAGGCAGAAGCGGAAGAAGTGGCGGAGGCGGAGGCTGAAGCTGAGCTGGAAGCTGAGAGTGCGCGGAAGCTGGGAGAAGCTGAGAGAAGAGAAGCTGGGAGTGCGCGGAAGCTAGGAGTAAGGGAAGTGTAGGAGAGGGACTGTACATAATAAACTTCCAAAGCTTCAGACGTTTGTCGTGTCTCTCTCTGCGGGCAGAGGGAGCGCGATAGAAGTTAAATCTTCATTGTGAGGTATTAAGAGGATGGAAACTTAATCTAACTAGGGAGTTTAGAGGTAGAGCCTTCAGGAGGTGATTTGGATTAAATAAAGTCACCAGAGTAGTAGTTCAATGATTAAATACTAGTGACTTTCTAAGAAGAGAAGGACAAGCAAATGCATGTGTATTCACTTCCTGCCTCTTGTAATACAATGCCCTGCACTGCCTAGAGACTCTGCCTGCAAGAAGGCTATAACCAGATGCAACCCCTTGACTTTGGACCAGAATCATGAGCAAAAACAAACCTCTTTAATTTATAACTTACCCAATATCAGCTTGTGGTATTGCACTGTTATCAACAGTTTTCCCAAGTGGAGCCTAGAAAGCCAGTACAGGAAAAATTAATGGGGTGATGTGTCTAGGAAGGTGGGGCTCAATGTGGTGTAGAGCAACAGAGAATTCCTGGTGTAGGATGGATCCGGAGACATACATACACCAGACTTGAAGGAACCTCCCAGCTGGGAATAAGCAACAATTTAGCAGTGCCCCATATTCTATGAAAACCAAGAATCAGAAACCCCTTCTCATACTTCCTGATGCCTTGATACATTGTAACTCTTCTAGAAATTATAGGCAAAGCTAGGCAAGAACTAGGGGACTCCTGAATTATATGAGATTAAATTAATTACAGAAAAATTAAGTCCTGCCATATCTTAATCTATGGAATGAAATCTGTTCCCTTACCCAAGGTTTAAGTACTTGTCAAATTACTTCCAGCTCTATCGTTTGATACATATATAATGATATACATATCAAAATGAATATTTTACTATTCTCTGCATGTGTTATGTATCTCCATAGCGATCAACTTAAAATATATATTAACAAGTTAGCCACAAGGTGGTACTAGAAAGCTATCTTTTACTTGCAGTCCTAGGTCTTGAAAATCATTGATTTTAAGATATAACTTCTGTGAATTACTGTAAAAGCAACAATAATTATAGTAAAAATTGATATGGCAGCAATTGGGTTTATGTAAGGCAATGCTTATTTTTTAAAAATCATAAAAATAGACTCCATGGGAGATGCTATCAGCTGGTTTGTATTCTTCTTCTTTTTTCTTATCTACTATCGTGTCATGTAATATCCCAATCATTGTGCAAAACATCAAGGACTAATACATTCTGATCCATCAATAAATAAACATGGTCTCTTAGGTCTTAGACTTTAAAAATTAAATGGATTTTTTATGGAATATTCCTCAAAAATGTCTGAAACACCATTAAGCTATCTCCCAAACACAAAAAGCTCAGTCTCAAAATGTGGGCACAATAGGTTCAGCAAATGCATCCTGTAATTCACTGAGCACTTGTTATGTCATGCCAGGGAAGGCTGAAGGAGAAGGAAAATTGTCTCTTCCTCCTGGAAGTCTTTCTAGTTTCCTCCTTTGTTTTCCTTTTTAAGAAGATATAGTTTTAAAGAAATGCACAATGAAAGGGGAAGAAGAGGTTTGGAGAAGCTCACAGGAAGAACTTTGTAAGGAACAGGGTGGGTACAATAGCTAAACTATGGAACCAACCTAGGTGTCCTCAAACAGATGAATGGATAGAGAAAATGTGGTATATAAACACAATGGAATTTTACTCAGCCATAAAGAAGAATGAAATTATGGCATTTGCCTGTAAATGGATATGGAACTGGAGATGATCGTGCTAAATGAAATAAGCAACTTCCAAAAAAGCCAAAGGCCAAATGTTTTCTCTGATATGCGGATGTGAACCCACAATAAGAGGGGAGGGAGAATAGAAGTTCACTGAATTAGACAAAGGGAAATGAAGGGAAGGGAGAGAGGATGGGAACAGAGAAGACAGTAGAATGAATCGGACATAACTTTCCTCTGCTCATATATGAATACGCCAGTGCGACTCCACATCATATACAACCACAAAAATGGAGAATTATGCTCCATGTACGTATAACATCTCAAAATATGCTCTATTGTCATGTATGACTAAATAGAACAAATTTTTTAAAAGAAAAGAAAAAGGGGTGTATGTAAGTGAAGGAACCATGTCACAACCCTGATAGCCCCTCATAGGGAGCCTATACAGGCGGGTTGAAGGAACTAAGGAAAAAAGTGACATCAGGTGATCAAAGTTGTTCTGGTAGTAGAGGAATTTTACCTTACTGGGAAGTGGAGCCACTGTGTGATTTTGAAGATAGAAGTGATCTAAATGTGTCAGCTGGCAAATGTTCTTGTAGGATTGTAAGAAAACAATGTTTTGAGGATGCCAGGCAACTGTAGGCTGTAAAACTCAGGCTCAGAAGTGATAACACTTTAAAAGATCTAACTGTGGTGGTTAAAAAAAGAATCAGATAAGAATCTGTAAGAGGATGCAGTAAGTTGGGAGACTGAATGCCCCTTATGAAACTGTTAAAAAGAACTAAGAAGAGAGAGAATCTATTCATGGAGTTCTCTCCTGGGACCCTCTGCAAAGAAGAAAACGTCTAAAACTTACTGAAAACAAAAATGGTTATAACTGTATATTTAATATTTCCATTTTATTAAAGAATCCAGCTTTTAAACAACAAAACTTACCCTCGCAGGTAGTTGAAAAGTGGTAGATATATTTTTCCATAGCTCAACAATTTATATGCCACAAAATAATGACTTTATTTTCCCCATGGCATGGAGTACTTTGTAAATATAATATTCTCACTGATATTTTTCTTCAAAATTTTTGTAAGCAGTCAGCCATGGTGTCACACTCCTGTAGTCCCAGAGACTGCAGAGGCTGAGGCAGAAGGATTGAAAGTTCAAGGCGAGCCTGGGCAATTTAGCAAGACCTTGTCTCAAAAAGTTTAAAAGAACTGGGGATGTAGCTCAGTGTTAGAGCATCCCTGGGTTTAATCCAGGGTTTAAAGAAAAAAAAAAAAACCTTCATAAGCAAAATCTGGGTAATCATTAAATCTTCCTGATGGGTTTATTGTTTTGTTTTTTTACATTATTCTTTTTACTCTGGGACATGTTTGAAAATGTTGACAAGCTTGTTAAAAAAATCATTAAGAGTTTTCCAGCCCCAATATGTAACAAGTTAGTAACCCTACTTACACACATGTGATAGATTAAGGGAGACATGTTCCTTCAGGAAATGCAGCCACTTATTTGAATGAATCAAACCAAAGTGCTCAACATCATCCAAAAGCAGTCAACTTCAACAACCTGCTCCAAAAGAAAGACCAGCCTGGCATTCTCTGGGAGAGGAATAATGTTTAGGGATAACCCAATGCCGGATGATTTCCCCAAATTTCTTTCAAGCTAATTTGGTAAATTAACTCATGACTAACATGAAAGGGAAAAGGACCACATGGTTAAAAAAGATTATGTTAGTCAGTCTTGGCTGCCATAACAAATACCATAGACTGAATGGCTCACATAATAAATTTATGTTCTACAGTTCTGAAGGTTGAAAAGTCCATCGTCAAAATTCAGCAGATTTGGGGAAGAATCCAGCAGATTTCAGAATTTCAGTTTCTGGGAAGGATTCTCCCTGGCTTGTGGACAGCAGATTACTTGCTGTGTGCTCACATGGCCTTTTCTTGGTGCAAGTTCAAAGAGCTTGCTCACTAGTCTCTTCTTGAGAGGGCACTAAGGGCACTATCCTGATAACTGCATCTAATCCCAATTTCCTCTCAAGGGCCTGGTCTCCAAATACCATCACATTGGGGTTAGAGAATCAACACATGAATGCAAGGGGGACAAAAACATTCATTCCATAAGGGAAACATAAGGGACTTCCAGAGTTAGTGCTCAAATTCACATATATGCCAACTGACTCCTCAAATGGTCCCCAATCCCATCTTTCCTTTCCTATAAAGACTCACAGTTGTGGGGTCCAAAAAGTGCATCAGATTCATTCTTCAACCACTTCCTCTCTTCCAACTTGTAAGAACTGTTGAATGGACTCTATCAGAAAGCTGTAAATGAGTGCTAAGAATTAGTAGTTTTCCAGGGTCATTTCCCTTTTAATAAGGGAGCCTTAACAAAAACCCTCCAAATTGCAATGAAATAAATGTCTTCTGGTGTTATATCAGTAAATGCTTTAATGCCTGCAAAGTTTGCAAACTTGTGATTCCATCTCATAATACCCAGAATCACACAT
Organism: Sciurus carolinensis; assembly: GCF_902686445.1. Classification (NCBI taxonomy): domain Eukaryota; kingdom Metazoa; phylum Chordata; class Mammalia; order Rodentia; family Sciuridae; genus Sciurus; species Sciurus carolinensis. Next base: position 125,983,975 of record NC_062218.1, read on the forward strand.
AGAAGTGGTTATTGCTCCCTTTGCTTGTGAGACTGACCCTTGTCAAGAATTAAGTAACATATGAGTAAAGAAGACAGGTGTGCCTTCCTGGTAATACTCCAGTGTAATATGCAAGTAAAACATTAATTAAGGGGAAATAATAATGGAATTTTAGAAATAGAAGGGACCTTTGAAATTCAACGGGATCAGTTTACAAATGCTCACACAAAGTATTACTTGTCTGGGTGGATTCCCAATACTGTATAGTCACTTGAATACTCCAAACTAGCTTATTTTTCTATTACATTGTTTCACATTATTGTTTCATATGGTTAGACATCAAGATCAGCTTCAGTCTGAATTTGTTTGCAAGGAGGTGGTCTTGCCTCTTCATCAGCAAGACTTTAATTTCTTAGCCCTGACAAGTAATTCTATGTGTTTCATACTATGTTGGACTTCAAAGATTGGTTTGTGGTTTCCTGTTAAAGCAAGGCACACATGTTGAAATGCCAGCTATTACTACCCTATCTTTTCTGCTCATAATTCACAACTGCAGGTAATCTTTGGGTAAGTATAGTCTTCTTGCTTCCTTAATTATCAGTTCATAACTGATATCAGACAGGTCTCTTTGCAGATTCTTCAGAAGGTCTCTGACATTAAAGAGACTTGTGAGGTCAATGGAGAAATGCTATAACTAATAAATATTTCAAACACACAAATCTACCATCTCTCTTCTTGGTTTTTGTTTTTGCTTGCTATGTTGTTATTCTGGCTTGTTAGTTTAGTTTAGTTTTGTTTTTTGTTTTTAAAAGCAAGGTTTCACTATGTTGTCAAGACTGACCTTAAACTCCTGGGTTCCGTGATCCTCCTGCCTCAGCTTCCCAAGTAACTGGGACTACAGGCCTATATGACCACACCTAGCTTGTTCTGATTGCCCAATGTGACTATGGTAGACATTCCTCTTTATGCTTTTTTTCCACAGTCCCCTGGAGATGTAGGTTATGGTGACATCAGAACTTAGTGGTTGGGAGCAGTGAAGAATATGGAAACAGGGTTGTCCACTGATAACACCCATGTGGGTTTGATGTTATTAAGAAAGGGGTAATATCAACCCATGCTTAGATTAATAACAGAAGAACATTAAAGGTATTCTGAGACATTTTTTCAAACTTGAATCATGGTCAATTTCAAATCCAAAGTGAACCAGAATAGTGTCATGAACCTGCATGATGTCTCACCCAGCCTCATCACTCTGCCATTTTTGATTCATCTGCACCTCCACATACTTCCCACTTTTACATTATTATGATCATTTTAAAGTATAATGTACATACATTGAAGTGCACAATTTTAGCTCTATAATTTGGAAATGGATATACCTATGAAATCCACACCCCTCTCTTTCCTTTTGAGCACATTTAAGTTCTACAAATCTGTGGATAAAACAAACTTTTAGCTTTTCTCATTTCAAATCACAAGGCATTGTTGTGGGTGTTCCTCACATTGGGAATGCCTTCCCCTCCTCCCACTTCAACACTGCAAGATCACTCCTTCTTCTCCCACCTTTTTTCTGACACTACTTGTCTCTGCACATTTCTGTCGAGCTTCTTAGACTTGAGAATTCAAATAAGATTTCCAGTAATTTCCTCATTGACTCTATCCACCTCTGCTAAAAAGCCTACTCCACTCCTGACCTAGAATCCAGGAGTTTAACTCTCTAACACTCTCTCTCTCTCTCTCTCTCTCTCTCTCTCTCTCTCTCTCTCTCTCTCTCCTCTCTCTGTCCCTCTCTTTGCAAGGGTATTAGGGATTGAATTCAGGGGCACTTAATCACTGAGCCACATCCCCAGCCATTCTTATTTTTTATTTTGAGACAGGATCTCACTAAGTTGCTTAGGGCCTTTCTAAGTTGCTGAGGCTGGCTTTGAGCTTTCAATCTTACTGCCTCAGTCTCCAGCATCGCTGGGATTACAGATATGTGCCACCATGCCTGGCCTAGCTCACTCTTGGCTGCTTTGCCTGCTAGAGTAGCTAAATGGAGCAGGTTGGCCATTTTTGGCCCACCCTGGAATAAGAAAGGGAACAAGAGGTACATATAATGCATTCTTCCCTGGTCACCACAAGTGGATGTCTAGAAGGTGAAGGAAGTGGGGAGGAATGAGAGCAATGCCTCAGGTCCTTCCTGACCAAAAGAAAGAAAAGTAGAGCCACTAGGCCAAGAGCGTCAGGGTAATTCTTCTTGCTGTAAGTGTCTTTCTCCTCAAGCAGTAATTATAAACCTGGTACAAAAGATTACACTCTTTTTATATAGTGTCCCCCCAAAAAATGCATAAATGAAAAATGTGTGTGAAACAATAGTAAGCTACAAATTATAGACATTCTAATATTTTCTATTTTCTATTTCTCTAGTTCATTAAAAAAAATCTGGTCACTATCCAGTAGAATGATTTGGCAACCTCACACTTGGGTTGCAAACTGCAGTGTGAAAATCACTGCCCTAAGGATTTGGCTTATGATGTTGAAAAGGAGCTCTTGACCTCACCATTTCATCATTTTTTTACTAGGGACCAATCTGATCCCTCTCTGAGTGTAGTTGCTTAATTTAAGTTCACAATACCAAGACTCTTTGCAAGTGATGGTATTTGTCTAGGCATTATGTAAAGTCAACCAACATTGAACTCCTGGCAGGTGATTCATAGTCAGCCCAATCCACCATGGCCTTGGTAAAGTTGGCTGAAAAGTCAGTCATAGTGTGAGGTGATAACAATACATAGCCAAGCACACAATCAGCTCACCCTAAATATTCCCTATGGTATTTTTTAGACACTTGATCTGCAAAAAGAAATGCAAACATATATAAGTAATACTGGGTGTGCAAATAAATATCAGGCCCCCTCTTCATTTGAACCTATATACTATACAGCTAATTTCCTACATAAGAAACAAACAAACAAACAAAAAAGCTGGTCATGGTGGCCCATGCCTGTAATCCCGGCAGTTAAGGAGGCTGAGACAGGAGGATTGCAAGTTCAAATCCAGCCTCAGCAATTTAGCAAGCCCTAAGAAACTTAGTGAAACCCTGTCTCAAAATAAAACACCAAAAGGACTGGGGAAGAGCTCAGGGGTTAAGTGCACCTGAGTTCAATCCTTGGTACCAGATCAATAAATAAATAAATGGAAAATATTTTAAAAGAAAGGGTCTGAACCTATAATCCCAGCAATTCAGGAGGCTGAGGCAGGAGGATTCCAAGTTCAAGATCAGCCATAGCAAATTAGTGAGGTTCTAAGCAACTTAACAAAACTCTGTCTCAAAATTTTAAAAAGTTTTAAAAAGTGCTAGGGATGTGGTTCAGTGGTTAAGCATCTCTGGATTTAATTCCTGTTACCAAAAGAAAAAAAAGGGGGAGGGGGTCTGTAACATGTGAATAGAGAAGATAGTTCTGCCTTCCAGGTAATTCTCCAATGTAATAACTAAAACATTAATTATGAGAAATAAATCATGGAATTTTAGAAAGAGAAGGGAGCTTTGAAATTCAACTGAATCATTTTATAAATGATCAAACCAAGTATCTGATATTCAACAATAAAAATCCTGGAAATATCATGATTCATTTTCATAATAAAAATCATAATATCTAAGTTTCATCGGACTAATCCCAGTGATCCAATGTGCTTTATATGCAGTTTCACAAAACCCCCATGAAACAAATGATGCCATAATCCCTATTTTGCAGATAGAGAAACTAAACTTCAGAAAGGTTACATCATTTGCCCAATATCACTCAAAGTGTCATCAGCATAGACAGGATTTGAACTCAAGCTTTCCATTCTGTGTGGACACAAAGATGTACTATTTCATCCTCCTTCAAGAAAATACTTGGTACCCTACATACTAGGAGTGCTGTAAGCAGCAGTAAACTCTTCACAAATTCTCTCAGCCCCAAAGAATCTTGCCAGAGTGTTGTTGTTTGGTTAGGAGGGTTCCATGAAAACCTGTGCAGAAATGTTGAGAGTTAAAATGTAGGTGGGACGTGGCTGGAGTGGGTGTGTCACTGGGGGGTGTACTCTGGAAGGAGTTTTCTTCTCTACATTGCCCCCGTCCACCATCCCTGCTTCCTAGCTGTGGTAAGCTGAGCAACTATCCCCTGCCTTGCCCTTCTGCCATAATGCCCCTCCTTGCCTCACGTCCACAACAATGGAGTTGGCTGACCACGGGCCAAATTTCTGAAACTATGAACTCAAAATATCAAGTATCCTAGTCACAGTGACATAAAGCTAACACATAATCATAACCTTCTTGGAGCAACCTATCTGGTGACAGATTGAGGTGGAGGTATAAAAACTCAGTCACAGCAAGACAATTCTGAAAGACCTTATGAGCTCCAGAGTTTCCTATTAGGTCATACAAGTTTGCTATCAGAGCTACATGAAAACTGACTTCTTCCTCTGTCCAGTCCTGCTTCCTTTCCCATGTTTCCCTCAGTTCTCTCCAGGACTCTTTAATAGATATCTTATACACCAAATTCTATTTCCCTTACAACCAAACCTGTAGGAAGGGAAGTCCTCCCAACAGACAGAGCTTCAAGTGATTATCCACTATGTACAGAAAAAAATGTCCCTAAGTTGCATATGGTCTTACAGATGGCCTGGAAAGCTGGTCAGAAGGAAAGGAATGCTAAAAAGAGGAATATAGGAAAGAAGATGGAGACAAGCAGGATTAAGGGAGATAGGGGAGTGGACACAAAATGTGGAGACCTTTACCTGCATCTCAAAGTTCACCAAAGAGCATTTACCATAAAAGAGGCAGTTAAAAAATAAACAAAATGATTTGGCCAGATGATGCCAGTCAGCCCCTGTCATCAGCCACCCTAGATCCAGAATAATAGGTTCGTGATAACAAAAATGGATGCTTACCATAAATGTAACACACTTAACAGCCAATATAAGCTGTTGTGATTGCCAAATGTCCAACTCGCTTTTAACAGAGTCTAATGCTTGTACCCCAATGTGCCACCCCTACTTGAAAGGATCAACTGTCTATTTACTTAATGGCAAGTCGACTCCATTGGATCACTTCCACTCTGAAGGAATTCACAGTAGGGCCAGTGACTCATGCTCACAGGAATAGACACATATTTCTTTTATGGGTTTGCCTTTCCTATCTGCAGGGTTTCAGTCAGTATTACTATCCAAGATTTATAGAGTGTTTTCTCTATTAACATGACATTCCACATAACTTTGTGTCAAATCAGGAAATCCATATTACACTACAGAAAGTGCAGCAGTGAGCTCGTGACCATGAGATCCACTGATATTACATACTACACCTCGAAAAATCTGCTGAAAAGAGAGACAAGAGCAGCTTCCTGGAGCACAGTTGAAGTGCCATCTTGAAGGTAATACTTTATGAGGGTGGCAAACTATCCTCCCGGACACAGAACATAACTTGAATCAAAGACATTTATATCATGCTATGTCCCCAGAAGGAAGAGTACCTGGGTCTATGACCACTTTTATTTCTCATGACTCACTTTGGGAATTTGTGCCTCCAGTCTCCAAAACTCTGGCCTCTGATGTCAAAAGGAAAACACCCAGATGTCCAAAAGTGATACACCCAGAGTTCCCTTGAACTTCAAGCTTTAGATACCACCTAGGCACTTTGGAATACTTTTGTTTGGAGGTCAGTAGGTGTTGGGGCAAGCCCCAAAATGGTTGTAGTTAGACTCCCTCACCAGGACTTCGGCAGGTTGTTATGTTTTTAGTATGTCACCAGAGCTGGGAACTAGTTTTGTTATAGTTAGTCAAGGCCAGAAACACTCTGGTTTAGCAAATATACTCAAGGTCATAAACATTAACTTGTGAGCATGTGCTGCCTTATGTAACCTGTTGGCAGTGTGCCTTTTTTGTTTGACCTACATATAAAGAGGATCCTTGGAAAAGACTCAGGGCAAAATGGGCTAATGGGGACAAAAATGGGGGCAAAATGAGGGCTAAAATGGAACCGACTGGGTACTGAAACTGGAGGCTTGGAGGTTGTGGCCACCACTTAATAAAGCATGTCTACTATCTTAATTTTGTATTTTACATCTTTTTCCACCAAACCTCAAATCTGTTTCCTGTCTCTGAGCCCCTGCAGAACAGGAGGCAAGAAGAGTTATCATCTTGGCTGGGTAATTAACCCCAATAATTAAGAGGAGGCAACACTACAGTTATACAGTAGGGGCAAAGAGAGCATAGCACCTAGGTGATTGATTTGGGTACCTCTTGGTAATTCTTTTTCCCGTTGTAATAATAAAAGAACAAGTGTACCAATATCATCCTCATCAGAGATAAGCATCTGGGTTGTGTCACCTGCTAAGCAACCTACATTGGTTGTGAGAATGAAGGAAGTCTAGACTTGTTAGTGGAGGAGGGAGACAATGAACATCAGTAGGGATCCCAAGACTTGTAGCAATCATCATTTTTCCACTAAACCTCCTCTTCTAAAATTGCTTCAGAAGGGCTGGGAGTGCCACTCAATGGTAGAGCATATGCTGGGTTCAATCCCCAGCACCAAAAAAGAAAAAGAAAAAATCTTCAGAAGTAGATCCATCAGAATCCAGTTCCCCAATCATATGTGAAGTGACATATATGAAGTGATCCAAATGACTGTGATTAAGATAGTAATGCACCATCCATTTCTCCTTTCACGAAAGAACTTGTTTCCTCAGCTGCTAAGACATCCATGAGAAGGTAATCTTTAGGTGTCAGTCTATTGACTCTGCCACAGAGAGACACCCTGCCCAGGGTCACAGCCTTCCTGGATTGTGGATACAGTGTATTGGGGATCTACATCCGATGACAATTGAGGGAGTGGTATAAAGGCCTAGCCATTTCATTTCAATAAAGAACTATCTGATGTGTTAGATAAAATAATGTCCCCTCCAAAGATATTCACATCCTAATCTCTGAAACCTATAAATATGCTGTTATATGACAAGGGGGGATTAAGGTTGCAAATAAAATTAGGATCACTAACAGCTGAGTTTAAATTAGATTATTCTAGATGGTCTGTGTGGTCCTAGTAAAGTCACAATGGTCCTTTAAAGTTTAAGAGGGAGGCAGAAAAGCAAACCAAATCAGAGAGAGATTTGATAATGCTCTTCAGCTGACCATGAAGGTGACAGAAGGATGCAGGTAGCCTCCAGTAACTGGAAATTCTCTGCTACAACTCCCAGAAAGTACCTGGTCCTGCCAACACTGATTTTAGCTCAGTGAGACTCATTTAAGTCTTATGACCTCCAGAACTCTAAGATAATACATTTGTATCATTTTAAGATAATAAATTTGCATTGTGAAGCTAGAAATAGGAAAGTAATACAGACCATTTTAGAAATATGGGAGGTCAGGCAAGGCTGCTCTCAGGTTCTCAGGCCTGCATCACAGCATGGCTTCTCTGTCTGTCCCACTTTGCATCCTATACCTTTCTTTTTCTCTTTCTCTTTCTCTCTCTCTTCTCCTTTGTACCAGGGATTGAACCCAGGGGCATTTAAACACTGAGCCACGTCCCCACCCCTTTTTATTTATTTTTTTTTTTCAGACAGACTCGCTAAGCTGCTTAGGACCTTGCTGAGGCTGGCTTTGAACTTGTAATAATCTTGCCTCATCCTCCACTTCATTGGACTAAGGTAAAGTTTTAAGCATGATTACTGATTTGTGATGAAGACTCAATAAAAATTGATCAACCTTCCTAAACTCTACCTCACTATTTTCTCTCAGGAATTTGCAGCCTCATTTAATAATAAATAGTTGATACTCTGGAGCAAGTAGCGGGGAGAGAATTCGTAAATGCTATGATTCTTCTTTAAAAATGTCTTCTTCAAGCTAAGAGCTCTGAAAGATCTGTGTGATTAGGAGGGTTAAAGAAATCTTTTTTTTTTTTTTTTCTTCTTGTAATTTAGAGACAGGGTCTTACTGAGTTGCTTAGGGTCTCACTATATTGCTGAGGCTGGCTTTGCACTCACAATCCTCCTCCATCGCCCCTAACTGCTGGAATTACAGGTGTGCACCACCAGGCTCAGCTGAAGGAAGTCTTTTTGAAGGGTGTGGGAATTTAGCAGAGCTCATAAAAGCATCCTAGAGAGAAGGGGGGCTCCCCACTCCAACTCTTGCATATAGTATTAGCTCAGGTAAACGGAATTTGAAAGGGCAAACCCTAGATAAACAAGTTTGCAAAGTGCTGCAGTTGATTTATTTATTTTAACTGGTGACTTTAGACGTAATATGCACAGAGCATTTTGAAATGTACTACATAAATATGAAGGGTAATTATAACCAAGAGGAATCTGAGAGGGAAAAAAAAAACTAGATAAAGACAAAGAGTTTGAGCTGTGTACTCATCTCAGATAGATACATAAAACCTTTGAAACTGTGACATAACCAGTACTGTTAGATTTATGATCTTGGCTATTGCTCTCATTCCAAGCTCCTACCTTATATTTATCATTTTTACATTCATATGGCATCTCTATTTGCAATGTCTTACAAATATCACCCACTCCAATAACCTTTTCAGCTGAAATTTTACATGCTCCATATCAACCCAAAGGCAGATTCTTTTCTGGAAAGTTGAACCTATCTGTTCAGCCATTTCTGAGTTACCCAAGCATGAGACAATGTTGGAAATATGTCAAATTCCACCTTTGGTGTGTTCAGATTCAATTCAAAAGAGTGTACATTTCTTTTTTTCCCCAAATAGTTTAAATTTAAACCTTCAGATCTATTATACACATTTTCTAAAAAGAAATAAGTTCTTTGCTTTGAAATATCATTAGTTGAGGTTTACCTTCCACCTTCTATTTATATGGGATGTGGTCATAGAAAGATCCACTCAAATCCTGGAAAGTTCTTTGGGTTCCAGGCCCTTCATACATGTTATACGTAGATAAATGCCTGAATGGCTGACTGATTTTTTTTCTTATCCTTTACCATTAATTCTAAAGGCAGATTTGAGGGTGACAATTCCTGTCTGGCTATATTGTCAGAAAGTAATAATTCTTATTTCATGAAAACTAGAAAAGTAAAGATTTTAAAATTTATACTGTACTAATGTAGGCTTTGGTCCTTGACCTATTGTAGATAAAAATATTTGTAACACTGGTAGCATCTTTCAAGCAAATATTTTGGGGTGGATTTATGAAATTTTTCTAAGGTGATAGTCTATTCATTGTATGATTATTAGTGCTCTGAAATACTTGAAATTCTGGGAACTTAGAGAATTTACAAGAACAAAATTAGTCATGGATAAATGAGGTGGAACAGGGGTGAAAGAGGGCAGAGACTCCTTCCTTCTGACCTTGGACTTGTTTCATTTATGTACTGCTGCACAAAAAAACTTCAAGACTTAAAGGCTTTAAAACAGCAAAAATCCTTTTTCAGTTATCATCACAGCCCTTGAGGGTTGGCTGGGTTCAGCTAGACTGCTTTTACTCAGAATGTCTCATGTGGTTGCAGCATGTTGGATTAACATCATCATCATCACGTCTGGCATCAGGTCTGGGAAGGATCAAACATCTGTGGGTTGAAACAGCTGGTGCTATTTGGGTATCTCTTCTGTCTTCACATGGTCTCTGCATGGTTTCTCCAACATGGAAGCTTTAAGGTAGTCAAACTTCTTTCAAGGTAACTCAGAGTTTCAAAGGTTCATGTCCAAGAAAGGGAGCCAGGTGGAGTATGTTGCCTTATCCAATTTACCCTCAGAAGCAGTCAGGAAGTCCCAGCCAGGTTCAAGGGGAGACAACAGACTCCACCTCTTGATGAGAAGTACATGGAAGAATTTGTGGACATGTTTTTAAAGCACCACAGGCCTTCCTAGACCTCTGGCAGAAAGCCTGGAACAGAATGAATCATTCACTAAAGCACAAATTGGTTCATTGTGGTTCCCTTTCTGTTATGGTGGAAGGGTAGTGTAGTTTTTAAGGGCTCCTGCTGAAGTTAGATTGCCTGGACTTGCCTCTGCCCTGCAGCTTATTGGGCCTGGAAACTTAAGCAAGGCTCAGGCCTCAGTTTTCTATCTGTAAATTGGAGATAATGATAACTATCATATATTGAGCACCTAGTGTCAGGCATTGTCTTGCATTATGTGCCCTTTCCTTTTCCCCTTAAAATTACCCACTAACTCCTAAGCCATAGAGTTGATAATAAGAGGCAGCTTCTACGTCTGCAGTGTGGATCAAATGAGACCATCAGTTTTGTTAATTCTTCATAGATTAAAGTTGTTGGAGTAACTTCTAGTGATGCCTTACCAGGTGAGTGAGACGTTTCTATAAATGAACCCAACATGCACAACGCCGCTTGAGAAGGCAGATTGAACCCATTGCAGAACAGAAGACAAGTCAGGGCTGAGAGGATCAGATTTCTTGACAGGTGTCAAAAACTCATAAAACTGGCAGACATTCCTGGGTTTCATATGGATCTATGGATACAGAACTAAGCACAGTCCTGGAGAACGGGATCACACACACAGCTCTGAGTTTGCAAAACGGCAATATTTATTTTCCGGGAGAAGAAACCTTTTACTCAGGGTAGTTGTGCAGAACACCAGCCCTCTGCCCAAAGCGTCCCCAAGTGTCAGGTGGCCTGCGTCGTAGCAGGATGCACCGTGCTGACACCCTTCCTGCGGGCATCCTGTGTGTTCTGCCTCTCGGGTTCCCGTCTCCACCGTGGGCTCCCTAATTTCATGAGCCACTCTCTCCACCTCCCTCTCTCTTAAGGTGCCTACTGGGGCGATTTCCAGAGTGCCCATCTTCCCAGCCCGGGCAAAACCCGGAGAAGTGGAATTCCTCGCCCGGAGTGCTCGGGCGACCACTGGGCATGCTCCGTTGTCAGGCAGGTTCGGGTCTTGAAGCAGCTTTTGCGCTTCACAGATTCCTGCTGCCGCCGCGCGTCCTCCTCCCGATCAGCGAGCGGGCGCATGATGGCGGCGGCAGCAGCGGCTGAGGGGAGCGCCAGCGGCGGCGGCAGCAGCGGAGGCGGCGGCAGCAGCAGCAGCGACACGTCCAGCACCGGCGAGGAGGAGCGAATGCGGCGCCTCTTCCAGACGTGCGACGGGGACGGGGACGGCTACATCAGCAGGTACGCGGGGAGGTATGAGAACTGGCTGGGTCGAGACCAGACACTCTGCGCTGCCCTTGACCCCTCCTGTGCCCCAACTTCCAGCAAGTTGCTCAGAAGCTCCCGGGGAAAGTTGACAGCGACTCTGGGAGCGGGTCGCCGACTTGGCCACCGAGGGCTACCGGCTGCCTGGTTCGCTTTCTGGAGGTGCCAGTTGGTCCAACTTTTCCCAGTCTCTTCTTTGTCTAGGCATCTCTTTGAGATGCGAGCCTTTGCCGGGGTCTCGGAGCGCTCCTCAGGGTTGGGAAACGAGTTCTGGTCGCTTATCCCAAGTAGGAGGTGCTGTCCTGCAGTCTCGGGCTTCTGGGTGTCAAGATGCTGTGGCACTGGGGAGCTTGGTGTACAAGCCCGGGGCCGCACTGGGAGAGAGATGCACTTTCAGTGACAGAGACGGACATGGAAACAATCCGTGAAGAACTTTCATGTGCCACAGAGTCCCTGAATTCCAAACTGAAGACTCCGAAGTATTGATTTAAACACACTGGTCTGGGAGAGGGTGGGGTAGGAAGCGCCCAGGAGCATATTGGAGGTTTAGAGGTGAGTCTGCCCGGCTCTGCGCGCTGTCCAGGTGAGCCTCGCCAGGTGTCTGGTTGTCTGCGCTTCTGCTTACCGGTGTGGTGTTTCTTCCAGATCCTCTACACCCCTACAGAGGCAGTGTTGCGGCTTCTTGCCGCCCGACTTGGCCAAATGATTACTTCTGCCCAAATTTGTATGACTTTCAGAAATTTATACTGAAGAAGGTAATCTCAGTGTTTTACGTTATGTTTCTGAGAAAGGGTGACACCCGACGCTGAAACCAGTAGGCGCTGAAATTTGAATTGATTTGAATTGCCTTCAATGAAGAAGGCTGTCCTAAGTCGTGCATTTCGTGTTTCTTCAGCCTTTGTCTAGTTGGTGCTAAAGATTCCGGGTTCTGAAAATCCAAAGCTGCCTCCTTGCCAATTGCCCTTGCCTACCTAAACAAAACAAAACAAAACAAACGGGGGAGGGTTCCCATAATTTTTTTAAAAAGTTCTCTGAAATAGGTAATTTAACATGTAAGAATTTAACTGTTACACAAATAATCATTTATCTGAGATGACAGTCATCATTCTTGGGTGAATTTTATTATTTTTCTAAAGTACTGAAAAACTAAAATCACTAGAATTTTTAAAGTGGTAATTCTGTTCTGAAATGAAAATAATATGTAATTCTGACTGACCCGGCATAGATTTTTATTTGGAAGTCTTTCACTTTTTTGGTTCTTGAATTTAAAAGAAAAATGCATTATACGATTTATTTTTATGTGTGTGTTATTTTCCTGCTTGAAAGGTCATTATTTCATTGAGAAATATTAGAACAGAAAATTTTATGGAGTAATGCTATTCTGAAATGAAAATATCAGCGTAATCCTGATTGACCCCATCTGGATTTTTATCTGGAAATCTTTCCTAACTTACATGTTGGGGTTTAAAAAATAAATTATATAGACCAGGCATAGTAGTGCACACCAGTAATCCCAGGGCTTTGGGAGGCTGAGGCAGGAGGATGGCAAATTCAAGGCCAATCTCAACAATATAGTGAAAACCTGTCTCAAAATAAAAAATAAGAGGACTGGGTATATAACTCAATGGTAAAGTGCCCCTGGGTTCAATCCCTAGTACCAAACATACAAACAAAAAGGATAAATTATATATTTTTTTTCTGTGATTTTTCTACTTTAAGGCCATCATCTCATTTTGATCTCATATTGATAATAAAAAACAATCTGCATTCAAATTTGCATACAAAATAATTTGATTCCACACCAGGTTAGAGTAAGTAGGAGAAATTATCAGCATTCTGTCCTTCCCTTCCTCTAATTTGGCTTATTAATATGTTGCTTTGTCTGAACTACATCTTCTATTTATAGGCTTATATAGTTTTCAGTGATGGTTTAGTCTTCCCTGGAGGGTAATGAATTCTGAAAGCAAACTTTGAAGACTTTTTTGGAGGGTGAGGTATTTGTATGTACGAGGGTGGGGATAAAGAAGAGATTTTTGAGTTAAAAGAGAAATGGGGAGGGGGCAAAAGTAGAAAGAGCTGTTAGCATTCCTTGGGTCACATCACTTTAATGTGTCTGCTTGAAAGATGAAAGGTACATCTAGTAATGAACACTAAACAATAACTTTAACAGTGGGTGGAGTCACCCTGGAGATTATTCTGTTGCCAAATTTCCCCATAAGAGGAGATTAAGTTTGGCAATCCTAAGGAGGCACTAAGGCGCTTGTCAGGAAATGTGTTTACAGAGCAAGCATAGTTTTGCCTGGAATATATGTTTACTGAGTATGGCTTGGGGAATGGGGGCATTAAATGACTTCTTATCTGAGACCACGCCTCTGAGCTACCTCTGTTTAATGACCTTTACTGTGTAGTGGGTTCTAGGACTTGGAGTACCGTGGATGTTCTTTCTTTGTGGGGGTCGGGGGGAAGGTATGGGGATTAAATCCAGTGGCCCTCTAGCACTGGGTTACATCCCCAGTCCTTTTTATTTTTATTTTGAGACATTATTTCCCTAAGTTGCAGAGGCTAGCTTCAAACTTGAGATTCTCCTGCCCCAGCCTCCTAAATAGCTGGGATTACAAGCCTGTGCCACCATGCCCAAATGAATAATATTTCATTATAAGGACAGAAGACATCTTGTTCATTTACTCATCAAATATTGAACATTTAGGTGTTTACATCTTTTGGCTATTGTGAACAACACTACTATGCTATGTGTGTGTACTTATAGAAACCTAATCATAGTCAAAAAGGGTCAGCATTGTTACAAAGCAGAAATCTGGAGAAGAGCTCTCCAGGACTGGGCAGCAGCTCTGCACCATATCAGTGCCCAGCTTCCTTCTACCTTTCTTCAGCTCCATTCTTCGTATAAACACTCATCACACAGTTATTTCAAGTCAAAGATGATCATTCTACCTCCAGCCTCATCCCCACGTTCTAGGAAAGAAGAGGTAGTAGGAAGTTGAAATGTGTAGCATCTTTATCATTAAAGCAGAGCTTCCCCCAAATCCCTTACTGTTCAAACTATAGCACCTAACCATATCTACTTGCAGTAGAGTCTGAGGAAGCATATACGTCAGCTAGGCACATTGCCTCTCAGCAAAATCTGAGTTGTTACCATGAACAGGGAATAGGTGTTGCATGGGCAAGTAGCCATCAGTACCTATAATAAAGACCCCTCAATAATCTGCATTCCACTGTACTGGCTCTGGTTGGTCCTCTGCTTCACCATTCATCTAAATAGGAGTGAGCTGGAAATCTTACGTTCTGAGGAAGGAAAAATGAAGAGAAACTGAGACAAAGAGGGAAATGTCTGAGAGGTAAAAGGGGAAACTTCCTGCTTCAACATTCTCTTGGCTCAGTCGTCCCCATCAGGCTCACAGAAAAGGCATAAGGTTACAAATCAATCAACATAAGAAATTAATTTCACACAGGGAAAAATGCATATGCGAAATTAAAAGCATTCTGTCCTTCCCTTCCTGTAATTGACCTATTAATAATGTTCCTTTATCTGAACTACATTTGCTGGAGATCCTTGGGAATTGCTGCTTCTGTTAAGGGACTTCTAGCCTGTGAAAGGAACCCAGGATCATACCCAATGGACATTTTTAAGAGGAAGCACAAAACCACCTTGAAGTGACCCTGAACTGTAACTGGAACAGGACAGGGTTTAGATCGTACACTGGAAGCATAGTAGGCTCTTCCACTGCATTTCATTAAACTTACAATGACTTATTCTATATTTCACAGAGTTGAATTTTTTGGACTCTGCACTGTCGGAGGTTACTCTTTCTTGAAATTATTTTCTCTTTGGAGTTTTAAAGTTTTTTGACTTTTCACTTCAATGTATGAAACTGCTTATGTTGAACTTACCTTTGGCAAATAAACCAACATTTACATTTTAATCTACTCTTCAAGTCTCAGCTCAACCATTGGTACCTTCAAGAGAACTATGGAACCCAAATCCCTTATTCTTTAACTCTCATTCCCCTATACTTCCCATTTCCCCCAAGCTTAAGAAGTCACTAATCTTCTCTCTGTCTCTATGAATTTATCTATTCTGGAAATTTCATATAAATGGAATCATTAATGTATGTTTTTGAGACTTGCTTCTTTTACTTAATATAGAGTTTGCAAGTTTCATCCATGGTTTAGCTTATATCAGTACTTCATTCCTTTCTGAGACTGAATAATATTTCATTGTAAGCAAATAAACATCTTGCTTATTCATTGAGCAAATGTTGAACATTCAGGTTATTTACATATTTTGGTTATTATGAATAATGTTGCTACAAACAGTCACATACACATTTTTGGGTGAACATATATTTTTAGTTCTGTTGGGTCTGTATCCAGGAGTGGAATTGCTATTCTATTTGGCAATAGCAATTCTATTTTTAAGTTTTTGAGAAAATTATAGATTGTTTTTCAAAGTAACTACATCATTTCACCTCCTATGAGTAGCATATAAATGTTCTTAATTCTCCACAACCTTACCAATACTTGTTACTATCTGACTTTTTGATTATGGCCCTCCTGCTTGGTTTAAAGTATAGTTTTGATTTTCATTTAGTTGCTAATGATGTTGAACATCAATCATGTGCTTACCGGCCATTGTATATATTCTTTGAAAATATGTCTATTCAGTTCCTTAGTCCATTTTTAAATTGGGTTATTCATCTTTTTATTGTTGAGTTATAGTGATTGTAAAAATTAATGAGCTCATCTTGAAATTCATATGACTACTCAAGGGACCCAAAATAGAAAAAACAATCTTGAAAAAGAGGAACAAAGTTACAATATGCACACTTTCCAATTTTAAAACATACTCCAGAACAACAGTAATCAAGATAGTGTTTGGACAGAAGAAAGAAAGAAAACTATAGGTCAATATCCTTGATGAACATAGACATGAAGATCTTCAACTAAATACTAACAAATCAAATCCAACAGCTTAGTGAAAAAAATTATTCACCAGAATCAAGTGGGATTCATCTCAGGAATGCAAGGATGAATAAATAATAAATAGATGAATGAATGTGATACACCAGATCAAGAGAGTGAAGGACGAAAAACAAGGTTATCTCAATTAATGCAAAAGAGTAATTTGATAAAATTCAACATCCTTTTATGAGAAAAATACAGAACAAATTAGGCATACAAGGAATGTACCTCAACATAATGAAGACCTTTATAATAAGCCAACAGTTAACATATTGTAATGTTATTATCTAACATGTTATAAAATTTTACTATTACAACATTTAAAATAAATTGGGAAAAGCTGAATGCTCTCTCTTAGATCTGGCACAAGAGAAAAATGCCACTGACGCCATTTCTATTCCACATGTTGAAAGTTCTGGCCAAAGAAATTATACAAGAGAAAGAAATAAAGGGCATCCAAATTATAAAAGAAGAAATCAAATTACCCCTATTTGCAGACGACATGATCTTCTAGATAGGAAACCCCCAAAACACCACCAAAGAACTAATAAATGAATTCAGCAAATGTGCAGGACACAAATCAACATACAAAAATCAGTACTGTTGTGATATGCCTTAGCATATTATCTGAAATAGCATATTATCTGAAATGAAGAAAGCAATCCATTTACAATAGCAAAAACAAAACAAACCAGAAAAATTACCAACAGCCACTACCACCAACAAAAAACGTAAGTGAAATACCTAATAATAAACTTAACCAAAGAGGTGAAAGAGCTCTTCAATAAAAATTATAAAACATTGATGAAAGAAATTGAAGAGAATACAGAAAAGTGGAAAGACATCCTGCGTTCATGGACTGGAAGAATTAACTTTATCAAAATGTCCATACTACCCAAAGTGATATACAAATTCTGTGCAGTCCCTATCAAAATGGCATTCTTCAAATAACTAGGAAAAAACTATTCTGGAATTAATATGGAATGATAAAAAGATCCCTGATATCCAAGACCATTTGAGAAAAAAAAATAAAGCAGACCCATAGAACAATAGAAAAAATAAATAGAATAGAATCCAGAAGTAAACCCATGCATCTACAGCCAACTGATTTTTCACAGAAATGCTAAGAATGCTCATTGGAGAAAGGATAGTCTTTTCAACAAGTGGGGGTGGGAAAATTGGATGTTCACATGTAGAAGAATGAAGCTAGTCCCCTCTCACCAGTCACAAAGATCAGCTCAAAAATGAATTAAATACTTAAATATAAGACCTACAACTATGAAGCTACAAGAAGAAAACAGAGAAAAAAATTTCAGGACATTGAATGGGTGAGAATTTTTTGTACAAGACCCCAAAATCATAGGAAACAGAACTAAAAATAGACAGATAGGATTACATCAAACTAAAATCTTCTGCCCAATCAAGATATAGAAAACAATCAACAGAGTACACAGTCTCCAAAATGGGAGAAAATATTTGCAATCTCACAAAGGGTTGATATCGAGAATATATAAGGAACTAAAAAAACTCAATAACAAAAGAAAACAAACAAATAACCTAATTTAAAAATGGATAATAGATCTAAATTGACATTTCTCAAAATAAGACATACAAATGGCCAACAGGTACACAAAAAAATGCTCAACATCATGAATCTTCAGGGAAATGGAAGTCAAAACCACAATGACATATCACCTCACCCCAGAAAGGGTATTATCAAAAAAATTGAAGATAACAAGTTTCAGTAAGGATGAAAACTTCCTAAAAAAAATATAATTACAATATGACCCAGCAGTTCCACCACTGGATATATATCTGAAGGAAATGAAAAAAAAAAAAAAAAAAAGGAATCAGTATGTTGAAGAGACTACTCCATTCCAGTGTTCATTGAGATACTATTCACAGTAGCCAAGAATTGAAATCAACCTCAGTGTCCATCAGGTGGTGAATGGATAAAGAAAATATGTTTCAGTTCCACAATGGAATACTATTCAGCCACATAAAGAATGAAATCCTGCCTTTTGCAACAACATGGTTGGAATTGTAGATCATTATGTTAAATGAAAAAAGCCAGGCACAGAAAGATGATCTCATTCATATGTGGAATCTAAAAATGTTTGATCTCATAAAAGTTGAGAGTACAATGATAATTACCAGAGGTTGAGGGGAGCAAGTGATGGGGAGGGATTGGTAAAGGTTGTTCAGTGGTTACTAAATTACAATTAGATGGGAACATGAAGCTCAGGTATACATTGCACAGTGTAGTGACTATAGATAATAGTAATGTATGGTACATTTCAAAATCTAGTTGGATTTTGAAGGTTTTCATCACTTAAACAATGATAAATGGTTGAAGAGCTAAGTATGTTTAACCTGCTTTGTCAAACATTGTATGTTTCTCCACTAGTATGTACAACTCCTATGGTTTTAGATGTTTATTTAAAATAAATCTTAAAAAGATAGTATACTGGCATAAGAATAGAAGCATAGATTAATTGAACAGAAATGAGAGTTCAGAAATAAACGATGACCAATTGATTGGCAACAAAGGTGCAATGCAAAGGATGCCAAAATCAAGGATGAAATAGGGGGAAAATAATCTTTTCAACAAATGATTCTGGAACTGCTAGGTAGTCACAAAGAAAAGAATGAAGTTGGATGTGTTCCTCATACTGTATACAACAATTAACTCAAAAGGGAGCAAAAAAATAGTGTAAGAGCTAAAACTATTGAACTCTTAGTAAAAAATAGGGTTAAATCTTTGTGACCTTGAATTTGGCAATAGATTCTTATGTATGATGCCAAAAACCACAAGCGTTTGAGAATAAATCAATACACTGTGCTTCATCAAAAATTTTAAAGTTTTTGCTGGTGTGCTGGTATATGCCTGTAATCCCAGTGACGCAGGAGGCTGAGGCAGAAGGATTGTGAATTCAAAACAGTGAAAATAGCCTCAGAAACTTAGCAAAGTCCTATGGAATCTAGTGAGATCCTGTATCAAAATAAAAATGTAACAAATGGCTGGGGATGTATCTTAGTTGTTAAGTGCCTCTGGGTTCAATACCTGGTACAAAACAAATTTAAAGTTTATGTTTCAAAGGACACTATCAAAAATGAAATGAGAAAAATAACCTGTAGAAGGGGAGAAAAATTTGCAAAAATATATCTAATAAAGGACTTGTATGTGGATCCTTATTTACGAACCCTTAGAACTTTCCCAACCACTATTTCAAAGTGAGTCTGCTCATTCTCACCAGTATTCTCCATCATAGAACTGACTGCTTTTTCCCAAAGCATTCTTTACATCTTGAACTTACATGACTTTTTGCTACTTTGTCTCATAATTGTCATTGTACCCCTAAATATATGTTTCATGAGGGCAGGAGTCCCATCTATTTTGTTAAAACTCAGTACCTAGGCACAATCAGTAAATTCTGATGACTAAATGACCAAGAATAAACAGCAGAATGTTCATGTGTGTTGAAAAATCTTTCAAGCATCTTCATTTCAGATTCATTCCGTGGTTATGAAATACTTCAAATTTGCATGTGTTTTATTAAATAATGTTTTTCTTTAAAAAAAAACTTTTTTGGGCTATACAAAAGATATTCTTGTTGAAATTTTTAAAAATACAGAAATGTACAAAATAAAATCAGTCATCATAACCCTATAACCAAGAATATCATTTTTATTTTCCCAATGACATACCTGTAGCATATTATTCCTTTAGTACATTAAAAGGGGAAAACATCCTATGTTCATGGACAGGAAAACAGTATCATTAAGATGGACAGTGCTCTCCAAATTGATGTACAAATTAAACTTTTTTAATATAAAACCATTGAATTGTGCACTTTCAATGGTTAATTTGTATATATGTGAATTACAGCTCAACAAAACTGTCACCAAGAAAAGATTGGAAAATGTGACATGCTTGTTGCAATATTCCTTTATTTACTTGTTGATTCTTCTATTGTCAGATATTGAGGCAGTTTCTAATTATTTGCTTTGAAATGTCACTAAACCTAAGGTATCAAGTTACTAGGACACATCATTTTTTATGTACCAGTTAAATCATGGAAAAATACTTCTTATTATTCAGAATTTTTATTTTATTCTTATTAGAGTTCTTTAGTTATAAGTTGTTTTTATCATATTTCATTATTGTTCTACATAAAAAGGAAAATGAGTAAATCAGATCACTTATAATAATCCTAAAACTTCACATTTCATGTCCTTATCTTCTAAATCACCTTTTGATTCAGCATTCATTTTGTGTTTCACTATCCGGTATCAACCTTTTCAACCTCAGAATATCCAGGAGTGCAGCATTTCTTCAAAGAGAGAACCAACATTTTCTTTTTTCATTTTTTTCTTTTTTGGCACCACCATTTTCTATAGGATTTACTTGTAAGAGGCTGATTCCTTTTCTGCAAATGATGATTTTGGTACTCTTGATCTTACCACAAGGCATCAGCAGGAGGTCCTCATACAATTACCAGAACATGCATCGTTAAGGAAACATTGAGAACTGCAGTTAGGTTATCAAGAATAACAATGTGATTCACATTTAGGAAGCAATGTTAAGTATTTTATCACCAAGTCAACAGAAATTGTAAGACACATTCAGATTTCATAAGGCAAAATCATGCATCTTAGGAGTTTTAAAGCATGGTACCTTAATGGTAGGATAGACATCTTCCTTGTTCCATGTACTGTACTATTAAAGAATTCATCAAAACTGGAGTTTTCGATGCATGTTTGACCTAAAATCACTTGCAGACACTTTTGCTCAGTCTTTTAAACAACAGCAACAACAAATGGTTTTCAGGTTTAAAGAAGAATACAGTAGTGTGTTTGACTAAATGACTAGAGACTTATATATTAAACATGCTGTGTATTCTCTCCATTTTTAGTGTTAGCAGAAATCTGACTTGAGGAGGCAAGAGAGAAAAGTCATCAGGCTAATAGAGAGTTGGAGGAACTGCTTGAATGAAAAGTAAATGGAACAGAAAGATTATGAGCTCTAGATTCCTTGTCTCATAGCACAGTAGATTCCCATGACATGAGGGTAAAACCTGCAATGTGTTTAATCTTCTTGGAAGCAATACCCTGGAACACAATTTTTAAGAGAGTCTTTGGTGAAATTCAAAGAGCAGCATAAATAAAGCCAAACTTCAAAGAAACTGAATAGTCCCGAAAGCTTCAAAGCTACACTCCAACCATAGTGTCACTCAGAAGAGTATAATTGGAGCCTAACTAGGAGAAAAAGAAAAAAAGACCATTAAGATCCCCAGAAAACCAGTCATGAAGCAGTTAGCCTGCCAAAATAAGTCAGAGGAAAATATGATTCAATTTCATTTTTTAAATTAGATTTTTAAAAAATTCCATATGGCTCCCCTTGAGGTAGCCCTAGATAAAAACTAGAGCCCTGCCTAGAATTGTAAAATAACATGGGAGAAAGAATTTGAAGGGAACAAATTTGGCACCCAGTCACCCTGAAGAACTGTTAAGCAGTATTTCCTGATGATGCCATGATAAAATGAACTCATTTTAAATTTTAATTTTAATGAGTTTTGTCAAATCTATATACCCCTATAACCACTACCACCATAAAGATTTATTTTAATAACCCCCCAAATCTTCTTGTGCCCCTTCCTGGTCCTTCTGTACCTCAATCCCAGTCCCCTACAACCACTGATCTGCTTTCTGTCTCCATAGATTAGATTTGTCTCTTAGTGCTTCTCATAAATGTGTTATTTTGTGTCTGGCTTTTCTCAACCAGCATCATGCTTATGAAATTCATACACACTGTTATGCATATCAGTAGTTCCTTTTTATCACTGACTAACATTCCATTGTATAAATGTACCACAATTTGCTTATCCCTTCACTTGCTGATGGACATTTGGGTTATATCTAATTTGAGGCTATTATGAATAAAGGCATTAGAAAGATTCATATACAAGTTAAACTATGTTACATTTGAGACATAGGATTCTCTATTTAAGATAAGACAGAGCTAACATTGAGTGCTCTCCAGGTATTTATATAGCTTATGTAGTCATGCAAGATAGATACTGCAGAATCAAAGGGAAAGAAAGTAGAAACTCCTGGCAAAGCAAATAGTGTGAGAAAAACTATGATGATAGGAAGAACATTCAATGAGATGGGAAAGAGACTGCACATCCTGAGGAATATAACACCACAATTATTAAATCAAAATCCTTCTTAAATCAAAAACACCCTTAGAACCTAGAACTTTCTGACTTGGTTTATCTACCATCTTTATGATCTTTCTGTATCTCTGATCCCAATCTATCCTTTGAATTTAAGATAGCTACGTGCTGTAACAGCATACTGATTTGCATGTTTGATGCTATCTCAAACTTACCATGTACAGAACCAAATTCCTGATTCATCTTCCTTCAGCTTTCCCTTTTTTAATAATTGGTCTTTGCTGGAGGCTGAAGTCAAAAGTTTGAAGTCACGATGTATCCTTTTCAAACACTGAATCCAATCTATCAGTAATCCTACCAATTCTTGTAACTTGATTTCAGACCCTGCCTACATCTTAAGTTTCCTCACCAAAAAGTGTGTGGTGACATTGTATTTTTAGCCTCTAAAAGTTCCATTTGGACACACAGAACATATTTATAATAACTGTTTTAAAATCCTGGTCTGCCGATTCCATCGTGTCATTTCTAGGTTCATTTCTATTGATGGATTTTTCAACTGGATATGCTGTATTTCCCATATTTCTTTACATGCCTGATAATTTTTGATTGGATGCCAGACATTTTAACTTGTTGGGCAGTGGTTTCTGTTATATTCCTTTACTTTGTTCTGGCATGCTGTTGACTTTCCGTCTTTTGAAAGCTTGCCTTTAAGCTTTGTTTGGCAGCCTTGAGTCTAAGGCTAATTCAGCCCCCACGGATCTCTGGAATACACTGTCTCTTAAGGCATTTCTTCTTCCTTTTGCGCTGTGTACCTAAACGTTTTTGTGTTTGTTTGTTTGTTTGTTTGTTTGTTTTTAATCTCCTTAAGTCATTAAGACCACTGAGTGCAAGGTGCATTCCCCTTCCTGTTCTGTGGCCTACAGACTGTCTCCAGGCAATATGCAGATACAGTTGTAGGCTAACCTTACTAGTTTCCATTCCCTCTGGGACCATAGTCTTGTACTGTCTATTATAAAATGTTTGATAATCATTGCTTCATGTATTTTGTCTGGTCCTCTAGTTGTTTTAGTCAAGGAGGATAAATCCAGTCTCTGTGATTCTATCGTGACCTGCAGTGGAGCCCTATTACTCTTTTTACTGAGTGTTCCAAAGTGAGCCTAACTATTTGGAAGCACCTTGTTGCTGTTGATTAGTTTACGTATAACTTTTTAAGTAAAATTTAAGCAATACCTCAGCCAATATACTGTTTTTTTTTTTGTAGTTGTTGTTTTGTTTGTTCGTTTTTAGCTACTACTTAGAGTCTAGGCTCAACATACCTTCCCTTTGAATAGTTTAATATTACTGAGCACTTACTGAGTTCCAGGCTCTGTGTTCAGCCAGTGCTCATGATCTCATCTAATACCCACAACAACCTCTTTGGGAAAAAAGTTCTCATACACAATTTTGTATGAGAACATAAGCTCCAGGATATTGTAATTTGCTTAAGATTTATTAGATAGTAAGGCCTGAACTTAAATCCAGGTCTTTTGTTCCCAAATGAGGGTCTTCAATACTAACTGATGCTACTTTTCACATCTATTACTTTATTTTTAAATATCCTGATTGATATTTATTTGTATATTATACTATCGCGTTCCCGGGTTTCGGCACCACTTATCGAGTTCCCTCTGCCCGCAGAGAGAGACACGACAAACTGGTTGTTCCTCAGAGCTCTTTATTGTCCTTCTTGTTCTCCTTGTTCTTCTTTCTCCTTTTTCTTACAAGGAAGTCATGGTTATTATATATGAATCATGAGCCAATCAGGTTACAGAGCATGTGGGGAGAGCATGATTACAATATAACACAATAGGGGTATCAAGAGAGCACGCAGCGAGCACGAGTCACCTCATCCAATCAGAACGATTTCCTTAAGCAGTGTCAGCTGTTTGTTGCAAACCAGGCCGCCCCGGCTCAGTGCCAGGTGCCACACTGAAGTCCTTGTTGTTGCAAACCAGGGGCCCTGGCTCAGTGCCAGGTGCCATACTGAAGTCCTTGATGTTGCAAACCAGGGGCCCCGGCTCAGTGCCAGGCTAGGGTGGGGTCTGCAGTACCCCGACATTATACATCTCGCCCATTTTAAGAGTACAATTCAATGGTTTTCAGCATATTCACAGAGTTGTGCAACAATTGTCAAAATCAATTCTGAAATAGTTTCATCAACCTAAAAAGAAGCTCTGTACCCATTAGCAACCATCCCCCATGTCCCCTCAACTTCCCCAGCTTTTTGCAACCACTAATCTACTATCTTTGTAGATTTGCCTTTTGTAAACATTTCACAGAAACGGAACCATACATTATGTGGGCTTTTGTTGCTTGTGTTTTGGTATTGAATTCAAGAAGGCTTTGCTTAACCAAACTCACAAAGAATGACTCATATGCTTTCTTCTAAGAGTTTCATAACCTTAACATTTTGAGCTGATTTTTATGTATGGTATGCAGAAAGGATTCAACTTCCTTTTGTGGATTTGTAGATACCCAGTCATCAGCAATCATTGGTTGAAAAGAATCTTCTTTTTTCATTTTCTTGACACCCTTGTTGAAAATCAATCAACCATAAAAGTAAGAGCTTATTTCTGAACTCTCAGTTCTTTTCCATTGATTCATATGTCTATCCTTATACCAGTACCACTCTGAATTACTTTTGCATTGTTGTAAGTTTTGAAATTGGGAAGTATGAATTGTCCAACTTCCTGTTCTTTTTCAAGATTTTTAGGTTATTCTGGGTTCCTTGAGTATCCATATGAATTTTAGGATTAGTTTGTCAATCTCTTCAAAGGAGAGATCTGTGAGTTTCATGGAGATTATTCACATGCATTTTATTAAGTTTGTTTTGGAGACCATTTCTGATTTTTCCTCTAGCCTACATCTTTATTTAGCATGTTTTTAAATTTAGGAGAGGGATGCTGGGAAGTAAACCCAGAGTCTCTCCCATGCAAAGCACGTGCTGTACCACTGAGCTATACCCCTAGTCCAGTCTCTTTATTTTGAGTTAACGTATTAATGAAGGTCTAAAGTATGATGGCATATGTTTATAGAAGCCTTTATGGTTTGCAATCAGTTAGTCCATTATTTCATGCAATCCTTGCAACACAAATTAATATCTTCACTTTAAGGTTAGAAGTCAAGATAACATAGCTTCTTGAAGGCCTTTTTTACCGTATATGCTGCCCAATTAACACAAGAAAACTTGTTTTCTCCTAAAGCCTTCCAGTTCTTTGCTTTTTAATTTACCAAAGCTGTATGGTGAGGATGACTCTGTTTTGT
Organism: Sciurus carolinensis; assembly: GCF_902686445.1. Classification (NCBI taxonomy): domain Eukaryota; kingdom Metazoa; phylum Chordata; class Mammalia; order Rodentia; family Sciuridae; genus Sciurus; species Sciurus carolinensis. Next base: position 126,009,552 of record NC_062218.1, read on the forward strand.
AACTGCCTTCTTAGTAGAAGAATGGCATTTAAAATCTTGGTATATTTATTTGCATTCTAAATGAAGTTACATGGGGGTCTCAGCTGGAGAGACTCTGTTGTTCAGTAAATTGAAAATCTCTTTAAATCTTAGCCTCAGAGTGGAAGCCATATGGAGAGAAAGGGCATTTTCTTAGAGCACAGTTAATTGTCAGCTTCTCATTGTCATTTCAAAATGTCAGTTCAAATATGTAAATTAGTCATTACTAAATTCATGTCATTGATTATTGATGACTGACTGACGAGAGAAAAAAGAGGTAGGCAGAAGGATTCTCTGGATCTATTCATTTTTCAAACACTTGGATCCCTCTTATCTGATGAAGTGAAAATATAAATCAAACAAGTTTGTAGATTGACCATCAAGCATTAAATATGTCTGATGGGACATTTGTTAGTTAAATGTGGTGCTGAGTTGAATAGTGAGCTGTGAATCTTGCTTATAAAATTCTAGCTAGATGAGCATTATATTTTTAAAACATGGACATTAATGACATGATAATTGAAAAAGCATTTTAGACTTTATATTGGTACTAATTGGACATTTATTCAACATTATGGCAAGTGCCATTGGTTAGGATACCGACTGCCTGTTGTTTGAAAGGTCAGTATGCCAGAATTTGTAGAACAGATGAAGGGAATGAGACAGTACATAGGGTGAAGGGTAACTCTCTTGTAAAAATGTGACTGTACTCCCTTTAAAGGTCAGAATTCTGCATTTATTTATAAAAAATTTAGAACTTCTTTCTGAGAAATGACAAGCTATTCTACTAGAGGTTAATGCTTTTAGGAAAAGTCTATTTTCACAAACCTATGTACTTAAGACTTCACCTGAGTTTATTTCACAGTAATAAACAGGATGAAAATCACTGTGAGAATTTTATTGAGGAAGTATTTACTCTTCTAAAACGTGTACAAAATTTTATATTCATAATCGTTCGAGTATAATTGACAGTGCTCCTTACCCACCCGCTCCCTTCTAGGTTTCCTAAGTCCCTTCATCTCTAACCAGAATTGTCCTAGTGTTCTAACCAGCAGCCTTGCCCCTACAGGTCCACTCACCAAAGTCACTTTACGGTAACACAAAACTGAGCAGGCAGCTCTTCTTAAAATACTTTAGCTGTTGCCTGTTCCTTACAGATAAGGTCAGACTCTGTCTAGGGGCCTTTAATTTAAGGTCCCTGCCTATCTGGCACAGTAACTCTACCCCCTCCCCAGCGTTATCTTCTGCTACATTCCTTTCACACTCTACCCCAGAGCGTGCCAGGCTGCTCCAAGCACTGGGGCTCTGCACACGCACCTCCTCTGTAAGGCCTTCCTCTCCCCGTGGCCACCCAGTGACACCTTCCCACATTCTGTAGACTCACATTCCGTGCCGCTCTTCCTCTCTGGACACTTCCCTGATGCCCCAGCACCTTGCACATGCTGCTGTGCCCTAGTTTGTTTCTTTCCTCCCCATACTCGAGGCAGAGACTAGCTTTTCTTGTCTTTCCTTTCAGTAACCTCAGTACCCTACACTTAGTGGAAACTTACTGAATATCAGTCAAAAACATGAAATTGTTCATTGTGTAGTGGTTGTTTCAAATGCTTGAGAATTTTTAGAAAAAGAGTTATTGAGGTTTTGCCCAAAACAAAAGTTGAGGAACTTATATTGTATGCATTTTTACCTAATCTAAAATACCATTGTGACAGAATTCAGTGTCCCTGCTACTAACTAGTCCTGTGACTTTACACAGGTTACACATAATTGTGTCTCTTCTTCTAGGATTTTTTCTATCTTTTTCAGGACTGAAACACTTTGATTTTATGGGTTGTGGGTGCCAGCTCAGGATTTTAGAGGTAGCATATTTTTGTAAAAAGGCATGCTATTTAAGTTAGTGTCTATCAGACAACTATCTAGGCTTTGTGAACTAACACTGATGAGTCTGTAGTTGCTTTGTGTTGGTAGTTGTTGTCCAGTAGTCTTCAATTTCATCTAGTAATGGGAATTTCAAGAGCATTAAAATGTTTGCCAGGATTTTTTTTCAGTACCTAAGTAAAAGTTATGAGATAGAGGGCAATTAAAAACTACTCTTAACTTTGTGTTCTAGTTGTTACTAAAGTGTTGTTCACATAGTGCAGAGTATATAAAAATTTAGAAGGCAGCTAGGTATGTTGGTGCACACCTGTAATACCAGCAGTCCCAGGAGACTGAAGCAGGAGGATCACAAATTCAAGGCCATCCTCAGCAATTTAGCAAGACCTTGTCTTTAAAAAATAAAAAATAAAAATAAAAATAAAGCACTAGGGATGTAGCTCTTGGTGGTGAAGTGCCCCTGGGTTCAACCTCTAGTACCAAATAGAGAAGATTCTCAAATTAATTTTTTTTACCTCACTTTTCATAGCCTATCCTGTTATGCTATTTTAGTCAGCTTTTTTGCTGCTGTGACTAAATGACCTGACAAGAACAATTTTAGGAGGAAAAGTTTATGTGGGGGGGTCTCGCAGTTTTAGAGGTTTCAGTACTTAGACTGCTGGCTCCATTACCTGGGGCTCAAGGTAAGGCAGAACATCATGGCAGAAGAGTGCGGCAGAGGAAGGCAGCTCACAAGATGATCAGGAAGCAGAAAGACTCCACTCTGCAGGTACAAAATATACCCCAAGGGCACATCCCCACTGTCCACCTCCTCCAGTCACACCCTAACCATCTTCAGTTACCATTCAGTTAATCCCTATCAAGTGATTAATTCACTGATTAGTTTAAAGTGATCATAACTCAATCATTTCACCTCTGAATGTTCTTGCATTTTTTTCACACAAAGATTTTGGGGGATGCCTCTTATCTAAACCATAACATGGTTATTGAGTATTCACAGTAAGCTAACATTTTTAAGTAATAATAGAATAAAAATAAAGAAACTTACCCGTTACTAAATTGTATTATAATGATTGTTTATAGAAGTTTCTCTTTGGCTTCTTTTGCCTCCTGCAGTATAAGCTCATGAATGTAATAGTAGTGTCTATATTTCTTATACCACCTGACACTATCCCTTGTACACAGATGCTAAATCAGCATTGAATGAGTGAGTGATGGATTTATACTTCCAAGACAAAATATGGTACTGCTTCCACACTCTCAAGTCAGCATTTTGAAATTGCTCATTCCTAAAATAGAGAAAAGCTGCTGCACCTGTCCCTAACTGAATGCTTACATGCTTTCAAAATTACCATCTGTGAAGTAACACAGAACAAGGAAATTCACAAAGAACATTATCTTTTGATTTTATAAGTTAGTTTGTTAAAGCCCCTTATTTTGCTGATATAAAACACAAATGCCCTTAAAGGAATGATTTGCTACTTACCGTAGTTTGTCACTTTTTATATCTCCTTCTAAGTCTTTAGAACTGACAGCATCTGATGACAGTCATACCAGAGCAAATTTTACAACTTTTATTTTTCTTTTTTCTTTTGATGGTGCTGGGAATCAAACCCAGGGCCTTGCTCGTACTAGACAAGTGTTCTACCCCTGAGCCACATCTCCAGCCCTTAAAAATATTTATTTTTAAACATTCACTGTATACACAGAAGAATACAAATATGAGTATATTATAATTCTACATTTTAGGAGTGTTTGTTCTTATGCAATAGGAACACACATACATAAACAAAGTGCAAAGTGCTTATAAAGGATCAGAGAAAGAATAAACTGTTAACTGGGCTTTATTGGTTTGCTGCACAGAACATATACAGGCCCAGAATGACTGCTCAGGTTCACTTACTTTCCTAGATGGCGACCTCTTTGCTTCCAGCCAGAGTGGCTCAGAGTAGCAGTGGCTCCCACTGTTCCCTGCTACCACTGCTCCCTTCCACAGACCAAGGAGCTGCCCAATGCAGCACTGATGACAAGGAGACCACTAGCAGAGTCTCTGACTTCCTCAGTCACTGCTTCTGAGGAGTCAGATGCACAAGCCTGAGGTGTCCTGGTGGTAACCCCCTGTGGCGCAGCCCTACTCAAAGACAGGAGACAGGAAGGACAACTGGCAAGTTGCTCTTCCTTTCTCTCCCCTAAAAACTATTTCAAATGCAGTGGTTTTCCTGGAAACATGTAAGAAAGCAATCCACTGTGCCTACTGTGAAGCCATGGCCAACTTGGTCATGAACCTCCTTCTATTGATTCTCCCCCATTTGTTTGTTCATTGAATTTCTTCCCCCTCATCTTTGCTCCCTCGAGATTGCACACCCCCAATAAAGTATAAGAATGTAAACTTAAGATAGAAACCATATAAAAAGTTTACAAAAAGGAGATTATTGTTTAAATACATTGGGTTTCATTAGCCCAATTCAAAAATCCATTCAGTAAGGGGAATCTCAGGAGGATGAAATCATTCTTAATCTCATATACCCTAGCAAACACATACACCTACACACAAATATGTGGTGTGTGGTATACATTATCAGTTGCACACATTCCATCCACCCTCACTTTTCTTCTGCAACAGATTCTTAATTTTGTTCAGGCAGGCTTTCTCACACATGAAACCCATACATTTCAGGGTCCCACCTCAAAAGTCAGAGTAGGCCTGATTGATCTAAGGGTAATCCCAGGACTTGGTAATAGGTTAGGAATTAGCTAATCTAATTATTGGGCTTGGACTGATGAGCCTCCAGGAAAATTTTTCTGGAAATTTCTGGAAAAGTTTACCACATTCTTCTTGTTTCTAAAAGCAACTCTTTCCCTCATAAGTGGGATGTAGATATGAAGAGCATGCATATACTCCTGATTGCCAGTAGCAGACTCTGAGACAGCCAAAGGGAAATTAATTTTAGGATGAAGATCAAATTCTGAAGGAAGAAGAATAGCATGGAAAAAGTGAGAGCCTTGAAGATATCAATCAAGCAACTGAGCTCAACCTGCCTTTAGAATGCCTGTTGTGTAAGCCAATGCAATTCTTTATTATTTAAGAGTACTTCAGTTGTTATGTTTTCTTTGCTTATTCCCCCAAAGTATCCTCACGTACTTACATAAATGGGATTTTACTATGATGCTATTTTGTAACTTGCTTATACTGTATCATGTAAATTTACCATGTAAATATAGATCTCATATCTACTTAAATATAGTTAATCTCAAAAAACTTATATTCCTTGAGGGGGTAAGAGAAATAATGAACACAAAAACAAAACATGTGAGATGGTAAGAAGTACCAAATATCCTAGGGAAGGGAATAGGGAGTGCAGGCACAAGAGGTTAATTGTAATATTAAATGGAATAATTAGGGGAGACCTTGCTGAGATTTTTTTTTTTTTCTTTTTGAGCCAAGATTTAAAGGGTCAGGGAGTGACTGTTTATTTGTATGGAGGAAGAAATTTTCAGATTAGAGGAACAACAAAGGCAAAAGCCAAGAAGTAGAAGCTGGTTCATTCCAAGAATAAGAAGGTCAGAGTGCCTATAGTGAGAAAGGGAAGTATTGATGAAGTGAGGAGGGACAGACTTTTTGCTCTGGTAGATGAAAATTAGGGCCTTGGCTTTTTGTATGATGAGAGCATTTTCTGCTTGATTCTCTTGGATCGTCTGTACTTACTCCATTTTCCTACTTCTCACAAACTCCTCAACCCCTCCATTCTGGAATGTGTCACTCATTGTTCCCTATTACACTCCGCTGAATCAGTTCAAAGGGCACTAGTGACCTTCTTGTCAGTAAAAAAAGTGGGTCTCTTCGGTCCTTTCCTGTAACTGCAATCAGTTGTGTCCCTTTGCCTGCCTCTCAGAGTACTCTCTTTCCCTGGCTCCATCACCCCACAGCTTGCGTTTTCCCCACCTCTCTGGCTCCTTCCTTTCTATCTCATTGGTGGGCTCATCCTCTTCTACCCAACTATGGAGTGTTAGAATTTCTCAAGACATCAACTTTTGCTCACTGCTCTTTGAACCCCATACGTTCTTTCTATGCTTTTATTCTTCTTTTCGCTTATGTATGTTTCAGCCTCAATTATCTTTTATATGCCAGTGACACCAATAGTAAATGTCCAGCTCAGACCCTTCTTCTGTCTGAGACAAGCATTACTAATTAAATCATTTGCCTGTAAGTCATCTCCGGCCAGGTATTTCTAAAGCATCTTGAACTCCTCAAGCACAAAATAGAGCTTGTGATCTCTCCCTACAATACCTAGTCTTCCAACTTGGCTATATCTGTGAATGTGACCTCCGTACACCCACTTACATAAGCTAGAAGAAACCTTGGCATCGGCTTTGCTGTCTTCCTTTCCATCAACTCTCATATTGATTTCATTACCACGCCCTATTAATTTATCTTCTAAATCTCTCTCAAATCTACTTCTTTCCACTTCATTACTGTCGCTCCCGCCAGCAAGAACGACCCGGAGACGTGATGGGTGGCAAACTTCCCTATTAACAGCTGATTCTTCTTTTTATTTCTTCCCTTTCTGGGAAGTTATTGTCACTTATATAGGTTATATCAACTAATTAGAATATTCACGACATGTGGGGAAAAGATAGACGTATATGGGTATAACTTGAAGCACCTAAGAATCACGCAAGAATCATGCAGAGGCCTTGACCAATTACTGAGACTTCCTCAAGGTGAAGTTAGTTGTATACGTGCAGAATAGCAGTTTTTCAACTGCACTGGCAGCTTGCCAGGCGCCATCTTGGCCAGGCTCCACCTAGGGCCAGGGGTCCGGCCGAAACCCCGACAGTTCCCCCTTTTTTCTTTTAAAAGAAAAGCTCGGGACCAAGCCTGTCTTAGGCGGAGTGGTCAACTACCGTCCTTACCCGTCATCGGATAACTGTAGAGCATGCTACAGCTCCTGTCTTAGGTCGGTACGGAGTTACCTACTACCTTACCCGTCTGGTCAATGGTCCAGCCTCGCGAGCCACACTTGTGGGGAGCTGCCGGCCTCTAGGGCAGCCATGGCCTGATGGAAGATGATACGATCTCTTGCTTGACTCTGACGCACACGCATGATAGTGCGTGAGAGGAAGATAACAGCAATGATCATAAGCATGCATAATGCTCCCATACCAGCCCACTGCTTAATAAAACTGAAAGAGGAGGATAACCAATTTAGCACTTCAGACATTGGAGCTACATCAACTCTAGTAGCATTGAGGCTAACAATTTGAGATCTAAGAATAGCAGTAAGATTATCAAATTCGTGAGACCAGTTTGTTTGTAGCTGAGCAGACAAGATTCTAGACAAGTTTGCTGCATAGCTGAAGTTATGGTAAGCTACAGGTGTAACGCACAGTCCCGCCAGATGATAAATACATCCCACGTTTAACAGTTCCTGTAAAATGTCCATTTGTTCTTGAAGTAAGTCCACTCGCTGGTTCATAAGGAGTATGCCTGCTGTTAGATGTTGGTTTAGGGTCTCTTTAGTCTGTAAGGCTGCAGCTATATTTTCGGCCAAGTGATTGACTGCTGTTGCTGTAGGTATGGCAGTTGCTAGTGCTGCTGTTGCAGAAACCACTATTGCAGTGACCATAGCCGCTGTGATGTCAAATTCTCTCCTGTTTCTTGATAGCAACACTGGCAATTTTGCATCTGTAACAGAGACTGGGACTGGTAGGAAGGTAGGAACACACATTAAGTCTGCATTTTAACATTGAGAGATAGCACAAATCTGAAGTACAATTGAGAGAAGCAGTTGTTTTGTTACATAGTTGAACTGTTCCTCCTAAGAGACTAAAAAGAGGTAGTAAGTTAGTTTATTCCGTGGAAACACACAAACTGAGCCACAGCTCCAGTAAAGCACCGAGTTACCCTTATTACCCAGAGTTAAAAAACCCCAAACAAAGAGACAAAGAGAAAGTTTATCTTTAGGGGACCTGAAGGTCTCCTCTATTCCCCCTTTTTGTTTATAAAGAGCATTTTTGAGGGTGAGATGTGTATGTTCAACAATACCTTGTTTTTGTGGGTTATAAGGTACATCTGTGGTTAGAGTTATTTTAATTTTAGTGAGGAATTGGTTCTTACCAATTTTAGTTTTTAAAGAAAAATTTAGACTTTATAACGTAGTATAATCTTTAACAGTTGTTTAACCATAATTGTATAAACCCCTATTTTTAATAAAACTTAAGAGACACAAAGTTAAGAATGAATTGGTGTTTTTAAGAAATCCTTGTCATTTTACCATGTCATTTTACCATATAGATTAAACTTTGGCTTATATCAGAACATTAGTATTTCACCTTAGGAAAAACCTTAAATAGCTTTAGCTGTTTTACATACATACAACCAACTTAGTTACACACAGACTTGTTGAAACTTGCCCTTTGTTACACACAGACTTTTTTGTCCAGAAACATTTTCTTTTCTTTTTTATTAAATACATTTTTAAACCCAGAACCTTTTATTTTCTCTTCCCTATTTGTTGACCCCTTTTTGTTCACATTCTGAAACAACTCTTATGAAATTTCTGAATTTAGATAAATCACCCTATTTTAATAAGATTAAATATTTTGTTGTTTATAGTACTCTTAATTGAAACACAGTTGAAACTTTTGGGACCCTTTGTATATAGAATTTCACTTGTTAGGACATAACTCTTAGTAACCTTGTTTCTAGTTTAGTGAGGACATAAAGTAATTGTAAACCCTTTTTATTTACCAACCTATGAAAACACCAATAATGTTTAAGTATGATACCCCATGGAATTTGAGGAGTTAAAAGTACTTGATGTTATTTAACAATTAGCATTTCAACTTTGTAAATTAACCAGACGTCTCTACAAACACATTTGAGTAATCCCATACATGTTAACTCCAATTTATTTATTTTATAAAAACCAAGATATCAGACAAGTGTCCTGAACAGGATCCGTTGCCTCTTTCCTGCTGAAGAAAAGTCCTAGAAGCAATTGATATTAGACATTGTTTAACATTAACATTTCATTAGTTTGACCACCTGGAGACTAATGAGTTATTTTCAAAGATATTTTACTTTCATTAGTTTACCCAATTTAAATTGAACCCTTTTAAATCATGTGAATAAAAGTATTTGGATCCATTTTTAAATTTTAATTTTAAGAGCTCTCAGTTTTGATGCAGATAAGACATAACACCAGACAGTACGACATACAAATAACACAAAATCAAAGGCCTTGTAATTTATAGGTAAATGTTCATTGCAATGAAACAGCTGTTTAAAAACTTCAGTTGAATAAAAAATAGAACTGATCAAAAAGAGAAAAAAAATCATTAACCTAGGTATGCAGGATCAAAATTATGAGCTCAAAAGTACAGCATTAAAGAAAAAAAAAACAAAACAAGAATCCTGAAGAATAAGTTAGTTTTTTGTAGCGGCCCAGGAATTTAAAACGGACACTTTTTTTCTTCTTTTCTTCTTATCTTTAGGTTACCCCCCTTTTCTCCTTGAGACGCTGTAGTTACATTCCAAAGTGGCAGGGGGAGGGAGGATCACCCAGGACTTTTTAACCCTTTTTTTGCCTGGTTGAGAAATCAGGTTAGGTTTGAATGCAGAAAATCAGAAAACATTATTTTTTACTACTTTTAAGGAATGGAGCTGCTGAGCTCTCTGCCTAGGGGGACCCTCCCCTAAACTGATTTTTCTCTCTGTGCTCTGTTTGTGGTTTTATTTGTACTTTCTCCCTTTTTTTTTTTTTTTTTTTTTTTTTTTTTTTTTTTTTCCACTGCGCCACTGCATATTTTTGTAAGCTCAACTCTTTTGAGTAACTCTTTTTTTTTTTTTTTTTTTGTAACGCCTTTTTTTTTTTTGTCTTCTAGCTGCTGCCCTATGCCCTCCAATTCCCTTAATGCCTGTTGACTAATTGAACCAGCTTGAGAACACTTTGTTTCTTTACTAATTTTATTTAACTCCATCTCTGAGAGTCCCTCTTCGCTCTCATCAGAATCTGACTGAGCGCTAACAGAGCCCTTTTGTGACTCTTCTTTTACCTTTTCTAACACTTCCTCTCCCTGCGCAACTGCCTTTTGTAAAGCCTCCCGAGGGGAACGCAAACAAGTTCTGACTAATGACCAAACTGCTAACATCCCTGGGAGCGTTACCGGACAGCGCTTTAAATCTTCCCCCGGGTGTTCCCACTGTGGGATAATTAATAATCCTTCTTCCAGAAACCAAGGTGAAATCTCCTCTACCTGCTTTAAAAATGCCCAAGCAGTTTGTCTTTAAGGAAGTGCCATTAGCTTTAAGAATTTCTTTCAAGGGACCTTCCATTCTATATCTAGCAACCTCGTTCCCCATTTTTTGAGGAAACTTTCACCTCTCGTTCCTAGGAACTTTATCACAATCACAATATTATCGTCTCTAGGAAACCTCCCTGTCCACTGACAGATCTGGGTGCACACTTTCACCGATCCGTTGCTCACCTCACTCACCTCTCCGCGGCACGTAAGATTCCCGGGGTTCAGCACCACTTGTCGCTCCCGCCAGCAAGAACGACCCGGAGACGTGATGGGTGGCAAACTTCCCTATTAACAGCTGATTCTTCTTTTTATTTCTTCCCTTTCTGGGAAGTTATTGTCACTTATATAGGTTATATCAACTAATTAGAATATTCACGACATGTGGGGAAAAGATAGACGTATATGGGTATAACTTGAAGCACCTAAGAATCACGCAAGAATCATGCAGAGGCCTTGACCAATTACTGAGACTTCCTCAAGGTGAAGTTAGTTGTATACGTGCAGAATAGCAGTTTTTCAACTGCACTGGCAGCTTGCCAGGCGCCATCTTGGCCAGGCTCCACCTAGGGCCAGGGGTCCGGCCGAAACCCCGACACATTACTACCATACTAATTCTCTCATTTGGAGGAGATACTCATAACTGACCATCCTATATCTGCTTTGACCTCCATCCAATCCAGTCCTTCATACTGTCACCAGAGAAAGCTTTTCCACATGCTGAACTGCTTACCTCACCCCTGCTTAGAATCCTTCAAATGAGTCAAAATCTTCAACTCAGCCAACACAGGCCTTGCATGCCTTTGCCCCACCTGCTGTCAAGCCTCATCTTGCTCTTTCTCTCCCTGGTTCTCTGTACATCAACAACCCCAGGGTTCTCCAAGATTCAGTTTCTCCAATGTGTGCTTCCCTCAGTCTCTGCTGAGCTCTTACACTTGGACACATCCAGCTATTTTCAAACTTCTCAACTCAGCTCAAGGGTCACTTTTTCAGCCTCCTGACCCTCTCATCTTCCTTGCCTTCGGTGCATCTTATTTCAGTTTATAATGATATGTTCCTTGGTGACAGATAATAAAGTATTTCTGGCCACCCAACTATGAGCTCCATGAGAGCAGAGACTAAACCTGCCTTTGTTTACCACTGACTCATCAGGCCTAGCACAGTAACAGCACATCTCAAGTGCTCAGTTAATATTTGCAGAATCAATGAAATCCCTTTTCACTTCTTAAAATTAAGCCAGGGAGTTTTACTTTTGCATAATTGGCACATTAGTGCATTTCTTTTAATTGCATATACAATTTATTTCCATAAGCAGAAAAGGACCTATTTGGGGGGATTTCTAGGTTTTTCTGGAGTTGGAGTTGTAAGAGAAGAAACTGATATTGAAGTCTTTCTTATTTTTTCACATTCTGATATCATTGCCGTGAGTTCTTTGAGCATGCTACCTTTACTCAAGATTGAGTAAACACACAGATACTAGGCTGATAGCTATATAATACTGTTAGTGACATTTCCAAATGTGTTAAAGTTGTTTTGACTGGGGTGAAATCTACTTTCTGGAGGCGTCAGGAAATTACTGTAAGCCTGAGGTGTTCTTACCCAGCATTCCAATTCAGTACTGTGAAACAGGGCATCCCAGAAAACCGGAACCTGTGGGCAAATTGGAGATCAGAGCTATGAGGTGTTTTAAGAGGAGGCAAGATCCAGAAATGAAAGTATAAAGTGTATAGGTGGCTGTGTCAGCCAGAGTCACATCGCCACGTGGACAATTGAGAAGGGCAGAGGCCAAGCTCTGGGGATGGTCTGCAACTAGTTTTCAGGTATTTTGACCTGTCTTTGACAAATAAAGCAATAAAAGTGCCATTTTTTAGGTCTTATTTTTTTTCCAATTCTAATGTATTGTGAGGGCTTTAACAGACTAGGATTCTCCAGCATGCAGGTCAACACATTTTACTTTACTATCCTTCAGAATATACTAAAAACATTTTTAATGGATCACTAAGTGTAAGAATTTTTATTTAGTAGTGCTGTTAAGCTGTTGCCCTGTTCACCTTGGATTCCTGATTGCCTAATGGGGAAAGCTTTTACTTGTTTCATTCCTTTTTGAATTAAGTTTCCTTTTAGAGTAGAGGATCTCTAATGTAATCCATAGCTTCCAGGATAGTTGTTGGTTTAAACAACAATTGGTACAAAGTTTTCATCCTTAAAAAATCCAGTCTCCCTGTATCTCAGTGGTAGAGCACCTGCCTAGCATGTGCTCTCAATCTGGTCTCAATCTCCAGGACCACCCCCATATATATATATATATTCTAATTATTTCTGGCTTCTGTCATCTCTTCAAGAGACAGGAAGTGTAGAAAGTGTGACATACAATCCCTACTCTACTCCATACTGGCTATCTGGCATTAGGCAAATATTTAACACTTTCAGACCTTAATTTCCTCATCTGTAAAATGGAAGTGTAATATTGATCATAAGATTATAATTGGGGTTGTTCTAAGGAGTAAACAAGTTACTTGAGTTGCTGAGGTGGCTCTGAACTTGCAATCCTCCTGTCTCAGCCTCCCAAGCTGCTGGGATTACTGGTGTATGTCACCATGCCTGGCTAAGTTATTTGGAAAGCATGTTAAGAGTGCTTGACTTATAGTAATTAGTGTAAATATTTATTAAACAAAATAATCATGATAAAGTGCCATAAACAAGTACTTCTCAGACTTTGGTGTACATAGAAATCATTTGGGGATAGTCAGTTGAAGTTTCCATTTCTGCAGTTCTGGTGTGGGAGCTGAGATGTGGTCCTGAAAAGCTCCCAGGTGTTGCATATGCTTCAGGTCCGCAGACCACACTTCAGCAGCAGCCAAATGAAATGCATCAGGCTACAGTCATCTCAGAAATTCTGCTCAGGCTGGGCAAGTGGTGCAGAAGCCAGGCTTTAATACCATCTGCTCTTCCACAGTTCTTTCAGCACAGTGCACACCATGTGCAGTGTGGGGCCATTGAGAGCCCTGAGTGATCTGCAGGCTCACACTGTCCTCCCGCAGCTTTTAGCAGGGAGAAGTGATTGCTGGAAGTTAATTCTCTGATCGACTGAGAATGAGCTACTGACACAGCATGTGTGTTGTGTATGATGGGGCAAAAAAGAAGAGAAAGAGGAGGGAATGCTGATGAGAAAATTCACAGGAAGGAGATCTTAATCCAAGTATTAACTGAGGAAAAGAAAAAATGGTCACACCCAAAGAGAGAGGGCTACTGTGCCCATTCCTCAGAGGGATCCATGCTGACTGTGCCTCTGAGGATGAGTCAAAAGCTTCACTTTTCTCCCTTTCCTACTTCCACAGATTGTCAGGATTTCATATAAGATTTTCCTAAAACCTACCTGTGACAGTAGTAAAAAGCTGGAAATAACTTCAGTTCCTAATGCTTGGGAGGTTTGGGGTTTCTTTTTACTTGAACTTTTTTAGTGGTTTAGGTATAAAAACTGTGGATATGTTTAAGCATAAATAGTCCCTTTTGTTCAAGGGATTTCCTTTCACAACCTGCTCCATCTGTTGCTTCAGTTACTTTCCCTGCACATCATGTGAATGCAGCAAAAGCTTCTGACTCAGTTCCCTGCCCTAGGGTATAGAGTTCTTCTTTCTTGAAAGGTCCATACCCACAGAATGCAAGTAAGGTGTGCACACCATGAGTTTGTGAGTGTATTTCATAGTGATTCTAGGATTCTTTTTTGGAATGTATGTTCAAGCCATCTAGCTTCCTTTGAATCATTTGTCTGCTCTTTGACTTCTAAAGCAGTGGTCACCTTGAGGGTGGCTCAAGGTAGAATGAATGGGTCAGCAGCAACAATAAGTTTCTCAAATAGCACATGATTATGGGGTAGTTTTGGTACAACAGGCCTTCAAATCAGGACTGGTCCTCCCCCACCAGTCAGGGAGTAGCAGAGTTTTCATAGGTTCAGTACGAATCTGTGAACAGAGTTCTTTTTCAAAAGATCTATTTTTCTGGAGTTTTCATTCATGTTCACACACACACACACACACACACACACACACACACACACATACACACCACTTCTCCCCAGAGACCTCAGTTTCTACTGCCTACTCAGAGCATCCCAATTCCAACCCTGGTCTTAGTTGGACCCCTTTGCTTGAGTATCTCTTTGAGAGAGGCTAGTACCTGGCAAGTTTGGGGATGTTTGATCTTAGGATGAGGGTCCATTAATCAATAACTCTCCCACAAAATCAGTGCCACTTTGCTGAGGTGAAAACCCTTTTATCTTCTGAACCTTTGATCTCAGGGACTTGAAGCTTCTCCTGGACAATTGGAAGCCCCTGAAAGCAAGGTTTTACTTAAAAAGGCAGGCCACTTTGGGTTTTATCTTTATCTGCAGATAATCACAACATACACTTGCTGTTCAGGGCCCTGGGCACTGTGTGTTGTAACCCTCATGCCTTACTTTTGGATTCCTTCTAACTGACCCAGAAACTCTGGTCAATGGCCGTGTGCTCCTGTTATATTGTCCTATACAAGCAACACATACTAGACTGTTCTGGTCTTATACACTATTATGTTGTGACCTGGGGTTCCTTTTTAAAAAGCTCTTATTCATAAATACCTGAAATTGCATCATTTTTACATCTGAGAAACGATGTAATTTCATCCTCTCTTCTCTTCATTGGTCCCTTGACATTACAAAAGAACTAATGTCCCCTGGTTCAGGCCGATTGGTGTCATAGCTGTGTGATCTCTTGGGCTCCACCCAAGAAGCTTCCCTTCTAAGACATCAAAATTCAACCCCTGTCACACATCCATAAATAGCTTAGCCTGCCCTGGGTTGTTGTGCCAAGGAGTTAAGCAGGGATTTATATCTCTAAGTAAGAAGGCAGTTTCACTTTTTAAAAATTTTAATTATTATGCATTCTATATATGTCACAAATATTCTTTGTGTATATCAAATATTACATAATTTAACTTTTTCAAAGAGTAGAGATCTGGAGTCAGGCATCAAGTTTTAGTTTATTAGCTGTATGATATCAGTCAAATTACTTAACCTTTTTTAGCTCCTTCTCTTTATTTCTGGAATACACAGGGACAATTGTGCAGGGTCATACTCCTTTTTCTTTTTTTTTTTTTTTTTCCTTTGGTACGAGGGATTGAACCCAGGGGTGCTTAACCACTGAGTTACATCCTCACCCCTTTTTTGTAATTTTGTTTAGAGACAGGATCTCACTGAGTTGCTTAGGGCCTTCATAAGTTGCTTTGAACTCACAATCCTCTTGCCTCAGCCTCCCAAGCTGCTCGGATTACAGTTGTGCACCACTGCACCCAGCTCATACTCCCTTATTTGTAATCCTGAAATCCAAAATGTTCTAACACTCTCAGCTTTTTCATCAGCTTGCTACAAACTTAGTAGATAGCAAAACTTGACCCAAATTGACCAGTCTGTTTATAGACTTTATTCCATTTAATAAAATTATTCATGTGTGACTGATTATGTTTGATGATCAGTGACTATATATGTTTGATTATTGGTGTTGCCCCAAATCACTCTGAGATTACTATAACATATTGCCTTTCTTAAAATATAAAAATTTCTGAAATTATAAATATATCAAACCTCAAGAAATTTGGAAAAGGGCCTTTTGGAGGGCTGCTATAAGGATCAAACATAGCAATCTAAGGTAAATGCCTGTCAGATAAACTGTTAGTTGTGAGAGACTCCTGAAATATGACCTTATGCACCAAATAAATATTTATTAAATTCCTTCTGTGTGCCAAGTGTGGGCAGGGTGGGGGTGGTTGAAGGACAAGATAAAAGTTGTTGCTGGGCTTGGGGTGTAGCTCTTCAGGGGTAAAGTATTTGACCCACATGCACAAGCCCTGGGTTCAATCTCATCCCTGAAAAAAAGAAAGGAAAAAAAAGCCACAAGATGCCATCTTTGTTCTCAGAGACCCTAATCTAGAAGATGAAGAAATGTGGGCTAGGCAGCAGATGGTTTTTCAGTCTTAGGTGGCCAAGAAGGGAGCTGGTATTCACCAGTATGGGGCATCAGCTGAGCAAGGTGGTAAGCATGACATTTTTCTAGGTTGAGGTAAAGGGATACATGAAAGTGGAATGTCAGAGCTTTGAAGACTACAAGAAGTCATGCAGGACTGTGCTATAGTTTGAATCTCGAATGCCCCCCAAGGCCCATGTGTTAAATGCTTGGTCCCTGGACTGTAGAGCTATTGAAAGCTAGTGGAATTTTTAAAAAGTGGGGCTTAGTGAGAGGTTTTAGATCACTGGGGGTGTGCCTTTAAAGAGAATTGTAGACCCTGGTCTTTCCCTTGTTCTCTTTCATGTCCAGGTTATGAGGTAAACACCTTTGCTCTGTTGGGTAATCTTCACCAAATGCCCAAAAGCAATGGGTCTCGTCTGATCATGGACTGAGAACCAAAATAAGTCTTTCCTTTTTAAAAATTAAAAAAAAAATTTTAGTTGTAGATGGACCCAATACCTTTATTTATTTATGTAATGCTGAGGATCAAACCCAGTGCCTCACACATTTGAGGCAAGCACTCTACCACCAAGCTGCAACCCTAACATCCCCCTTGTGTGTGTGTGTGTGTGTGTGTGTGTGTGTGTGTGTGTGTGTGTCAGTGCTAGGTATCAAACACAGGGTCTTGCACATGCTACACAGGCAAGCATACTACCATTGAGATACATCCCCAGCCCTTAAGTTTTTCCTCTTTATAAGTTGATTATCTCAGGTATTTTGTTACAGTACCAGAAAACCTACTAACACAGACTAGATCCATGGAGAATGAGGCAAACAGGTAGGAAGGGAATGCAATATGCAACATTCTGTATGTCTGGTGAAAGAGTTTAGATTTTACCTTAGAGGCCACAGATAGCAATGGATGACAGTGACATCTGTGAATGTGTTGTGCATGAATCCTTGAGATGAGATGTAATTATTTATTTCATTCTGTTATCACTTGTATAATGTCATTCAGTGTATGACTTTATGTGTGCTTGCACATATTTCCTCTCCCAGATTAATATTTTCTAGTATATTTTATTAAACAGAATATTTAAATATTTAAATAATCCCCCAAATGTATAACATATATTCACTGATTCCCCCTCCCTATATATTTGATTTTTTAACTAATAAATTTTATAGGTAGAATTCTTTAAATGTGTCCCTCTTATAAATCAAATATTAAATATCAAAGTTGATCCAGGAACATCTTTTGAATCTGTATACTTTTATAATTTTTGTTATCAGTTCTCTCTTTGAAGTAGGTTGACATAGCTAAAATTTTAAAAATTGTTAACCCAATTAGTCTGGCTTAGTTTTTTATTATGATGATCATTTAGCTAGAAGATTAAAAGTTTATCAAGGAAACCACCCGCCTGCCTTGGGCCTTTAATTCTGCTACAAAATTTACTAAATTATAGGAAACCAGAAACATACAAAGCAATTTGCTTGTAATAGGGAGGGACTAGGGGTGGTTTTAAGGGATTCTTTTTCAAATATTCTTTAATATATATTTATTACTTTAATAATTTTTAGGTTATGTTATTAATAATTTTATAAACAACCAAACTAAACTAAGTCTTAGTTATTAAATACCAAATATTTCTGGGGTCCCTAAATCTACTGCACCCACCCCTAAAGAATCTTTTCTTCTGTGATTTTCTTTTTTATTTTTTTATTTTCTGGTAGTACTAGGGGTTGAACCTAGGGAATCTCTACCACTGAACTACATCTCCAACCTTTTTAATTTTAAATTTTGAGACAGGGTCTAACTAGGTTACTGAGGCTGGCCTCAGACTTTCTATCCTGCTCAGCCTCCAGAGTCACTGGGATTACAGGTGTACACCACAGGGCCCAGCTTCTGTGGCTTTCTTTTGTTATCCTATGCAGTTGAACTGTGGAGACACATAAAGCAACTGAGAGGCAGCTGGAAAGTCCTTTATAAACCAGGCCTGCTTCCACAGAGGAGTAAAATACCTTTCACAGTGGTTCAAAACCAGAAAAGAAGTCCTGATACTTGCATTTGCTGAGCCTGGTGACTGTCTGTGAAGCCTTTGTGCCAATGGTTTACATCCATGTTCTATGAGGGTTCAGTTTACTTCAAAAGATTTGTGAAACTCTGAAAAATTCTCAGACATAATTTTCACTTAATCAAACTAACTATTCTACAACATTTTAGTGGTAGGACTGTGTGTGTGTGTGTGTGTGTGTGTGTGTGTGTGTGTGGGTGTGGGTGTGTGGGTGTGTGTGTATACACGCGCGTGCACCCAAGCGCCCAAGGGCACAAGCTGGGGTCCTGGAGAAGTGGATGTATTAGGTGAGTTAAGCATTGGAAAACTTTTAGAACTTAAGAATCTCAGAATAAATGGGATATTATTACCCTATGTGCATGTAGGATTACATGACCTGTGTAACTCTAAATCATGTACAACCAGGTGAATGAGCGTTATATTCCATTTATGTGTGATGTGTTAAAATGCATTGTACTGTCATGTATAACTAATTAGAACAAATTATTTAAAATAAAATGGAAAAAAAAAGAACTTAAGAATCTGAGGTGTAACAATCTTCCTGTCTGATAGTGGCTAAACATGACTTCCAGCTGGAAAATTCAGTGTAGCTGAATCACATAAACAACCTTCTTCTCATGATTTCTGCTGCCAATGGCTCTTTGCCACTAACATTCATCAGCAAGTGCTCTTTGTTCAGTCAGTTGTTAGGTATCAGCACTCCTTGGGGTCTATTTTATCACTTTATACCCTGCTGTTAAAGTTCTTATTGAGAACTTAGCATTATGCATATTTTTTAAGTCAAATGAATAACAATTATATACAAACCTAAATATATTTCTGCCTTTCAAATAATGGACACATAAAGACAAAGTTACATTCATGCAAATATCACCTGAGACCAAGTCAGGAACTAACTCCCTGCACCTGTGTATGTGTCTATAATGAAGTCATACTCCAGAACTTAAACATGAAAGAATTAGTGGAATAGTGGCATTGTCACTGAACTGTTTCAGTTGTGATCTTCTTAGTGCAATAGATGGTCTGCAAAGATAGTATATTAGTCCATTTGGGCTGCTATAACAAAATACCATAAACTGGGTAGCTTATAAACAAATCTATTTCTCACAGTTCTAGAGTCTGAGAAGGCCATAATCAAGATGTGAACAGATTTGATTTCTGAACTTTTTCTGGTTCATAGATGGCTATCTTTCAATGTTCTCACATGGTAGAAGTGTTACCAAAAGTTCAGTCTTTGCCCCTGATGCCAATCCAATATTGAGGACATGGTTTTGAAAAAAGTGAAAAGAAATTTTACAGCTTTGCTAGCAGAGGAGAAGCAGAGAAATCTTGTGTCCCAGAGGCTGTGGTTCTGCCCATCATGGGGAACAGGAGGTTTGTAAGAGGTGATTCAAAGGCTACATTCCACATGTTCTCTGTTAGAGTTGTAATTCACTTGTTCATTTGAAAGACAGTCT
Source organism: Sciurus carolinensis (assembly GCF_902686445.1). Lineage (NCBI taxonomy): Eukaryota > Metazoa > Chordata > Mammalia > Rodentia > Sciuridae > Sciurus > Sciurus carolinensis. Next base: position 126,029,256 of record NC_062218.1, read on the forward strand.
TTTGTGAGCTCTTTTGGTTCCATCCCCAAAGTCTGAATTACTTCATTCCTGTAGTGGATGTGTGCTCAAGGACAAATAACTCTGCCTTTGGTTGGGAAGAAAGCTAATCCTGTTTTCTTTGAGATTAGGAAATGGGAGAGATTAGGGAGGAGGAGGGAGAGAAGAAGAGAAAGAAACATGTCTATTTAAAAGTGAGTCACAGGACTGGGGAGATAGCTCAGCTGGTAGAGTGCTTGCCTCACAAGCACAAGGCCTTGAGTTCGATTCCCAGTACCGCAAAAAAATAAAAATAAAAATAAAAGTGAGTCACAGTGGTAGAGCAGCAAGGACTATATTCAAAGCATAAAGGGGACCACAGTTACAGAAGGAGCAAGACAGCTCTCTGGGATCTCTGTAAGGGTGCTGAACCCATTCCTGAGGGCTTCATCCTTCTGACATAATCACTCTCAAAGGTCCCACCTCCTCACACCATACCTCTTCATACCTCCTTATACCACACTGGGTTGATTAGGTTTCAGCATTTGAATCCTGGAGGACTCAAACGTTGGGGGTCCTATAGTATATAGCTGCCCACTTCTTACCCTTCTTATACATGTATGTGACTTCTTCATCAATAGACTGAATCTGTTTCCTCCCCCTGGAATCTGGTCCCTTGTCTGCTTTGGTCCATGTGTTGCCGGAGGAAGGCTTCACTCCTGGTGCTCCACTGACACTTCGGAGGCAGGTTAGGGATGGAAGACAGGTTTTAAGCTGGCTTTGAGGTAGAGAAGAACTTTCTGTCTCAAATCTCTGTGTTGGAGAATTTGGGGCATGGATAGGACCCTAGGAGAGGAAAAAGAGGGCACAGTGGGACAAAGGCAGATTTCCTTGGTGCACTTGCCCTCTTCCAGGACAGCCTTGTTGTCTCAGTCCGAGTCACTGTTGCCTCCTTATCACATCAAAAAGAATCTCAACCTCCTGGGGTCAGTATCTCATTTTCTTTTTAGATAAACACATTACTTTTTGAGCAGAGGAGAGGAGAAGCACTGCAGAGGGCTTTCTTTAGAATTTAGAATATCATGATAAAGGGATGTTAAAGATGGTTGGGGAATAGATAAGGGAAAGTCTAGGAGAAGATGAAGTAACTGTTAGAAAAACATCTTTCTAAGAGAACACTTGTATGCTCTAGATATTTGTCAAATGAATTAATAAATGAATGTTCCTCCATTTGGAATTGAGAGAGAGAGAGAGAGAGAACACACTTGTGTTTAAAAACCAAATGCCTCCCCAAATTGCTCTGCTACAAACAGAACACAGCAGAAGAGACACTGCCTAGGCCTGGCAGTTCTGTTTGTACCCTTTGGAACCCCTGTCAGGTAAAGAAGTCTGTTCTGTCTTGTTGGAGAGACCACAAGGAGTCTTAGAGGATGGAAGGACACATGCAGGAGAATCCAGGTGCCCCTGTCAACAGCCAGCACCTACAGCAGAACACCAGAGTGAGGCCATCTTAATTGTTCCAACCACAAGCAAGGCATAAATGTAGCAGAAGAACTATTCAGCTAGACAACCAACCTACAAAAAGATAAGTAATTACAAATCGATTTTCTTTTTCTTCTTCTTTGGGCTCTACTGTGGATCAATCCCAAGGTCACTTTACCTCTGAGCTATAGGAAGGGTCTCCCTAAATTGCCAAGGCTGGCCTCAAACTTGAAATCCTCCTGAACTAGCTTCCCAAGTCTCTGGGATTACAGTCATGCGCCACTATACCCAGCACAAATAATTTTTTTTTTTTTGAGCCACTAAATTTGGGGGTGGTATGTAGTTTGGGCAAGTGATACAGCTATTAAAAATTTCAGTCATTTTTGGGGGGAGGTATTAGGGATTGAACTCAGGGGCACTCAAACAGTGAGCCACATCCCCAGCCCTCTTTCGCATATGATTTAGAGATAGGGTCTCACTGAGTTGCTTAGTGCCTTGCCTTTGCTGAGGCTGACTTTGAACTCAAAATTCTCCTGCCTCAGCCTCCCAAGCCCCTGGGATTACTGGTACGTGCCACCGTGCCCAGCTTCACTCTTATTAATCTATAAAATGAAGATTATACAAATGATACCTGCCTCTCAGAATCATCATGATGACCAATAAGTAAAAGTGAATGTTCTGGATAAATTTTAAATTGAATTTAAAATGCTGAATCATTATTCTTTTTTTTATCACCTTCTAAAGAATCCCTTGCTTTACTTTGGGGTGTTTTATTATAATACAGAGGAAAGGAAGTCCCCATGGGAAGTATACATGTAAAGAAATACAACCACAGTCAGGTCAGGGTATTTAAAACATTTTTCTTGATTTTATTTGCTTTTCCTTATTTTCAACCCTTTTTCTTTCGAAAATTTGATTTTGTATGTGTGTGTATGTATCTCTATGTGTGTACATATATGCATATATTTATTTATAAATATAAAAACACTTCCATGTTCTGGTTGAGAAGAGGGTCATGTAAATAATAAAAGGGTTTAGATAATAAATTCTCCTCTTCTTTTAAATATGGGTCTGAAAGCTACATAAATATAAAGCAGGCAGAACTGTCTGGAACACAGTAAGTGCTTAATAAGTGTTAGTAATTGATATTATAGTAAAGGCATGTCCCCTTTCTATACCAGCTCCTTTCACCCCTACCTTCCACACCCTCCAATTCCTCTGCAGATGTTTCGCATCAGGTACTACCTGTGAATCTTCAGGCTTCCTGGTGTGGTGGGCTTCATGTGAAATGCTAAAGGGTAACAGATAAAGCATGTCATCTGGTGTGGTTATGCCACCAGGTAGGGATTCTTGAATCCCTGAATTTCACTTAGGGAGGCCAAACTACATGGTTGTGTGTGCTGTCCTGGATAGGGAAGAAAAATATAGAATTATAGAAAAGGAAAGGTGCATGTGAATAAAAGAAGCAGGAAGGATATAATGAGAGGGAGAAGAAGGAAGAAAAAGAAAAGAAAAGGAGGGTGGGGGCTGTCTTCAGAAAAGACAAATTGAACCTACAAGGCTCACTATTGATATATTTTAATAATAAAAGGAAGACTGAGTCCTTTTCCAGAATACAAAGATCAGTCTCTGTAAAAGCACTTTTAAGAATCTGCTTTCTGGAAATGGGGTTGTAGCACAGTGGGCATTGGGTTTGATCCTCAGCACCACATAAAATAAATAAATAAAAATAAAGATTCAACATCTCTAGTAATAAGAGAAATGCAAATCAAAACCACCCTAAGATTCCATCTCACCCCAATTAGAATGGCGATTATCAAGAATACAAGCAACAATAGGTGTTGGCGAGGATGTGGGGAGAAAGGTACACTCATACATTGCTGGTGGGGCTGCAAATTAGTGCAGCCACTCTGGAAAGCAGTGTGGAGATTCCTTAGAAAGCTTGGAATGGAACCACCATTTGACCCAGCTATCCCACTCCTTGGCCTATACCCAAAGGACTTAAAATCAGCATACTACAGAGATACAGCCACATCAATGTTCATAGCTGCTCAGTTCACAATAGTCAGATTGTGGAACCAACCTAGATGTCCTTCAATTGATGAATGGATAAAGAAACTATGGTATATATATATACAATGGAATATTACTCAGTCATAAAGAATGATAAAATTATGGCATTTGCAGGCAAATGGATGAAATTGGAGAATATCATGTTAAGTGAGATAAGCCAATCTCAAAAAACCAAAGGACGAATGATCTCGCTAATAAGTGGATGATGACACATAATGGGGGGTGGGAGGGGTTAGTGTTAGGGTTAGAGTTAGGGTTAGGGAGGGGGGCAAGAATGGAGGAAGGAAGGACTGTCTAGAGGGAAAAGAGGGGTGGGAGGGGTGGGGGGAAGGAAAAAAAAAGAAAAAAAAGTGCAAGAAGAGTTTCTTTTCTTATCCAAAGTTAGTTATATCTGGGAATAAACTCTTGCTCTCTATTAATTAAAATTTCCGGGAAAACATCTCATCTAAACTTTATTTTATTTCTTGGTAAAAATTGACGTGATTTATGTGTTTTTTAAAAAATTTTTATTTGTTCTAATTAGTTACACAAGACAGTAGAATGTATTTATGCACTTTGATAGATCATACATAAGTAGAGTATAATTTTTCATTTTTCTGATTGTACATATTGTAGGATCACATCTGTCATGCAGTCATATATGTACATGAGGTAATAATGTCCGTTTCACTTTACTACCCTTCCTACCCTCTTATCCCTTTACCCCTTCCTACCTTCTTCTCCCTTTACTCCCCTCTACCTAATCTGAAGTAACTATTCTTCCCTAACCCCACCCTGCAGCATCTGCATATCAGAGAAAACATTCAACCTTTGGGTTTTGGGGTTTGGCTTATTTATGTGTTTTTAAGTCACTGATTCCTTCTGCATACTTCCTTGAATGTTATCTTCAGGATCTGTTCATGGTTGAGGACCTTTCTTTCCCAATATTTAATTAATAATCACACGTAAGATGTGAAGATTTTGTGTATTCTCCACACTCTGCATACTATCATCTGGAGCCGTGGGCAATTTTACACAGTGTTGACAATGTAAATAACTTACAGAATTTGTTAAACAAATACTTGCCCGCCCCCAAGTGTCTTTCGTAGCTGCCTATGCTCTCTCAATTCTGAAACTGCAACATTTTCATGGACTATCCCAGCCAAAATTCAAAGATATCTCTGACATGAGAGTAGCAGGCCCTGAGGAAACACACACACACACACACACACACACACACACACAATATCCCAATGGTCATTTCTCAATATTTCACCATAAACATGCTTCAGAGTTCAGCCCATGCCAAAAGAATTCTGGTGAACCCTAGAAAGAGAAGGCTATCCTTGAAACCAACAATTCTGACAAATGTGTCTTTTTCTTCTCTTCCTCCTGTAGATAAATTGTTTTCTGCTTTTTTTATACCAGGGATTAAACTCAGAGGTGCTTAATTACTGAGCAATATCCCCAGCCCTTTTCTATTTTTTATTTTGAGACAGCATCTCACTAAGTTGCTTAGGGTCTCACAAAATTGCTGAGACTGACTTTGTGATCATTCTGCCTCAGCCTCCCAAGCTGCTATACAAGTGTGCATCACCACACCCAGATAAACTTGTTTTCTTAATAAATTACATTAATGTGGCAAAAAAAAAAAATAAAAAAAAAATAAAGGTATCGCGTCCATCTACAAGAACAACAAAAAGAGTCTGCTTTCTGTAGACCCTGCCAAAGGTGCGGAGGGGGAAATACAGAAGCCCTCCCTCTGGAGACTGACATTTTCTCAGGCAGGTATGTACATGTGTACTGCGAAAGAGGCCGTTTAAGAGGAACATGTTTTAAAATGTTTATGAAAAGAAACCCAAAATCAGCTCTAGAGAGGGAAGTGGAAATTCTGAACTACCTTGCAAGCACTTCTTAATGTAGCATATGCTGTGAGAACATCTGTGACATTGCTTCCAAAGCGTGCTGGGTCCCATGAGGGTCCTGGTGAGCAAATGGTCCTCGCTGAAGTGCTTCATCTCCTGGGGTTCTCACACATTTCTGTTCACGATGCCGCCAGGTTTTTGGGCACCATATCAGTCAAAGACAGCTACATTTGCCAGAAGAACTATCTTGAACTGCTGGGTCCCCACTAGGACTTGGCCCTGGGCTAAATCCATGGCAGCAGTTTGCCTTTGTCCTTCTCCCAGAGTTTCTTGGACAACCCAGGTTTCCTGTGGCCTCTAGCCTCTCAGAGGCAATTCTCTAGGCTTAAACTAATTCAAGGTAAGCCACTAAAAAAAAAAGGTAACATTTAGCATCATTTCTCCCCAACCCCATATGTGGTTAACTGTGAACTTCTCTAACTCGAGTTAAAAGACTAATGAAGGGATTTCATTTTAAGGGACTTGGGGGAGGGCATACACAGGGAAGGACCCTTTCAGTGTCCATGATATCACATCTTTTAAAAAATTTACTAAAATATTGGCAGTGCCTTTTGCAAATTATATGTAATGAGCATGTTTTATTTTTAAAAAGGAAAAAGTAAACTTTTTAAAATACAAAAAGTCACCCTCCAAATACAGACAAATGTTCCACCTACGTGTGAGATCATCCCCTCAAGGAGAAGTGTTTTTTTCTTGGTCCCAGGCAGGACAACAAATTAGAAGAAAAAAAACTTTTTAATCTGGCAATACATATACTTTTAAAATCATGTTTTTGTTGTGGTTTGAGTATATTATAAAGGAGATAAATGTGTCCCAAGAGATTAATTCCACACCTATATTTTTTCTTCCTTCTCCTCCCAATCCCATATATGGATTGTCCTGGAGTTTGACAACTGTAACTTCATGGGCCATTTTATCTCAGAAACTACTCCACAATTCCTTTGAATATGAATTCTGCACTTTTCTTGTTCCACTATACACTGTTCCTTTTCCTACAAAAAATAGAGAATTTTCAAATAAGTGGACTCTCAATTTATCACTTTGTCTTAAGACCACACTGAAATCACTAGAAGGTGAAGGTGCTGAGCCCTGCTAAGGCAGTGCCCAGTCAGGGTCCAGCTGAGAGTCTACCCAGGGTGTACTGTTGAAGGAAGAAAGAAGGAGTGAGTGAAAGGACTCTTTTTCAGTTACTGAATATATTGTAGAAATCCTGGCATCATTATCTTGGTCTCATTTAATTCTTCTATGCCTTTTCTGCTTTTCTTGTACCCAAACAGACTTTGTTAGAAAATTCTTCAGCCTTATCTTCTCCAGCCTAAGTAATTTGTTTCTTTTAGCTTTCCTCACAGGCCCTATTCTCTGGCTTTTAAAATTAGCTGTTTTTCTCTCACTTAAATCCCAGGTCCTAAGAGATATCAAGTTGGTTTCCAGTCAGGGTCTACCCTGACCAGAGTATTTACATAATTGATTAGTTCATGAACAGTTGGTGCTGTTTTATTCCCAATAAGAGGCAAGCTGGCCCTCTATAGAATTTTCATGACCATTATAGATTGGGCAGGTACTAACAACTGATTGAAGGTCAACAGCAAATCAGAGCACACAACAGTGTGGATTCTTAACCTGTTACATGCAATATACCTATTACACAAAATGGATTAATTAAAAAGTGAATCTATATTGCAAGCCTTTTTCACTGAGAGAAATAAATCAAATCCAAGACTGACAAGTTCATAATTAAACTTTATGCCTTCATTTGTGGAATAGCTTGGGAGACTTCTTGAAAGATCATCCCTCTTCATTTTTAGACAGTTTCTTCCCCATTAGCATTAAAATATAATGACTTTACAGTACTCATTCTTTAAGGTGATAATTTTGTAAGGCTGGAAAAATTATTGAAGAAAAAAACATTGGTGCCAAAACAGGCACCTTATCCCTACTATCAAAAAAACCCCACTGGGAACTGTGTGCCTCACATCACTGTGCATCACTGCCCACTGAGGGGAGTGTCTCAGATCTGAAAATGAAGGACTCCAGTGCTGGCAATGTAGCGCATCATGTAGAGTGCCTGACTCGCATGCTCAAGGCCCGGGTTCGAGTCCCCAGCACTGGGGGATTGCAGAAACGAAAGACTCCAGGGGTCACTGTATCTACAGCTGTCTTCATGTGTTAGGAGGGCCTGTCTGCCTGGAGAAGCATTTATTAATTCCCTTTCACTAGAAGACTTTGCTGCCTCTCTTTGCTATTTAGACTGTATTCTTGCGTCTGGCTTTACTTAAGTTTAATATTTAAACAAAATGTTTACCCTGGAAAGATTTTTCTGATGTGAAGCCAGTAGTGTCTGGAACCGTGATATTTTCACAATTTATGTATCCTTACCAGACTCAGCGCTCTTCCACATGTGCTCTTCCTTCCAAGGTTATGCACCAAAAGGAGAAGAAAGGAGAGGCGAAGACAGACTGAGCCCACTAACAATGCAATGCCCGCCCACCCCTTAGGCATTCCATCTCTTGCAAAAGGGCTCTGAGTCTTGTCATAATTAAAAACTTTTGGAATCTGAGAATAGATACATGACCAAAAAAAATCCTATTGTGAGATGTAGTATGTGCTGTGCATTTTATCTACAGAAGTGGTGAATCCATATGTCAGTACCATTGTTTCTACAGTAGCTCTCATTTTCCTTCCTCTTCCTATTCCCTTTTTTCCAGACCCTCTCCATCCTTCCCTAAATGATGACCAGGTTCAAACCCATAGGACTCCTTAAGAAGATCAGCAAAACCAAAGCTATTTGCTGGGTTGATTTGTTTGTTTTCTTTGAGACACGGTCTTACCAGGTTGCCCAGGCTGGTCTCCTGGGCTCAAGGGATCCTCTCACCTAAGCCTCCTGAGTAGCTGAGAGTACTTTTGCTGGTTCTGGTTCTCTTCTAGCCACTGCCAAGAAAAGGGGCAGCTGGCCCTCTGTCTCAAAATTCTGTCGCTCAGTGGGCCACCCTTTGACAGTTCCAGATAGTGCTGGACTTATGGCACAAACACAGTCTCAGAGGTAGCATCATCTGTCTCTGATAGAACAGACATAGAAAAAGGGAATGTGGGGAGGATGTGTTTATTTGAATTTTAGCCAATTTACTAGTAACTCAGGTTTTTATATATATATATATATATATATATATATATATATATATTTTTTTTTTTTTTTTTATTCTTGAGGGATGAGCCAACTATGAGAGAATGTCAAAATGTATCCATATGGAACATTGGTCTTCCTTTTCTATCAAAGGAGGTAGTTGTCTAGATGGTTTATAAGACCATCAGTTCTAAATTCAGCTGTAGAAATATAATGGTGGGATCACAATGTACACCAATACCTGCCAACTCTCAAGGAGAATGGTTCAGTCAGAGGTAAGGCAAGGAGCAGCAGGTGATGCCTAGCCTAGTTGCTAAAAATTATATCACCTTCCTAAGCCTCCCTACACTTGGTGTCTGAAACCCAACTTAGAACTCAAAGGAGGTTGTCTCCACCTTTCTGGAATCTGGGGATAGAAAGTAAGACCAGGACCATACGCCAAGCTGGAAGGAGCTGAAGTGTCTGGGTTGCATCTAAGCTACTGCCTAGTGGTCATTAGGGAGACTGTGTTTAAGAGATTATTTTGTATCATGGTTACTTATACAGCTCTGCCCTATCCCGGCTCTGATCTTGAATAAGTCACATAAATGCACTGAAACATCTATAGGAAGTAGTATTTTCTTTATAGGGTATTATGGGGATAAGTGACATAAAGCAGTGTAAAGGCCACTTTCAAATTTCTATTATCATTGTTGCTATTATTGTCATCTGGTCATTGACCTAGAAACGGATTCCAGGCCTTCAGTATAGAGACACATAATACTAAATGAACCATTAACTAAAAAGAGCTTTAACAATTGGTGAACAATAGAAGACTTTTCCGTTAGCCTAAGGAGGAGAGCCAGGATTTAGCAAAAATAAAGAAAGGACACTCATGGCCTTTTTGTCCCAGTAATAAAAGCAGGCATTGGTTTGGAGGCCTAATTCCACGCACCCTTCCCTCATCCTTGAGTTTGTGCGGTCTAGATGTACACTATATAGTTGTTACCCAAATAAATTTGGGGTCTACATGACCCGATCTTGCTTCTTTCCTTCTTCCTTCAAAGAAACTCAGTTTAGTGACAAAGTATATCAAAGGAGATATATTCAGTACCTACAACTATAGTTTTAATAATTCCAATCTTTATCTCTCAGCCTGAAGTTACTCTAACAGCTCTTCCTTCCTATTCCTCACTTTCAATTTTCAACTGAAACTCTTTGCAGACTTTTGAACTCTGGCTTTTTTCTTCCTACCCTTTCCAGGGATAGGCAGACTATGACCTGCCAGATAAATTTAGCTTGTAATCTATTTTTGTACAGTCCTCAAGCTAAGAATGTTTTCTTGTTTTGTTTGTTGTTTTTGTTTTTTGAAGCAAAAACAAAAACCAAAGAAAACAAAAACAATCTCATTAATTTGCCCAGACTGGCCTCAAACTTGTGATCCTTCTGTCTGAGTTTCCCAAATAGCTAGGATTTTGTCTCAGTATTTTAAAAGTATTCTTAAAAAAAAAAACACGTGACAGAGATTATATATGACTATCAAAGCCTACTTACCTTCTAGCTCTTTATAGAAAAATGTTTTCCAATCTTTGTTCCACACCATTCGTTTTTCTCTACTGCAAATAAAAGTTTTCCCCTACATCATTCTTGGTTATTCCTCTACCCTAGGGTGTTAGTCAGCTTTCCGTTACTGTAACAAGTACCTGAGACAAATAAACTTACTAGAAGAAAAGGTTTATTTTTGTTCACAGTTTTGGAGGTTTTAGTCTAGGCTCACTGATGATTTTAGGTCTGTGGTGAGGGCCCAAAATCATGGGAACACGTATTGGAGGAGGCTGCTCACCTCACGATGGCTAGGAAGTAAAGAGAAAGAGGAAGTGACCAGGTGCCAATATCCCCTCCAAGGACATGTTCCTGGTGACCTAACTTCCTCCCACTTAGGCTTCACCTCTTAAAGGTTCCACCACCTCCCCATAGTACCACAAGATCAAGATCAAGCCTTTAACACATAGACCTTTGGGAGCCACTTATCCAAATTCTAGCACCTAGTAACCTAATCTGTAAATACACAATGAGGGTAGGGGATAGAGAGGTGGAGAAGAAAATGTGAACACTTACATATTAACAGTTTTTGTTTGTCACACTATGATTATAGCACTACTATTAAAAAATCAGTATCTGTCATTGTCAATCATAGTAATTATGAGTTGTTAAACTTCTTGTATAATCCTTTATTTTTGTCTTTCTCTCTTTTTGTTCACTTTTCCTCCTCTTTCTTCATTCACCAACAAATTTACTGAAAATGAGTTTCTCCCCTGTTCCCTTAGAGGATATAGACATCATTTTTTCTCTCTTTTTCTTCCCTTTCTCTTTCTTTCTCCCTCCCCCGCTTTTTCTTTCCCCTCTCCTTTTTAACACTTTCCCCTTCCATTTCTTCTTTGCTTTCTTATTTTTCCCTCCTTTTCTTTAAATGAACACCTACTGAGTACCTTTAAAGCAGTGTGCATTGAGAATCCAGGGATGAGTCAGAGAATTAAATGAACCACACTATAGAGTGTGAAGTTTTCATAATAAAAATGAGATCAAGGTGTTGTGAATTTAGGAGTTGGGTAAAGAGGAAAGTCAGGAAAGGTCAGAATGAAGACATCAAGGCTGGGACAAGAAGGGACAAGGTAATGCAGCAATGCCAACCCCAGAGGTGAGGGACAATGGAGACTATAGTCCAAGTATGGTACCAGAGTAAAATGGAAGAGAGTAGCCAGGGCAAAATAACAAAGGTCCTCAGATCCTGAAGTAACCCATACTTTTTCCTAAGGGCAGTGGGGATCTGTTTCAGAATTTGAGGCCAAGGGTTAAAGTATCCAAATTTGTACCTAATGCAGAGCACTGAGGCTGCAATGAGGAGAAATGCTAGGCTGGAAATAGATCAATAAGGGGCCTGTCTGGGAACTGGGTTAGAAAAGATGAGGTATGCACTAAGGCAGCAGCGAGGGTCCAGAGGTAAGAAAATGGCCATCAAGAACAACAGCTGGCACCGGGTAAGCCTTTTGCTGAGTACCATCCATCAATAACTGGTGGTTCCTTGCAACAGCCCTGCGAGGCAATACTACTCGTGTTCCTGTTTTATAGATGTGGGTGCTGAGGCTCTAACCATGGCCCAAGCCTAGGACTTTTGCTTCCTCATCTGTCATCAGTACCATGGGTCTCTATCAGAAAACTTGTGACTGACCATTGGATTTTTCTGTTGAGAGACCTCCTCAGGGCACCTACCATGTTATATCCATTTCTATCTTTCTCAGGGCATTTTCCATCTCATAAAGTTTTGCTCTTTGCCATATTCATTGGTTTCTCTGTGTTTTGTTCAATTGCCACTCTGCTTTCCTATCTAAACTTTCTTCATCTACCTTTATAACCCCTGCACCTGTTTCAGGTCCCTATGTTAATCACTCTCTGCAACCCTCCAGCCAGCCTATGTGAGCCACTTGCACTCAGATGTCTTCCCCGTCAGGTGAAGGACGCTACTGAAACCTCACTCTGAACCTCCCTTCATACCAGCTTGCTCCCCTATCACCAACTTGGCCTGCCTAACTGGTCAGGCATCTGGGCTCTTTATGCCTTTTCCAAATTAATCCTTGGAAGCTTTTCCATCTGAGCTCCTGGGGTTTTCAGTGTGTGTGTGTATGTGTGTGTGTGTATGTTTTGTTTACAGTGCTGGGATAGAATTCAAGGCTTTGCACATCGGGTAAGCACTCAGCAACGGAGCTATATGCCAGTACCCCATCACTTTTTTCATTGTTTCCTTAGCTCAGACCTTGGCCCTGCCTGCATTGTGGACTGTCTACTCAGAGTAATCCTTAACCCCTAACCATTAGGTTCCTGCTGTTTGTTCTTTGGTTTCAGGAACTGTGGTCTTAGAAGACAATGCTCCACACTCTACCTTGGGGTCATCTTCCAGTCAGGGAAACCTGCCTCGGAAAGCTCTAACCTGGGCAACCCCAGCTCTTTGATTTGTTTCTTCTTGCCTGTAAGACTTAGTATATATACCACAAAAGTGGGGTATGGCAGCACATGCCTATAACCCAGCAACTTCGGAGGCTGAGGCAGGAGAATTGCAAGTTCAAGACCTGCTGGGCAAGTAAGACCCTGTCTCAAAATAAAACCAAAACTAGGGATGTAGCTCAGTTGTTGAGCCCCCATGATTTCAATTCCCAGTACTGCCAAAATAAAATTTACCACAAAATCAATACTTTTATCAATATAAATTCAATATTTTAGTATTATACCATTCATGTACATTTTAGTGATTTCCTCAACAAAATTTAAAAATGTCTTTAAAGATGGGGTCTTAGCTTTTCCACAGTTCTTAAATACTGGAGAGATTAAAATTAAGTATCTATTAAAATGCTTAATAGATACTTAAAGATAATTTGTTTACAAGGTTTCTTCTAGAATGTTCTAAGGTTGATCTGTATTATACCAAATATCATTTTGTACACAAATTGATTGCAATGTAGAATATCTCTGCTTTAAACCCTTATGACATAATGCAATCCAAAAATAGAAATAATACACTGGGAATTGCTACCTTTGTTCCTCATGACTGTATCAAGTACATCCCCATTGTATAGATGATTTTCAGAGAGGAAATTGCTTTCTAAAAGTCACACTACAAATAAGAGGTGGCCTCTGAAGTTTAAAACCACGTCTAACTGCTCCATGTCTGGCATTCTGACCTACCTCAGTTCCTATGCCTCATTATATGGGAAACAGAGACCTGAAGAACTTATCTCTTCAGTTACAGAGTCACAAAGACTTAAGTCCTCTAAGTAGAACATTTTCCCTACTGAAAATAAGGAAACCAAGGGGTAGAAGGCATAAGTCATTTGCTTAAAGTCACGAAATGCATTGTCAGAGCCCTAGTACCAGGGGTCAGCTCTCCTCTGTATTCCACATAAGAAAACTGGCTCCCCAGACTCAGAGTCCTGCTTGCTCCATCACTCGGCCACTTAGGCTGGTAGGTAGCAGCCTCAGCATTGAGTTTAGGACATCTTCACCAATTTATGGAGTGACCTCCACAGAGAATTCCATGCAGCACAGCAGGAACAGACTTGAGGCATGAAAGCAGTAAAAACTGGTGGGCTTTCTCTGCCCCTCCACCCCCGCATCCTTCTCCCACAAAAATTCACTGCACAAAATATACTTACCAACACATTCTACACCCAGAACAACAACACCGTCAACAGAATACCTTAGTCAGGGTTGTAGAATAACTCTATTAGCTGGCCTATAGATCAAGGGCTTTTCAAATTTAAAGCATCTGAAGGACAAAAGCAGGGAGTTTGGACACTTGATTTTAAAAGTCTGGCTCAGGGATTTTTTTAGCACATTGGTATTATCTGAGTACAGCACCATTTCTGATTTATGTCCAAGTATTTTGTATGATCATGTATATGTATGTGTATATGTGTGTGTGTGTGTGTGTGTGTGTGTGTGTTACCTGTTTTTTGGTAAAATGCAAATATGCAATGACACCATCAATTTGGGATTTTAGATGTAATGTTTTTACTTAATCCCAAGGTAATTATTTATCATTTGAGTGAATACCTCAGACTTCACTGCCTTTGTCCTTAGGCTACATAGAACACAAAAGGGTTAAGGAAGAAATAAAGGAAATGGATTTTTCTTCTCCTCGCCCCCTCCAGTGCCACGCCACTTCAGCCAGTGTCTACTCAGTGCATGACAGTGTGTGGGGCTCTGTGCTGAGGGCAGCCAGGGGACACAGATGAGCAAGCCCAGATTGCAGGATGCTGCCTTCCCTCACTCTCTTCTTTCCCTATTTCTTCTGTAAGATAACTCAGTAAAGAAAACAGCAATGGGAGCCAAAAAAATTTTTTTTAGCTGTTTTATTCCTAAGAGTAAACATAACATTGGATATTTGTCCTTGCAGACAGCAATATAGATAAACTTTTAACGAAGCCTCAAAAAATATCTTTAAAGCATTAAGCTGACAGAAGTGCTAGAAATCTTCTATCCCACATGTGCTTCTTTCAATATTATCTTAGATCCTCAGGAGTAGCACTGAGCTGGAATAAATGGGAAGAATGACAAGAAGAAATAGAAACTGACTTAACCTCTAGTTTGCTCAATCTCATTTCTTTACTCTCGGTCTCTCCTGTTCAAACTCTGTATTGGTAATGTTTGAAAAGGAACTCTTGGAAATTTTATTTCCATTTTTAACTCTTCTGTATTCTTAATCTTTCTCCTTTATAATAGCTAATTATTCTCCAGCTAACCCACCGCAAACTCTGCCACCAGAAGGAAATTTGATGGACTAAGAAAAAGGTTTTATTTTACTTTTTTCCTCACATAGTTTTTAATTTAAAAACTAATGTCAAATTAGTTTAATTTAATTAGATTAATCAAATAATACTGAAAGCAATACAACATAATGGTTAAGAGTATGAGCTTTTGGTTTCTCTAGACTGGTTTTGACTCCATTACTAAATGATCACAGGCAAAGTGGCTAACCTATTTCTCCGTTTCTTTAACTATTAAATGAGAATAATACTACCAGCCTTATTAGGTGTACTGTCTTTTTTTTTCAGAAAAAAACTCATACTTTAAAAGTCAATTGTTTTTCACAAGTATGTCAAGACAGTCCAATGGGGGAAAGAAACATTGTTTCAACAAATAGTGTCAGGACAACTGTATATTCACATGTAATAATAATAATTAGAATAATAATAATAAATAATGCCATACCATATGCATCAGACCATATAAACTCAACACAAATTGATCATAGAACCTAGATGTAAAATCCAAAACTATAAGATTCTTAGAATAAAACAAATAAAAAAAAGTAAATCTTGGTGATCTAGTATCAGGTAAATATTTCTTAGATATGACACTAAAAGAACAAACCACAAAAGACAAAATAGATTATTGTTATCAAAATAAATTTCTTTGTTCCAAAAGATAGCATCAACAAAGTGAAAATATAACTCCCACAATGGTAGAAAATATTTGCAAATCACATATCTAAAAAGAATGGGACATTCAGAACATAAAATATATAAATGGCCAATACATATATGAAAAGATTCTCAACTTCATTAGTCATTAGGGAAATGCATTGTCAAAACCACAATGAGATTCCACTTCATGCACATTAGGATGGCTCTAATAAAAAAGATGGCAATTACAAGTATTGGTGATGTGAAATTGACACCCTTATATCTTTTTTTGTGTGTGTTCTAATTAGTTATACATGACGGTAGAATGCATTTTGACACATCATACATATATGGAGTATAACTTCTCATTCTTCTGGTTATACATGATGCAGAATCACACCAGTCATGCAATCATATCTGCACATAGGATAATGAAGTCCAATCCATTCTACTATCCTATCCCCCTGTCCTCCCTTTACTCCCCTCTACCTACTCCCAAGTACCTCTGTTCTTCCCTAGCCACTCACCTTATTGTGAATTAGCATCTGCTTATCAGAGTAAACATTTGGCCTTTGGTTTTGGGGAATTGGCTTATTTCACTCAGCATGATATTCTCCAGCTTCTTCCATGTACCTGCAAATGCCATAATTTCATTCTTCTTTAAGGCCCAGTATATATCACATTTTTTTTATCTATTCATCTATTGAAGGCCATCTCAGTTGGTTCCATAGTGTGGCTATTGTGAATTGAGCTGTTATAAATATTGATGTGGCTACATCACTATAGCATGCTGATGTTTAAGTCCTTTGGGTATAAACTGAGGAGTGGGATAGCAGGGTCAAATAAACTGTGGTTTAATTCTAAGTTTTCTGAGGAATCTCCATACTGCTTTCCCTGATGGTTGCACCAATTTACGGTCCCACTAGCAATGTATGAGTGCACCTTTATTATTATTGCTTGTGTTCTCAATAATTGCCATTCTGATTAGAGTTAGATGAAATCTTAGAATAGTTTTCATTTTCATTTCCCTGATTGCTAGAGATGTTGAACATTTTTTCATGTATTTGTTGATCAATTGTATTTTTTCTTCTGTGAAGTGTCTGTTCAGTTCCTTAGCCCATTTATTGATTGTGTTATTTGGTGTTTTTTTTTTTTTTTTTACAGACTGCATTTTGATTCATTGTACACAAATGGGATACAACTTTTCATTTGTATGGTTGTACACAATGTAGAGTCACACCATTTGTGTAATCATACATGTACATAGGGTAATGATATCTGTCTTTTGAGTTCTTTAAATATCCTGGAGATAAGTGCTCTATCTGAGGTGTGTGTGGTAAAGATTTTCTCCCATTCTGTAGGCTCTCTTCACATATTGACTGCTGTCTTTGCTGAGAAGAAGCTTTTTAATTTGAATTCATCCCATTTATTGATTCTTGATTTCACTTCTTTTTAAACATTTTTTAAAATTTTTACAGACTAAATTTTGATTCACTGTACACAAATGGGGTACAACTTTTCATTTCTATGGCATGATGTAGATTCATACCATTTGTGTAATCATACATGTATATAGGATAATAATGTCTGTCTCATTCCACCATCTTTCATACCCCTGCCCCCTCCTCTCTCTCAATTTCCTCTATGTAATCTAAAGTTCCCCCATTCTTCTCTCACCCCCCACCCCCATTATGTATCATCATCCACTTATCGGGGAAAACATTCGGCCTTTGGTTTTTTGGAATTGGCTTATTTCACTTAGCATGATATTCTCCAATTCCATCCATTTATCTGCAAATGCCATAATAGTATTCTTCTTTATGACTGAATAATAGTCCTTTGTGTATATATACCACAGTTTGTTTATCCATTCATCTGTTGAAGGGCATCTAGGTTGGTTCCACGATCTAGCTATTGTGAATTGAGCTACTGTAAACATTGATGTGACTGTGTTACTATAGTATGCTAATTTTAAGTCCTTTGGGTATAAACTGAGGAGTGGAATAACTGGGTCAAACGGTGCATCCGTTCCAAGTTTTCTGAGGAATCTCCATACTGCTTTTCAGAGTGGCTGCACCAATTTGCAACTCCATCAGCAATGTAAAAGTGTGCCTTTCCCCCCAGATCCACGCAATACATCTATTATTTTTTGTGTTCTTGATAATAGCCATTTTAATTGAAGTAAGATAAAATCTTAGAGTTGTTTTAATTTGCATTTCTCTAATTACTAGAGATGTTGAACACTTTTTCAGATATTTATTAATTGCCTGTATGTCTTCTTCTGTAAAGTGTCTGTCCAGTTCCTTGGCCCATTTGTTGATTGGGTCCTTGTATTTTTGGTGTAAAGTTTTCTAAGTTCTTAATAAATTTTGGAAATTAGTGCTCTATCTGAAATGCGTGTAGAAAAGATTTTCTTCCACTCTGTAGGCTCTCTTCTCACATTATTGATTGTATCCTTTGCTGAGAGAAAGCTTTTTAGTTTGAATCCATCCCATTAATGGAGCCTTGCTTTGATTTCTTGTGCTTTGGGAGTCTTGTTAAGGAAGTCAGTTATAAGCCAACATGGTGAAGATTTGGGCCTACTTATTTTCTTCTATTAGGTGCAGAGTCTCTGTTCTAGTGCCTAAGTCTTTGATCTACTTCGAGTTGTTTTTTGTGTATGGTGAGAGATAGGGGTTTAATTTCATTTTGTTAAATATGGATTTCCAGTTTTCCCAGCACCATTTGTTGAAGAGGCTATCTTTTCTCCAATGTATATTTATGGCACCTTTGTCTAGTATGAGATAACTGTATTTATATGGGTTTGTCTCTCGGTCTTCTATTTTGTACCATTGGTCTACATGTATGTTTTGGTGCCAATACCATGCCATTTTTGTTTCTATAGCTCTGTAGTATAGTTTAAGGTCTGGTATTGTGATGCCTCCTGCTTCACTTTTCTTGCTAAGGATTGCTTTGGCTATTCTGGGTCTCTTGTTTTTACAAATGAATTTCATAGTTGCTTTTTCTAGTTCTATGAAGAATGTCATTGGGATTTTTTTTTTTTTTTTTTTTTTGGGTGCTGGGGATCGAATCCAGGGCACTCTACTGACTGAGCTATCTCTCCAGCCCCGTCATTGGGATTTTAATAAGGATTACATTAAATATTTTGGTAGTATGACCATTTTGACAATATTAATTCTGCATATCTAAGCGCATCTTCCATCTTGTAAGGTCTTCTTCATTTTATTTCTTTAGTGTTCTGTAGTTTTCATTGTAAAGATCTTTCACCTCTTTTGTTAGATTGATCCCGAAGTATTTTTTTAAGATATTGTGAATGGGGTAATTTTCCTAATTTCTCTTTCAGTGAATTCATCACTGTTGTCTAGAAATGCATTTGATTTACTGGTGTTGATTTTATATCCTGCTACTTTGCTGAATTCATTTATTAGTTCCAGAAGTTTTCTGGTGGAATTTTTTGAATCGTCTAAATATAGGATCATGTTGTCGGCAAATAGTGATAGTTTGAGTTTTTCTTTTACTTTTTGTATCCCTTAAAATTCTTTTGTCTAATCGCTCTGGCTAGAGTTTTGAGAACTGTGTTGGATAGAAGTAGTGATTGAAGGCATCCTTTTCTTGTTCCAGTTTTTAGAGGGAATGCTTTCAATTTTGGTCTTGGATTTAGCATATATAGCTTTTAAAATGTTGAGGTATGTTCCTACTATCCCTAGTTTTTCTAGTCTTTTGAACATGAAGGGGTGCTGTATTTTGTCACATGCTTTTCCTGCATCTATTGAGATGATCATATGACTATTGTCTTTAAGTCTATTTGATGCAATGAATTATGCATATTGATTTCCATCAATAATCTTGCATCCTTGGGATGAACCCCACTTGATGATGATGCACTATCTTTTTATTATGTTTTTGTATACAATTTGCCAGAATTTTACTGAGAATTTTTGCATCTGTATTCATCAGGGAAATTGGTCTAAAGTTTTCTTTCCTTGATGTGTCCTTGTCTGGTTTTAGTTTCAGGGTGATATTAGCCTCACAGAATGAGTTTGGAAGGGTTCCCTCATTTTCTATTTCCTGGAATAATCCTAGGAGTATCGGTGTTAATTCTTCTTTGAAGGTCTTATAGAACTGGGCTGAGAGTCCATTTGGTCCTGGGCTTTTCTTTGTAGATAGGCTTTTGATGGCATTCTCTATTTCATTGCTTGAAATTGATCTGTTTAAATTGTGTATGTCCTCCTGATTCCATTTGGGTTGGTCATATGTCTCTAGAAATTTGTTGATGGCTTCAAGATTTTCTATTTTATTAAAGCATAAATTTTCAAAATAGTTTCTAATTATCTTCTGTATTTCAGTAGTATCCATTGTGATATTTCCTTTTTCATTATGAATTTTAGTAATCTGAGTTTTCTTTCTCTTTCTTCATTAGCATGGCTAAGGGTTTATCAATGTTATTTATTTTTTCAAAGAATCAACTTTTTTTTGTCAATTTTTAAAGTTGTTTCTTTTGTTTCAATTTCATTGATTTCAGTTATGATTTTAATTATTTCCTGTCTTCTACTGTCTTGGGGATTGATCTGTTCTTCTTTTTCTAGCACTGTGTGATGTAATGTTAAGTCATTTATTCATTGACTTTCTATTCTTTTAATTAATGAGTTCAATGCAATGAACTTTCATTTTAGCACTGCCTTCATGGTGTCCCAGAGATTTTGATATGTTGTATCAGTGTTCTCATTTATTGATAAATATTTTCTTTATTTCATCCCTGATTTCTTCTATTCATTCATCATTCAATAGCACATTATTTAGGCCCCAGGTGTTGGAGTAGCTTCTATTTTTTACTTTATCACTGATTTCTAATTTCATTCCATCATGATCTGACAGAATGCAAGGTATTATCTGTATTTTTTTGTATTTGCTAAGAGTTGCTTTGGGACCTAAAATAGTCTATTTTAGATAAAGATCCATGTGCTGCTGAGAAGAAAGTGTATTTGCTCATTAATGGATGAAATGTGTGTGTGTGTGTGTGTGTGTGTGTAAATTCATTAAGTATAAATTATTGATTACATTATTTAGTTCTATAGTTTCTTTATTTAGTTTTTGTTTGGAAGAGCTATCTGGTGGTGAGAGAGGTGTGTTAAAGTCATCCAGTATTATTGTGTTGTGTTCTATTTGATTATTGAAATTGAGGAGGGTTTGTTTGATGTACATTGATGCTCCATTGTTTGGGGCATAAATATTTCCACTCGTTATGTCTTGTTGATGTACAATTCCCTTAAGCAGTATGAAATATCCTCTTTGTCCCTTCTAACTAATTTTGGCTTGAAGTCTACTTTATCTGATATGAGCATAGAAACCCCTGCTTGTTTGCATGATCCATGTGAGTGATATGTTTTCTCTCAACCTTTCACCTTCAGTCTATGGATATCTTTGCCTATGAGTTGAGTCTTTTGGAGACAGCATATTGTTGGGTCTTGTTTCTTAATCCAATATGCCAGTCTATGTCTTTTGTTGATGAATTTAGGCCATTAGCATTTAGGGTTATTATTGAAATATGATTTGTATTCACATTCATTTTGGTTTATTTCTGGTTTTTAATTTGACTTAGTTTCTCCTTGGATTGTCTTTTCCTTTAGTGCAGTTCCTCCATTTGCTGGTTTTCACTTTTTTTTTTCATTTCCTCCTTGTAGAATATTTTGCTGAAAATGTCTGTACTGCAGGCTTTCTAGCTGTAAATTCTTTTAACTTTTGTTTATCATGGAAAGTTTTTATTTCCTCTTCAAATCTGAAGCTTAATTTTGCTGGATATAAAATTCTTGGTTGACACCCATTTTCTTTCAGGGCTTGGTATATGTTTTTTCAGGACCTCCTACTTAGAGGGTCTGAGTTGAGAAATCTGCTGAGATCCACATTGGTATTCCTCTCTATGTAATCTGATACTTTTCCCTTGTGACCTTTAAAATTCTATCCTTATTCTGTATGCTAAGCATTTTCATTATAAAGTGCCTTGTGTTGGTCTGTTACAGTTTTGCACATTTGGTGTCCTGCAAGCCTCTTGTATTTGATTTTTTCACTTCATTCTTTAGGTCTGGGAGATTTTCTGATATTATGTCATTGAAAAGATTGTGAATTAATTTGGTTTGTATCTCTGCACCTTCCTCTATCCCATAAATATTAAATTTGGTCTTTTCATGTTATCCTATGATTCATGGAAGTTCTGTTCATGGTTTCTTACCATCTCCTCTGTGTGGCCAACTTTATTTTCAATATCATATATTTTGTCTTTATTGTCTGGGTTTCTATCTTTCAAGTGGTCTAGTCTGTTGGTGATGCTTTCCATTGAATTTTTAATTTGGATTATTAACTCCTTCATTTTGAGGATTTCTGCTTAGTTTCTTTTCCTAATCTCTATCTCTTTATTGAAGTGATCTTTCACCTCCTGAAATTTATCTCTGATTTCACTCCTTACATCATCCTTTATCTTGCAGATCAGTTTAACTATGTACATTCTGAACTCCTTCTCTGACATATCTTCTACTATGTTGTCAATAGAGCATCTTGGTTTGTTTGCAGAAATTTGTTCACTTGTTTGTTCATGTTGTTTGTGTGTCTTCCCATCTAGTAGTGTGGCTCTGAAGTAGTACAGTTTCTACCCTGTAGACTTATAGTGTAACTGAAAGTTTCTAGTAGGGGGAGATCAATACTAACAGCACCCAATGCAAACAATATATAGCCTTAAACCATATAGCTCCTATTAAGACATTAGGCACATCTCTCTTGGGTGGGCCTGAGGGCTGAGTCCCAGGACTTGTGTGCCTGTTGGGGAGAGCTGTTCTGTATTGGGTAGATCAGGACCAGGTGCTGAGAGCTGCAAGTCAGCCCTGTAGCTATGAGCACTGGGCCAGCTTAGTGGCTTGGGAGGGATTGGGAGACTGGGGATTGGGGAACTGGAGGGCCCTGTTGGATGCCAGACTGATCCTGGACCTGGTGGGACCAGGGAATTGGAGGATGCCAGACTGGGGAGGGAGTCGGGAACTGGGCTAGTGCCAGGGCTCAGGGAGTGCTGGATGGAGTGAGCCCCAGGAACCCAGTGGGTGCTAGACTTACTGGCTGTGTGAACTGGCAGCAAGATGCCCTCACACCCTCACAGTACCTTCTGACCTGCTACAGCCAGCTCTGTTCATCCCCTCATGCTTCAGGACTTGTGGAGCTGAGGAGAGCCTGGCTCTTTCCCACCCCTGCAGCAGGATGGTGGCTACTAGTACAACCAGCAGGAAGACCCCAGGTGCCACCAAACCTGCAGGCATTTCAATAATGGACCTCCAGGCTCTGGCCAGTGTCCCCAGACAGAGGTGACCATGTTCTGAGATGGCAGCAGCAGTGGCAAACCTACAGGCACCTTGATATTGGGCTTCCAGACTCTGGCCTGGGTCCCAAGATGGAGGCAGCTGTGCTTGAAGATGGGGCAGTAGCGGTAGGTGGTAGCTGCAAGCGGCCACATTCAGAGATACAGCAGTGGTTTTGTGGTGGTGAGGTGTGCTGAGTTTTAATGTGGTTAATTCTCATAATACTGTGGAATCAGTCTTATTGTCATCCCCAGCATATAGATTGAGGAAAAATGGGCTTAGGTAACTTGTCCTTAGTCACTTAGCAAAAATGTGGTAGAAATGAACTAAGAGCCCAGGCACTCCAGCTCCAGGGCCCACATTGTTAACTACTAAGATATTGCCGGGAGATATACCCTTTATGGTCATGGACAGCCTCGTGGCCTGTTGCATGGGCAGGAAGAAATCAGTTCACGTTCAGCTGTCACTGAACAGCACCTCTGCCTCTATCTTTCCAGTGTCCCAGAAGGGCCTTCACCTGCTTTTATGGATTGAATCTCCCTGCATTAATTTGTTGAACTCCTAACCTTCAATACCTCAAGATGTGACCTTATGGGCTGGGGAGATAGCTCAGTTGGTAGAGTGCCTGTCTCGCAAGCACAAGGCCCTGGGTTCAATCCCCAGTACCGCAAAAAAAGAAAGAAAGAAAAAAAAAAAAGATGTGACCTTACTTGGGTAGAATGATTGCCGATGTAATTAGTTAAGAGGAAGTCATACTGGAGAGTAGGGTGGGCCTCCAATCAATATGACTGATGCCCAAGAGAAAGACCTGGAATAGATCCTTCCTTGACATCTTCAGAGGGAGCATGGCCTGACATCTTAATCTTGAGCTTCTAGCCTCCAGAACTGTAAGCTAATAAACTTCTGTTGTTTAAATCCTTCAGTTTGTGATACTGTTAGAATAGTCCTGACCAACTAATACACCAACCATATGCTACAAATTAACCACTCTTCAGTTAGCCTCCTCTTCATGTCTTGTAAACTCTACTGTAAGCCCTTGACAGCTTCCCTCAACTCTTTCACCACCCTTCCATCCTTCCAGCAGATGAACTCACTTTCCACTCCACTGAGACCCTAGCTACCTCTTCTGAGCCTTCTCAGTTCCCCTTATTTTTCTCTGTTGCTTCTGATTCCTTTCGCTCTTAGAGTGTGTCTTCCTACCATGCACATTTCAGCTTTCCTCAGGGCATGGTCCTTCTCCTTTCCTCCTATGTGTGCTCCTCTCACTGTTCACATTCATTTCCATAATTTTATACCACACTGTTAAATCTTAAGCTTATTTCTGTATTCCAGCTTCTGTCCAGAGCACAAGCCCCTCGTTTACAACTGCTTGATGCTCAGCTCCACCTACTGACCTCTAAACAGCATGCCATCCAACCTCTGTACCGGCCTCTTCTCTCAACTCCATTTTCCACAGCCAACCAGACCCCAAACTTACTTTCTTCTCCATGCCCTCCTACAAAACAAGGTGACCAATCCCTGTTGATGCTTTCTTTGCAGTGCCTGTCACGTACATACTAATTCCGCTAGACCATTTGAAATCCTCATTGTGAGCAATGGTGGTAGCCTGCTTACTGTCCTGTCCACTCTCACTAGCATGCAGACTATCTTTCATAAGCCGCCAGAAACATCTCAGTATTGAATTATCTCATAGCACTGACCTAGCAGGGCTAGACCCTATTGCATAGAGAAGGGCCCATCTTAAATTTGGCACCTTTACTTGGGGCCATATCTTCATGGGGACTTCATGGTCTGCAGCCAGATTTTATCATTCTGACCAATGACCTGGTTCAGTGGAGCTAATTCACATGAATAAAATTCATAAAAGACTGATAAACCCCTAGATTGCCAATTTTTTTTTTCAATTTGGTTTTGAAAAAATAACTGCCAAGTGAATAGAAGACATGTATTTACAGAGTCACACACATTCTCTCACTCTCAAGTTGGGAATAGACACAGGCAGTCAAGCTCTCATCAGAAGGTGGCTTGGATCCAGAAAAAGGAAAATGTTGCATCATCCTAATGGCTGCCTCCATCCATGCACACATGAGCTCTCTTGGCATTTGAGAAATCACAATGACTATTGTAATTGCATTTCAGGCCTGAGTATGCACAGATGTGACCTTGGTTGGGTTTTAGTGTTTCCCTACCCACAGGATTATCCCACAGGATGTATCACCTTTATATGTTGCTGTTCATTCTCTGTGTTGGTTTCTTTGTTCATTCATTTTTTTTGCATGTTTGCTAACTTAGCTCTCAGCCACTTCATCTCCAAATCCTATGGGCTTGTCCCTTTATTAAGCTCCCTAGAATTTCTCTGAGCAGACCTAGGCCACCACCCAGCAGCCTCTGCAACCCTGAACAGAACATCAGTTGGTCCAGTGAAGGCCAGAGTGTATGTCGACCACTCTTTTTCTTTTTTAAATTAATTTTTAAAATTTTCTCTAACTAGTTTCACATGACAGCATTGACCCTCTTGAGTCAAGAGAACTAACACTGAGTGAGAGAAAGTGAAAAAAGAGTTGAAGAAAAGAGGTTGAGAAAAGGTGAGATGCGGAGCTAAGAAGGAAAATAAGTG
The DNA here is from genome assembly GCF_902686445.1 of Sciurus carolinensis. NCBI lineage: Eukaryota > Metazoa > Chordata > Mammalia > Rodentia > Sciuridae > Sciurus > Sciurus carolinensis. The sequence goes on from NC_062218.1 coordinate 126,054,701, forward strand.
ACACCTTATGAGGAATAATCTAGCAGTTTAATTTATTTACACTGCACACTCCTCACTCCCTGTGTTAGTCAGCTCAGACCACCATAGACTCTGGGGTTTAAATAACACAAATGTGTTTTCTCACAGTGTGGGTGGCTGAAGTCCAAGATCAAAGTGGTAACTGATCCAGTTTCTGGTGAGAGCTTCTCTTCCTGACTTGTAGACAGCCAACTTTTCCCAGTGTCCTCGTATGGCTGTGAGGGGAGAAACAGAAGAGATGACAGAGAACTTTCTTTTCCTCTTCTTTTAAGACTACAGACCTATCAGATTAGGATCCCATTCCAGTAAACCCTAATTACCTTCTATAAGATCTTGTCTCCAGGTACCATCATGTTGGAAGTTAGGCTTCAGAATATGAATGGGGAGAACACAAGTCCATAGTAACCCCATACAAAAAGTATACAGCTGGGCATGGTGGTGCATTCCTCTAATCCCAGTGATCAGGAGATTGAGGCAAGAGGATCACAAGTTTGAGGCCAGCCTTGGCAACCTTGTCTCAGAAATTAAGATTAAGAAGGGCTAGGATGTAGCTAAGTGGTAAGTGCCCTTGGATTCAATCCCTAGTACCAAAAAAAAAAAAAAAAAGTTATACATAAAGTCTTTGTTCCCTAGTTGCTCCAATAAGAAAGAGCTGATGGATAGTGGGATACTTAGATACAGTGCAATTAGAGATACAATAAATCCAGATGCAGCATAATTACTTTAATAGGTTTAGATTATTAACTAGACTAAGAGGCAAAGCAACCTAACACCTATCTTGTTATTTTAAGATGTGTACTTACAGGTGAGACAATTCTATTGGAAGATCTACAATTACTTAATATCTTTTGAACTATGAAGAATTGAACCCTGAATCTGGAAAGTTCAACTGTCTTCAGTTGGAATTGATTTGCTTTTTTTAAAAAAAATATATTTTGTTTTAATTGTAGCTGGACACAAGACCTTTTATTTTATTTTTATGTGGCACTAAGGATCAAACCCACAGCTTCATGCATGCTAGTGGAGCGCTCTACCACTGAGCCCCAGCCCCAGCCCCCTTAACTGCCTTTTTGACAGAAAGTCAATGTGTATAGATGGAGTTTTCCTTAAATCCTTCCTTAAGATAGATTCCTTTAGTGAGGATGTCTTAAGCCAGGGTCCCAGGAAACACTCACAGAGATCTAGATTCACAAGGTTTGTTGGGGAGCACTGCTGAGATCCACAGAACGAAGCAGGACGAGACACAGAGAAGTTGAACTGTGACATATTTATAAGCTGATCTTGTAGGATGTCCTAGAAAGGTGACCCTTCAGCATAGCCAAGAGTTGAGGCCAGAGGAAGAGATCTTTGTACCCTCATATCTGCCAGTCATTGGATATGGGCTGTCCTGAGAAAGAGGCATAACTTTGAGCAAGACACTTCCCTTACACAGAGAGCAGTTCCCAGAAAGCAACTCAGTCACGAGCCTCAGGGGTCTGTGCTCCTGGCAGCTGAGAGAACACTGCTGCAGTCTGGTGCAGAATCACAGTCTTCACTGCAGGGAGTGATAGGGAGAGCTAAGGAGTGTTACATGTCAAAATCTGTTGACATTCCTCTACTTAGGATTTTCTTTTTTTATTTTCATGTAGTTAAAATATCATCTTTGTGCTAGAGGCTGAAGATTTGATATGTAGGAACTCTCTGAAAATGCTAGGTTGTAGCCAACTAAGACTAGTTATTAATTTTAAAAGTAAAATACACTATATTTCTAGTCATGTCATTACAGGCATAAGGGAGGGAGAAACTAGATCCAGTTATACACATCATTGAAAATTACTGATAGATGATGTGATGAGGAGCCAGTTGCAGACAAGTCTGGACATTTACTTTGGAGGAGCTTCCTCAGAGGTATGTGTGGTTTCTACAACCATCCTGGATTTTTTTTTTTCCTCCTAAAGATGTTTCTGTTCATTTGCTGGAATTACCAGAGAGGTTAGGAAGATGGATACGGCCACTGCTATATAAATGTTCCTCAATACTTAGCTGTTAATTAGTATGGTTAGGTTTAATGAACTCATTTAATAACAATATTCCTGCTGAGAGTTTTATTGAGTACTAAATTCTTAAATTTAATAACGCAAAACATATTTGTAGAGTGTTAATAATGGTTGTAGAGAGTGAATTACTGGAAGGTTAAGTGTAATGGATTAATTAAATAAGAAAGCCCAAACTACCTTTCAAAGTGACTCCATACCAATCTTCACTTGTTTTAATGAATAAAGTAGACCATATTAAATTCCTCTTGGGTATGTTAGTTTAAATGCAATATCCAAAACTCGTACATTTAGATTTGATGAAATACAAACACAGCAAAATATTCTGCTTGGCAGACAGAGTTCTGTTTCCTGTACTGATCCATTAAATTGAATAACTTGATTTTCTTGCAAGATGTCAACAATATGTTTCTTCCATGTAGAGAAATCAGTGCGAACTTTCCAGTCAATTCCAGAACAGCAGCAGCTTGTATCAGCAGTGGTCCACATAAGCATTTGGGAAATGTTTTTAATTGTGTTAATTGCATATTAGTGAAATGACATGAACTACTTATTATAGCTTTTTCCAAGTAGGCAATTAATTTAAATTAGCTAAGGATTTTAAGCTACTTGCAAATGTCCTTTATGTGATAATATTCAAAATTATTTTTAGCAAACTTTTGAGGATAATAAACATATTTTGTAATTCATTATCCTTACAAATCGTTTGGACCTGAAAAAGATATATACCTGTTTTCTTATCTGCACGATAGGGATAGAAACATGCTAATTAGGATGGGATACAGCAATATGTGATTAAGTATACACATTTTGAGTTCTCCAGAGTCCTGAAAGACAATTTTATTTGAGGATGTTTTGTGGATTTTGTTCCTAGAGAGGTAATTATTCCAAACAGTAGTCCTAGGGGAGAGTGTTGAACTCATTTTACATTCCCGCTGGGCTATAGAGAAGTGAATTTTGAGTTTCTGAAATATTAGAAAGACTAGAAGTCGTGGTTGTATCGATGGCACCCAGATGGGAACTAACAGACATTTTGAAGAAAGAATGACCGGTAACTCTCAGATCTGGTATCCACTGCTGACTCTGAAGCCTCCAGGTTTCCAGTTTTGCTTCCCTGTGGCCCTCATCTGTGAAGCTCAGTCTGTTCCTGATTCTGAGCTCAGGTGAAGGTAAAGAGTGAGCAGCATCTGTCAATGTTGGCTGCCAGACAACCCAAGTCCCCACGTGGCCTTGTTTCCTGAACCTGACTTGCTGTCTTGGAAACCTACCAGTCCTCAGTCCCTTGGGACCTGGCCTGTCTAGTTCTAATTTGTCCCCTCCAGGTAGGAAAATCCTCTTTAAGTTTCTGCCCTGTGATTGGAATTCTGCCCTCTGATAATAGACTCACTTAATGATGCCTGGTTGCCTGGGCTTCAGATATCACTAGCTCTCAGGACACCAGGTCCCTGGCCTCCAAACACCTCTCTCTCTCTCTCTCTCTCTCTCTCTCTTTCTCTCTCTCTCCTCTCTCTCTCTCCTCTCTCTCTCTATTATGCATGATTTAAAAAAATCAGATAGATGCTCAAAATTCATAATGAAAAACAGCACTCTTCTCTCCATCCTGCCTACATTCAATTCTTTTCTGTGTAAATTTGATCATACTTCACAGCTGTTTCTTTTCATGGTTGCCTCTATTTTATAGTAACTTGTTCACATTACTATTTCTTAAAATTTTCAGTTGTAGATACTATGTATTAATTTTCTACCAAGGAATATGTGCATTTGGTACCCTCCTCAAATACTCAAATATGCACCTACTTTCCTTTTACCCATTCTCCTCATCATTCTATATTTGAATGGGTACTTTACCACTGAGCTATATCCCCAAACCTTTCTATTTTTTATTTTGAGACAGATTCTTACTGAGTTGCTTAGGGCTTCACTGATTTGCTGAGGTTGACCTCAAACTTTCAATCTTCCTGCTTCAACCTCCTAAGTCACTGGGATTACAGGCATGCACCACTGTGCTCAGCCCTAATCATAATTCTTATTAGATCAATAGTCAGATTTACAGTAACATAAAAGAAAAACAGAACCCTTTCTTGTTATGGTACATTTTCTTGGAATAGGTTATATGTAACCAAACTCAATATACCATGTTTCTATCGTTCTTTCTCTCCTATGGGTGGAACCCCTGCACGTCTGCCCCCACTCTGTAGCTTCCTGAAAAAGTGTGTGTGATAACTAATTGCTTTAAGAAATGTCTTCATTCTGTTCTTTCATTTGAATGACAGTTTAGGCATGGAGTTTGAGGTTACAGATTATTTTCCCTTGGGAATTTGAAGTGATTGTTCCAGCAGTGTTAGCACCTGATACTGTTATTAAGAGTAGCAATAGGAATTTGTAGCTCATCAGGGGTAGAGCACTTGCCTAGCATGTATGAGGCCCTGGATTCGATCTCCAACATGGCAAATATCAAAAAGGTAGTAGTGATTCCCAATTGTCTCTTTTTCTCTTTAGACTCCTCTTTTTGTCCAGTGTTCTAAAATTTCATGTCAATGTTCCTATATGGGTTCACTTAGAACAGGTGTGGGTTATTTTTATTTTTAGCTAGTATGCTGGGTCCTTCATGGAACCTCTCATTTGGAAACTGATACCCTTCAGTTCTAGGAGATTTCTTATACTCTGTCTATGGTAGTTTCTTCCCCTTTTCTTTGCCATTCTTTCTGGAACTCCTGTAATTTAGAATGCTTAATATTATAAAGTGACTTACTTGTTCTTTCACATTTCTGGTCCTTTGTTTTTTACTCTATTTCCTGGGAGATTTTGTCTACTTTTCAATTCTTATGTTAAAATTTTTAGTTTTTTTACTACCATGCATTTACTTAGCATACTTTTAACTTTTATGATATTATTACTCTAAGTGTTCTTTAAGTTTCTCACCCTTGTTGTGTGAGAATTATATCATTGTTTAACTCCATATGGATCTTTATGACAGTTTAAAAATTTTTTTTCTTATGTTCTAGCATTATTTCTGTTTCCTCTGAGTTCCTTTAATGTTTTTGTTTGTATTGGTCTCTTTATAGGTGCCCTCTTCAAATACCTGGTAGTCCTCGATTATCTCCTCATATTTAAGAGGTGCAGCGAAGCTGACTAAGAGTGCATGTGTATTGTGTGTTGTGTGTATGTGTGTGCACCTATGTGCATTGTGTGTAGGGGAGGACATTTTGTTAAGTCCGATTCACTGTTGGATGATCTGAGAAAGCTGTTTCATTAGGGGATCCTGCCCTACCTGATCCAAAATGCAGAGATATTTTCTTTTGGTCCAGGCAGTATCCCCAAAGGGTCATCCTGCAGTGTCCTGTCTGGATAGTGTAGAGCTAGTAGCTAAAATTACCAGAGCTGAGTGGGAGAAAAGGAGACAATGGTTTTGTCATTTACCATGTTAACTTTTACTTAACTTAATTTTAAGATGATACCCTTATTCTGTAACTGGTGACCTTGCATCCAGAATCAGTTTGGGATCAAACACTGTAGAATAGAAATCTCTAGTTTTTTGCCTGGGTGGGAAGACTTGATTGTGTTTGGTTGACAATAGGAAATACAGATCTAATGGGTTCTTACATACTCCTTTAATCTTCCTGTTTTGGACTTCGTCTGACTTTCCCTGGCTCTCCTCTTTCTGAGCCTGTCCAAGGTCCAGTGTTACTCAGTTGGTGAGATGAGTCCACTCATCCATCTACTTGCAACTTCTGAAATTTTAGTTGTTCTAATCTTATGTTCTTCTTGTCATTATGCAGTTGATTCTCATTTTTTGTGATCATTATGTTCTGTAAAGTTTCAGCCAACACTGAATTAGTGAATACTGAACCACTGCTCCTAGGGGAAAGTGCAGGGTTAGGTTCCTATTAGCCTCTGATCAGCACACAGCCTTGTGTTATATGTATTTCTGTCTAAAGACACTTTATTTTATGTATATTAGTGATTCATTAACACTGAATTCAAGGTCTATAGCACTATGCCTCATGGCTGAACAAAACTTATCTAATCACATATTTTCCCTGAAGGGCACTTAGGAAACTAGACTGTACTTAAGCACTGTGCATGGGGATCACTTTAAACAGTGAAACTAGCAACAAAAAGCACAAATATAGGAAAAACATAGCACTAAATAGAGTAATGACTAATGAAGAATAGCTACAATTTTATGGCTTTTTAAAAATTCCCTTATCTTCTTGGGGTGGTTTCAGGAGGGAGTAAAAGGAAACAAAGATGGCAACTATATTAAGCCCGCTGCATTTAACTAGAAATCTCTATCATCCCAGTCATTTTGTATCGGACCCACTGTTTCCTACGTCCACAGTGACATATAGATTTTGGCCAGCTCCTCCAGCTCAGTCTGCCTCTTCCATCCTTTCACACCCTTGCTAGGCTCAATCAGGTCCTCAAGTCCCTCAGGTCCTCTGTAACCAGCTGGGCCAAGCCTGACCATGCCGCAACATACTGATGGTCTTTCATATATCCTATAATCTGTGGACCAAGATGTGCTGAGTCATAGTGGCTTGCAAAAACCAATTGCTACATGCTCAGGAACATCACTGAGCTATTGCTAGATATAACTATGGGTAAAAATGAAATTGGGTTATTTGTCCGATTTAAAAAACTAATATGATTTACAATTTAAATCATAGGACCTTACTATTCAACAAATTATATTGACAACAAAAGTAACAAATACTCAAAGTTCATTATTTCCCAATTATTGGACTATATTTTATTATCATCTAATGCTCTTGGGGTTATTTACGTCGCCTATTTCTGTGTGGTGGAAATGCTATATCAGGGTGTGCACATCTCTTCCCAGTCTCTTCACTCAATATCACATTCAGTGATATTTTTAAAAAATATTTTAAAAAAACAGTGATAGTTTAAAATCAACCTTGGCAGAATTATTTACACTGTGGAAATTGTAAATGCTCCAAATCAGGACCTTTTCTCCCCAGAGAGCCCATTGTTAAACATTAACCAACTACTGCCAACTGAAAGTAACTATAACTTTATTGTTGCCATTATATATTCTCTAATTTACATTCTGTATCTCTGGTCTTCAAACACTGAAAACTGAGAAATTCATATGAAAATGTTTAAATGAAGCAATCTTACAATCTCATCTCTACTGTCATTATTTTTAGGAGTGGGAGGTACTTCTCGGAGGCTTTCGGAAGTGGTGAGGAAAAAAACAAATCACCTCTACAGTCTTAAGAAATTGAGTATTCAAGGACCCCGGAGCCTTATGGAGTGTAGAACTGTGTAAAAATAGAAATTAATTGACAAAGGAGAGTCAGTTGCTAGGCCCAAGGAAATGCATTAGTTACTTAGCTGTGTATAAAGTAGAAATAATGAGGAAAATGAAATGAAGACCAGTCAGGGAAAAAGAATCTGGGTCCTTCCTACAATATATTACAGAGTCTGACCCAGATACACTAAAGGACCACATAAATGTAGGTTGGGAAAGTCAAAGCTTCTATGGCCAACAGATGATGATAAAAAGTTATTGATACCTAGTTATAATCAAACTGCAGAGGGACCTCTTACTATGTCTGAATTAGAAAAGACTGACTCATAACATGATTTCTCTGACCAATTAACATCACTGTGAAATTAAACTAAAAAGGTATCTTTTCTCTGGGCAATAGCTCTTTATTCCTAGACTTAAAATCATATTTTAAATTCTTTTGCAAAATTTCAACTAGTTGTAGATTTTTTGCAAGGTACAAATTACTGACTTATAAAGTCACTGTGTGTTTTTAGAAGACTTAAATTTGTTAGATTTTACTTTAGTGTTTAGAATCTGTTGGTTTCAAAGAGTTAATCTACTGATAGATCCCTGGAAAGTAATTAAGGAGGGAAAAATATCAAAGTAGGAAGCAGAAAATAGAAAATAGTTGCGCTGCTGTCCTCGTTGGTTAATTATCATCATTGAACATCTAGATTAGTAGGGGCAATGACATGCTTGATTTAATAGACTTCTGGAAAAACAGACTAATGTGTGGTTTACATTTTAAAATAGAATAATTCCTCTTCCTGTCACAGGCGGAATGTATGCAGTGCAAGGCACACCTCTGGACCTACTGTCATATTGGTCTTAGTTTTTGTTCAAACTCCAGTTCTGGGAACCCCCTAGTGTGATGTCTTTCAGAAGAGGATAGCTGTCAGGTTTATATATTAAAATTTACATCACAGAGATGATTCCTGCTTGAATTACTATTCCTGAAGTCAACTGAGAGACTAAAAGATTGCTCAAGGGGTAAGGTCAAAATGTTTTTCTTGAGTTGTTTGATTTAATCTCCATATATCAGAAATTTTTATAAGTGGTGCTATCAGCTTTCTTTATTCCTTCTATTTTAATGGTTACTAGTTTGTATCAAATTTGGTTTTGGTGCTGATGTTGCTTCATTTGATTTTTTTATATATCAAATTTGGTTTTGGTGCTCATGTTGTTATATATATTTATATATGTATATATAGTATATATGTATACATATATATGTATAAATATATGTATACATGCTTTAGTTGTAGGTGGACACAATACCTTTATTTTATTTTTTTTAACATGATGCCGAGGATCAAACCCAGGGTCCCATGCATGCTAGGCAAGCACTCTACCACTAAACCACAACCCCAGCTCATTTGCTTACTTTCTTCCATGGACAACATAAAATCCCTCTCCTAAATCATTTTACCTGATCTTAATATGGGTAATTTTGGCACAGCAGGTTCATTTCTTTTATTTTTCAATTGCAATATATTCCCATAACATAACAATTCACCATTTTAAAGTGTACAATTCAGTGGACTTAAAAATACTCGCTATGTCAGTTTGGTACAGTGCTTCCCTTGCAAGCACAAGGACCTGGGTTCAATCCCTAGCACCAAAAGAAAAAGAAAGACAGAAAAATACTTGCTATACTACTTAGCTATCACCAGTACCTGATTTCAGAATATTATCACACCCCAAAAAGGAGTCCTACACCTATGAACTGATATGTTGCTGATTCTCTTGCATGCATACTTAGGGTAGAATTGAGAGGTCATGTGGTACTTCTGTATAACCTTTTTAGGAACCTCCAAACTTTTCTAATGACTTCATTTCTGTTCATCATCTACCCTTTTGTCCTTAATTGTTTAGTTCTCTTACAAATATGCATCCCTCTCCGGTTTTTGCACTAATTGTGATGCATAAAGAGGAAGTAATATACCCCAGCTCCTTGATAGGGTGCTGCTGCTTGATGCAGCATGCAAACTCACGGTTTTTATTTGGGTTTGTCTACATTTTATCAGGAAATATTTGTTTAAAAAACTGTATACAGTCAGAATTATGGTTTGTAAAATCAGGTGTGGTTTCTGTGTCTCTTCTGCTTTAACCTTGACAAATGGCTACATTCTCATGCTCATCTTCCTGATAGTGATTTGTTGATAATGCCAAAGTGAGCTGCTTTCCAGTGTCCAGGCACCAGAGTAAAGGATTGACATATAATATTAATTTAATCCTCACAATATACTTCAGAGATGATTTTTTTTTTCTGAATTGAGGATTGAACCCAGGTGACTTTACACTTTACCAGTGAACTACATCCTTAGTCCTTTTTTTTTTTTTTTTTTTTTTTTTTTTTTTTAAGACAGGGTCTTGCTAAATTGCAGAGACTGGCCTTGAACTTGTAATCCTCTTACCTCAGCTTCCTGAGTCACTGGAATTACAGGAGTGTGCCACAATACCCAGCTGAGATGGATATTTTTAATCCTGTTTTCATTTTCCCAGCCCACAGTTTCAATTGGTAAAGAAATTTCACAATTTCACAACCTTTCTGAAGGTTGGCAGAAGAGAAGGTGATGTTAGGCTAGGGTCTCCCGCTCTGTGGAAAGGTTAAAATGTATCTATTCAAATGTGGTTCTTTAGACTCTAGTTTGTCCTTCGCTATTTGAAAAATAGCCACAAAAGCAAAAATGGGAAAAATGACCACAAAAGCAGCATGTTGGCATCTTCTAAATTCTGTAATGCCTAAACCTATCTTTACAGAGTGACACTGAGATTATTTCTTATTTTCACTTTAGAATGACATTTTAATGTTATTGGGTTTTTATCTATCATGTTGACAAAGATTAAAAATTTGCTAATACTTCAATACTTCTGGTGAGAGTGTGGGGTGAAAAGCACTTTCATATATTGTTATTATATGTGTTAATTGCTTCAATCTCTAGGAAGATTTTGGCAATATCTATAAAATTAAAAATACACATACTTCTGACCTCACAATTGAACTTTTAGGAAATGACCCTGCTGGCATTGTCTTATATGTGCCAAATGACCTATGGACAAGGATAATATTGCAGGATTGTTTTGCTAAGGCAAATGATGGGAAATAAATATTTGTCTGTAGGGGAGAGTAGAATAATTGTATGACTGCATAATGAAGTACTATGCAAATGTTAAAAAGAATGAAATTTCAACTTCTCTATATATCTGGAATTTTTCATTTAAAAAATGTTAGAGAAAAAAATAAATAGAAAACGTTAGGGAGATTAAAAATTAAGGCAGCTAAATATGTATTGATATGAAACTGTTTCCAAGAACAATTGTTACATGAATAAAGCATGGTATAGAACATATACCTTCTTCAATGTATAGTATTATATATGCATACATGTATATGCATGTACTTTATATATACACATAAAGCATTTTACATGTGTATATACATATAGATGTGTATACATAATATGTATTTATTATTCATAATACATTATAAATATGTGCATATATATACACAGACAACTATTTAAGGAGTTTACAAGAAATGGGTAATGGTAACTGTCTTTGGAGAGGAAGATGGAGTGCCTGGAGAATAAAACAGCATGAGAAGACAGAAATATATTTTTCATTTTAAATGATTTTGTACTATGTGCATATATCACCTATCCCATGATAGTTAGGATGTGTATCTCATTTTAGTGCAAATGCTTTTGGACAACTAGAGGTTGGACAGATTTTTACTGACCTATCAGTCACTGCCATTTCTTATTCTATGAATTGCTTTTCCATGCTCTTTTCACACACTTTAGGAAACCCCCATATTTCATAAAGCAGAGCTGCTTGTTACTCAGCTACTAATGGCCATGCGTGCATTTAGGGAAATGCTGTTACAGTTTTTACCATTGTTGCCCCAGAGATCCGTGATTTCCCTCAGCACCAGAGCAGCGAGGGAGGTCCACTGAGGCACAAAACAGTTTCTGCATTTGTAAAGCCACAGCCATGATGAATCTTGGAAAGAACTTTCATCTTGGGGCTCAAAAAGACAATGATTATTAAGGTCTATCTTTCTAGGTTTATGTTGCAGATGTGTCCTGTACACATCTGCATCATTCCTATTGATTTGGAAAATAATTTAAAATAAGAGAATACTAAGTGTTGATGTAGGCATGAGAAAAAAAAAAGAAGACTCATACATAATTAGTAAAAGTAAAATTGACTCAACCCTTCTATAGCCTTCTTAGGTATGAAAATCTAAATGAACTCTTTTTTCTTTTTTTTTTATACTGGGGATTGTACCCAGAGGTACTCTACCACTAAGTTACATCCCTAGCCCTTTTTATTTTATTTTGAGTCAGGGTCTCACTAAGTTGCCCAGGCTGGCCTGGAACTTGGGATCCTCCTGCCTCAGCCTCCTGGGTTGCTGGAATTATAGGTGTGAGCCACTGTGCCCAGCTAGTTTACTTTTTTTTTTTTTTTGATACATCAATTCCATCTCTAGGAATTTAGCCTAAGGATGTAATCAGATAACTGCTCAATAATGTTTATCACTGCATTTTTATTAGATAAAATGATACAAATAACCAATTAAATAAATTTTAAAATCATATCATGCAAGATATGCTATATGTATTATCATGGCAAGTTGTTAACACTTTTTTACTACATTGAATACAAATGCTATAAAACAGCATGTTCAGCATCAGTACATTTACCAGTAAGATGCAGAGAAAGAGACATAGATATATCATTAGAGGAATAAATACCATTACATAGATATACAAACATAAATGTAGACCTGTATATCTACATATATCAAATACATAGATATTTACTTGGAACAATCATATAAATTTAAAAGTTTTAATGGGAAGTAAGACTACAGATAATTTTTCTTTACTTTTATTATTTCTTATGTTAAAACAAAATTCTACAGTGAATATTTTATTTTTATCACAAAATTTAAGTAATAGAATGGAAAGGAAATTTCATTTGGAATTCATGGCACCAAACATAACCATAAAATATGTTAAAATTCACTTAATCAGGTGACATTTATTAAGGATCTGCCACGAGTGAGCCTCTAGTCTAAGTGTTGGGGAAGTACAGAGACCAATTAAATATCCTTCCCTTCACTATCTGTTATAAATATGTCATGGATATGGAAGGGGTTGGAAATGAAAGAATGGAGCATGATTCCTGTTGTTTAAAATTGCTGAATCTCAATTGTTAGAAATGATCCTAATGATTTCAATGAATACTCCAGTATTTAACAGTGTTAATGGAGTCTAGATGTTGTATTTTCATTGTCTCTGAGAGTGGAGCTTTTGTGATAAGTCTTCAAATTTATCTTAAACAGGTTGGGAAGTAGATCTTAAACAGATTGAGAACAGATCTAGAAATATCTTTTCTAGGTATCCATAGCCCAGACACATACAAATGTACATTTTAAAAAAAATTTTATAATGATTTCAAGTAATTCTCAAGTATAGAGGAGAAAATAAGTGTGTGTAATAGGAATCTCAACCTGTCTTGCTATGGGGCCTCCATGAACTTTTATTACAGCTTAAAGCCACCAAAGGACTCCCTGACTATTATGGTTTAGATATGAGGTTTTCCTCCAAAAGCTCATGTGTGAGACAATGCATAAAAGCTTAGAGGTGAAATGATTGGGTTAGGAAAGCCTTAACCTAATCTGTGTGTTAATTTGCTGATAGGAATTAACTGGGTGGTAACTGTAGGCTGGTAGGATATATGGCTAGAGGAGGTGGGTCATTGGGTATATATTTTGTCTGTGGTGAGGGAAGTCTCTCTCTCTCTCCTCTCTCTCCTCTCTCTCTCTCCTCTCTCTTCTCTCCTCTCTCTTCTCTCCTCTTTCTTCTCTCTCTCTCTCTCTCCTTCCTGTGGTCATGCCCTAAGCTGCTATCCCCCACCACACCCTTCTGTCATGATGTCCTGCCTCACCTCAAGCCTGGAGCAATGGTCTCATCTGTGGATTGAGACCTCTGAAACTGTGAGTCCCCAAGTAAACTTTACCTCCTCTAATTGTTTTGTCAGGTTTTGCAGTCACAGCAGTGAAAATACTTACACACTGAATTATTACTCATTAGCAGGCACTGATATTGACCTAGGTCCTGAACTCTTTAAAATCCCCAATGGTGAGTTTCAAACTTTTGTTTAAACTGAAAATTTTCACTCGAATAAAGCCTTAATCTGTACCTTACGTATAAAATAGATAAGTAGGTGTGGGTGGGGCAAGTGGTCTGTCCTGAAGCCTGGTACACAGGTATTCATCAGTCTCCTTCTCCTTTGCTCCCCTTAATCCTGGAGAGCAGTTGGAAAGCACTTCCCCTAAGGGAACTCCCCAGACAACCAATATTCATGATAAGACTAACTACAAGGTTTGCTTTCATTAGTGATTCTCAACCTTCATCAGAATTCTAGAGGATTGTAACCCCATAGGTCTGGATTGGAGCCTGAAAATTCGCACTTCTCACCAGGTCCCAGGTCATAAGGACCACACTGGAGAACCTCAATCCTAGGTATATTCTGTGGAGCACTGGGTTTCATTCTCAGCCAGTGAAGAGAATTTCACTGTCAAGTAAAAATCTGGAAATACTGACTTAAGAAGAATTAACCAGGTTTTTTTCTAAAGTTTGCAGTGTTTAATATGATACAGTGCATTTTTTATCTTTAAAAGAAGAATCTAGTATTTGACTCTAAAGTACCCTATCTCTCCCTCTTTTTTCTACTGAAAAAAAGAACAGAAAAAACAGTTATCATGTGTATGCCAGAGAGAGAATTCAGAAAATCTTACATACAGTTAGGGCAAAACTATACCTGTTAAGTTTATTTTTTGTTGCTCCAAAATTTGTCTTACTGTGTCCTAGATTGAGGCTACATTTATGTTGAGCAAACAGTTAATCTTCCATATTAAAAGCGTTTAGCCTTTGGGCCGGAACCTTCATCTTCCAGTTAATTCGTCAAAATGAGGAACCTTTTCAAAGGGAAAGGGGAGAGGAACCCGTTACATGTTCTCTAAGCCTTTATAAAACATGGAGTTTTTCCTTTGGCCACATATATGTGAATCTACAAGAAAGGTGATATTGTAGACATTAGGGGAATGGGTACTGTTCAAAAAGGAATGCCCCATGAATGTTATCATGGCAAAACTGGGAGAGTCTACAATGTTACCCAGCATGCTCTTGGCATTGTTGTGAATAAGCATAAGGGCAAGATTCTTGCCAAAAGAATTAATGTGTGTATTGAGCATATTAAGCACTCTAAGAGCCGAGACAGCTTCCTGAATCATGTGAAGGAAAATGATCAGAAAAAAGAAGGAAGCCAAAGAAAAAGGTACCTGGGTTCAGCTGAAATGCCAGCCTGCTCCACCCAGAGAAGCACATTTTGTAAGAACAAATGGAAAGGAGTCTGAGCTGCTGGAAACTATTCCCTATGAATTCATGGCATAATAAATGTAAAAAATAAAAAATAAAAACCTGTGAACTTTAAAAGTGAAAAATAAAAGTGTTTAGAGTAAGCATTATATTTCATATGCCCAGAGCACATGAAATATAAATCTCTTTCAAAAGGACTTGAGGTTGTTTGTTGGCTTTATCTATGATTATATTAATTTCTCTCCCTTAGCATTTCCTCTGTTCCTTTTTTTTTTTTTTTTTTTTTGGTACTGGGGATTGAACCCAAGGGGCACTTAACCACTGAGCCATCCCCAACCCCCAACCTTTTTCTTTTTTTTTTTTTTAATTAAGAGACAGGGTCTTGCTTAGTTGCTTAGGGCCTCACTAAGTTGCTGAAGCTTGCTTTATCTTCAATGATCCTCCTGTCTCAGACTCCCAAGTTACTGGGATCACAGGCATGTGCCACCACACTTGGCTGTTCCCATCTTCTAACCAAGTCTCTTGGAGAGGAGGAAAAGAGCCCAGGACCAGAAATTAAGAGACCCAAATTCCAGTCCTAACTCTAGTACTAACTAGCCACCAATTCAGTGTGTGTGCCTCAGATTTCTGATCTTGAAAATGAGAAGATTTAGCGAGGTGAATGGTGAGATCACTTGCAACTCACATTTTACAGTGGACAGGTGGTGTGTGGTGGGGTGATAAAGGACAGAGAGAGATGCTGAATGTATGTGTAGCCTGCCACAAGGGAGGCACTGGGCTCACCGCTTCCTCAGATTCTTTTCTTTCTTTTTGCAGAACTGGGGATTGAACCCAGGAATGTTCAACACTGAGCAACATTTAGTTTATTTTGAGACAGGGTCTTGGACTGGAACTTAAGATCCTCCTGCCTTGGCCTCTGGAACTGCTGGGATTACAGGCATGCACCACTGTGCCAGGCAATTCCTCAGATATTATCCTGAGTAGAAAATGATCCCAGGTGTTGCAGGTAAAGTCCTAGAGACTGAGGAAGATAGAAAATGGCAAAGGTAGAAATCCATCTTTCTTTCCTCTGAGTATAAAGAATACTTTCCGCCCTACACTCTGCCATAATTCACTTACCACTCAGCTTCTCCTTAAACTGTTTTCATTTGTTAGCATTTCCTGTGGGTCCTTTGTGAGCAGGTCGATTTTCCATTAAATCTTGGCTAAACTGCTGCACAGCTGACAAGTTACTTAACCTGTATGATCCTTAGTCTCCTTACCTGCAAACAGGGGATAATAATAGCCTCTTTGCATGCTTATTAGGGCAATTATGTCGTGTTGAGAACAAAGTATGCGCTAAATAAATAATAATTATATTCATTTATTCTGGAGTTATAATCATTGTATATACAATGTTTATTCTACCTTTTTCTCTTAAACAGTTTATTATAAGCATTTCTTATGCTACTCAGAATCTTCATATTTAAATTTCAAGTCTGCATCTGTTTTCACTGGGTGTAGAAGTAGTTACTTATTTATCTGTTCTACGATTGATATTTGTATCTTATTACTTATTTTATTACCATATGAAAGAACATAGATTTTTAGTAGACAGCCATAACTGAGTTAAACTCTTAACTCCAGCAAGGTATGGTGTTGCACGCCTACAATCCCAGCTGCTTGAGAGACTGAGGTGGGAAGATTGAAAATTTGAGGCTAACCTGGGCAACTTAGCAACACTCCATCTTAAAAGAAAGAAAGAAAAAAAGAAAACAGGGTATTAGGGGTGTGACTAGATAGTAGAACACTTGCCTGGAGTGTTCAAGGCCCTGGGTTCAATCCCCAGTACTGAAAAATGAAATAAGATTCTTAATACTACTGCTATTTGATTTTGGATTAGTTGCTGGAATTTTGTGGAAATAATACTGACTTTGCAGGGTGGATCTGAGAATGAAATAAGACAAAACAACAGTTATAAAACTCCTAACACTTTGCCAGGCACATCATACATTGTCAAAACATGTTAGTTCTTTTCTGTCTTCACCAGCTGGGTAAGACTCAAGGTGTGGAAACTTTAAGGCAGCCCTTAGCATGGCCTTGCTCCTTCTTTGAAAGCTTTCTCATGGATCCGTGCAAACCTTCCTGAGATAGTCTGCACTTGGGCCTTTTTTGTTTGAATCTTTTTTGTTCGATATCAGTGCTGCTTAAATTCTGTATAGAGAATTTATAAGTTTCTGTAACTGTAATGTTTAAAACTTAAACATAAGCTTTCCTCTTAATTTGTTTCTTATTTGCTTTTCTATGAGAGTAAATTATTTTTAAACATTTTTCTGAATGAATAACCAGATAAATTTAGATTGATTTGGGTGGAGATGGCGGGATAATGTGGTTTAATTATGCTTTCACCGGTGGGTACAGATGCAGGCTACAAATAGGATTATAGAGAACTCTTTTTACTTCTGGTTCAGACGTGAGGGCAGAGGACCACAACAGAGTTTTGCTGGAGGGGTCTATATTCCATTACACAGGCAAGAATTGATTATACTACAAGAGAATGTGTCTGATTTGAGTCATTTTAGAAAACTCTCCAGTGGGACTAAAATTGGTATTCTGTGGCATAAATGAGTTTTGGGACTGCCTTGAATTTCCTATTAAAATCAAATATCCACATGAAAGACAGGCTTGCAACTTCTTTCCTTCAACTAAAAGGAAATAAAACAGCCTCGAGCTGGATTCTAAGATTTAAATTGTAAGGAAGAAGATTTGTCTGTAATTAACTTAGAAAGTAGTGTTTGTGTTTAACTTGACTGTAATTTTTCAGGATGAACAAATTGCACATTAGTGCAGGCAAGAAGCAAGGCTTTTCACAAGTGGAAACATTTTTTCCCCAGTTGTAATTTCTAGCATGAACCCGTGAACTTTTAAGTTATACATCGGTTTGGAGTAATTATCCCTTGAATTGTCTAGCTTTTGAGACATAATTATTTACAAGAGGACTGGAGCCTGGAGAGCATCCTGATTTTTTTGACTTATCAGAAGGAAAAGGATGCTCTGCACTGAGAATCATAAAGTGATGCTCAGAAGGAAAAAGTGTAGTGTAGTCATGTAAATATATGCTAGATACTTGAAATAACATTAACAAATATTTTTGTTGTACAAAAGTCACAGCATGTTTCAGAGACTCCTATATTCCCTCCAGTCATCTTGCCTGGTAGATTTTGAACACTAGTTTATCTTTAAAATGTTTAAAGAGTGAACAGATTTGAAATTGTCTCCAACTATCAGGCCATTAAATCCTCTTTAAATATCATATTCGGATGCCCTTATTACATAAGTCACCTGCAGAAGATTAACTGACAGGTTTTGAACAATTGAAGTACACTGTTGTCAAGGCCAAGTGTGAACTGCAAGTTACTAAAACGTCTTGACAGGATAATAACCGGAATAACCTGTAAGATAATCCACTGTCTCTGGTTTTCCTCTTGGCAGGACACTGAATGCCAGAGCTAAGCTCCTTGACTCCTTTTACTTTAATGCTGCTCCTAGATACCAGGATTCTGACAGTCACTATAGAGATGGTTATGTAGCTTTAAATTTTTTTTTCTTATACAAGGGATAGCAGTGGAGCTCAGTGGCAGTGTGCTTACCTAGCATGCATGAGGCCTCTGGTTTGATCCCCAACACTAAAAAAAAAAAAAAAATGTCTTTTACATGTATATAAATCAAAATTTGAAATGTGCCCCCAAGGTATGTTGCAGAATAAATTTCAGTCCCATTCTTGTCCTTCAAATATGGTCCCCTCTCCAGACACGGTCTCTGGTAACAGTTTTTTAGGGGCCTTTCCAGAGATACTGCACATCAGTCATATAGACTGTGTTTATTTTATAAGTGTGGTCATTGCCATGTGCACTGATCTGCACCCGTCTTTTGAAACTTTGACCTGTTTTGGAGATTGTGCCATATGGAGATCTGACTCACTCTTTTCAAGGGCTATTTAGTATTCATTGCATTGGGTAGATGGACCCTAATTTATTTACCAGTCTTCCACTGGTGGATATTTATATGATTTCTGATCTTTTGCTGTACTGAATAGCTCTGTTCATTCATCATTTTGCATTCATCAGTGTATCTATAGGATAGATTGTTAGAAATGAAATTGCGAGGTCAAAATAAAGATGTGTGATTATTATTTCAACAAATACTGCAAACTGCAGTAGATAAATAAGCGATACTCCTGCCAGTAGGGTATGAAAGTGACATACTTTTGAACTCTAGACCTGGTATTTTCGCATGTTTTTCTAAACCTGTTCATAGTCCAGAGCCTCTGGGCTCACTTGAGTTACATTGGTGACTTTTGGTTTAGGATCGGGACTTGTTTTCTACACTCCTGGCCACTGTAACTTTTACATTGAAGGCATTGCTTACAGGAAATAGTCTTATGTCTAAATGTGCTTTCCCCTAGAAGAGAGGATTAAGAGAGGTGCTAATGTTTCAGAAACCTGAATCTTGGCAATGCAGAGGAATATTATATTTGTTTATTTTTCTTGATTTGAAAAGCATAGAAAGAGTTCTTCCTACCTTCAAATAAATAAAAAATCAAACTGAACTTTGGACCTTGAAGTGAACCACCCTGCTAACCAGCCATCACACTCTCACCCCAGGGACTGGTTTCCTGCCAGCAATTTTACTCGCTGTTTCTTCCTTCCCTCCTCTCATCCCTTACCTTTATTTCTTCTCCTCTTGCTCATCCAAACTTTTGATAGCTCCCGCTGGAATTGTATCACCTGTCGCTCAGTCACTATCCCATCTCTGTAGGTTCAGGCACAAACCAGAGCAAGTTCTGTTTAATTTTTATAGCTATAGATCCCCCTCCCTGTGCTTACTATATGATGATTTATAATATCATTTATATTCCAGACTTTCCAAATGTAGAGCCCTTTTTGTTCAATTATGTAGAACACTTAAATATATGATGCTGTGGTTAGTTGGGAAATAGAGATTTTTTTAAAAAAAGATTTGGCTTTAACTTAAATATATTTATAGATATAAAACTTTGATGGCAGTTCTCTGGGTTGATTCCCCTATTCAGTAGTTACAAATACTGAACATAGACTTATATGTTATTAGAGGATATTTGGTTTCCTTGGAATAGATACGTCAAGGTTAACAAAGATGGCAAGCTGCCTAAGGCGCCGGCTACCTAAGAAGCTGGCATTGTCTCTGTTTGGTACTATTCCCTTCCACAATAGACACCAATCTCTCATCAGTGGAGGAAGGAATTATTTTAACCATATTCAGGACATCTAGGACAGTGTTACCTAAAGAGTGGCCCACAAACCAGTACTTTTCTTCCATGTTTGTAACAAGGGAACCTAAAGAACTGGAAGTGAATGATTCAAAAAGTTTTCTAGCAATTTGATAGCCCTCAATCCAAATTTGAAAATTGAGCTTGCATTTTATATACTTCTTTAAAAATCTTTTTTTCCTAATAACTTGTTTTATTTTATTCTACAAAATACCAATTCATCATAGATTAGGCTTTTTTTTTTTTTTTTTTACAATAAGCTAAAAAAATTCCTCAACTTTCAGTGATTCTCTAGTTTATACAGGAGATGCACTGCTATAACATTCATTGCTTTGGTTTGTTTTCATAGGATGACAAATGTGATATCCCCATGTCATACTTGAGGAAATGAGATGCAATGCAATGACAAAATTTCTTGCCCGAGGCTACTGCATTACTGGGATTAGATCTTCCCCTTCTCACTCTGTAATCAGACTACCAGGCTTCATCAGCTTTTCCTGTTATGATATTTTAATTAGATTCTGAGAGAGTGAGTGGAATGAGAGAAAATTATGCATGAAGAGAGAATTGCATTTTTCTACCCTTCAAAAGAAAGTGTAAATTGCATTGCCCCATATTCTTTTGACTTTAATATCATTTACTAAAACTAAAGTCCTTTGGAAGATAGTGAGAAAAAAATTTAATGCACTCAGGAAAAAATTTAATGACTTTGCACTCAGAAGAACTCTTCCATGTGTTGAACATTTTTAAAAGTTTTGGATAGCATGTAAATAGCAACCCTAGGGAAATTTAAAAGTGTCAGAGTCAGTCCTGGGAAGAGGTTTGGGTTTCTTTCCAGGCCCAGCTATGACCTAAGGAGCCAACATTGGGAATGTGGGTTCTGAGTGACTGCAACAATCCCTATCTCTGGGTGCACAGTCTCCGGAAGCAAGGAGGTCAGACACACAAGGTCCAAAGAATTTGTGAAGCAGGAAGCATGGAGAGGGGCTTGAGATGGCAGAAAGAATGAGGCCAAGGAACAGAAGATTGAAAAAAAGTGAAGAGTAGGACAGAGATCCTCTAAACTCTGTGGGAGGGCCCAGCTGCATTATAAAGAGCAGGGATCGGGGTTTCAAGATGGCGGACCAGAGGGTGGCTGCATTTCATGTTGCTCCAGGACTCAGGATTCAAAAGAGGAGATAGTAGAGACTTGGGACCAACTCAAAGCTGCTGGGTGAGTCTCTCCCATTGGGGAGGCGTCCCGGATGGGGTGGTAGCCCCGGAACGCAGGGAACTTTGTGAAGTAGAGTTGCTTGGCAAGATGCCCCTCCCCCAACTGGAGCGGTAAACACGGACAACTGGGAACATCGTAGAGGTGGCTGCTCAGCACAGCGCTTGGACTCGGAGCAACTACTGGGGCTCCAGGCGGCTGCCTGAGGAGGAGCTGCGTAGCGAGCTGTTTGGACTCAGAGCGACCGATTCCGAACACCGGGGGGCTGCCCGGAGGAAGAGGAGGAACACAGCAGGTCGCTTGGACTCGGAGGGACTACACCAGAGCTACAGGCGGTTGCCAGAGGAGGAGCTGCCTGGCGAGTTGTTTAGACTCAGAGCGACCGCTTCTGAACACCAGGGGGCTGCCTGGAGGAAGAGGAGGAACATGGCGGGTCGCTTGGTCTAGGAGTGACTGCATCAGAGCTCCGAGTGACTGCTCAGAGGAGGAGGCGAGTGGTGAGTTGTTTGGACTCAAAGTGACCGCTCCTGAACACCAGTGGCCTGCCTGGAGGAGGAGCGCAGTGGGTCGCTTGGTCTCGGAGCGACCGCTCCTGAACACCCAGGGGGATAAGCCGAGGAGGAGGAGGAACAGGGTGGGTCACTTGGACTCGGAGTGACTGCCTAGGGCTACGGGCAGTTGGCGGGAGGAGGAGATGCAAAGTGAGTTGCTTGGACTCCTAGTGACTGCGTCGGAACACCGGGCGGCTGTCAAGATGATGAAGAGGTGTGTGGCGGGTCCCTGGGACTCGGAGCTATTGTACTAGGCTACAGGTGGCGGCTCAGAGGAGGGACTGCATAGCCAGGCGATTAGGTGCAGAGCAGGGTCCCAGGACCTAGGCGGCTTCTTGGTGGAAGACTTGCACAGAGACACGCTTAGGGGCGGAGCGAAGTTTCCAGGACTGCGGGCAGATTCTCTGAGGAGAGGCAGCCTAAGGAGACTTGTCTGTGAAGGGTAAGGCTTCCAGGCCCAGGAGGTAGGTCCAGGCCCCTGGGAACGTTGCAGAGGAAGGCAGCCCAGCCCAGGCGGTAGTTGTAGATTGAGGGGAACCTCTAGGAGGGGAACTGACCAGCAAGACCTCCCCACCGGGTGAGTCTTCCCTGCCAGGTGAGGTTTTCCCACAAGGATGGTAAAACCAGAAACACAGGCCCAAACAGGCCTTGCCTCAGCCCGCAGCCTAGTTCCCCTTTGGATGACCATTGGTCAACAAGTGGAGGCACCTCTGACCACTAGCAGGGAATGTACCCCACCTGAGGGCCACCACCCCTAGAGAGGCAGCTTCCTTGTGGAACACCGCATTATCAACTTCCTCCAAGACTTCAGGCTACTGAAGGATAAGAGGGGATATACTAGCAATCTTCAGGGACATTATAAGTTAATAGAGGAAATCAGCAATATCTTAATGATCCACTGATTCCTGAACAATATGAGAAAACAAGGGAAGAAAATGCCCCAAACAAATCTAGATGTTACATCAATAAAATCCAACGACAGCATGGCAGAAGAAATGACAGAAAGGGAGTTCAGAATGTACATAATTAAAATGATCAGGGAAGCAAACGATGAGATGAAAGAGCAAATGCAGGCATTGAATGATGAGAGGAAAGAGCAAATGCAGGCATCGAATGATAGCACCAATCGACAGTTAAAAGAGCAAATACAGGAAGCAAAAGATCATTTCAATAAAGAGTTAGACATATTGAAAAAAACCAAACAGAAATCCTTGAAATGAAGGAAACAATAAACCAAATTAAGAACTCCATAGAAAGCATAACCAATAGGATAGAACACCTGGAAGACAGAACCTCAGATATTGAAGACAAAATATTTAACCTTGAAAACAAAGTTGACCAAACAGAGAAGATGGTAAGAAATCATGAACAGAATCTCCAAGAACTATGGGATATCATGAAAAGGCCAAATTTAAGAATTATTGGGATTGAGGAAGGCTTAGAGAAACAAACCAAAGGAATGAACAATCTATTCAATGAAATAATATCAGAAAATTTCCCAAATCTTGAAAATGAATTGGAAAATCAAGTTCAAGAGGCTTATAGGACTCCAAATACACAAAATTACAACAGACCCACACCAAGGCACATTATAATGAAAATACCTAACATACAAAATAAAGAGAAAATTTTAAAGGCTGTGAGAGAAAAGAACCAAATTACATTCAGGGGGAAACCAATACGGATATCAGCAGATTTTTCAATCCAGACCCTAAAAGCTAGAAGGGCCTGGAACAACATTTTTCAAGCTCTGAAAGAAAATGGATGCCAACCAAGAATCTTATACCCAGCAAAACTTACCTTCAAATTTGACGATGAAATAAAATCATTCCATGATAAAAAAAAAAGCTAAAAGAATTTACAAAAATAAAGCCAGCATTGCAAAATATTCTCAGCAAAATATTCCATGAGGAAGAGATAAAAAAACAAAGAAGCAAATCAGCAAAGGGAGGAATTATCCTAAAGGAACTGTCAAATAAAGGAGGAACCAAGTTGTGTCAAAAAATAAATTAATAAATAAAATTTAAAAAATGAACCAAATGACTGGGAATACAAATCATATCTCAATAATAACCCTGAATGTTAATTGCCTGAATTCATCAATCTAAAGACATAGACTGGCAGATTGGATTAAAAGAAAGATCCAACAATATGTTGCCTGCAAGAGATTCACCTCATAGAAAGAGATACCCATAGACTAAAGGTGAAAGGATGGGGAAAACATACCATGCACATGGACTCAGCAAAAAAGCTGGAGTATCCATCCTCATTTCAGATAATGTGGACTTCAAGCCAAAGTTAGTCAGAAGGGATAAAGAAGGACATTTCATACTACTTAAGGGAAGCATAAATCAGCAAGATATAACAATCATAAACATCTATGCCCCAGTGGCTCATCCATGTATGTCAAACAAATCCTTCTCAATTTCAGAAACCAAATAGACCATAACACAATAATACTAGGTGATTTTAACACGCCTCTCTCACCACTGGACAGATATTCCCAGATCTTCCAAACAAAAATTGAACAAAGAAACCATAGATCTCAATAACACAATCAATAATTTAGACTTAACAGACATTTATAGAATATACCATCCAACCAAGAGCGAATACACTTTCTTCTCAGCAGCACATGGATCCTTCTCTAAAATAGACCATATGTTATGCCACAAAGCTAATGTTAGCAAATACAAGAAGATAGAGACACTACCTTGTATTCTATCAGATCATAATGGATTGAAGTTAGAAATAAATGAAAGAGTAAAAAACAGAAACTACTCCAACACCTGGAGATTAAACAATATGCTATTATATGATGAATGGATAACAGAAGATATTAGGAAGGAAATTAAAAAATCTTAGAAGTAAATGAGAACAAAGAAACATCATATCAAAATCTCTGGGACACTATGAAAGCAGTACTTAGAGGAAAATTTATTTCATGGAGCACATTTAATAAAAGAAGTAAAACTCAACAAATAAACGACCTAACACTACAGCTCAATGCCCTAGAAAAAGAAGAACAGACCAGCACCAAAAGTAGTAGAAGACAGGAAATAGTGAAATTCAGAGCTGAAATCAACGAAATTGAAACAAAAAAAAAATATATAAAAAATTGACAAAATACATAGTTGGTTCTTCGAAAAAATAAACAAAATTGATAAACCTTTAACCACACTAACAAAGAGAAGACGAGAGAAAACCCAAATCACTAAAATTCGGAATGAACAAGGAAATATCACAACAGACACGATTGAAATACAAAACATAATTAGAAGCTATTTTGAAATCTATACTCCAACAAAATAGAAAATTTCGAAGACATCAACAGGTTTCTAGAGACATATGAATTGCCTAAACTGAACGAGGAGGACATACACAATTTAAATAGACCAATTTCAAGTAATGAATAGAAGAAGTCATCAAAAGCCTACCAACAAAGAAAAGTCCAGGACCAGATGGGTTCTCAGCCGAGTTCTACAAAACCTTTAAAGAAGAGCTCATCCCAATACTTCTCAAAGTATTCCATAAAATAGAAGAGGAGGGAACCCTCCCAAACTCATTCTGTGAAGCCAATATTACCCTGATTCCTAAACCAGATAGAGACACATCAAGGAAAGAAAATTTCAGAGCAATATCCTTAATGAACTTCGACACAAAAATTCTCAACAAAATTTTAGCAAATCGCATACAAAAACATATAAAAAAAGATAGTGCTCCATGATCAAGTGGGTTTCATCCCAGGGATGCAAGGTTGGTTCAACATGAGGAAATCAATAAATGTAATTCACCATATCAATAGACTTAAAGTCAAGAATCACATGATTATTTCGATAGATGCAGAAAAAGCATTTGATAAAATACAGCACCCCTTCATGCTCAAGACACTAGAAAAAATAGGGATACTGGGAACATTCCTTAACATTGTAAAGGCCATCTACGCTAAACCCATGGCTAATATCATTCTAAATGGTGAAAAACTGAAAGCATTCCCTCTAAAAACTGGAACAAGGCAGGGATGCCCTCTTTCATCATTTCTGTTCAATATCGTCCTTGAAACTCTAGACAGAGCAATTAGACAGACCAAAGAAATTAAAGGGATACGAATAGGAAAAGAAGAACTCAAACTATCCCTATTTGCTGATGATATGATGGTATACTTAGAGGAACCAAGAAATTCCACCAGAAAACTTTTAGATCTCATAAGTGAATTCAGTAAAGTAGCGGGATATAAGATCAATGCACATAAATCTAATGCATTTTTATACGTAAGTGATGAATCTTTGGAAAGAACAATTAGGAAAACTACCCCATTCACAATAGCCTCGAAAAAAATAAAATACTTGGGAATCAATCTCACAAAAGATGTGAAAGACCTCTACAATGAAAACTACAGAACACTAAAGAAAGAAATTAAAGAAAACCTTAGAAGATGGAAAGATCTCCCATGTTCTTGGATAGGAAGAATTAATATTGTCAAAATGGCCATACTACCAAAAGTGCTATACAGATTCAGTGCAATTCCAATTAAAATCCCAATGATGTACCTTAGAGAAATAGAGCAAGCAATTATGAAATTCATCTGGAAGAATAAAGAACCCAGAATAGCTAAAGCAATCCTTGGCAGAAAGAGTGAAGCAGGGGGTATCGCAATACCAGATCTTCAACTCTACTATAAAGCAATAGTAACAAAAACGGCATGGTATTGGTACCAAAATAGAAAGGTGGATCAATGGTACAGAATAGAGGACACGGACACAAACCCAAATAAATACAATTTTCTCATACTAGACAAAGGGGCCAAAAATATGCAATGGAGAAAAGATATCCTCTTCAACAAATGGTGCTGGGAGAATTGGAAATCCATATGCAACAGAATGAAACTAAATCCATATCTCTCACCATGCACGAAACTAAACTCAAAATGGATTAAGGACCTCGGAATCAGACCAGAGACCTTGCATATTATAGAAGAAAAAGTAGGTCCAGAGCTTCAATATGTCAGCTTAGGACCAGAGTTCCTCAACAGGACTCCCACAGCACAAGAAATAAAAGCAAGAATCAATAACTGGGATAGATTCAAACTAAAAAGCTTTCTCTCAGCAAAGGAAACTATCGGCAATGTGAAGAGAGAGCCTACAGAGTGGGAGAAAATCTTTGCCAATCATACTTCAGATAGAGCAGTAATCTCCAGAATCTATACAGAACTCAAAAAACTCTACACCAAGAATGCAAATAATCCAATTGACAAATGGGCTAAGGAAATGAATAGACACTTCACAGAAGAAGACCTACAAGCAATCAACAAATATATGGAAAAATGTTCAACATCTCTAATAATAAGAGAAATGCAAATCAAAACCACCCTAAGATTCCATCTCACCCCAATTAGAATGGCGATTATCAAGAATACAAGCAACGACAGGTGTTGGCGAGGATGTGGGGATAAAGGTACACTCATACATTGCTGGTGGGGCTGCAAATTAGTGCAGCCACTCTGGAAAGCAGTGTGGAGACTCCTTAGAAAACTTGGAATGGACCCACCATTTGACCCAGCTATCCCACTCCTTGGTCTATACCCAAAGGACTTAAAATCAGCATACTACAGAGATACAGCCACATCAATGTTCATAGCTGCTCAGTTCACAATAGCCAGATTGTGGAACCAACCTAGATGTCCTTCAATTGATGAATGGATAAAGAAACAGTGGTATATATATACAATGGAATATTACTCAGCCATAAAGAATGATAAAATTATGGCATTTGCAGGCAAATGGATGCAATTGGAGAATATCATGCTAAGTGAGATAAGGCAATCTCAAAAAACCAAAGGATGAATGATCTCACTAATAAGTGGATGATGACACATAATGGGGGGTGGGAGGGGTTAGTGTTAGGGTTAGAGTTAGGGTTAGGGAAGGGGGAAGAATGGAGGAAGGAAGGACTGTATAGAGGGAAAAGAGAGGTGGGATGGGTCGGGGGGAGGGAAAAAATAACAGAATGAATCAAACAACATTACCCTATGTAAATTTATGATTACACCAACGGTATGCCTTACGCCATGTACAAACAGAGAAAGAACACGTATCCCATTTGTTTACAATAAATAAATAAAGAGCAGGGATCAGGTCCACATTTGCAGCTAGCATAAAATATTTCTTAGCCTTGTCTATTTAATTGAATAGCACTTAATGAAAAATCTTGCTTTATGTATTTCTTTTTTTTTTAATTTTTGGTACCAAGGATTGAACTCAGGGTCACTCAACCACTGAGCTGCATCCCCAGCCCATTTTTGTGTTTTATTTAGAGACATTGTCTCACGGAGTTGCTTCGTGCCTCAATGTTGCTGAGGCTGGCTTTGAACTTATGATCCTCAGTCTCAGCCTCCCTAGTCACTGGGATTACAGGTGTGAGCCACTGGGCCCGGCTGTATTTCTTTTTTAGTTACTCTTCTTCTGTAATAGAAAAATAAGCTTGATTACAAGTTTATCATTCATAGGAGACTGTGAATCTTCTATAAGTTAAACATGTTAAATGTTATATAGATATCTTCTTTCTTGGAGGAAAAACACTAGAGTGTAAATTGTCTTTTTACATAACGGTATGATAGGTGTCATTTCCCCCTATAACCTAAAATGATCTGAAGGTGTAATTTCTAGAAATGTGACTTTAAAACACTTAAAAATAAGTTTTTTAAAGTTGGTACACTTCCCAACACTTAAGAACCACTTAACCATTTGTCATACTGACCACTATTGCTCACATATTCAATCAGTGAGAATATACTTAGCATCCACTGCAACGTTCTATGTCCATCACCAAGGTTTCTAAAATGATGCCTTTGATCATTCATTCATTCACTCACCAACTTGTTTAAATACTTGCTGTGCTCCAAGTATGGTGCCAGGAACTCAGGCCAGGTTCCTTTTTATAAGCCCCTAATAGACCCTTCAAGAAGAGAGGTAATTCCTAAGTTATAGTAAGGATTCAGTGAGAAAAATATCTAAAACTTCTAGCACAGACTCTAAAACAATCTGCAAATGTACATTTCCCCCCAGGAATGACAGAGTCTGCTTTTGAGCTATTTTTATGAATCTTTGTGAAGAAAAGTAAGTCTTGCTTAATGGAGAATGTCACTTCACTGATTCAAAGAAATAAGCCAAGGGGAAAACACATTAACATATTTTCTTCCACTGGAGTATGAATAGGGAATGCCTAATTAAGAAATCGCCAAAGGAAGGAAGAGTAAGAGTATTAAGGAAACAGTCGTAAGAGAATTATAAAATAAATGTGTTTTTAAAAAAACATGTGAACATCATATTTGTTTGCAGTGCTGTCTTCATGAATGTTGGCTATTTATCACTCTTGACATTTCCCCTGGAAAGCAAACCCTCATGTCAGTGATTGAGCTCAGCTATTCATTATTTTCGTGAACTCTTGGAAAGTTCAGGAAAGATTTCAGATGGAATTAGTATTGCAGTAACTCAAATCTACAAAGATAAAGCCAGCACTTCCTCTTGGAAACATATATCCATCCCTCCACATGCCCCTGAAGTCTCATGAATCTTTCAGCCAAATTTTTTTCGTAAGTGGCTGGTGATTCAAACATAAGTTAAATCTGATCCGATTTCCTTAATCAGAAAGTGAATATTTTTGTATATGTCCTTTGAAGAGGAATGAATTCAAAATTAGAAAATCAACTAAAAAAAATTAGCCATTGATGACAATGGCTTCTCTATATACCAGAGGAAAAATGCCACAATTTGTTGTTCTTTCTTTACCTAGAATAATAACTGACATTTTAAACAATTTCCTTGCTTGACTAATGCTGTCACCTAAAGCTATTCAGAGGAATTTTTCTGTCTTTTATTTTCCTAGTGCTAGCCAGTAGAACTTCCTGTGATGGTCAAAATTTTGTCCAGTGTGGCTGCCGAGTGTGTGAAATAAAGTTACTGAGCTAGTTCAACTGCAGAACTGAATGTTTAATGTATTTAGTTTTAGTTAATTTAAACATAAACTTAGTCACTTGTGCCTGGTGTCCACCATGTTGAACTGTGCAGTCCAAGACTGTGTGTATTAATTTTCGTGGGTTAAAATAGGTTTCCAAATAAATTGAAATAGATTTCCAACTAGACAATATTAAGGAAGTTGGTAATTAGAAAATCTGATTGGTAAAAAGCTGATATCTCAATATTCTATTAGATTTGAAATTTCAAAAAAAAATTCTTATAATATAATCATATGTCTGAAAGTGTCCTTTCCTTCTTTCAATCTTGATTTTATTTTGTCTTTTCTATTTTTTCTGCCTTTTTTCAAGTTGGTAGCCACAACTAAAAGCATTTTTTTTTCAGATATAAGGATTAGACTGTTCTAATTCACTGTTTCTTTGTTTTAGGAGAAACAGGGAGAGGGTGAAACGCCAAGGCCCAACCTGGACCCAGTATCCAGCGGTTCTTTGGCAGATGTGTGGAGTGCTTAAGACCACAGTGGGAGGGGCCAAAAGATGATGTCATCAAATTCCTTAGGGTGCATGTCATAGGGCATTTTGTTTGTTTAAATAATGTTACAATTAGTTTTCCCTTTTCTTCATGTTCTCATCTCATGCATTTTCAGACTAGAACTGATCTTTTTAAATGAAGGCTGAATTTGTAAAAGCATCTGAGGTGCATTTACCTATAGCAGTCTCTCTCTGCTTTCCTTTTTAACATCAAAACATATTTTAGGGGCTGGGGAAATAGCTCAGTTGGTAGAGTGCTTGCCTTGCAAGCACAAAGCCCTGGGTTCGATCCCCAGCACTGAAAAAAAAAAAAAAAAAAAAAAAAAATATATATATATATATATATATATATATATTTTAAATTGTAGGATGTGATCCTTATGCTCTTGAAGAAAGTTATTTGTTGATTAACTGACAACTCTATTTGCCAATTTGCCTTCTTCATGTGTAAAATTAACTGGAATATTTGAAATTGGGCTTTTCTGATTGATCAAAAGCAATTATTTATGGATCAACTATTATGTGCCAAGTGCCATTCTTGGTATTAGGAATATAACAGTGAACAAAATAGACAAAATTCTGCATTCTCAGAGCTTCTATTCTAAAGGAATCCTTTTTGTTTCTGCTTCTACCTATTTCCATATATCTTGCAAGAACATAAATTGCCACAATTTAATTGTGTTTTGAACACTCAAATTCTCGAGTTGCCTCAGAGCCCTCATTCTTAGAACTTCTGGTCCAGAACAGAAGTTCTCTGAATCACTTTGGAAGTCTCAATATTGGTGTTGCCCTCCCCGACTTACCCCACCATTCTGATTTATTTGTTGGCCATGAGGCTTGAGCGTCAGTATGTTTTAATCACTTGGTTTTAATCACTTCAGGTGATTGTGATATGCTGCCAGAGTTCAACACCACTAGAACCTTCTATAAAAGATTTAGGCTACAGGTTTGGATGGTATGGAACCCAGCATACATACGACAAGATATTTAAAAACCTAATGATATAAACTTGTTTTGTTTTTATTCATACTTACAAATTGGGATATGCAAAAACTAAAGAAGAAATGGAATTAAATCTTCTCATATGTTCTTCCTACTTCTTTTATCTCAAGTGTAATGTTTTATTTATCCACTCATTTATTTTGTCATTATGCATTTATTTAGCACCTACTATGCACCAGTTGTTAGAGATTCAAAGTTGAACAGAGAATGAACCCTGCCCTTTAGGAATGTGCAGTGTAGGACAGGCTTAAAATTTCTCTGCAAAGCATTATATAGTATGAATTTTTAGTTTTATGGGCCATATCATCTCTCTCACAAGTATTTAAATCTGCAGTTGTAGCAAGAAAATAACCATGGTCAGTGTTAAGTGCTACAGAGAGAGTGCCTCTCGGGAATTACGTAGTATGAATGCATTTGCAGAAAAGAAAGTGAGGACATAGAGACTATTCCCTGTCAGGAATCTGACTAGACTCTAGAAGCACAGTGGCAGCGTGGACAGCTCAAGCACTACTGGCAGGGCTATAAATTGGTAGATATTTCTCAAGGGATGTTCTGAAAACTATGTTGTAAGATCGGACCATTTAACAAAGAGTAATTCCACTTTTAGAAAATCAGATGTTCACCAGGCACAGTGGCTCACAGCAGAGGCTTTAGAGGCTGAGGCTGGAGGACAGTCAGTTCAAAACCAGTCTCCAGCAACTTATCAAAGCCCTACACAACTTAGTGAGATCCTGTCTCTAAATAAAATTACCATGGGAGGGGTGTGGGGGGGAAATAACAGAATAAATCAAAAACTATTACCCTAGGTAAATGTATGCTTACAGAAACGGTACGCCTCTACTTCATGTACAAACAGAAAAACAAGATGTATCCCATTTTTTTACAATAAAAATGAATTAAAAATAAAATAAAATAAAATTACCAAAAAGGGCTGGGGATGTGGCTCAGTGGTTAAGAATCCTTGGTACAAAAAAAAGAAAATCAGATGTTCTCACAGGAAAATAATCTGACATGCTGTATTCTATAAGGATGAGCAAAAATCCTAAAACGACAGTTTGGATAATCTAACTTCACTAACTCCAAGCAGCATGTCCTGTATATTCTTGAAATGAGTGACATGGCTCATTTAGACTTCCCTCTCCCCCCATGGCCTTGAACCAAATTTGTTTTGAGTTGACATTTTACGTGTTGGATTTTATACTAAGAAATATTGTAAAATATTGAACATTACAGAGGATATAGGGAATACTTATATACCATTATCCAGATGGAAGGGATGTTAACATCATATTATATTTGCCTGTAATTTTTAATGCATTACAAATGCCTGTTGAACCCCTTTTCTCTTTCCCCAACCCTATTCTTCTCCCTCCCTCACCACATTGCAGAAGACATTTATCTTTCCTGACCTTGTTTTTAGTACTTGCTTATGTGTAGATCCAATGTAGAATGCAATGTACAGTGTTGTTTGGTATGTTTTTAGATAGATGCTGTCTTTCAAGTCATTCTTCAGTTTGATGATTTTATTCATTACTCTCTTGGAGATTTATGGTGATGTATTTCTTTCAAAACCTCCATTCTGTTGTATTTCACTGCCCAATGTGACCTCAATTTTTAGATATATTCCTTGTTGATAGGTATCTGGATTAACTACTTATCACCCTTGTTCCTCAATTTACTTGCTTGGAAAATGGAGATGAAAGTGCCAACCTCATAGGATTAAATTGATTAATATAGATAAAGCACTATCTCAGACACTAGCCCACAGTAATCATCCAAAATTCATGCACTATTATTATCATCACTATAAGTATCCATATTATTAAGCTATTTCTAATTCTTTGCTTTTACAGATATTATGCATGTCTCCTCTCTCTGTGTGTAAGTTGCTTCAGCAAATACAACTAAAAGTTGTATTGCTGGTTAAAGGATATGTTTAGCTCTATTTTTTTATATGTTGCCGAAGTCCTCTCTTAAGAGGTGGTTCCCACTTTTCTTCTACCAGCACCACATGCAAGCCTCTGCCTCCTTGCCAGCACTTGGTGTTGTAAGACTGTCATTATTATTTATTAATTGTACACAAATGGAGTACAACTTTTCATTTCTCTGTACACAATGTAGAGTCACATAATTTGTGTAATCATACATGTACTTAGGGTAATGATGATTGTCTCATTCCATTATCTTTCCTTTCCCCTGCCCCCTCCTTACTCCTCATTTCCCTCTACACAATCCAGTGATCCTCCATTCTTCCATTATCCCCTTCCTCCCATTATGTATCATCATCCACTTACCAGAGAAAACATTCAGCTTTTGGTTTTTTGGGCTTGCCTTATTTCACTTAGTATGATATTCTCCATCTCCATTCGTTTACCTGAAAATGCCATAATTTTTTTTCTTCTTTATGACTGAGTAATATTCCATTGTACATATATATGCCACAGTTTACTTATACATTCATCTATTGAAGGGCATCTAGGTTGGTTCCACAATCTAGCTATTGTGAATTGAGCTGCTATAAACATTGATGTGACTGCGTTACTGTAGTATGCTAATTTTAAGGCCTTTGGGTACAAACTGAGGAGTGGGATAGCTGGGTCAAATGGTGGTTCCATTCCAAGCTTTCTAAGGAATCTCCAAACTGCTTTCCAGAGTAGCTGCATCAATTTGCAATCCCACCAGCAATGTATGAATATACCTTTTCCAGAAATTTTTTATGTGTCTACATACTAATCTTTTGTCTGTCGTATCTCAGATTACATTAATGGCATATTGGTTTGGTTTGGTTTTAAAATTTGAAAACATTGGCTTTATTAAAGCAATTCAGGTGCAAGATAATAAAAAAATGTAAGGGTATAGTAGTTTGTGAAAAATACAAGTCTACTATCTTCTTACCATGCCAATTTCCATATCCCAGAGGCAGTTACTGGTTTTTGCCATTTGAGCTTCTGGTTTTCCTGATTCTTTATTTTGTAACACTGAACAATATGCCAAATCCATTTACCAACATTAAACAACGTGCCGTTATTCCACAGCGTGAAGGGAAGT
The DNA here is from genome assembly GCF_902686445.1 of Sciurus carolinensis. Taxonomy (NCBI): domain Eukaryota; kingdom Metazoa; phylum Chordata; class Mammalia; order Rodentia; family Sciuridae; genus Sciurus; species Sciurus carolinensis. The sequence continues at coordinate 126,089,040 of NC_062218.1, forward strand.
AAAGCTCCGCAGTTTTCAATCCCACTTCTCATTCTCACTATCCAGCGTAGTGGCTGCCTGTGAACCCTGCAGTTTCACCAGCTCACTACCTCCCCAACAGCTGCCTGGCCGCAGAGTCTAAGCGTGGATTCATAGCACCTGTCATCCATCAACATGTCTCCATCTCTTTTATACCTTTCTGAAATTTATTGAGATCTCTTAACTTTAATAACCTCTTCTCTTAACTGTGGGTTCTTTTAACTATGGGTTATTTATTAACTTCTTTGATTTGTGCTTTATTTTACTAAGAAGCAACAATGAAAGGCAAATGTCTTTGTTCCAGACAGCAACTGTAGGTAGAAATTATCAGCTGTAGCTCTGAAACCTGTTTCTTAATAATCTATTTATTATTTTTAAAAATCTGACTATTTGTGGAACTGAAGTTATAGTCTTCTAAATTAGAAGACTAATTATGTGACTCAGATTAAACAGGGGCCAAATAAGCTTTTAGAGATGAGCATTTTAGAATGTCTTATGTGGAGAGGGACCCAGCTGAAAGAAGTTGTGTTTTCATGACAACCTATTTTGGATTTTTTAACTATGGATTGGTGTGTTAGATCCAAGGGTCTCAGTTAAGAATTTTGAACAGAAGCATATAACCAAATTAATCAGAGTAATAATTGCCTTCACATACCCTTCATTCCAACTGGGTTTGGAACTTACTGTCATTGTGGGAAAGAATAGTGGTGTTCTCTTCCCCTGCATCTGAGAGACCAAAACCAATCTTTCCTATTATGTTTCCCTGAAGTAAGGCTATGAATTTCCTTGAATGATAAATAACTTCATTGAATTTTCACTTCCTACTCAGTCTCTGTGTAAGTTAGAGGAAGAATAATAATTAAGAGAAAAGATTTCTATATACAGAAAGTAATAGCTGTGCCTTGAAAACCATGCAGTTTTGAGTTGAAGCATCCATCTTCGGCCATACTTCAGTTCTATGACCTGGTGATTGGTGCTCTCTACAGAACTAAATACTGTCTTACCTGACTGGGCCAGGTCCTCTGCTATAAACTGGAGGCTATTCTTTTCTCACACTATGGTGGGATTCTCTAAAGATAGGATATATATGTGAATACGAATAAGCTTGAAACATCTTTTAGAGTACTTGTGATAATGATGATTTAGAGGCGGAAATGTTCACTAAAACTTTAGGAACATTCACCAATATGTTCACTGTGACTATTACTGGGTACAGCGATGAAATGGAATTTATTTTCTTCTTTTAGTTTGCTGACATTTTCTACATCGGGTGTTTATTTTCTGACACGTAGTCATGCACTGGGTTAAGGTTTGGATCTTCTTGGTCCCTGTGCAACATGTTCAGAGGTGGGGCTTTGGGGGCGTGATCAGATCATGAGTGTTAAAATTTGGATATGAGGTGTTCCCCTCCTAGACTCCTTTTATCCAGACAAGTTTCCCCTTTCTCAGATACACAGGCATGGGAGCCTCTGCCACAGGTCACTCTTCATTCAGAAACAAAAGCCTTTCCTCCCCCAAAGAAGCCAAACCCACCAAATGCTTTTTATCCAAAAAGACAATGAGCACTTGACTTAGCTCCCAAACATCTAAGTGCTAAGACTAGCTCTGCTGGAGCAAAATGTATCTTTGAAAGATTTATTCATGATGGGAGCACCTAAAATTTTTATCACTAGAGAGTTGACTGAAACAACAAATGATGTTTGTATCTTGAATGATCTCCAAGGCAATGCCAAGCAAAGCACCGGAGCACATTTTATTTTTATTATGCATTAGCAACTGTATAATTTGACTCTGCCACCAGTTAGTTATTCAACGGTATTTATTGACTATCCATTACATGCAGAATGTTGTGCTAGATGTTAAGGTTCAAAATCTGAAACTAGTATCCAGGCCTCTTAGTCGTTTGACTCAGAGGAAATATCACTAAACAGGGAGACAAAACCAGGGTTCCAGCCCTGGATGTGACATGTGATCCTGAACAATGCATTTAAATTCACTCTCAAATCAGAACAATAGAAAAAAAAAATGTGGATATGAGGTGTTCCCCAAAAGCTCCTGTGTCAATTCAGGAATGTTCAAAGGTGAAACGATTGGAATGTGAGAGCCGTAACCTAATCAGTCCATCCTAGTTTGAATGGACTGACTTGGTGATATCTGCAGGCAGGGAAGGAGTGTCTGAAGAAGGTGGGTCACTGGGGGCATTCCCTGGAAGGGTTAATCTTCCCTGCAGCCCCTGCCCCATTCTCTTTTCTGTTTCCTGGATGCCATGAAAGCAGCAGCTCTCCTCCACCACACCCTGCCACCATGATGTACTGCCTCACCTTGGAGTCAGCACCTCTGAACCACGGTGCTGGGAAAACTGGAAATCCATATGTAGTAAAATGAAATTTAACTCCTGTCTCTCACCCTGCACAAAACTCAAAGTGGATCAAAGACTTAGGTATTCGACCAGAAACCCTATACCTACTTGAAGAAAATGTAAGCCCAGCAGTCCACCATGTTGGTTTAAGAACCAAATTCCTCATAGGACTCTTAAAGCACAAGAAGTAAAATCAAAAATCAGTAAATGGGATGGTATCAAATTAAAAAGCTTCTTCACAGCAAAGGAAACAATTAAGAGCTTGAAGAGAGAGCTACAGAATGGTAGAAAATCTTTGCCACCCACACTTTAAATAAGGCATTAATTTCCAGGATATATAAAGAACTCAAATAGCTTAACACCAAAAAACAAATAACCTAATCAGTAAATGAGCAAACTAAACACTTCCCAAAAGAAGAGATACAAATGGTCAAAAATATATAATATAAAAAAATGTTCACCATCACTAACAATTAGAGAAATACAAATTAAAAGTACACTGATATTTCACCTCACTCCAATCGAATGGCAATTATCAAAAATACAAGTAACAATAAATATGGGCCAGGATATGGGGAAAAGGGTATACTCGTACATGGTTGGTGGGACTGCAAGTTAGTGCAACCACACTGAAAAGCCGTATGGAGATTCCTCAGAAAATTAAGAATGGTACCACCATTTGACCCATTTATACTACTCTTTGGTATATATCCAAATGAGTTAAAATCGGCATACTATAGTGACATTGTCACATCAATGTTTATAGCAGCACAATTCATAATAGCTAAGTTATGGAACCATCAACAGATGAATGGATAAAGAAGTTGTGTGATACACACACACACACACACACACACACACATACACATATGTGGAATATTACTCAGCCATATAGAAAAATGACATTATGACATTCACAGGAAAATGGGTGGAACTAAAGGTTATCATGCTAAGTGAAATTAGTCAATCCAAAAAAAAAACCCAAAGGTTGAATATCTCTCTGATATATGTGGATGATAACGGGGGTAGGGAAGGAAGGCAGGGAATAGAAGTTCACTGGACTAGACAAAGGGGAATGAAAAGAAGGCGGGGGAATAGGAATAGGAAGGACAGTGGAATGAATCTGACGTAACTTTCCTATGTACATATATGAATACACCACAGTGAATCTCACCTTTGTGTACATCCACAAGACTGAGGTCCTAATTAGAATCAGATAAACTCCGTGTTTGTATAAATATGTCAAAATAGATTCTACTGTCCTGTATAACTAAAAAGAACAAATAGAAATTTTAAAATAAATAAACCTCTGAACCATGAGCCAAAATAAACTTTTCCTCCTCTAAGTGTTTTTTGTCAGGTATTTTGGTCACAGCAGCACAAAGCTGACTAAAACAGTGAGGCCGCTAACCTTATCAATTGACTAATTTATTGGAGTTTGTCCCTGAGTGGGCTCTTAGGAGCCAGGGCCCTATTGAAGGAAATAGGACACCAGGGCATGCCTTTGAAGGATATACCCTGTCCCCAACCTCTGTACTCTGACTCTCTCAACTTCCTGACTGCAAGAAGTTGAGAAGCTTTGCTTGGCTACACCCTCCCATGATGATCTCCACCACCCCAGGCCCTAAGTAATGGAGCTGGCTGACCTTGAACTGAAAGTCCCAAGACTGTGAACCAAAATAAATCTTTGCTCCTTTAAGTCGATTTTTCTCAGGCATTTTTTTCACATTGACAAAAATCTGACTAACACACACTGCATGATGACATTTCAGTCGACAATGGACTACATGTAAGATGAAGGTCCCATGAGATTGTATCACCTAGTGACACTGAAGCTGTCTCCATTTGTGTGAATATCCTGTATGATGTTCATAGAGTGATGAAATCACCTTTAGTAACACATGTGTCTCTCTCTGTAAGGAAAACATGCAGGCAATACACAAAAACTTTTGTTTTGAAAGCAGGTGCCTCGTGTGATAATGTTCTTGTTACTGAAATAACTCCCCACAGTACTGTTTAGTGTTGGACAATCCCAGCTTATACCTCTTCCTCGCACATCTCAATGACAACTCAGATTCAAGAGCAGGGAAAAAACCTCCATGTATGGATGGGAGGAGGAATGGCAAAGAAATATTGCAAAGGAGAGTGGTAACAGGTCACAAGTGTTATAAGTTATTGAACCCAGGGTGTTTTTGCCCCTGAGCTACATCCCAGTCCTTTTTTTTTTTTTTTTTGAGACAGATTCTCACTAAGTTGCTAAGTTGCTGAGACTGCCCTTGAACTTGTGATCCTCCTGTCTCAGCCTCCAGACTTGCCAGGATTACAGACATCCGCCACCATGTCCAGCACTGAGGACCGTGTTTACCAGCCTAACATGTTGGCTGCAATATAGGCTCTCTAAACTTACTTCTTTTGGGGGAGGGGGTGCCAGGTATTGAACCCAGGGGCATTTAACCATTGCACCACATTTCCAGGCCGTTTTTTTTTTTTTTTTTTTAATGATGGCAAGAAAACTTTATTTGGAGGAAAACTGTATTTTTAAATTTTTTTTTATTGTAAGCAAATGGGGTACAACTTGTTTCTCTGGTTGTACATGAAGTACAAGCATACCATTTGTGTAATCATACATTTACATAGGGTAATGATGTTTGATTCATTCTGTTATTTTTCCTTCCCCCATCCCTCCCTCTTTTTCCTCTATATAGTCCATACTTCCTCCATTCTTGCCTCCCTCCCACTCCCCATTATGTATCATCTTCCACTTGTCAGCAAAATCATTCGTCCTTTGGTTTTTTGGGATTGGCTTATCTCACTTAACATGATATTCTCCAATTGCATCCATTTGCCTGCAAATGCCATAATTTTATTATTATTTATGGCTGAGTAATATTCCATTGTGTATATATACCACAGTTTCTTTACCCATTCAGCTATTGAAGGGCATCTAGGTTGGTTTCACAATCTGGCTATGGTGAATTGAGCAGCTATGAACACTGATGTGGCTGCATCACTATAGTATGCTGATTTTAAGCCCTTTGGGTATAGGCCAAGGAGTGGGATAGCTGGGTCAAATGGTGGGTCCATTCCAAGTTTTCTAAGGAATCTCCACACTGCTTTCCAGAGCAGCTGCACTAATTTGCAACCCCACCAGCAATGTATGAGTGTACCTTTTTCCCCACATCCTCACCAACACCTGTTGTTGCTTGTATTTCTTGATAATCACCATTCTAATTGGGGTGAGATGGAATCTTAGGGTAGTTTTGATTAGCATTTCTCTTATTACTAGAGATGTTAAACATTTTTTCATATATCTGTTGATTGCTTGTAGATCTTCTTCTGTGAAGTGTCTGTTCATTTCCATAGCCCATTTGTTGATTGGGTTATTTATATTCTTGGTGTAGACTTTTTTGAGTTCTTTATAGATTCTGGAGATTAGCGCTCTATCTGAAGTCAGTGGCAAAGATTTTCTCCCACTCTGTAGGCTCTTTCTTCACATTGCTGATAGTTTCCTTTGCTGAGAGAAAGCTTTTTAGTTTGAATCTATTCCAGTTATTGATTCTTGCTTTTATTTCTTGTGCTTTGGGAATCATGTTAAAGAAGTCTTATCCTAAGCCGACATGTTGAAGATTTGGACCTACTTTTTCTTCTATAAGGTGCGGGGTCTCTGGTCTGATTCTGAGGTCCTTTATCTATTTTGAGTTGAGTTTTGTGCAGGGTGAGAAATAGGGGTTTAGTTTCATTCTGTTGCATATGGATTTCCAGTTTTCCCAGCATCATTTGTTGAACAGGCTGTCTTTTCTCCATTGCATGTTTTTGGCACGTTTATCTAGTATGAGAAAATTATATTTATTTGGGTTTGTCTCTGTGTCCTCTATTCTGTACTATTGATCTACCTGTCTATTTTGGTGCCAATACCATGCTGTTTTTGTTACTAATGCTTTGTAGTATAGTTGAAGTTCTGGTATTGTGATACCCCTGCTTCACTCTTCCTGCTAAGGATTGCTTTAGCTATTCTGGGTCTCTTACTTTTCCAAATAAATTTCATGATTGCTTGCTCTATTTCTGTGAGGTACGTCATTGGGATTTTAATTGGAATTGCATTGAATCTGTATAGCACTTTTGGTAGTATGGCCATTTTGACGATATTAATTCTGCCTATCCGAGAGCATGGGAGACCTTTTCATCTTCTAAGGTTTTCTTTAATTTCTTTCTTTAGTATTCTGTAGTTCTCACTGTAGAGGTCTTTCACCTCTTTTGTTAGATTGATTCCCAAGTATTTTATTTAATTTTTTGGAGGCTATTGTGAATGGGGTAGTTTCCCTAAATTCTCTTTCTGAGGATTCATTACTTATGAATAAAAATGGATTTGATTTATGAGCATTGATCTTATATCCTGCCACTTTACTGAATTCATTTATGAGTTCTAGAAGTTTTCTGGTGGAATTTCCCAACTCCTCTAAATATAGAATCATGTCATCAGCAAATAGGATAGTATGAGTTCTTCTTTGCCTATTCATATCCCTTTAATTTCTTCGGTCTAATTGCTCTGGCTAGAGTTTCAAGGAGGATGTTGAATAGAAGTGGTGAAAGAGGGCATCCCTGTCTTGTTCCAGTTTTTAGGGGGAATGCTTTCAGTTTTTCACCATTTAGAATGATACTGGCCATGGGCTTTACAATGTTGAGGAATGTTCCTACTATCCCTATTTTTTCTAGTGTTTTGAGCAAGAAGGGGTGCTGTATTTTATCAAATGCTTTTTCTGCATCTATCGAAATAATCATGTGATTCTTGACTTTAAGTCTGTTGATATGGTGAATTACATTTATTGATTTCCAAATGTTGAACCAACCTTGCATCCCTGGGATAAAACCCACTTGATCGTGTTGCAGTATCTTTTTAATATGTTTTTGTGTGTGATTTGCTAAAATTTTGTTGAGAATTTTTGCATCACTGTTCATTAGGGATATTGGTCTGAATTTTTCTTTCCTAAATGTGTCTCTGGTTTAGGTATCAGGGTGATATTGGCTTCATAGAATGAGTTTGGGAGAGTTCCCTCCTATTTCATGGAATACTTTGAGGAGTATTGGAATGAGCTCTTCTTTAAAGGTTTTATAGAACTCGGCTGAGAACCCATCTGGTCCCGGGCTTTTCTTTGTTGGTAGGCTTTTGATGACTTCTTCTATTTCATTGCTTGAAATTGATCTATTTAAATTGTGTATGTCCTCCTGATTCAGTTTGGGTAAATCATATGTCTCTAGAAACCTGTTGATTCTTCAAGATTTTCTGTTTGTTGGAGTATAGATTTTCAAAATAGCTTCTAATTATGTTTTGTATTTCAATAGTGTCTGTCGTGATCTTTCCTTCTTCATCCCGCATTTTAGTAATTTGCATTTTCTCTCTCTTCTTTGTTAGTGCGGCAAAGGGTTTATCAATTTCGTTTATTTTTTCAAAGAACCAACTATTTATTTTGTCAATTTTTTCTTTTGTTTCAATTTCATCGATTTCAGCTCTGATTTTAACTATTTCCTGTCTTTTACTACTTTTGGTGTTGATCTGTTCTTCTTTTTCTAGGGCTTTGAGCTGTAGTGTTATTTGTTGATTTTTTTTTCTTCTTTTATTGAATGTGCTTCATGAAATAAATTTTCCTCTACTGCTTTTGTAGTGTCCCAAAGATTTCGATATGTTGTATCTTTGTTCTCATTTACCTCTAAGAATTTTTTTATTTCCCTCCTGATGTCTTCTGTTACCCATTCATCATATAATAGCATATTATTTAATCTCCAGGTGTTGGAGTAGTTTCTGCTTTTTACTCTGTCATTTATTTCCAATTTCAATCCATTATGATCTGATAGAATACAAGGTAGTATCTCTGTCTTCTTGTATTTGCTAACAGTAGCTTTGTCACATAATATATGGTCTATTTTAGAGAAGGATCCATGTGCTACTGAGAAGAAAGTGTATTCATTCTTTTTGGATGGTATATTCTATATATGTCCGTTAAGTCTAAATTATCAATTGTGTTATTGAGATCTATGGTTTCTTTGTTCAATTTTTGTTCGGAAGATCTGTACAGTGGTTAGAGAGGTGTGTTAAAGTCACCTAGTATTATTGTGTTGTGGTCTATTTGGTTCCTGGAATTGAGAAGGATTTGTTTGATATACATGAGTGAGCCACTGTTTGGGACATAGATATTTATGATTGTTATGTCTTGCTGATTTATGCTTCCCTTAAGCAGTATGAAGTGTCCTTCTTTATCCCTTCTTTATCCATTCTGACTAACTTTGGCTTGAAGTTCACTGTCGCCGACCAGCGGGACACAAAGTGAAACACGCACCACCCTCTACTTGCTTGGATGGAAAGGACCTTTATTACAGGAAGAACACTCACTTAACAAACCAATCAGAAACTTGTTGCCAAGGGGAAGTAGGTCTTGGAATATTACTGTTGGTAGCTTAGGCATGGTCTGACAGGGATAGCCAGTGTGCTCATCTTCCTGTTTACAGCGAGAGACAAACTACACGCCCACTGGTGCTATGCCAGCCGCCATCTCAGCTTGGTCTTAGCTTGGTCTTTGTGGCGCGTCCCCGGGCGTCATCCGCCACATCTTCCCCTTTCTGTTTATTAAAGAGACCGTGCCTGTCTTAGGTTGTCCAGGACGGAGCCACATCCTTACCCGTCACCGGGTATTGAAGTCTAAATCCTTCAATCCCTGTCTTAGGTTGGTATGGGCTCCTCCCGAATCTTACCCGTCATTGACTACCGGTCTAGCATATTTAGCCAGACTCGAGGGGAGGTTCCCACATCTATAGCGACCAGAGCTTGACGAATGATAGCTGTCTCTCTTTGTTGATGTCTATGTATCTTGTATAAACACCAGATACACAGGATAGATATAACACACAATAGACCACCAAGGGACAAAAATCCAAACCAACCTTTTCCCCATTGGACAACAGACTGAACAAAGGAAGCTAATTGGCGTACAGAGGCCACCTCCACTCGGGTACTGTTAATAGCAAAATTTTGAGATCTTAGGATAAATGTAAGGTTGCCAAACTTAGAGTTCCAGGTTCCATTAAGATACATGGATAGACTTTTGGATAGACTAGTAGCCAAACTTAAGTTTTGATATTCTACAGAAGTTATACACATGACAGATAAATGATGAACACATCCCACTGACATCAAATGAGTAATGATGTCTAATTGTTCTTGTATTGAGTCCACTTTCTGGTTGACCAACAGAATTCCAGCTCGCAGCTGTTGATTGATCTCTGATTGAACAGTCAAGGCAGAGGTGGTGTGTTCTGACAAGCTATTGACTGCTTCTGCAGTAGGAATTATGGTGGCCAAGGCAGCGGCAGCTGTGGCGGCAGCAGCAGGAGAGACAGCAATTGCAGTTACTATAGCAGTGGTGATGCCAAAGTCTCTCTTGGATCTGAGTAGAACAGACAGCTCATCCTCTTGGGTTTGTACTGGCATAGGAAGGTAGGTAGGATGCGCATCATGACAGCTACGGGGAAATCAGTTGCATTCCAACATTCTGTAAGAAAACAAGAACTTTCTGGACAAGTAAGGTGGCTACCATGAGTAGTAGCATTGGATACAAGGAACATGAAGGGAGGCCTGACACATACAGGTGTAGGAGGGAAGGCATTTTCCTTAGTACAATTTTGTACTTGGACTGTAGATTCAAAGGTAGCAGACATATTTTGTATATACGTGCAATTCTTTAAAACTCCTCCTAGAATCATAGATAAGGCTGAAATATCTGCACACACACCAAATGAATTGCAGAGGAGCCAAACATCAAAAGGATCTGGAGTGATAAATTGTGTGGGGTTTTGGTTAGTAAAGTTATATCCCTGGAGAGTCTCATTTTTATAAGTAAGAATATTAGGAGAAAAGGTGAAGGAATGTACTTGATCAATAAACACAGGTGGGGTTCTTGATTGACATCCAGCAGCCCTCAGAATCAAGATTTTAAAAATTTAAAATGAACAAGGCAACAGATAATTTGTCTTTTGGGGATCTGTATGATGCCCCTATTCCCCCTTTTTGTTTATAAAACATGTTTTTAAGTGTTAAATGGGCACGCTCAACAATGCTTTGTCCATTAGGATTATAGGGAATTCCTGTGACATGTTGAATACCAAAGGTGGAACAAAATTGTTTAAAGCCCTGGGATGTATATCCAGGACCATTATCTATTTTAATTTGTAACAACAAACAGTAACCAAGCAAATAAAAGCAATAAAAATACTAACACAACTAATACTCTAAACACATTCATTTACTATAGGACGTTCTTTGCTGTCTCTCGGGACAACCTTCTGTTAAGTTCCCTCACTAGGGGAGCCTTCCGTTAAACCTTTTATGCTGTCTCTTGGGACAGCCTTCTGTTAAACCTTAAGGCCACTGTTTCCTCAAATAGGGAAACCTTCTAGTTAATTACGCTAGCGAAACTGTCTTTTATTTACCTTATCCTTGTGGTGCTGATTCTCCTGGCTCTGAAGCAGCAAGGGAAGACCAGCTTGAATCTGAAGTGCCAGTCACTTGGGTGTGAGCAGCCACTTCTTCTGGGAGCCCCTTTACCTTCCTCAGGGAGACCTGGAGTATTCTGCTCTCCATTTGAGAAGGAACTGTTCTTCCTTCTGACCCTGAACTGCTGGATGGAAGGTGAAGCCGCTCCAAGCTCAAGGCACTGCCCCGGATGCCAGAGCTGCTGCAATCCCAGACAAGTGCCCAACAGGCAAAGTGGTGAAGTCCACTCCACCCGAAGACCCGCCCCCCCCCAACAGTCACCGCTTCAACCAGGGGAGAGAGGCCTCCCAGAGTCCCCGAAAACACCTGGCTCACTCTGGAGGTCCAAACCATAGTGCCCTCCCCGGAGTCCACTGCCGAAAAGTCCTCCCGACCCCGACAAAGGACGATGCTCTCTATGTGGGGCCCAGCATCACTCTCTGGCCAGTGGTCACCCACAGTAGCTGTGCTCCCAACTCGGGGGGCCCAGCCGAAGCGTCCCAGCGGTGTCGCGGCACCTGGCGCGGGGGCAGTGTGGCTGGGGCCGAGGGGCGTGGGCTAATGGCGCTTCTGGGGTGGCGGCGGCGGGGCCTCGCGCTCCTGGCCTCGGTCAGGCGGCCGGCTGGCCGTACGCTGGACAGGAGCTCTAGGCAGGCCGGGGAGGGAGGCTGACCCAGCGTCCAGGGGGCCACCAGCAGCAGCAGCAGATACAGCAGGAGCAGCGGCGGCGGCCACCGCGAGGCAAGCGGTGAGGCCATGGTGGTGGCGCCCGCCCACACGCACATGCCCAGCACGCTGGGAGGGCACGGGGCGGCCTCTGCCATGCCAGCCGGGGGAAGTGAACGGAGTGAGGCTGCCAGCGCGCTCCCCGCCTGAAAAGTTGTGGGAGCCAAGGGAGGGCGACCGGGCGGGCAGGCGCTCAGCTCAGAGGCCCGGAGCCTGCGCTGTCCCGAGTCCAAGGCCTATGGCTCCATCATCCACAAGTGGGAGGACTGCGGGAAGGAGTTCACGCACACGGAGAACTTCAAGCAGCACATCCGCATCCACACGGGGAGAAGCCGTTCTGGAGCGGGGAGTGCAGCAAGGCCTTCTCTGACCCCAACGCGTGCAAGGCGCCCGAGAAGACACACAGCCCCCTGAAGCCCTACAGCTGCGAGGAGTGTGGCAAGAGCTACCAGCTCATCAGCCTGCTGAACCTGCACAAGAAGCAGCTCTCGGGCGAGGTGCGCTACCACTGCGAGGACTGCGGCAAGCTCTTCACCACCTCCAGCAAGCTCAAGGGCACCAGCTGGTGCACAGCAGGGAGAAGCCCTACCAGTGCGACTACTGTGGCCACTCCTTCTCTGACCCCACGTCCAAGATGCACCACCTGGAGACCCACGACACTGACAAGGAGCACAAGTGCCCTCACTGCGACAAGAAGTTCAACCAGGTGGGGAACCTGAAGGCGCATCTGAAGATCCACTTCCCCCTACATTCCCTTTCCTTTCCCCGTTCGTTCCCCAGCCCCGTACGGGCCACCAAATGTCACCCACCAGCGGGACACAAAGTGAAATACGCACCACACTCTAGTTGCTTGGACGGAAAGGACCTTTATTACAGGAAGAACACTCACTTATATACAGTTAACAAACCAATCAGAAACTTGTTGCCAAGGGGAAGTAGGTCTTGCAATATTACTGTTGGTAGCTTAGGCATGGTCTGACAGGGATAGCCAGTGTGCTCATCTTCCTGTTTACAGCGAGAGACAAATTACACGCCCACTGGCACTGTGCCAGCGCCATCTTAGCTTGGTCTTAGCTTAGTCTTTGTGGCCCGACCCTGGGCATCGCCCTCTGCAGTCCACATTATCTGAAATGAGGATGGATACTCCAGCTTTTTTGCTGAGTCCATGTGCATAGTATGTTTTTTCCCATCCTTTCACCTTTAGTCGGTGGGTATCTCTTTCTATGAGATGAGTCTCCTGAAGGCAGCATATTGTTGGGTCTTTCTTTGTAATCCAATCTGCCAGTCTATGTCTTTTGATTGATGAGTTCAGGCTATTAACATTCAGGGTTATTTTTGAGATATGATTTGTATTCCCAGTCATTTGGATTATTTTTGTTTTTTAACATGACTTGGTTTCTCCTTTATTTGGCTATTCCTTTAGGGTAGTTCCTCCATTTGCTGTTCTTTTTTTTAATTTATTTTTTTTTTATTGTAAACAAATGGGATACATGTTGTTTCTCTGTTTGTACATGGCATAAAGGCATACCATTTGTGTAATCATAAATTTACATAGGGTAATGTTGTTTGATTCATTCTGTTATTTTTTCCCTTCCCCCCGACCCCTCCCACCCCTCTTTTCCCTCTGTACAGTCCTTCCTTCCTCCATTCTTGCCCCCTTCCCTAACCCTAACTCTAACCCTAACACTAACCCCTCCCACCCCCCATTTTGTGTCTTCATCCACTTATTAGTGATATCATTCGTCCTTTGCTTTTTCGAGATTGGCTTATCTCACCTAGCATGATATTCTCCAATTTCATCCATTTGCCTGCAAATGCCATAATTTTATCATTCTTTATGGCTGAGTAATATTCCATTGTATATATATACCACTGTTTCTTTATCCATTCATCAATTGAAGGACATCTAAGTTGGTTCCACAATCTGGCTATTGTGAACTGAGCAGCTATGAACATTGATGTGGCTGTATCTCTGTAGTATGCTGATTTTAAGTCCTTTGGGTATAGGCCAAGGAGTGGGATAGCTGGGTCAAATGGTGGGTCCATTCCAAGTTTTCTAAGGAGTCTCCACACTGCTTTCCAGAGTGGCTGCACTAATTTGCAGCCCCACCAGCAATGTATGAGCATACCTTTCTCCCCACATCCTCGCCAACACCTGTTGTTGCTTGTATTCTTGATAATCGCCATTCTAATTGGGGTGAGATGGAATCTTAGGGTGGTTTTGATTTGCATTTCTCTTATTACTAGAGATGTTGAACATTTTTCCATATGTTTGTTGATTGCTTGTAGATCTTCTTCTGTGAAGTATCTATTCATTTCCTTAGCCCATTTGTCAATTGGATTATTTGCATTCTTGGTGTAGAGTTTTTTGAGTTCTTTATAGATTCTGGAGATTAGCGCTCTATCTGAAGTATGATTGGCAAAGATTTTCTCCCACTCTGTAGGCTCTTTCTTCGCATTGCTGATAGTTTCCTTTGCTGAGAGAAAGCTTTTTAGTTTGAATCTATCCCAGTTATTGATTCTTGCTTTTATTTCTTGTGCTATGGGAGTCCTGTTGAGGAAGTCTGGTCCTAAGTCGACATGTTGAAGCTCTAGACCTACTTTTTCTTCTATAAGATGCAAGGTCTCTGGTCTGATTCCGAGGTCCTTAATCCATTTTGAGTTTAGTTTCATGCATGGTGCGAGATATGGGTTTAGTTTCATTCTGTTGCATATGGATTTCCAATTATCCCAGCACCATTTGTTGAAGAGGCTATCTTTTCTCCATTGCATGTTTTTGGCCCCTTTGTCTAGTATGAGAAAATTGTATTTATTTGGGTTTGTGTCCGTGTCCTCTATTCTGTACCATTGATCTACCATTCTGTTTTAGTACCAATACCATGCCGTTTTTGTTACTATTGCTTTGTAGTAGAGTTGAAGATCTGGTATTGCGATACCCCCTGCTTCACTCTTTCTGCTAAGGATTGCTTTAGCTATTCTGGGTTTCTTATTCTTCCAGATGAATTTCATAATTGCTTGCTCTATTTCTGTGAGGTACGTCATTGGGATTTTAATTGGAATTGCATTGAATCTGTATAGCACTTTTGGTAGTATGGCCATTTTGACAATATTAATTCTTCCTATCCAAGAACATGGGCGATCTTTCCATCTTCTAAGGTTTTCTTTAATTTCTTTCTTCAGTGTTCTGTAGTTCTCATTGTAGAGGTCTTTCACCTCTTTTGTGAGATTGATTCCCAAGTATTTTATTTTTTTTGAGGCTATTGTGAATGGGGTAGTTTTCCTAATTATTCTTTCCAAAGATTCATCACTTATGTATAAAAATGCGTTAGATTTATGTGCATTAATCTTATATCCCGCTACTTTACTGAATTCACTTATGAGTTCTAAAAGTTTTCTGGTGGAATTTCCTGGTTCCTCTAAGTATATAATCATATCATCAACAAATAGGGACAGTTTGAGTTCTTCTTTTCCTATTCGTATCCCTTTAATTTCTTTGGTCTGTCTAATTGCTCTGGCTAGAGTTTCAAGGACAATATTGAATAGAAGTGATGAAAGAGAGCATCCCTGTCTTGTTCCAGTTTTTAGGGGGAATGCTTTCAGTTTTTCACCATTTAGAATGATATTGGCCATTGGCTTAGCATAGATGGCCTTTACAATGTTAAGGAATGTTTCCACTATCCCTATTTTTTCTAGTGTTTTGAGCATGAAGGGGTGCTGTATTTTATCAAATGCTTTTTCTGCATCTATTGAAATAATCATGTGATTCTTGACTTTAAGTCTATCGATATGGTGAATTACATTTATTGATTTCCTGATGTTGAACCAACCTTGCATCCCTGGGATGAAACCCACTTGATCATGGTGCACTATCCTTTTAATATGTTTTTGTGTGTGATTTGCTAAAATTTTGTTGAGAATTTTTGCGTTGATGTTCATTAAGGATATTGGTCTGAAATTTTCTGTCCTCGATGTGTCTCTATCTGGTTTAGGAATCAGGGTAATATTGGCTCCATAGAATGAGTTTGGGAGGGTTCCCTCCTCTTCTATTTTATGGAATACTTTGAGAAGTATTGGAATGAGCTCTTCTTTAAAGGTTTTCTAGAACTCGGCTGAGAACCCATCTGGTCCCGGGCTTTTCTTTGTTGATAGGCTTTTGATGACTTCTTCTATTCATTACTTGAAATTGGTCTATTTAAATTGTGTATGTCCTCCTCATTCAGTTTAGGCAATTCATATGTCTCTAGAAACCTGTTGATGTCTTCAAAATTTTCTATTTTGTTGAAGTATAGATTTTCAAAATAGCTTCTAATTATGTTTTATATTTCAGTCGTGTCTGTTGTGATATTTCCTTGTTCATTCCGAATTTTAGTGATTTGGGTTTTCTCTTGTCTTCTCTTTGTAGTGTGGCTAAAGGTTTATCAATTTTGTTTATTTTTTCGAAGAACCAACTATTTATTTTGTCAATTTTTTGTATTTTTTTTGTTCCAATTTCATTGATTTCAGCTCTGAGTTTAACTATTTCCTGTTTTCTACTACCTTTGGTATTGGTCTGTTCTTTTTCTAGGGCATTGAGCTGTAGTGTTAGGTCGTTTATTTGTTGAGTTTTACTTCTTTTATTGAATGTGCTCCATGAAATAAATTTTCCTCTACTCCTTTCATAGTGTCCCAAAGATTTCGATATGTTGTATCTTTTTTCTTGTTTACCATTCCATTCTTCAGATTTGGGGAATTTTCTGATATTATTTCATTGAATAGATTGTTCATTCCTTTGGTTTGTTTCTCTAAGCCTTCCTCAATCCCAGTAATTCTTAAATTTGGCCTTTTCATGATATCCCATACTTCTTGGAGATTTTGTTCATGATTTCTTACCATCTTCTCTGTTTGGTCAACTTTGTTTTCAAGGTTAAATATTTTTTCTTCAATATCTGAGGTTCTGTCTTCCAGGTATTCTATCCTATTGGTTATGCTTTCTATGGAGTTCTTAATTTGGTTTATTGTTTCCTTCATTTCAAGGATTTATGTTTGGTTTTTTTCAATATCTCTAACTCTTTATTGAAATGATCTTTCGCTTCCTGCATTTACTCTTTTAACTGTCGATTGGTGCGATCATTCAATGCCTGCATTTGCTCTTTCATCTCATCGTTTGCTTCCCTGATCATTTTAATTATGTACATTCTGAACTCCCTTTCTGTCATTTCTTCTGCCATGTTGTCGTTGGATTTTATTGATGTAACATCTAGATTTGTTTGGGGCATTTTCTTCCCTTGTTTTCTCATATTTTCAGGTATCAGTAGACCGCTAAGATATTGCAGATTTCCTCTATTGACTTATAATATCCCTGAAGATTGCTAGTATATCCCCTCTTATCCTTCAGTAGCCTGAAGTCTTGGAGGAAGATCATAATGCGGTGTTCCACGAGGAAGCTGCCTCTCTAGGGGTGGTGGCCTTCAGGTAGGGTATATTCCCTGCTAGTGGGCAGAGGTGCCTCCACTTGTTGACCAATAGTCATCCAAAAGGGAACTAGGCTGCGGGCTGAGGCAAGACCTGTTTGGGCCTGTGTCTCTGCTTTTGCCATCCTTGTAGGAAAACTTCACCCGGCAGGGAAGACTCTCCCAGTGGGGAGGTCTTGCTGGTCAGTTCCCCTCCTAGCGGTTCCCCTCAATCTACAACTACCGCCTGGGCTGGGCTGCCTTCCTCTGCAATGTTCCCAGGGGCCCAGACCTACCTCATGGGCCTGGGAGCCTCACCCTTCGCAGACGAGTCTCCTTAGGCCGCCTCTCCTCAGAGAATCTGCCTGCAGTCCTGGAACCTTCACTTCGCCCCTAATCGTGTCTCTGTGCGAATCTTCCACCAAGAAATTGCCTAGATCCTGGGACCCTGCTCTGCACCTAATCACCTGGCTATGCAGCCCCTCCTCTGAGCCGCCACCTGGAGCCCCGTACAGTTGCTCCGAGCCCCAGCGACCCGCTGCACACCTCTTCCTCCGGACAGCTGCCTGGTGTTCTGGTGCGGTCACTAGGAGTCCAAGCAACTCACTGCACGCTTCCTCCTCCCGCCAACCTCCTGTAGCCCTGGGCAGTCACTCCGAGTCCAAGTGACCCGCCCCATTCCTCCCCCTCCTCCGGGTAGCCCCCCAGGTGTTCAGGAGCGGTTGCTCTGAGTTCAAGCGACCCGCCGCATGCCTGCTCCTGGCAGCCGCCCGGAGCTCTGGTGCGGCCGCTCTGAGACCAAGTGACAATCGCACTCCTCCTCTGGGCAGACCCCCAGTGTTCAGGAGTGGTTGCTCTGAGTCCAAACAGCTTGCCGCGCAGCTCTTCCTCCGGGCAGCCGCTGGAACCCTGGCAGGTTGCCCCGAAACCAAGCGTTGTGCTGAGTGACCTCCTCTACAAAGCTCCCAGTTTTCCGTGTTCACTGTTCCAGCGGAGGGAGGGGTATCTTGCCGCCTGGGCTTGGCAGTCTTCCTCTGCAATGTTCCCAGGGGCCTGGACCTACCTCCTGGGACTGGGAGCCTTACCCTTCGCAGACGAGTCTCCTTAGGCTGCCTCTCCTCAGAGAAGCTGCCCACAGTCCTGGAACCTTCGCTCCGCCCCTCAGCTTGTCTCTGCAGCTCTTCCACCGGAAGCCACCTAGGTCCGGGGACCCTGCTCTGCACCTAATCGCCTGGCTATGCGGCTCCTCCTCTGGGCAGCCACTGAAGCCCAGCAGGTTTCTCCGAAACCAAGCACTGTGCTGAGCGGCCTCCTCTACGATGATGCTCCCAGTTGTCCGTGTTCACTGCTTCAGCGGGGGGAGGGGTGTCTCGCCGGGCAACTCTACTTCACAAAGTTCCCTGCGTTCCGGGACTACCGCCCCATCCGGGACGCCTCCCCAATGGGAGAGACTCACCTGGCGGCTTTGAGTTGGTCCCAAGTCTCTCACTATCTCCTCTTTTGAATCCTGAGTCCTGGAGCAACATGAAATGCAGCCACCCTCTAGACCGCCATCTTGAAACACCTCCCCCATTTGCTGTTTTACATCATTGTTTTTCATCTCTTCCTAATTGAATATTTTGCTGAGAATGTTCTGTAGTGCTGGTTTTCTATTTGTAAATTCTTTTAGCTGTTGTTTATCATGGAAGGCCTTATTTCATCGTCAAATCTGAAGGTAAGTTTTGCTGGGTATAAGATTCTTGGTTGGCATCCATTTTCTTTCAGAGCTTGAAAAATGTTGTTCCAGGCCCTTCTAGCTTTTAGGATCTGGGTTGAAATATCTGCTGATATCCGTATTGGTTTCCCTCTGAATGTAATTTGATTTTTTTCTCTCGCAGCCTTTAAAATTCTGTCTTTATTTTGTATGTTAGGTATTTTCATAATAATGTGCCTTGGTGTGGATCTGTTGTAATTTTTTATATGTGGAGTTCTATAAGCCTCTTGTACTTGATTTTCCATTTCATTCTTCAGATTTGGGAAATTTTCTGATATTATTTCATTGAATAGATTGTTCATTCCTTGGGTTTGTTTGTCTAAGCCTTCCTCAATCCCGATAATTCTTAAATTTGGCCGTTTCATGATATCCCATAGTTCTTGTAGATTCTGTTCATGATTTCTTACCATCTTCTCTGTTTGGTCAACTTTGTTTTCAAGGTTAAATATTTTATCTTCAATGTCTGAGGTTCTGTCTTCCAGGTGTTCTATCCTATTGGTTATGCTTTCTATGGAGTTCTTAATTTGGTGTATTGTTTCCTTCATTTCAAGGATTTCCATTTGTTTTTTTCCAGAATCTCTATCTCTTTATTAAAATGATCTTTCGCTTCCTGCATTTGCTCTTTTAACTGTTGAGTGGTGTGATCATTCAATGCCTACATTTGCTGTCTCATTGTTTGCTTCTCTGATCATTTTAATTATGTACATTCTGAACTCCCTTTCTGACATTTCTTTTGCCACGCTGTCATTGGATTTTGTTGATGTAGCATCTAGGTTTGTTCGGGACATTTTCTTCCCTTGTTTTCTCATGTTGCTCAGGTATCTTTCCCTCTAGTAGTGAAAATCTGAGATATTGCAGTTTTCCCCCTATTGACTTATAGTGTCCCTGTAGATTTCCAATAAATCACTTCCTAGCCTTCAGTGGCCTGAAGTCTTGGAGGAACTTGATAATTCAGTTATCCACAAAGGAAGCTGCCCCTCTAGGGGTGGTGGCCTCCAGGTGGGGTATGTTCCCTGCTAGTGGGCAGAGGCGCCTCCACGTGTTGACCGATGGTCAGCCAAAGGGGGACTAGACTGCGGGCTGCGGCCCGACTGGTCTGGGCCTGGGTCTCTGGTTCTGTCGCCCTGGTGGGGAAGCCTTGCCTGGTGGGGAAGCCTCACTGGGCAACTCTCCTCTGCGATGTTCCAGCGGTCCCGGTTCACTGCCCCAGCAGGGAAGTCTCCCAGGCCTTTTTATTTTTTATTTTGAGACAGGATCTTGCTAAATTACTTAGGGCCTGGCTAAACTACTGAAGATTGGCTTAGAATTTGCAATCTTCCTGCCTCAGCCTCCCAAACTGCTGGGATTACAGGCATGTGTCACCATGCCTGGCTCTAGACTTGCTTCTTAAAATCAAGGAGAGCTTTTGGAAAGTTTTTTTCTCTCGTGTAACTTTTTTTTTTTCATCATTTTGATAACAAAATTTAACTTAATATTTTCATTCATGCTTAACATAGAAAAATATATAAATGAATAGGCTTTCAGGTTTACATAGAAGTATTGCTAACTGATTGCCTGTGATAATCAAGCTCCTAATATTAGTGCTATCCCTCATTGTGCTCACATGGTAAAATTTAGGTATCATTGACATTCAAAACCCTGGACTGTGGAAGAGAGAGTGAGTACTTTGGAATGAGATGGGCATGGTTTAGATTCCTGGCTCTGTCACATATTCCTGTGACTCTTTCAGCCTTTGGATCTTAATCTGTGAAATGGGATAGTAGCACTTTCCCTCTAAACTTGTTTGTTGTTATTGTTTGTTTCTCCATACTAAAAGAATTTCAGTTCAATTTCCTTTTTAAAAACTGGTACTAGCTGGGTACAGTGGCTCACCCTTATAATCCCAGGGGATGGGGGGTTAGGGTGTTGAGGCAGGAGAATTGCAAGTTCAAAGCCAACCTCAGCAACATAATGAGGCCCTGTCTCAAAATAAAAAAATACAAAGAACTAGGGGTTAAGCACCCCTGGGTTCAATTCCCAGTACCAAAAAAACAAAAAAACAAAAAACAAAAAAAAAAAAAAAACACCTGGTACTACTATTCAGAGATTACAATCTGACCTCATTTAGCATAGTGCAGTGCATTTTGGTTCTGATCTTTCATATTAACCTCTCATTGGCCCACTCTTTTTACTGAATGATGCATTCTGACACATTGTACTTTGAGTTGGCATTTCTAGAAACCAATTCATCTTTCTGAGCTGCTTTTTTTTTTATATACAATGGGATTTTTCAAGCCTGGACAGAATGGGTTCCTCCCCAAGGAACCCAATGTAGTAAGTGGGCCCCAGGCAGGGGAGAAGGAGGGCCTGTGTGGACAGGACAGACTGTCCCACTTAGCGATGCAGTCAGTTCAGTTCAGTGGGTGTTTTATCCCCCTGAGAAGTTCATGCTTCATTACAAAAGCCTTAATCATGAAACCAGGAAACTGTAAAAGATCTATGATCAATAATTATAAAATAGTCATAATAATGAATACTATTTATTATTTAATATGTGCCAAGACCTATGTTAAGTGCTTTACATGCATTATCTCATTTATCTTGAAAATAATCCTGTGAGATGGGTACTATTATTAGCCCCATGTTAAAAACCTAAAATGACCTTTTGATTTATGAAAGTATACACTACTACCACTACCACAGAATTTTATAAAATACTGGCAAAAATGAGAACATGAAAAACACCATATTCTTTTCTTTAGGCGTTATTGACATCTTACTATATGACCCTCTGAAATTTAGAAAGCATTTTTTACTTCTGACCAAGTTTAATTTTTAAAATTGTTGTCTAAAAATTTTAAAAAGAAGTTCTTTTTTTATTTTACTTGTTTTGTTCTGTGATACTAGGTATTGAACCCAGAGGCACTGTACCACTAAGCTACATCCCCACCTCTTTTTAATTTCTTTTTATTTTGTATTTTGAGGCAGGATCTTACTAAGTTGACTGGGCTGGTCTCAAACTTGAAATCCTTCTGCTTCAACCTCCCCAGCCACTAGGATTACAGGAGTGTATGTGCCCAGTACAAATTCTTATTTTAGAAAACATTGTGTGCACCCTGTACCCAAAGACAAATTTGTGCACCTTCTTTGTTTGCGTTTCTGCTTTAGTAATTAAAACCATCCCTAAATCTTGCATGAATCCAGCTGAATATCAGGCAGGTTATATATAGGGTAGGGCAAAAAAAAGACAAGTATATGAAAACAGTAAAGGAAAAAAAAAAAACACCTTATTTTGGTGTGTCAATTATTACAAAATCTCAGCTAAATAATTAATCTTAATAGGTGTGAACACTAAGAATTCATTCCTGAGCACATATCCTGGGAGCAGCTAGAATGGCTCTCTCAGGCTCTGAGTCTGCAGGTTGACTAGGGTGGCTTACTTTGTGACCCAAGATGGAGAAGTTATAACTACCATAGTGTGTTCTTCTCATGCCGATGACAGAAGCAGAAAGGAGCAAGGCCAACTGCACAGATGTAAGTCCCTTGACATCCAGGGGACAAGCAGTTCAATGTCAAGCCTGAAGGAATGGGGAAAGACACACCTGCCATGAGTGTCCTTGCCTCCAAAGTTAAAGCAAGAATATAGAAGTACAACATTCATAGACAGATGGAAAATTCCAATTCATATAAATTCTATACCCACTTCCATGTGTATATTCATCTACATATATATGTAATTATATAATAAAATGAAAGAAAAGATGTAACTGTGTATTAAAATTCTTTATGAAACATGAAATTGGGATATCATATGGAAGCAGAGTCATCAGCTAAAACATTAGGGTCATAGATATGACACAAATTAAGAAGTTTTTAGAGACTTGAACTTATGGGGAAACACAATAAAGAGTAAGTACAAAAGTATTCTGGGGGAGAGATCCCCTCAACCCCCATGTTAGTAAAATTTCCAGTGCTGTGACTAAATGCCTGAGAAAATAAGCTTAAAGGGAAGAAAGGTTTATTTGGTTTATGGTTTCAGAGGTTTCAGTTCATGGTCACTTGGTTCCATTCTGGGGGTGCCTGCGGTGAGACAGAACACCATGAAGGAATGTGTGCTGCAGCAAAGCTACTCAGCTCATGATAGCAGAAGCAAAGACAGATACAGGAAGGAACCGGAGTCCCAATAACCCCTTCAAGGGCCCACCCTTAATGACCCAACTTCCTCCCACTTGGCTCCACCTATTAAAGTTTCTTCCACTTCCCTAAAGCACCACAGATTGGCAAGCAAGCATTTTACACATGAACCTTTGGGGGACATTTAAAAATGAAACCATGATAACCCCCACCCTTCAGTTCCCATGTGGGCTCTTTAATCAGATCTAGGCGCCTGTGCAAAAGCTCAGTAATGAAAGAAAATCATGAAAGTTTTATTAATTTTACATGTATGTGGGAGTCTTCACAAGAAAGTGCCAAGAGATGGTCTTATTTTTCATGGCTAGTTTTCAGACATCAAATCTGTTGTGATTTCAAGATGGTTGAACTTTGGTGGTCTGCTGTGATGAGCATAATTTGTTAGCTTTGTTTGTGACCATGAATGAGTTTCCGATGTCTCTTTCAATCTTAAGTCCTATAATTCTGACCTTTGTTGAGATGTATCATTGAAGCAGTATGAACAAAACATTTCCCAAAGGAGTTTAGGTGGAGAGAAAAGAACAGCACATATGTCACAGATCAAACCAATGTACTCCAAGTAAAACTCCTGGTCAGTATGGTGGTGGTGTTCTTGTTATTCCTTTTTTTAACTTCTTTTCTTTTTTTCTTAATATGAGACTCTAGACTCATTACACTTTTCTAATCCAGCCAAAAACCCCACCAACTTCTTCACACATTTGCCTTAGATCCACCCACTACACATATTTGTTACATTTGGTCCTGGAAGATATCTAGGGTTTGGCTCCTGCTCCAAGTCCCAGCTTATCAATTATACTCAAAGAGTATCAGGAAACAGCAGAGGTAGGTGAGCACTGAACCACAAAAATGAAGACTAAATAACATTTTAAAGAAAAACTAAAATTATCTGTGGTCTAGGAAGCTGAAAATCAAGCTTATTTAAAATCCCTATTGTTCTTTTACAACTTGAGGAGATTTTGGACTCTGCCAGGAGTTGAAACAATGTTTTTTTCTATGTCTTGAAACTCTTATCTTGTGGAGTGATCACAGTGCTACATTCTACAGGTAGAAAGAAAAAATTCTGAGCTCTTCAGTTTCAAAAGAAAGAAACAGAGGGCGTGGAGACAAGAAGAAAGAGAACAAAGGATTAAAATTGCCTCACCCTGCCAAATAACAATGGAGTTTTTGTCTAGAATAACCCAGATGAAACAGATTTTTTTGTACACTACCACTTTCCTGAGAGCATTGAGAAAGTTGAAAATAGGTCTAGTGTGTGCAAATATATTTAAGAAATTCTCCTTTTTTTTTTTTCATTGTCTACATTCTCCAGCCCAGATGTCTCTCCTGACACACTTTCTTCTGTTCAACCCCCTCTGCAGAAATGACTTGCTGATGGTCTGTCGCCAGTTGAATATGGAAGAGTCTGTGGCTGAGATCATGAACCAACTGGGTGCAGACGAAAATGGGAAGATTTCCTTTCAGGATTTTACCAGATGTCGCATGCAGCTCGTTCGAGAAATTAGGAAGGAAGAAGTAGACCTTTCTGTAAAATCAGACAATTCCTGTAAAAAGCAGCAGCTGAGGGATAGAATTGCTTCCTGGCCCACGAGCAGTGACAACAGTTTGGGTAGGTACAACCAGGTGGCATGTGACAGTGACCTGCCAGCCCTACTCTTGGATCCCTGTAATGAGAGTGATCTCCCCAGCCTCCTGCCCACTGGTCCTGGACTGCCCTCCCGCCCACACTTTCCCTGGGCAAATGCTGGATGTTTCCCTATTTCTACCCAATGGCTTCACACTTTCTGGATTTATTTCAATTTTCCCATTTTCCAAGTGTAATCATGCATTCAAGTAACTATAGGAAAGATGGGGAAATGGGTAGGAAAAGTGGTAAGTATGTCAGCACACCTTAGGAATCATTGGGGGACTTCTTCACCACTTAGTGCAGAGGTTTTTAAAAGTCATTTCTTTTTTATTTAATATTAAACACTTTTTTTCTCTACAGAGTCTTTTCCAGTTCATAGGTATTACTATGTCTTTCTGGTACAAGATAAGCAGTTGAAAGAGAGTTCTAACATTGTTGATAATCATGGAGACTGGGAGACAGGAACACAAGGTATCTTGCACATATTTCTGAGTATTCAACTATATGTATTTTTTATGATGTTTGAAATTTTACATCACAAAAATAAAAGAGGCTATCTTAAAGAGTAGCCTGAACAAAGGGACAGAAAAGTATCTGAATTTTCTA
Source organism: Sciurus carolinensis (assembly GCF_902686445.1). NCBI lineage: Eukaryota > Metazoa > Chordata > Mammalia > Rodentia > Sciuridae > Sciurus > Sciurus carolinensis. Next base: position 126,114,246 of record NC_062218.1, read on the forward strand.
CTTATACTTCATGGATTTTTAAATTTTTCCCCTTGAAAATGTCTTTTGGATCTCCTTTCCTGTTTCTTTAAGTGTAATTTCTGGTTCCTTCATTTACTACCATCATGACACTAGGTAAATTACCTGACCTCTGTGTCTCAGTGTCTTTGAGTGTGGAATGGGGGCAATTATTGTTATTTGGAGAAATAGAAGAGTTGGAATAATTAAGTACACACACATACACCCTGAGCATGCTCCTAACAGTGGAATCGTTTGGAGGATTATTACTAATTGAAACAATAACAGAGTCCGCGTATGTCCTTGCTACCTTAATGGATTCCACTTTGACAGTCAATGAGGTGACTGGTAATGCGTGTGCTCCCAGAATATGAAGGAATGTTTCCTTTTGAAATAACTTTTTCTGAGTATTTAAAGTAATTAATATATGTTCATTATAGAAAAAGAAGGGGGAAAGGCAAGGAGAAGAAAATTTAAAAATCCTCTTTAATCTCACCTTACAGAAATAATAAATACCTACAGCTTATGTTTGGCATGTTTGCTTCTGGGGTCTTTGGCACCAGCTCTCACTGTCACTCTTGTCTGTCCTCTGTGTGCGTGTGTGTGTGTGTGTGTGTGTGATTTTTTAAAATAGTTTCTTTTTCTTTTTATCTCTTTCTTTTCCTTTTTTATTTGTTTTTCTTGGTTTTTGTTTTTTGGGTGCTGAGGATTGAACCCAGGGCCTCTGTGTGCTAAGCATATGCTCTACCACTGAGCTAAAGCTCCAGTCCTGTTCATTTGTTTTCTTTTTAACTAATTTCTTCTGTATGGTTTTGTATCTTCAATTTTTCCTGTGCATTTTCTTCATGCTTTTATATAGTATGAAAGCATGATTTATAATGGTTGCATGACATAAAATGAATACTTCATAAATATTTATTAAATAAGGAATGAGTGGAATTCTTTCTGCCTAGCTGTATTTTCTAATTTTTCTGCCAAGAATGTGAATTACTTATATAAATACATAAGTATACACATATATATATTTGACAAGTTAGGTAAACTGTAGAACATCCCAATAATTGAATACTATTCAATCATTAAAATAATGTCTAAACATGTATCAAATCTGAATGTGGAAGAAATAGTTTTATGGGAATGTCTATACTGTTTAAATGTCAGAATATATTTTTAGGTATAATAGATATTTACATGTGTTCTGAAAGGAATCAGTTAAAATGCTGCTCACATCATCTACCTGATTTGACCATCTCACGAGACTGACCCAGAGGAAGAATTGAAAAACAATTCCCTTTCATCTTTTTATATAAACTGATTCCCTTGGGAAAGAAGAGGTAACAATCTGAGCATGGTGTCACATGCCTGTAATCCCTGTGACTCAGGAGACCGAGGACGGTGGACAGTGAGGTCAAAGTAGCCTCAGCAACTTAGCAAGGCCCTAAGCAACTCTGCAAGATCCTGTCTCTAAATAAAATATAAAACTGGGATGGGGATGTGCTCAGTAGTTAAGCACCCCTGGATTCAATCCCTGTGTATTAGTCAGGGTTCTCTAGAGGAACAGAATCAACAGGAAGTATGATTATAAAAGGGAATTTATTAGATTGGCTTACACAACCAGAAGCTGGATAGTCCATAATAGCCGTCTACAGCTAGAGAGATGGAAGAGCCAGCAGCTGATCAGTCCAAGATGCAGAAACCCCAGAACAAGAAGGATCAACAGTGCTACCCTAGTTGGAGACCAAGGCTTCTGGAAACTACCTGGAGAATCACTGGCAGAGTCTGCTTTAGAAGAGTGAAGAAGAGAGTGTCGGATATCCTCAGGTGAACGGAGCAGCGATCAAGAACCTGTTCAAGAAGAACCCGGCTTGCATCTGCATCTGTTTCCTGTTCTTCCAGCTTTTATTCCATCTTATTGGGCGGTGTTTAGGGAGGAGCTTCACTTCAGTTCCTAGCCCACATTCCAATCACTCCCAGAAGTCTCTTAATCATCCGCATCTCTTAATCCAATCAAGTTGACAATTCAAATTAACCATTACACCCTGGTACCAAAAACAACAAAAAAAAGAGGTAACAGAAGAGGTGAATCATAACACACAACATGAACTAGGGAATGCAGGCAGCTATGAAACCTCTAACCAGTGTGGCTTGGTGGCTAAGGCTGTGGAATGTGTTTTTTGCATGTGAATCTTGTTCCTGTCACTGACTGCCAACATGACACTAGGCGAATTACTTGACCTCTGTCTCCCAGTTTCCTCAAGTGTAGAATAGGGGTAATTATTGTTATTTGGAGGAAGGGAGGAGTTAATATAAGCACATAAAGCAATGCCTGGCATAGAGTGAACACTAAATACACATGTATTAGTTAATTTTGCATTACTATCATGAAATACCCGAGGCTGGGTAACCTTATAAAAAAAGAAGAGAGATTTATTTAGCTCACAGTTCTGGAGGTGCAAAGACCCACATCAAGTAAATGTCTTCTTGCTGGCAGAGTCCCAATGGATACCAAATATCAAATATCCCTGTAACAGACAGGGAGCAGGTCTTCCTGTCTCTCTCTTCTTTCTTATAAAACTGCCAGAATTCAAGATGAGGACTCCACCCTGATGACCTTATGTAATCCTAATCACCTTTCAAAAGTCTAACCTCTAAACATCATAGATTAAGTTTTTACCCTCTTAATCCCTCACAGTGGGGATTAAATTTCAACACACAAATCTTTGGGGCGGGGGGGTGGAGGAGGGATACAAACCATTCCAAACCATAGCAACACTTTAAACTCATACTGTTATTATTACCTCCCAGGTTTAAGTCCTATAGTTTTGTCACCATTACAACTCATTTATTGGAAAATGACCTCTTGTTCAGTTTAATATGAATCAAATGCATTTTTAAGTTGACAATAATTAAATGGAGATTTATGTGCTCATTTAATACCTCTCTTTTCTGTCATTATCCTTTCTGACTCCATTTAGATAAATTCCAGTAGAAGCCCTCTCTCATGACTCCATGTCTCCCTACATACTGACCCACATCTCATCACCTCTTTACAGCAAAACTTTCATCTATTTATTTATTTATTTATTTATTTATTTATTTACTTACTTACTTACTTTTGGTACCAGGGATTGAACCAGGGAAACCTAACCACTGAGCCCCAGCCCCAGCCCTTTTTTTTTATATTTCATTTAAAGACAGGGTCTCACTACAGCAAAATTTTTTGAAGAGTTTACCTACGTTGAAGGCTCACTAGTCTTGACCTCTCATTCTTCCTTCAACCTACCTCTCCCATCTTCAGTCCTCACCGTGGATCCTGCTCTTGGCTACATCCACGTTGACCAGTCTAGTGGTTCCTTTCTGTCCACGCCTAGATTTTTGGCATTTGACTCTGCAGACCACTCCCTCATTCTAGCTGCATTTTATTCTCTCCAATTCCTGATGCCACATTCTTCTGGGATTCTATTGATGGTTTTCACTTCCCTTTCTCAGCCTCCCCCACCCGCTTCTATTGTATCACTCTCAAATTTTGAGATGACCTGAGGTTATATTGTCTCAGTAGAAGAGTTCATGTGTGTGTATGTATATGTATCATCTTGCCCTTTCCCATGGGCTCCAGTCTGGTAAAATTGACACACTTTCCTGGATGTCCTATAGACCTCCCAGCCTTTACACAATAAAAAGAAGAATTCGATTCCCTTTCCCACCTTTCCTCCCAGACCCATTCCTCGCCCAGACAGCACTGTCTAGGATATGTCAGCATCTGCATCTGGGAATATTGTCCTTGACAAGTTTGCTCAAGCTGCAGTCCCATTATCTCTCACCAAAGTGTATCAAGAATCTGCCCAATTCCTTTTCTCTCCCACTATCAACCTTGTCCGAATTACCATCATATTTTGCCTCACCTATAAAAATAACCTGTAAATGGCCTAATTCTTCCCTTGATCCCAACACTTCATTCTCTACCTTGCAGTCAGAGTAATCTTGTAAAGTTATAAATATATGCTTAGGCTGGGCACAGTGTCACACGCCTGTAATCCCAGTGGCTCAGGAGGCTGAGGCGGGAGGATCACAAGTTCAAAGTCAGCCTCAGCAATGTACTGAGGCTCTAAGCAATTTAGTGAAACCCTGTCTCAAAATAAAATGGAAAAAAAAGGCTGAGGATGTGGCTCAGTGGTTGAGCCCCTGGGTTCAAGTTCAATCCCTTGTACCAAGACAAACAAACCCAAAAAAAAAAAAAAAAAAGTGATACATTTAAATAAGTCACCAGGTCAGTCTTGAAGCAGGGCATGGGAATTTATTTGCCAGCAGGCCAAGGTGCAGCAACCAAGTTGACTCTGTACCCTTAAGCCCCCACCAAGAGTCAAAGCATATCTTTTATAGTCCAAAACCACAAGCAAACATTGCACTTCTGAAAGCAAAGTAGGTCCAAATGACTCAAGTCAGGGTACACTGCACAAGAGTGCATTGCACAAGAATAAAAGAAACATTTTTTCAACTGAACAGGCGTTGCCAAACAGGGTGTACTAAGCAAGAAGTGGATTACAGAGGTGGGGTTTTCACATGGGAAAAGCCTTTCTTGTATGAAATGGAGTCTCAGGGTAAAATGGAGTTTGTCTGGTCAAGGCACATATATATAGTTTGGCCCACAACAAAACAAAAACAAAAATAAAACATGCTTAGGTCATTCCCGTGTCTAGAATGCTATAGATTCCATATCACTTCAAAATAGAATCTACAATTGTAGTCTGGTTCATATACACCCTCTAAGTCGATCTCAGAGTGGATCCCCTGACTTACTCTGTATTCCAGCCAGGTTGGCCTTCCTACTATGCCTCCACTTTAGCAAATTCAGCCAGCTCCTAACCTTTGCTCAGATTCTTTCCTTGGGCCTACTCCCATCTTCTTTGAAACCTTCTTGCAAAAAAATCTGTTTTGCAGATTTCAGCTTAATTGTTCTGTCTTCAGGAAGACAGTCCCAAGCTAAAGTAACCCCCTTTTATGCACTCTTCACATGCTTCATTGCTGTGTACGGCTTATCTTTATCTGACATTACATTATGTGCCTGCTTGAACACTTGTCTATCTCCCCCAGTACAATAAAAGTTTGTGCCAGACATGGTAGTGTACACCCATAATCCCAGTGACTTAGGAGGCTGAGGCAGAAGGATCAGAGTGCCAGACATGGTAGTGTACACCCATAATCCCAGTGACTTAGGAGGCTGAGGCAGAAGGATCACAAGGTTGAGGCCAGCCTGGGCAACTTAGTGAGACCCTGTCTTAAAATATAGAGTTTGGTGGTAGCTTAAGAGTAAAGCACTTGACTGTCAGGCAGGAGGCCCTGGGTTCAACAACAACAAAAAATGTCCTCCAGAGTACTGATGACCTTGACTGACTTGTTTACTGCAACACTGCAGCACTTAGAACAGCATTTAGAACAGCACTTAAAACACAAGAGAGAGGCATGCTCAATGCATATTTCTGGAATGAATAAGTGAGCAATGCACTGTTTATGTGTTTCTTCAGGGACATACAGAAGTGCAAGGCACAGTTTCAGACACTGTGCAACTTATATCTTAATATTACGCTCGAGAACAATTAGTCATAAGGTCATTTTCATTTTTTTGTTTTATTCTTTTTTTTTTTTTTTAACAGAGTTAGTGGTCTAACCCATGCTAAACACACACCCTACTATTAGGGTACACCCCCAACCCAGCAATAAGGTTTAACTTACAGTTAACAAAATGTAAGGAACCACTGATGGGTGCAGAAATCATAGTGTATAAGGAGATCTGAGAAATACTGTAAACAAGTTTGCAAGAAAGGGCTGGGATTTGACCTGTGGTTACAAAATGGAGAGAGAAAGAATGTTGGACTGTCATGAGAAAAGTGTAGGAAAAACTCAGGCCTAACAGTTAACTGTCAGAAAAACTTTATCATCAGCCCTGATATATCCCAGTACATCCACAGCAGGGAGCTGAATTGGCAGAAAAAGAAGACCTGTCAAAACATTCCAACATGCACAACTTGGAAGAGGAATTTCAATAGATTCATTGATCCCAAGTGTTTTCCACAGAGCAATCATTTCAAGGGATGGTCATAAATATTATGTAAAGAAAGAATTCCTTTGTCAAATAATTTGAAAACTTTGGGTTAAAGTAGATTAATAGTTTTCTTTACTGCAAGACATCTCAGAACCTTTAATATGGTAATGCTTCTTGTGAATCTCTAGCAGAATAATAAAATATATGTTATCATTTCCCAAACTTAATTGACCATAAACTTTTACTTAGAAAGTTTCTCTTAGACCTTGTCTGCTGAAATATACTCTGGGGGTAACAATGAACAACTAGGTCCTGATAGATTTTTATAACCATTTTAAGTCACCTTATAAATATTTCTAAATCTTTGTGTATATATCAGACATTAGTTATATATGTCATGGTTATAGCAATAACAATGAAATAGTTAAAATCTTCTAATATTTACTGTGTGCAAGAAGATATGCTAGGCACTCGTGTCATGTGCTTAAGAGATAATACCCTTTTCACTGAGTTGCCACAGGACTTACACTAGGTTCCTGATTATGCTGAGCTTGGGTTTTCTCATATCTAAAATCGGGGTAATAATATGTACGGTGTAGCTTAGTTGGAAGGTTTTAGTGAGATATCACTTGTAAAACTCCTATGCAGTGACTATTCACAGTAGGCTTTCAACAAGTAATAGTTATTATAATAATCAAGAAGCCTCTAATCCTTTAGAATAAGATTCTCCTCATATAGAGGAGGAAACTGAGGCTCTAAGCCACAGAGCTTAGGGCCATGAAAGGGTTGAAAACACTAATGTCCTCTGTTGACCGAGAGAATTCTTTGAGTCCCCAGCAACTTTAATTTAGAAAACTTTGTTTTGATGACCAACATTGCAAACTAAAAAGAACAGTACCATCCAGAGTCCACTCCTATGAACATGTGGTCCCCAGGGTCTTGAGGGCAGATCTGAGGGCAATTCCTGTTAGTTTAGGACTTTATTTTCCCAAGAACAGTGACGCCTTTATTTTACCAGTCATGAAGTTTTCTGTGTACTGTCTGATTTCCCAATGGAAAGCAAACTATCTAGGTTCCTTATAACCATTTGGGAACTTCATTTTGAAAATTGTGCTTTTCTTTGTGATTAGGAAAGACTTGGGGATTTAAAAAAATTCCCAGCCTTAGATAGTTCCATAGGTTAGCGATTTCAACAGAGCCTTTATTTGAATGTGTCCTTTTACATAAACAGCGGTTTTTAAAATTATTGTTTTTTTTAAATTTCAACCCAGCTGTAAGCATACTTTTCACGCACTTGTGTCAGGTGTGGATGATGTTAAGTGAGGTAATGCATCAGGGTAATGACCACTGGAAAAACTCTGGATTGCCTGGGAAGAGCAGGTGAAGCCTGTCAGCTACCCAAAGGAGCTGGTCACCTGTCTGTGCTCTGTGGAGCTTTAGGGCACTTGTTTTTCTTACCTTGGGTCAGATGTCAGAGAACCCAAGAACTTATTTGAAGCAAATCACCATGATTTTAAAACATTGTTTAAGACAGCAGACATTGGGGCCTGCTAATTAGTCCAACTAAATTCAATGTATGCTTAAGAACACAAGGCACCGTTTCCAATCATCCGGATCTTCAAAGTCTCTTTTCTGGCCTTTCCGTGAGGTAGACTACCGCTGCCTGTGTGTCAGCCTGATGGCCCCCCTGTGAGCCTCAAGAAGTACATAAAATACTGAGTCTCTTTGGAAAGCTAACAGCAAAAAAGTTTTCCCTAAGAGGAATTTGAAGTAAAAAGTTAGACCAAAGAATACATGGTTTAAACAGGAAGGACTCCAAACCTCACAAGGCTGAGAGAGAAAATATAGAAAATATCCTGATTCCGTAGAAGATTTAAAAAAAAACAATTACACAAGACCCTGAATTTGGGTAGGACAGCTGAAAAAAAAAAAAAACTAGGACCACAATTATTTAAGATACACAAAACCCATTTAGTCTTGACACATTCAAATTTTTCAGAATGAAGGTTACTTTTAGCACTCATTCTATATTTTTTTCCCATGTGTGTAAATATTTTCCTGAATATTTTCCTAAATATTTACAACAGGCTAAACTGAGACAAGAAGGCATTTTTTTCAGTCCAGCTGGATCAGCCCTAGTATGTAGAGTTCTGGCTGAGGTATTAAGAAATTCAGCCAGGTGCAGTGGTGCACACCTGTAATCTCAGCAACTTGGGAGGCTGAAGCAAGAGGATTTCAAGTTTAATGTCAGCCTAGACAACTTAGCAGACCCTGTCTCCAAAAAAATAAAAAAAGAGCCTGGGGTATAGCTTAGTAGTAGAGTACTTGCCTAGCATGCAAGGAATCCTACATTCAATCTCCAGTGCCAAAAAAATAAAGTATCAAAAGTAGTTTAAGTCCCCAGTGAGCTCAGCATAAGCAATTAATTAATACAGAGCCTTTTTAAATAAAATCACTCATGAGAGTAATTCATTGTTTAAAAAATAACAAAAACAAAAAACCCCAATATTGTCCAGTCTAAAACCAGGCCAAAGTTCTGAAAGTTTTAAGTTTCAATTGAAGGTCTTTGGGAAGTTTTAAGCGCTGTCTTTGTTCTGTTTTGTTTTACGTACTGTGAGCCCTATGTGACAGGGTGCACAATATGGGTTTTTAAAATTATTTATTCTATTCCTTCATTGGGAGTTAGATAGACTTAGAAGTCCTTTACTAATGGGTTCCCTTTCTTGAGTTGTGTGCCTAGAACACTGTCAAGCTACTGCCTCTAGATTAAATGTTGTTTGGATTTCGTTTGGGTAGACTTGATCTGCTCTTTGACTAAAATAGCCCATTTGCATCTCTTTTTATTAACCGTGCCCTTCCTGTCCCTGAGCAGTGACTAATTCCTAGTGATTCTTCTGTTCACACTTCTCAGAGTGGCCCTACCCGGCCAGGTCTAGGTTCTCCCTTATCCTCTTAACTCCCAGAGTTTCTTCCCAGCTGTTCTTTCTGCCTGCAAGCTGCTCATTTCAGTTGACCCTATGACTTCCTAATATCTTTAAGATGTATACGTGGTACAATGCACTGATTCTATTTTTCCTCCCCACAACCCCCACGACTAAGACTTGGAGCTTCACATTTGCTAGACACTAAGCTATATCCCCAGCTCTATTCTCTTTTATCTACTTAATAAATTGCCATCTCACCTCTGAACTCTTTTGGATGCCAAGACTCCTTACTATCTAATGGTTTTATCCTACTTTATCCAATTTTGTTTCCCATTACTTCCCCACATGGACCCTTAACTTTGATGATGCTGCCCTTTTAACTACCCCTGTACATACCCCAAACCCGATTAAGTTTTAGTCTCTACTATATTAGCTAGAGCTTTTTTGTGATAGGTAGCCAATGCCCAATTCTAATATTTCAAAGGGAAAAAAAAAGGTGGGGGGAGGAAGAGAGAAGGAAGGGATAAAGAGAATCTGTGTGATTTTGGAGAAGCATGGCTGAATCTAGAGTCTCAACTGTCACCGGTCTTCCTCCTCTCATGCCTCAGCCCTTTCCTTCAGAATTGTCTTTATTTTCAGGCTCCTTATTATGGCTTCCAACAGCCCCTGGCTTAGTTTACAGTGTAACCAGAGAAAAAGGAATGATTTTCTCTTCCAAAGAGCAACACAAAAGTCCTGGAAATTGGTCTCACTAACTCTTCTAGGGCCATCTGTTTATCCTAAACAGTCACTCTTGCCAGAAGAACACAGTAATCTGATTGACCAGGCCTGAATCACATCAACCTGTAAAATTAGGAAAAAGTGGTGGTGTTTTTATCGACCTCATATGGACTGAGAGTTGAGGAAAGTGGTCAGGGAATTAACTTGCTATCACTGTAAGACACAGGAATGGATGCTGGACAGGCAAAAATAACAGATGTCCACAACATGTCCTGTAAGGTAATCTTGCCTCCTTTATTTTCTTTGTATATGTGCTCTTGTGGTCCTCAAAAGATTTTAAATGATGCTACCTAATACTGAGATATATGTATATGTACTTAGCAAATAATATGTGTGTCTTGTCACACAACCAAATTACAAGGTTTTTGTTTTAAGTGCACTAGTAGATATTTAATTGTTTTTATGTATTTTTGTTATACCCTATGTATATATATCATTGTCATTATGCATCATATTATATTAATTATCCACTTGTACATTCATCTCCTCTGCTAGATTGTACATTCTGGGCAAAGAACACAGGACCTGACACATGACAAGCACTATTCAGTCAATAAATGAGTATATCTTGGAACAAAACTTTTTGGTATCACAGCACCTAATCTCAGATATAGCAATATTTGTTGACTTATTGTCAGCCTTTAAGATATGGACCTCTTTCTTTGAGGTATAGCTATTCCTTTGAAATAAAGATGTATGTTTGGATCTGGGGAAATTTTACAAAGAAAATGAGTCTTAAGTAATGAGTTTAGATCAACTGGTTGATATTAATTTTTTTCTTTCAAATTGATCCTTACTCTGAGTTTATAGTTGTAAGCTAGATGAAATAAAAGCACCAGAACATTGAGTTCAGTTCAGCTAATACCTAACATGTACCTTAACTGTGAAACTTGCTCCTAAACTGATGAAAGAAGGCATGGTGTGGTTGACTGAAAACCAAAGCCCACACTGTTTTACAGCCTTTCCTCTCAAAAGGTGAAGTGCATACCCCTCCTTGAATCTAGGGAGGCCTTGTGATTTTTGTTGACCAGTAGAATGTTGAAAGAAGAAAATCATGCAAGTTTAGAGCCTAGACTCAAAATCCCCTGTAGCTTCTGCCTTCACCTCTTGGAGTACTCTTGAACTAAGAGGTCTGATCTTGGGTGAGACCCAATCGACTGGGTCTCCCTGTGTGGTCCTATCACTTGTTAGTACAAATGAATGGATTGCACTCTGACTTTTACATGCATATGTTGGTTCCTTGATCATGTCCACCATTCCTTCTGCCTTCTCTTGCCCTCTCCTCTGCTCCAGAGTTCTTGACTGTCCTCTGCCTTTGGTGTACTTTGTTGGAAAAATTAGGAAGTGTTGTGTGGAAGGATTTCTTTAAAAGTATACACCTTGAAGTGTATTCCTCTTCTAGATTGTCTTTTGGGGCTGTTTAGGGCTTCTGACATTTAAGCTGACAGTTGCTTTGACTTCAGGGAATGACTTACAAAACCCATCTAGATCAAAGAGTAAAGAGGTCAAAGGCTGCCCAAACACCGTTAGATGCTAACCAGCAAAGGCATTTCCTGGAGTGCCTATTACAATGGCATTGGTATTTAAAAAAAGATGGAGGTCCCAACTTAGCATGTATAGGGAAGAAATCCTCTAGAGGAAATGTATTAACACAGGAATATCATGATTATCCAGGGGCAGCTTATGTTGGGCAAATCTTGGATTTAAATTATGAACATAATTAAGGATATAGTATGGTGATATCTTTAATATATTTCATAGATTTAGTAACCTGCAAATCATTAGCATTCATTAACAGAGAAAATTTTTCTTTTTTCTAATCAAGGGAAAATATGGAGTACTAGAATAGAAAACTTGTTTAGATTTAGCCTGGGAAGTCATGTCATGAGGAGAGACCAAGAGATCTTCTGAAGGAAATGAAATAGGAAACTGTAAGAAACTGCCCCCAAATACCACTAAGCTATGTCCTCATTGATTATTCAAAGCATTGTAGATTCTCAGAAAATAGAACCCACATATTAAAATGTAAGTGAAACCCAAAATAATAAAGACTTTGACTTCCTTTAAGACAGAATAATCAAGAGCAGGATGTATGTTATTTATCTATCAGAATGAAAGTGTTTCTATATTGAATATATTTGAACTTTAGTTCTTAGTGTGAATTTTAAATCTGATACTTAACAAGGCCCAGTTCTGTTTGTGGTACACTGGATATCATCTCTCCATTCTGCATTCATTGTTGAAAGAAGAGAAAACTGAAGGGCAATATCAAGAGAAAAAAGTTTATATATTCATCTTTTAAACTTCTAAGCAAGCATGATAAGATCATTGGATTCTCAGGTATTTTGCAAGATATTAAATATTTCAGATTTGTTTTGCAGATTCCTAGCCTCTCATTCAATACATTGTTCTGTGATGGTCTAAATTCTTTTAAAATGATGTCTCAAGGAGTGCAAACTGGTTCTGTTGAGGAAAGCAGACTGGTCAAGAAGCAGCAAGCAGCACTCAGGAGGAGAGGAAAACAAAAACTCCAAATTCTGATCCTCAGTTTCTCACAATATTTATAGGTTATTTGACATCATCTTAGAACCACCCTATCATTGGGGCTTTTTTTTCTTTTCTTTTCTAAAAAAAATTCCGAATCTATGCAGCTGAAGGCCTGTGCAGGATCTCTAACATAAAGCATGCTCACAGAACAGATAAGAAGAAACAACTCTTTCCACAGACATCTATTACATTTCCAGAGGGAGTGGTCACTCTTAGGGCAGTTATTGACAATGCAAAAGGTAGGGACCCATGGTTAATTAGGCTTCCTGGAGAAAGGTTAAGAGAAGGGAGGGGAACTGACCCCTTCCCCAGGCATTGGATTCTTATCATAACGATTTTGTAATTTCATTTCACAACCAGGTCTGGTTTTGCCATCACATTTTTCCCCCTTAGGACATCCCCTCTGTCCATGTCCTCCAAGTTAATTCACTGGTAACTCTGTAAGACCTTTGGAATTTCATGGCATCTAAGCAGGAGGAGACAAATCATGTCAGTATGTTAAGGATGCAGGGACCAAACAGAAGTGCCAGGAGGAACATGACAGTAAAATAGACCAATGTAGAAAATAAGAGTAGTTCATTTATCCCAGATATCAGTCAGTTCCTCAAGCTTCTGCTGTGTGTAGATTAGTCACTTCCAGAGTGACTAAAGCAGGGCTGTTGTCCTTGGGGTCTCTAAGGGTGTAGCTTGCTTATTTTGAATGGTCAACTTGCCAGGTGCAGTTGGATCAAGGATGCACTCCCAACCATCAGAGGCTACTTTTACCCTGCTGTGATGAATCCAAGGGGTCACCTTGTCTATCTTTACCATAGTAGGACTAGATAAAAGACAGTGAAAGAACCCCTCCTAAGAAGCTTTAGGAATTGAACTTGACTTTATTATTATTTAAAAAAAAATAATTAGCATCTCCTGATTTAAAGGAGTGGGCATGATGCTTTTTAATTTTAGATCTCTTTATATACCTCTTATAAAGAGAAGAGGGTGCCCACAGAGAATCTCATAATGGGGGAGTCCTGTCTACATAATAGGGCTCAACCTAATTATTAACAGAGTAACTGGCAACACCTGATCCAGTGTAGACGGGTTTCCTGATACAGTTAGTTGTAACTTCCTGGTGATCTCTAACCCCTTTGCTATCAGTTGTGCCACCTTGGCTTTGGATATTGGCCCTTGAGTGACTGTGCTTTGTAACTCTCCTGCCAGGTATTTAAGACCAACTTGGTCAAACTTGACCTTTCCATATCCCCTGTTAAGAATCAGCTGAAATTCCTCAGGGGATCACTCTTGGGAACTTGTGAGAAGCCTCTTAGCTTCTCTAGTGCCATCTAGGTCAAGGTCTTGCTGATCACATATGGCTTCCCTTGGAAGCATTAGGGAATCATTTCCCTTTCCAGTGATGCTTCACTTTGCAGAATGTGCACTGGCTGACTTCCTATTATCTAGGGTCCCATTGATCTCTCTGATCAGGAGGTCACGTGGTTCCAAGTTGTAAAGCCCCTAGAGAAGTTCCCATTGTTCCCTGGTTTCAAGGTGACCTCAGATGGTAGGAACCAAATATTGACTGTTTTCCTTGACCTTTTTATCTTTAGTCTCTAAGTTTTGGTTTTAATCATCCAGCAGGCCAGTTTTACCAGTCTTACAGTAGGAGTACTGGGTTTTAACTTTAATGTCTATAATTTTATAGTTACTTACCCCTTCCATTTAATTGGGGTCAGTATTATACTGGAAGTCAGTCTTATAATTCGTCTAGCCTATAGCTGATGACTCATTATCTCAAATTAACTCTGGTTATATTAGAAGCTGTGCTTCTGTAAAGCACTAACAGACAATAGTTACAAAGTTTAAAAGAAAATATAAAAAATTAACAAGAGTAAAAACATATTTAGTTTGTTATAGCTATGAACCAAAAAACATAATTTTGTAATACTAAACTTTTAATTAGATATATATTTTCTTTTTATTTTAAGATCAAAGTAATCCTTATAACAAAAACCTATCTTTTGAACTTAACTTTAAGTGAACTTGAGAGATATCCTAACATGGAAGAGGGTAAGAGGCAGAGTTTTAACTCAGGTGTGATGGCCTCTTGACAAAACTTAGGTAAGGTGTTTTATTTCTGAAACTAATCTTTACTTCTTTCTCAAACATTTTATAAAATCTTTATCACCTTTAAACATAGCAGGCTCTTCTTATTATCTTTTAGAAATGCATTTAAATTTTAATTACAGTGTAAAGAGTAACACAAAATTGTATATATAACTTATTCACAACAGGCTACTTTAACCAGCTATAAAACATCAAATGACATGAATAAATATCAACCAAATTTGTTATTTTTATATAAATTTGAGACTTTTGCTACAAATATAATTTAGAATCTAGAGTGTATGGTAATAATAATCACAAGTATTTATGGATTAAAAAAATCAAAGAATAGCCTTAAGTCTCTTATACATTTAGGAAACAGTTTTAATGATTAGAAATTGACTTAGTCAAACAAAGTAAACAGATATAAGACAGATCTTTAAATGACAGTGTGGCCCTTCTATGACCATATACAAAAGAGAGCACTTAGTTGTCTTACGAGTAAACTTACATAAACTTTCATTTTATAAACTTTTTTTAGATATTGATGGACCTTTATTTTATTTACTTATTTATATGTGGTGCTGAGAATTGAACCCAATACCTCACACATGCTAAGCAAGCACTCTATCACTGAGCCACAACCCCAGCTCCTCATTCTATAAACTTTTACATAACACTTAGACAAGGCTTAGACAGATAAAGTTTTTAAATGCATACATATACCTAGTCACATATTTTGGGTGTCAACTATATTGTTATAACCTAAATAACAACTGTTTGTTTAACCAGTTACAAAGTAATCATTTAAAACTTTTTAAAAAGTAAAAACTCTAATTCCTTTAAGACTTAGTTGCCCTAAGCAATAAAGCCTAACAAATACAAATACAAGAAAATTATCTTGATAGATAAGAGCAAACCGATATTTTAGACTCTTTCATATCAGCATATTAAAGTTCAAATAACTAATTGTGTTAATTAAAGTCAGTTTAATCACAAACACAATTTTTTTGAAATTTACCTTCTGCAGAGCTTCTGTGACTTACTCAGATATTTGCAACTTGCTTACATCCTTAGTTCTATCCTTTCATCTTGGACTTTAGCACAAGAATGTTACTTTACCAGACAAAATACTTTCTCATTCAGGAACATTTTTTTTAACCTTCTAATATATTTCCATACATATAACATTTTCTTAATTTTTTTTTGTTTCAGATCCTTTTTAAAATTTATATTTTGAAACAATCTTTATGAATGTTATGTATGTATTTAATTTACATAACAAATCTTATCCCAGAAGAGGATCAGACAATCTAGCACATACAAAAACTTTTTCTTAATTTTTTTCCCCCAGGTTGCAGTCAAAGTGTTGGAGGATATTTTTGAGCCTGATCTGTCTCCCTTATCTTCATCATAATGTCATCAAGTTTAAGTGAGTTCCCCATTGTCAATTGTGCCCAGAGGCTCCTTTGGGGACTTTTTCTTATATGAGGTATATTAATATGCAATGAAGGAGGCCCTTTCCATCCTTTTTCTAAGGCTTCCTTGAAGATCTTGCAGAAACTGCCTACAAAACACACATTTGGCCTTAGTTCCTGTCTTTTTCTTTTCTGGGTACAGTTACTTATTCTGCCAGTTTCCCCAGGCATTTAGTTCGATGGGATACTATTATAGCAATAACTGCTTTGCCCCAGTGATAGATATCCCCTGGCCAAATGGGGTGTCCTGTCAGATCTTAAAAGGCGAGATTATTCCTGTCCCCAGGTCAAAAACTAACAGTGCTGAAACCTATTGCCACATCCTTTGTGGGGAGCAGCTTCCATCCCCCCCCTCCACCCTGAGGGGAAAAGGGGCTGGAAGGCAGGGAAGAGGCCAGGGTCTCTGGTCAGTTTTTCTATAGCCCAGGCAAATTTTCTGGTTTTTTTTTTTTTTTTTTTCCAGTTTAGGGCTGGTGTCTTTGACCCACAGTGAGATGATCTGTGGCTGCCTGGGCCAGACTGAGAAACAATACTGGAGGTGCCAGCACTGGGTTTAAAAGACTTAAATCACTTTTTTTAAAACCCTTTCTTCTGGTGTCCTGCTAACCTTGCACACCAGAGGCAGTGCCTCTTGGCACCTCCAACTTAGTGCCTGACTGTTCAGACTCCTTATCATTGCAACTGAATAAATGTCTGTACATACAGAATCTCTTTCATGTATTTCACCCCTGACAGACCAACTTCAACTGTAAGATGTATAATTATCCAGAAAACCAGATAAAGGCCAGATAATGACAGTGATACATGTTTCTCTTAAACAGGCCCATACCAATAGGTCACCCATTCAGACAAGATTTTTTAAAGAAACTACTGGTGGGATCTATATAATATGGTTCATATCCTAATGGTCCAGTAACAGATAGGAAAAACAGATAAACAAGAAAGAATCACCAAAATCAGGGCTGACAGGCTCTTAAGAACCTTTAAAACAGAAAAACTTGCATATATACATTTTTCCTTAGCTTGGACAGTGAAGGAACCAGGACAGGTGAGGAGTTGGAGTCTCTGCACCTGGCTCAGACTCTTTTTTAACCCATCATTGCTGGCATCATTCCCAGAGCCAGAAGTCTGGGAGTGTTGGCCTTGAAGGGGCCCAAAGTTTGAGTCAGAATACTGAAGGATTCTTGGGACCAAATAAAACAACAGTATTTTATCATCCTCTGAAATTTTTTTTCTCCCTTCTTTTAATCCTTGTATGTAGAACATACATGAAGATAGAATTTTAACCCTTAATCATCTTGCTTTCAGTGAAGACCAGAAACAAAACAATCTTAAACTTTCCATTGACCAACAATAAAAAAAACACCTTTGTGATATTTATCCCATTTATGTTAAATCTGGTTTACCCATTTTTTAACTTAGGTTACCCATGAAAACCAAGTTTAGTTAATATCTTAAGTCATCCTTTTGTGAAGGAAAATCCTAGAATTAATGGACATTAATTATACTTTAAACAATTATACAAAAGAACACCCTTCATCATCTGATCACCTGGGGAAAGAACATGTGGGTTAGTGATTTTAGAGACATCTTTATTTTTGTCTCTAATCATTTTAAGTCACATGAACTTAATTTTTTAGTATATTTGAAAGTTTAACCCTGGAAAATTTGGCCTCGGAATAAAGACAGCAGGAAAGAAAAGCAGAGGGCAATAAATTTCAGTTAGACAAAATAAGACTAATTAGTTCGGGAGAAAAGATGAATTCATCAAAAAAAAAAAAAAACACTTGAACTCAGAAAAAGACTAAAAAAATGACACGGCCATAATTACATATGGAACAACTTTACAAGTATTTTCACACTCACACACACACTCCGGATTTTAAAACACTGTCTCCCCCCTTTCGGAGTTCCCCATACTGATGACTCCCCTGCTAGAGTCCCTGATACCTGTGGCCCCACTGCAGGTGGCATGGGAGGTGATCAAGCTCCCCTTCCGTCCTGCTGACAGGCCTGACTGAGGTTCCAGATCCCGGGATTTTACCTTGATGATTGTGCAGGTGCTGGTCTAACTCTCCAGGGAGTCCAGTGGCAGTCACTACTGTGGAGGTGCAGGTCCCCCAGTGAAGGAGATCCCAGACCTACTGGGTGGCACCATCTCATTCGACTTGAGGGGCACGACACACTCCAGCATAAGCGACCAGCAGCACTGGTGGCACAAAGGGCCAGCGTGATTGTTGCTTCCTGGTCAGGAAATCAAATGTTGCGGGATAAAGACTAGTAGAGAAGCAGCAAGCAGCACTCGGACAGGAGGAGAACAAGGCCCAGAGGAAAACAAAAACTCCAAATTCTGAACCTTGATTCACAGTTTTTCACGATATTTATAGGTTATTTGACGTCATCTTAGACCCATCCTATCATTGTTTTTTTTTTTTTCTTTTTTAAAAAAATTCCTAATCTATGCAGCTGAAGGCCTGTGCAGGGTCTCTAACATAAAGCATGCTCACAGAACAGATAAGAAGAAACAGCTCTTTCCACAGACATCTATTGCATTTCCAGAGGGAGTAGTCACTCTTAGGGCAGTTATTGACAATGCAAAAGGTAGGGACCCATGGTTAATTAGGCTTCCTGGAGAAAGGCTAAGAGAAGGGAGGGGAACTGACCCCTTCCCCTGGCATTGGACTCTTACCATAATGATTTTATAATTTCATTTCACAACCAGGTCTTTGCCATCACAGTTCCACCTTTCAGGCTGCCTCTTCCATCAGCATGTCTCACACTCTTCGGTGTGGCGGATCCTCTTGGATCTATTATTTTGGGCACTTCCCAGTGGCATTAATCACTTCCTTTTAGCCAGCATGAACCAAATAGTTCATGGGAATCCAGGTGTGCTTATCTCAGGAGGGAATCCTGGCATGAAAGGCACTGGTGATTACCTGTGTGATAGCTTCTGAACCACACAGAGCACAATAAAACCATTCAGCTCTTTTCTCTCTCCAGCATGATTTAACTGAAGCAATTCATTAAGTGTCGCTGTTTTTTATGGGACGTTGAAGCTATTCCAATTTCAGTGGCAGCGATACAACTTGGCATGATTTTAGCTATTTTTTCATGGAATAAAATGATTACTTGGCTGAGATAAAAGTTCAGTCTGCTCAGGGAAAGTGTTTAGTTTGGCCAGACTGATCCATTGTCCATTGTTCACTCTAGAGAACTTGTCATTCCACATTATAATCACAAAAGCCTCAAGAAGGCTTTATTTTTGCTTCCTGTCTTATCTCTTATAAGACTTCTGCAACTTCATTGGAGAACATAAATGAAAAGGCATTAGTAAATGACTATTTACATCAGTTAAATTTATGGAGTTCTGGAGGAATTTTGTATGGTTTCCAGTTGATCCATTTAAGTTCGCTATCTATAAGAAAAACATTTTGCTTCAAGTTGAAGCATAATTTAATCTGGTACCTCAAATATTTATTTAGCTCTCATTTTATTGATGCATAACCACCAGTTATAGATAAACTTAAACACAAAAGAAGTACCATGTCACATTTTTTTTTCCAGTATGTGTAGTGTTTTCTTTGATGTATCTGAGTTAAGATTTAGAGTACTTTGATAAAATCTTGCCCTTAGAATTGCAAGATTACAATCCTTAGGGCCTGTTAACTATCATTTAGTTCCATGCTCTGTATAGTGCAGTATGGACACCAGAGGATTGAATAACACCTCTCAGGTCACAGATCTTGTTGATGGCATGGCTGGGACCAGAGTGGAACTCCCCTGGCTCCTGAATTAGTCTTTCTACTAATTCACACTGTTACGTTCTTTTCCCTCTTTTATTTTGCTGTATAACCAAATCTTGGAATTCAAGTCTTTAAGATGGTTTTGTTTTTCTTATTAAGAGTTTTTATGTAGAGGTTAAGGTGTGAAAATGCCACCTGGACTCCTAAAGAATAAAAGTGGTTACCAGTCCCCCCTCTTCAGTTGCCTTCATGCCAAAACCCAAAGCATTTAAAATGTTTGTATTTTTTTAGCACCTTACATTTTTCTCTTTTCTTTTTGCTGTGTTTATTTTTTACTTTGTCTTAGTCTGGGCTGCTATTGTTAAAAAGACCATAGACCGAGTGACTTATAAACAACAGATATTTCTTTCTCACGGTTCTGGAGGATGAGGAGTCCAAGGTCAAGGTGTCTCAGGATTCATTGTCTGGCAAGGGTTGTTGCTCATAAAAGGCACCTTCTTTTTTTTTTTTTTAATTTTATTTATTTATTTTTATTATTGTACACAAATGGGATACATGTTGTTTCTCTGTTTGTACATGGCGTAAAGCCATACCATTTGTGTAATCATAAATTTACATACGGTAATGTTTGATTCATTCTGTTATTTTTTCCCTTCCCCCCGACCCCTCCCACCCCTCTTTTCCCTCTATACAGTCCTTCCTTCCTCCATTCTTGCCCCCCTCCCTAAACCTAACTCTAACCCTAACACTAACTCTTCCCACCCCCCATTATGTGTCCTCATCCACTTATTAGTGATATCATTCTTCCTTTGGATTTTTGAGATTGGCTTATCTCACTTAGCATGATATTCTCCAGTTTCATCCATTTGCCTGCAAATGCCATAATTTTATCATTCTTTATGGCAGAGTAATATTCCATTGTATATATGCCACAGTTTCTTTATCCATTCATCAATTGAAGGACATCTAAGTTGGTTCCACAATCTGGCTATTGTGAACTGAGCAGCTATGAACATTGATGTGGCTGTATCTCTGTAATATGCTGATTTTAAGTCCTTTGGGTATAGACCAAGGAGTGGGATAGCTGGGTCAAATGGTGGTTCCATTCCAAGTTTTCTAAGGAGTCTCCACACTGCTTTCCAGAGTGGCTGCACTAATTTGCAGCCCCACCAGCAATGTATGAGCATACCTTTCTCCCCACATCCTCGCCAACACCTGTTGTTGCTTGTATTCTTGATAATCGCCATTCTAATTGGGGTGAGATGGAATCTTAGGGTGGTTTTGATTTGCATTTCTCTTATTACTAGAGATGTTGAACATTTTTCCATATGTTTGTTGATTGCTTGTAGATCTTCTTCTGTGAAGTGTCTATTCATTTCCTTAGCCCATTTGTCGACTGGATTATTTGCATTCTTGGTGTAGAGTTTTTTGAGTTCTTTATACATTCTGGAGATTAGTGCTCTATCTGAAGTATGATTGGCAAAGATTTTCTCCCACTCTGTAGGCTCTTTCTTCGCATTGCTGATAGTTTCCTTTGCTGAGAGAAAACTTTTTAGTTTGAATCTATCCCAGTTATTAATTCTTGCTTTTATTTCTTGTGCTATGGGAGTCCTGTTGAGGAAGTCTGGTCCTAAGCCGACATGTTGAAGCTCTGGACCTACTTTTTCTTCTATAAGATGCAAGGTCTCTGGTCTGATTCCGAGATCCTTAATCCATTTTGAGTTTAGTTTCGTGCATGGTGAGAGATATGGGTTTAGTTTCATTCTGTTGCATATGGATTTCCAATTCTCCCAGCACCATTTGTTGAAGAGGCTATCTTTTCTCCATTGCATATTTTTGGCCCCTTTGTCTAGTATGAGAAAATTGTATTTATTTGGGTTTGTGTCCGTGTCCTCTATTCTGTACCATTGATCCACCTTTCTATTTTGGTACCAATACCATGCCGTTTTTGTAACTATTGCTTTGTAGTAGAGTTGAAGATCTGGTATTGCAATACCCCCTGCTTCACTCTTTCTGCCAAGGATTGCTTTAGCTATTCTGGGTTTTTTATTCTTCCAGATGAATTTCATAATTTCTTGCTCTATTTCTGTAAGGTACATCAGTGGGATTTTAATTGGAATTGCATTGAATCTGTATAGCACTTTTGGTAGTATGGCCATTTTGACAATATTAATTCTTCCTATCCAAGAACATGGGAGATCTTTCCATCTTCTAAGGTTTTCTTTAATTTCTTTCTTTAGTGTTCTGTAGTTCTCATTGTAGAGGTCTTTCACCTCTTTTGTTAGATTGATTCCCAAGTATTTTATTTTTTTCGATGCTATTGTGAATGGGGTAGTTTTCCTAATTTCTCTTTCTGAAGATTCATCAGTTATGTATAAAAATGCCTTAGATTTATGTGCATTGATCTTATATCCCGCTACTTTACTGAATTCACTTATGAGATCTAAAAGTTTTCTGGTGGAATTTAAAAGGCACCTTCTTACTATGCCTTACGTGGGAAAGGACACGAGCTGAGCACTTTGGGGTCTCTTTTATAAGAGCATTAATCCCATTTGCGAGGGCTTCTCTCTCACGACTCAGTCACCCCTAAGTGTCAACCGCCCAGTCCCCTCACGTCAGGGATAAACATTTTAACGTGAATTTGGGGGGACAAGGACATTTAGATCACAGCACACTTCAAAGGCTGTCTCAAATGATGTGTATCTCATTTTGATAAGAGAATCAGACAGAACTCGGATATAAACACTAACACTTTCATATGACAACAAAGTAGTGAGATGTCATCCATCTTCAGATGCTGCTCAATGCTACTGGTTCTCATGCAAAAGCCCTTCTTATAACAAAACCACCCCACTACAAGTGTACACCTCTTGTGTGACTATTGGGGCTATGGTTGATATATACTTGGGTCTGTAAGGCCACAACCCTGAGAGGGGTAGGGTCTCCTCTTGGAGGTAAAGGTGATTGCTGATGCTTCTTCCCAGTTCAACATGCAGGGATGGATATGTCCTCAGACACAGAACTACAACTCAGAAGCAGGGGTTGCAAGTGCTCAGTCAGGGCAGTTAGAGGACATAGATGAGTGAAGTTGGTCAGGTGGAGGCTGTAGCAAAACATGGGCACATACCTAATGCAAAAAAGAGGCTGATACTCAACTCCAGCCGAATGTCACCCTGTAGGAATGGGAGCCACAATTCTAAACTCTGTGTATGTATATCCATGCACGTTTTAGGTGGCTTTTTCATCACATGACTAAAAGACCTGACAAGAACAATGTAGAGGAGAAATTTATTTTTAACTAAAGCAGAGCTGACAAAACATGCCTGTGGATTAGATCGAGTGCATAGTCTACCAGTCTGCTGTTTCTGGCAGAAGAAAGATTGTAAGTCAGCAGAGTAGGAGATGGCTACTTGCTTTTAGAATAAGAGGAATCAGACTGTCTAGTTTTGTGTTCCTGAATGCTGGGAACTGGGAATGAGGATAGGATGGGGTTAGTACCTAAAAACAGTCAATCATTTCCGATGTGCCTAATTATCTGGTTTCATGACAATATCTATGTTAATTTCTCTTTAGACATAATAAGACCTTTTTATGAATGCCATCATTTTGCTCTGTTGGGGGTATTAAGGAAAAAGGCATCCATTCTTGGGCCATCTTGTCAAAAGAGCAATAATTCTTCCTCCTCATGGCCAAGGAATGGTTGACAGAATAATAATAAGAAAATCCTAAAGGGGAAGAGTGAATGATACAAGATACAGTTAGGATTATGGGGTCTTGCTACCTTGTGCATTGTGGAGCTTCTCACCCCATTGCCAATCTTGTAGGATAAGGTTTTTTTTTTTTTTTTTTTTTTTTTAATTAGCTGGGTGCAGAGACACATGCCTATAATCTCACCTGTTCAGAAGGCTGAGGAAGGAGGATCTCAAGTTCAAGGCCAGCCTGGGAAATTTAGTGAGATCCTATCTCTAAATAAAGAAATAAAATAAAATAGGGCTCAGTGGTAGAGTGCTTGCCTAACATGTAAGAGAAATTTTTAAAAAGTTTATTTTTATTAAGGAAGTTGTCTATTTTCTATATTGACCAAGTTATATCCTTAGAGTTTATTCCTTTGATTTATTTCCAAGTAATACTTCTGTCCTCATTTTTAAATCAAATACCAGAGAATATATTGAGCTTTATTAGTCATTCATACTTGAACTGACTCTAATGTGGGAAAGAAATGAGGGAGAGGTCCTCTCTCCTCCTGAGATAGCCCACATGCTCTCTGGAATATGTATTCCTTGCTTTAACTCAAAGGGACTGTCTCTTAAGGTTGTCTCTTTGCAGGTAGCAAAGATTTTCTCCCATTCTCCCTTGAATTTATACCTACTTTTCTAACTAAACCTCTGTCTGTGCCTTTGGGACCAAAAATACAAGGGAAAGATCCTGAAAGACATGAAAGGTAGAGTGAAGGAGAGTTAGAGTTGTGAAAGAAACTTAGGGAAAGAAGAGGGAGAGAGAGCTTATGGAAAGCACTTTTTTTCTGTTCACTTTTGTGTAAAAAGTTCCTATTTATCTCATGAGATAGTTTAATCCTATTGGGCCCAATAGTATTCTATCATTTAAGAAGGGTGAACTAAGACCTTAGAGCCAGAATAGAGTACGTGGACCCAGGAGCAAACAACCAAAGAGGGCCAGACGCATGAGGAATTTCTCTGAAATGAAAGAAACTAAACAAGTAGAAGAGGTAACTGAAAGGGAACTGAAAACAGACACGCAGACCAGTGGTACAGAGTAGAAGACAAGAGACAAACCCACATAAACACAGTTAGCTCATACTAGACAAAGGTGCCAAAAACATACAATGGAAAAAAGATGGCCTCTTCAACAAATGGTGCTGGGAAAACTGGAAATCCATATGTAGCAAAATGAAATTAAACCCCTGTCTCTCACCATGCGCAAAACTCAACACAAAGTGGATCAAGGATCTAGGCATTAGGCCACAGACCCTACGCTTACTAGAAGAAGAAGTAAGCTCAACTCTCTGTCATGTTGGCTTAGGAATCAAATTCCTCAACAAGACTCCAAGCACAAGAAGATCAAAAATCAATAAATGGGATGGTATCAAACTAAAAAGCTTCTCCTCAGCAAAGAAAACAATCAAGAAGGTGAAGAGAGAGCTATGGAATGGGAGAAAATCTTTGCCACCTGCACCTCAGATAGAGCATGAATCTCCAGGGTATATAAAGAACACAAAAAAACTTAACAACATAAAAAACAAATAACCCAATCAATAAATAAATGGACAAAGGTATTGAACAGACACTTCACAAAAGAAGAAATACAACTGATCAACAAATATATGAAAAAATGTTCAACATCACTAGCAAGTAGAGAAATGCAAATGAAAATTATTCTAAGATTTCATCTCACTCCAGTCAGAATGGTAGTTATCAAGAATACAAGCAACAATAAATATTGGTGAGGATGTAGGGAAAAAGGTACACTCACACATTGCTGCAAATTGGTACAACCATTAAGGAAAGTAGTATGGAGATTCCTCAGAAACCTTTGAGTGGAACTACCATTTGACCCAGTTATCCCATTCCTTGGCATATTCCCTAAGGACTTAAAATCAGCATGCTATAGTCACACAGCTACATCAATGTTTATAGCAGCTCAAGTCACAATAGCTAAACTATGGAACCAACCTAGGTGCCCTTCAATAGATAAATGGATAAAGAAAATATGGTATATATACACAATGGAATATTACTCATAAAGAAGAATGAAATTATGACATTTGCTGGTAAATGGATGGAACTGGAGACTATCATGCTAAGTGAAATAAACCAATCCCAAAAATAAAAGACCAAATGTTTGATATGTGGATGCTGACTCACAATGTGGGGAGGGGAGTGGAAGTTCACTGGATTGGATGGGGAGAGTCAGGGGAAGGGAGTGGGGATGGGAATGAGAAAGACAGTAGAATGAATAGAATAGAACTTTCCTATGTTCATATGTGAATACACTACTAATATAACTCCTCATCAGGTACAACCACAAAAATGAGAAGTCATAGTCTATGTATGTATGATATGTCAAAATACATTCTACGTTATGTATAACCAAAAAAAATAAATAAATAAAAAATTTTTAAAAAGGGAACCAAGACTCTACAGGCAGAAAGAACACTCAAAACATCTCATTAATTTACTATGAAAAATAGAAGAAAATATCATATCCATGAGAAAAAGAGCAGGATAGAGGATTGATTTTTAAAACACCAGGAAAAGGATAGAATGAGTGATGACCTCAGCAGAACAAATGGGAAATGGAGATAAGAATGTCTTCTAGGAAGAGAAGCAAAAGGGTGAAGAAATAGAACGAAGGAAGGAATATTAGGAAAAATTAGAGGGCTGGTGTAGGCAGTCTAGGAAGAGTGAGCAAACAAAAGAGGGAAAGAAATCAACAATAACATGGTGCATAATAGTTTCCTCCAACAGGAAGGAAATTCTTCTGGGTAGAGGATGCCTACTAAGTACCCCACAAAAAGACTAAAGTGAACCCATATCACACATCACTGTGGTTTCCTAACACTGGAGACAAGGAAAAGGTTCTTCAAATCTTGAGAGGGAAACAACACATGACCAATAAGCAGTATCCTGGAAACTGAAGAAAACTTCCTAATCCAGAAGTAATCCAAATTAATAATCCAAATTATTAATGAAGTGTAAGGATAGAATCTAAATGCTTGTATGTATATGGAGTCTCAAAATACTTATTTCTCACACCTCATTTCTTAAAAAACTGCTTGGCTTCCAAAAAAGGACCTTAAACTCAAAAGACTTAAATCTTAAAAATGTGAAAAAGAATGAAGACAGATGAAATGTGCAGCATAATGGTCATTGGAATCAACTCAGACCAAAGAAGTTAGAAAAAATTGCCAGGAGAAATTTTTCAGACTAAATTATTGAGAGATTTACATATCTGACTAAGAATTTGAGATTTAACTCCCAATACATAGAAAACTAAACAAGTGGAAAAAAAAAAAAAAAAAAAGGAACCCCTGGAGAGGAAGGGATTGTTCAAGAGAAGGAAAATAATCATGTCCTAAATATGAATATATCATCTTATGATCATAATTTATATAGTTATAACTTAAATAACAAATATTGATTTCCATGTCAAGTAATATTTTTTTCAATTTTTTTTAGTTGTAGATGGACACAGTACCTTCATTTTATTTACTTATTTTTTTATGTGGTTCTGAGGATCAAACCCAGTGCCTCACATGTGCTAGGCAAACACTCTACTGCTGAACCACAACCCCAGCCCATACCAGCTATTTTAAAAAAAAAAAATTTCAATATAAAAAACTGAAATAAACATATTTTTAAAATATTTATCTTT
Organism: Sciurus carolinensis; assembly: GCF_902686445.1. Lineage (NCBI taxonomy): Eukaryota > Metazoa > Chordata > Mammalia > Rodentia > Sciuridae > Sciurus > Sciurus carolinensis. The sequence continues at coordinate 126,141,232 of NC_062218.1, forward strand.
TTGAAATAAATTATTTTAAAACTCCTCCTTAAAAATAAAATAAAATAAAACTCCTCCTTTAACGTGCTGAATATCTAGCAGAATAGTAAATGTTTTCTAAAATCTAAGTGAACAAGAAAACCTGAGAAACATCAAGCCACTTTTACCTTAAGATTGGTGTCTGAACCTAGTAACTCTTACCTTTGGATTACACGAACTTGTGGGCCGTGGGAAAACAAGACCAAATCCCAGGATTTCTCAGGTAGGGAACCTAATAAGATATGACTTTAAAAAAAAAAAGTGAATATCCTATAGGAGTATGTATTCTGTAAGGTTGAACAGAAGAAGTATAACACCCCACATGCTTGGAATACCTTTAGAGTACTGTAGGGAAATTGCCTTAGAAATGAGCAAAGCAGTTCTAAAAGAGGACCTACAAATAGTTTCCCAGGGAATATTCAGTGTCTGTTGTTACTAAGTATATAAGGAAACTACACATCATGAGCAAAAATTAACAATAAATAAATAAATAAATAAACATACCAAGATTTCACATACTGGAAGAACTATCAGACACAGAATATAATGTCATTATATTTACTGTCTTCAGAAAGAAAATCTAAGCTAGAAATAGAAAACTAAAAGGACCAGACAAATTTGAAAAAGAACCAAATGAACATCCAGGAATGAAAAATGTTATGATTGAAATAAAGATCCAGTGAAAACTAACAAATTAGAGATGAAGAGAGAATCAGTGAACTGGAAGAGAGGTTTAGAAGATATTGTTTAGGAAGAAGAGATGTAAAATATGAAAGAGAGACTAGAGTCAGGAGAATTTAGTATAACATAATTAGATTCCAGAGGGAAAGGAAAGAAAAATATGAGTAGAAGCTCTCTCTTTCCCCCCCTTCCTTGATGCAGCTCGTGAGCCTAAGAAAAGCACTGCTATCTCCCATAAAATTCCAAACATTCCACTCTTGGTTCTCAGGAGCTCTGTGTCAGATACAGGGAATAAAACCACACACTGCACACACACACACAACACACACACACATATGTATAAATGGTTTATGAAATTGATATATATGCATATATATACATATATAATTTTTAATTCATGAAAGCATTCTTATGCTAAACTAATTTCAGAATGGTGAAGGATTAAATTCACCATAAAGGTGCAACAATTTAAAATTTATAGTTAGAAGTTCTATGGTATGCTATGGACAAGCTGACAAAACAGGGAAGAGCATGGCATTGCTCAGTCTCAGTCCGAAGCCCTGAGAACCAGTGAATTATTGGTGCAAATCCAAAGGTCTGAGAACCTGGCATTCTGATGTCCAAAAGCAGGAAAAAGTGGATGTCCCAGCTTCAGAAAAGAGAAAGAATTCAAAGTATTTTGAACTTTTTGTTCTTACTAAGCTCTAAACTGATTGTATTAGCCCTGCCTGCATTGGGTAAGGGCAGATCTTCCTTAGTCTACTAATTCACATGCCACTCTTTTCTGGAAACACCCTTAGGGACATACACGGAAATGATACCTTACCAGCTGTCTGGGTATCCCTTAAATCAGTGAAGTTGACACCTAAAATTCACCATCACAAATATACTCTTAAACAGCCCATGGTTCAAAGATGAAGCTATGAAAATTCAAAGCTAATTTGAATTGAGTGATTATGAACATATCAATTGAAAATGCAACTCAAGCAGTACTTAAACTCTTTTTTTTTTTTTTTTGCCATACTGGGGATCAAACTCAGGGCCTTGTGCTTGCAAGACAAGCACTCTACCAGCTGAGCTATCTCCCCAGCCCCTTAAAGGAAACTTTATGGCTTTTATATTGATGTTAGAAAACAAAAGAATCAAAGGCTAAGTTGAGTGAGTATTCATTCCAGGAATTTATAAAGAGAACACCAAATTAAATACAATAAAATAGAAGAAAGGGATATAATAAAGAACAAAAAATTAATCTTAAAAGTGAGTATAAAATATAAGTTACAAATAAAGCCAAAGACAGTTCTTTGTATGTCTGTGCATGGTACAGGAACTTGAACCCAGGGCTCTCCTTTGCTATGCAAGTTCTCTCCAACTGAGCTACATCTCCAGCCCCATAAAGATTTACAAACTTGATAACTTCATGGTAAGAAGCGTAAAGTGAAAAAAAAGAGAAGGCACAAATAACTTTTTTTGGGGGGGGGTGGCGATATTTGATTTTTTTTTTTTTTTTTTTTTGAGAGACAGCATTTCACTCTTTGTCCAAGGAGTCCTCAAACTCCTGGACTCAAGGAATCATCTTTTTCTTTTTTTAGTTGTGGATGGACACAAAACCTTTATTTTATTTAATTTTATGTGGTGCTGAGGATGGAACCCAGTGCCTCACAGGTGCTAATAAGCAAGCACTCTATCACTGAGCCACAACCCCAGCCCTCAAGTCATCATCTTGACACAATCTGTCAAGTAGCCGGGACTACAGGTGTATGCCACCATTGCTGGTACAAATAATTATTAAAGAGGAAAAAAAATTAAGAAGGTCATTAGAGGTCAGGATTGACTGCCAAGTGAAAAAGTTTTTACTGCCAATCAGGCAAACAAACAAAGCATGGAAAGTTCTCCAGATGGAAGTTGTGGGAAGAAAAGAAAGGATCACAAATTGTGTCCGTCCCATATTAGGAATGCAAAACCCCTGGGTGCTGCTGATTGGAAGTGTCTGGGCTTGCTGGTTGGGTACACACTGGGCTGGCTGAAGGTCATGTACTATCTAAGTATGGTACTTCCACAGCAGGGTAAGACATCTGGGGCCTCTGCTAACACGTAGTGACTGGGTCCAGACCATGTCATCTAACAAGGGACACTGTTGTTGGCAGGCTAGGTGACTATATCAGGGTCTATTACAACCAATTTCAGAAAAGAAGACTTTGCTACAAATGCTACGATTTGTGAACAGAAAGGAAATATTTATGAACAGCTTTTTATAGAATAAGCAATTTTCCAGAAAAATGTATTACTAAAACTGATTTATTAAGGAATATAACATTTGAATAGTTCTATAATTATGAATGAAATTAAAACAAATTTTTAAAAATGTTTCCATAAATAGAACCCCAAGCCCAGACAGCTTAACTGATGAGGGCTACCTAACTTTCACACAAATATTTCCAGTTTCATACAGACTCCACAGAACCTTAGCACCAGAACTTGACAAGGACAGTATGAGAAAGAAAAATTATAGGCCAATTTTACTTTTGAACCGACATGTGAAAATCCTGAACTAAATACTAGTGAACCAAGATCAGTAATATATAAACAAGATTATATGTATTTTGATGACATTGGGTTGTCTCTGGAATGTAAGGTGGGTTAACATTAGAGAATGAAAATGACTAAATTATGCCATGTATTTATATACACACCATAGTGGATTTCACCTTTATATAATCTTTAAAGCACTAATTTAGAAAAAAAAAAAAAAACTATAAATAAATAGAAGGAAAAGCAGTGGAGTAGAGAAAAGGGACCAGTGGGGGCTGAAGTGGAGCAAATCATATTCCATGCTTGTATGACTGTGACCAAATCAGCCCAATGCTATGAGTATAATGCACCAATAACAGCATTTTTAAAAAAGAAAATAAATGTGATCCACCACATTAAGAAAACTTAAATGAAAAAAAAAAAAAAAAAACCTACTTTGGGGAAGTAAAGGATAACACATTTCTATTTTGCTAAGTAATCAGAATCATTTTTCAGATTCCTATTTGTGTATTTTCCTCCCTGGCATTTTCCTTTTGGATTACACTGTTTTTTAGCCAAGAAGTAACATCCCATTCTCAGCCTGAAGATCATCAGTTAAATGAGTTCATAGCTCATTAATATGCTTTTTAAGGAGAAAGCTCAATTGATCCAAAACACACTACCTGCTTTTTAACCACGAGACAAAACAAAACAAAACAGAAATCTTAAATGCATGCACACCATGGATGTTATCCCCCACTCTCAAGCCAGTCTCAGGGGACTTGGTGACCAAACCTTCTGTTGAGTTCAACTGAAATTTAATTAACGTACTTGTGCTTAAGCCTCTTCCCTCTAACACTCTTTCCCTGAACTCTCCTTTGAATTCTTTAGCCTGAATCAACACCTCTTGCTTATCTCCTTCATATATCTAGTTTAGATAAGCCAAGAGAATAAGCTACCAAATATTATTTTTAATTGTTTTTTTAAAAAGGTTAAAGATGCTTGCCTCAGCTGTGCTTTCATAACTGAATTATTAACTGCCAAAGGGCAGACACTTTGCCTTTCATATTAAATTTGGTGGAGAAGAGAACAATAGGAGTTGTAGCTGGAGGAGAATTTGAAAGTCTGTTTATTCCAGCTGCTCCTTTAGTTCTAAAATATCTCCCATTAAGCATTCTCAAGCCTGGGCTGTAGCACATCAAGGTTTGTTGAACTTGCTTGTGCACAGCAGGACATTAAAAAATATCCACCCGTGGTGCTGGTGTGATAAGCACACTTCAGTACGAAAACTGCACTTCCTCATTTCTTTCTTTCTCATCACCTATTAACAGTCTTGGGGGGTGGCAGGGAAATGGGGAGAGAGAATTGCATTTCCAAATACATCTTCCACTCTATTTCTAATATTACATTGAAATTCAGGACATTGTCTTTAGATAGGATGCATGTGAAATATTTATATGTATGAAATATATATATATATATATATATATATATATATATATATATATATTCTGAAAAGGACACTAATAAGCTCACTTCCTGAAGGCAGCCAAAGGGCAAAGACCTGATTTTCATCACCTGAGAGGTAATGTTATTTACCTCCCCTTAGTAGAACATGTGATTTTAAATTGCTTTTCGTTTTTTGCTTTCTCCCAGGAGAAGGTTAGATAGGCTGTATTTATCTCTCCTTCCCTGCCCCAGTCTCCTTGTGACCACAGGCACAGATTTTAAAACAACTGGCCTGTGTTTGCAATGTAATTTGTGGCCAAGGAGGCCTGTGGCCCTCGTGGGAATCAGGCTCCAGGCTTTGGTACCAAACATTGACATTAACAAATGACTAAAGACTCCTATCATGATTCTGTTGTGGATGAAACAATTTACTGCTGCTTCTGTTGATGTCAGTGTTACCTAGAAATAGTAAATGTGCTGCTGACAGGGAAGGCTGATACCTGGCAACCAATTTGTTCAAGTTCTCATGCACTTCTTTTCTGTTGGTGTGGGAGTTCTGAATCCAGAAAAGTAGTTGCTTCTGGTGTTTGGAAAGGAGGGTTTGCTCTTGCCTCTGAGGATAATAAACTAGGGAACATTGTCTGCACAATGCACATAACTGAAAGGTAAATGGCTGCTAAACACAGATGATATCATGATAATAATATAAACCCTTAGGATTCCCTCAGCACTCTGTGTGGTGGTAGAGGCCCCAGAACTCAAATGAAGGATGGAAAGGACAAACCGGGGGCAGAGAACAGGGGCAGCTGAGGTAGCCAAAGCACCCAAAAGCAATGACTCCTCTGCTTCTAAGCTGCTACAGTTCTCCCATATATTTGCTCCCTGTTGTCTCAGATGGATTCCAAATATATGTGACATATGTGACCACATAATGGCTAACATTTGTTATCAGTTTGCCACATGAATTCTTATGTGCTCTACATATTTTAATTCTATGCAATTCTCACAACAGACCTATAAAATACATGTTATTATCCCCATTTTAAAGATGAAGAGACCAAGAGTTAGATTAAATACCTTTCTTGAGGGCACATAACTGTTCATGGTGACTTTGGTTTGACCCACAACAATGTGACTACAAAACCCCAGCTCTTACCCATTATTCTATGCAAAAGAGCAATGTCTACACAATTCAGATGAAAGAAAGAAAATATCCTCTTCTAAAACTGAGAAAATAAGTGTAGCTATCCATAGATTATTGATAGGACCAAATAAGACAATATATTTAAAATGTTGTTCAGCACCTAGTGTAATGGCCCTTGAAAGATGTTAGTTATCACAATTGCCGTTAACTGTCTTTAAGGTGTGTGTTAGGTACTCCAAAGACTTCAGCTCACTTTGTTCTCAAGAAAGCCTGCTGGGAAAGTAGCATAATGCCTTTGGTGAATAAGCACAGTAATTGCAGGTCTTGGAGCCCAACCTGGGTGGCACTTTGAAGATGAGATTAAAGTACTAGCCTGTTGCTGCCAAGTACCTAGCTGGGCAAGGATCTCAGTGCTTGGCAGATTTTCTGTTCCAGCCTTCTCTCTGAGAGAGAGTTTTCTCAGTGATCTGTTTTATAAACATGTCGAATTGCTACTTGTTTTTCTTTTTTCCCTTTTCTTTTCTTCTCTCCTCCCCCCGCCCTGCCCCCCATGCTGCGGATTGAACCCAGGAGGGCCCTATGAATGCTAAGCATGTGCTCTACCAGTGAGCTATATCCCTAGCCTGATAATTTTTGTTGCTTTGTTTTGTTTTTTGTAACCATGGATTGAACCCAGGGGGCACTCAGCCATGGAGCTACATCCCCAACCCTTTTTTATTTTTTATTTTGAGACAGCATCTGGCTAAATTGCTTAAGCCTTGGCTAAATTGCTGAAGTTGGGCTTTGAACTTGCATTCCTCCTACCTCAGCCTCCAGAGTTGCTAGGTTACAGGTGTGTGCCACCATGCCCAGCCCTGTGGTTTTTTTGATAAGTATAATATTTAGAATTTGTGCTCTACTACCTTCTAACATTAAAGATTACATTTTCTGATTTTTGTGTTTGTGAAGAATATACCTCACCTCTAACTTCAGAGAGCCCTGAAGGAGTTGCAGTTGCAGATGTGATGGCTTCCTTTACTTTTATGCACACAGAGACCTCTGGGCCCAGGGAGTGCTTTGGACTTTCATACTCATAGGGACACCATATGCTTGGTTTCCTTACTGGCCTAGAAAGCACCTGCTCAGTGGTCATTGGAGATTGAATGTTTGTTTCCCTCCAGATTCTTTTGCTGAAGCCTTAACCCCAGTGTGATAATATTTGGAGAGGGGACCTTTGGGAGATAATTTAGATGAGGTCATGAGTGTGGGGCCCTCATCATGGGATTAGTGCCCCAACAAGAAGAGATACCATGAAGCTTACTCACCCAGGCTATGCATAGCATTTTGTTACGGCAACCTGAGCAGACTAATAGAGTGCTTATCTCCTCCTTGGGATGACTTTAAGAACAAAAAAAGGAAAAAGAAGATAACACTGGCACAAGTGAGCACTGCCTGTTTATTATTTCTCTGTTAGACAAGTTGTTTTAGCTCTGTAGGAGATAACGTATGAAATAGCAAGATAGGAGAGAGGTTAAATTTCAGTTTAAAATATAATAGACATAATGGTGATAGATAGAAAATTCCCAAACCTGAAGAAGGCTCCTCTGGCCTGTGATAAAGAGTTCCTGTTGGTTCATCTCAGTTGTGCTTTCTTTGATCAACCCACCTGGTCTTTCTCTGATGCTTTAACTAAGATGTAGTCAGTCAGCATCTCTCTCTCTCTCTCTCTCTCTCTTTCTCCTTCTCTGTCTCTCTCTCTAACCCCCTCCCCCTCTGTACTGTATTTATTCATAATAGAATCATTTTGACATATATTCATATTCATAAATATAGTTTTCTCCATTTCAATTCATAATACTAATCCCTTCCCTTTCCTCCTCCCTCCTTGATCTCCTTCCTTTAATCTATCTGTCTTCCTTCTATTATTTATTTATTTTTAACTGGTGCTTTATATATATATATAATTGGAACATATTGTGATATATTCATACATGCACATACCATAATTTGTTATTCCCCAGTTAACTTTATTCCCCAGTTATTCCCGTTTTTTTATCTAATTCTTTGTCAAAATACAGGCAAAATGCAAATAAGGGTTTTTTTTTTCTTACACTTTCACTATTTTTTTTCACATAATTCTATGGTTTCAATGTAATTTGAGTATCCTCAAGGGTCCATTGTGATTGAAGCCTTCATCCACAGGGTGGCAGTATTGGAAGGTGGTAGAACCTTTGAAAGATGTGGCCTAAAAGGAGGATCATGGGCCAAAGCAGGCATGCCCTTGGAGGGGATGGTGGGACCCTAGTGTGTGTGTGTGTCTCTCTCTCTCTCTCTCTCTCTCTCTCTCTCTCTCTCTCTCTCTCTCTCTCTCTCTTTCTCTCTCTCTCTGTCTTTCTCTCTCTTTGTCTGGCAATGGAAATGCTACCATATCCAACATTTGCACATCTCCAACATGCCAAGAGAGAGGACCCTTACCAGAATGAAACCAATGCAGGCACTGTGCCTGTGAATCTCCTGTGAGCTAAAGAACCCTTTATCTTTATAAGTTAACTGTCTCAGGTATTTCATCTTAGTGATGCAAACTCACTGATATATATAGTATTTCCTTCTAAAGTTATCAATATAAAAGCTGGAATAAATACATACATATATATAATATATTATGCATGTATGCATGTATGTACACATATAGAGAATTTATCAATAAGAATATTGTACTCAGATAGAAAAGATGATTCTTTTTTTCCTAAATATTTTTCTATGAATGAACAAAGTGCTGTTGCCACATTCTTGTTTTAACAAGCCAAGGATAATGTCTGACAATTAAATCTGGATATTGAGCAGTGATAATATACAAGGCATATGGTTGGTCATAGTGCAATAGTTATTTGAAAAAGAAAAGAAGGGCAAGAAGGGCAACTCAGCAGTGGAGTGCTTGCCTGGATGTAAGAAGCCCTTGGTTCAATCCCCAGCATTGCAAAAATAAAAATAAAAAATAAAAGGAAACTTCAGATGTTATCAGATGAAAGTCTAACCAATATTAAACTCTGACCCATCATTCTTACATTCACCATGAGATAAGACTGCATGATCTGTGTCCCCTCAGGGTTGATTTGGTCCCTTTGACTATCTGGCCAGTGAACTGTGAACCATGTGAGCCACTTGGATGCAAGAACATTCATTTGCTAGTAAAATACCCTCCAGAACATTCTCTTCCTGCTGGAGAGCAACTAATGGCCCAGAGGGACTACTGTGGACAGAGACCCCTGCTGACTCTCAGATGGTAGATGGTAGTATGCAGGGGAAATAACCTTTTTTTTTTTTTTTCTTCTTCAAGTTATTGAACTCTGGGGTGGAATGGTGAGTAGGGGTTTTTTGCTAGTGCAGCATAATCTAACTTGTCCTAACCAACAGAATTATAGTCAAACTGCAGATATTAACTCCCAGTGGACAAAGGAATAGTGGCATGCCTACAAAGGAATTAGTGCTTGAAAGTGACAGTTGTTAGTTTTCTTTATACCATTCCTAAGGGGGAAAATGACTAAAGAATTCTATACTTGTCCTCATTAGTTTTTGTAGAAAACAGTTCTATATATAGATCTATGTCAAGTGATATCTTTGAAAGAAAGGGGTGGGGTGGGAAAGGAAGAAAGGAAAAGAAGGGAGAAAGAGAGACAGACCGTGGCTAAAGCGACTCATGTATTTTGCCAAGTGACCAGTATAGACAGCTAGAGTGACTCTAACCATTTGTAGGCTGCTCAGTGTTAGAATCCCAGGGCTGACTCTCTAGGCAAAAGAGAATATTTTAGGAGCCTTTAACAGGTTTCCATCCTATAATGGTTTAAACGATTATCGATATCTGTAGGGCCCATTATGTTTGGTTACTATTTTTTGTAAGTCTGCAAAAAAACAAAAGAGATCTTCACATGGAGAAGTATTGCGTGATCATATAGATAGATGTTTAAACTTCGTTATCTTTATTTACTTTCATTTTTCACAACCATCCTTTGTGATAAACACGATTATCCTTCTCATCACTGGCTTGTCCAAGATCACATAGTTGCTAAGGGCACAGCTGGGACTCATGCTAGGAGACCCTAAAGCCAAAGCCACCATGGAGGTGACCCCAGGCCCTCCTGCTTCAGGAATGAAGTGGACAGAGCACTGGAGCCTCCTAACAACAATTTTGTCATTTGTTTAGGAACTCAGGAATTCTGAGAACTGAGCCAGGCAAATAAGGTAGGGACTAGCAACCGGAGCATCAAAAGAGCTTGTGAAAGTCCTGGGCCTTGGGAGTACATGTCATGAGGGTCTGAAAGAAGACTGCCCCGGCTGGAGCCTTGTGAGAGAGGGTCACCGAGATGGCAGTGGTGTCCATGTAAAGAAAAAGAGAACAGGCTTCTGAGGGAGAATGGGCTTTTATTTGGGTTTTGGGTTGTTTGTTTTGTAGTGGGGATTGAACCCAGGGGTGGTCTCCCACTGAGCTCATCCCCAACCCTTTTTATTTTATTTTGACACAGGGCCTGGCTAAGTTGCTGAAGGTGGCTTTGAACTTGTGATCCTCCTGCCCCAGCCTCCTGAGTTGCACGGTTATAGATGTGCACCACGTCAGACTAATGAACACGTTTTTAAATGAAGGGCTATGTTATAAGACATTTCGTGAGACCATTGACCTGATGTGCAGAGATCTCAAACAAAACCCAAATCAAATTGTCTCATTCAATATTTTTTTATTTACCATTCTCATAAAAAATATATATATATATTAGGCAGAACTTAGGGAATTGTAACCTAATGGTGTCTTTACAAAGTTTCTTCTGAAGGAGAATAACTTGAATATTAATGACAAAACATTCATGTTAGTATACAAATACAAATTTAGCAAGGATAAAGCAGCCCCTTCTTCCTGTCACCACATATTTAGTTAGAGTGAGATTTGAAAGAGTGAGTTCACAAGTTCTCTCTCTCCCGCTGACCCTGCCCTGGGCTGTTGCAGGGAAAAATTAGGAAATACTTTGAACTTCAGAAAAGTCATAGAACCAATTCTTTCACCAGAGGTGGAAACTCCTTACTGTACAGACTTTTGTCTGTGCTGAGGCAGGAGAATAACAAGTTTGAGGCCAGACTGGGCAATTTAGTAAGACCCTGTCTCAAAATAAAATAAAAAGGACTGGGGATATGGTTCAGTGGTAGAGCACTTGCCTAGCATGTGCACGGCTCTGGGTTCTATCCCCAGTATCACAAAGGGGAAAAATGAAGAAAAGAACTGAGAATAATCAACTGTATTTTTTTAAAAACATATTTCCCTTTTCATGTCCCATTTATGTGGCTGTATTATGTTTGATTCACTCCTTTGCAAAAAATCTGAGCTCTTCAGCATCACTTCAGCAGAAATTGTTATGGTAATAATAGGAAGGCCTTTGATCTTGCTGATTAATATGGAGCTTGGCTAACCTGATTATATGATTCTGCCAGAAACTGGGTTTGGATCTATTAATATGGCATAATAAATTTCAAATGAAGCTTCCTTTGACTGTTTTATCCCCAAAGCATTGCATTTTATTTGAAAATGAGGCTCCTGTTTATCTAACAATGTACAATTTATTTTTATTTTTTAAAAAGTAATTTTCATGTTGCTTTTCCAGGTTAACAAAATGAGACCCTGGGGCACTATAACCCTGGGTAATTCAGGAACCCATTCAATAATTATTTATTAAATACTTGATATGTCACAGGCCATGTGCACTGGGCTGGGTATACTATGTTGAACATAAGAAGCAAGGTCCAGGGTTATGTCTATTTGTGTACATGTGAGATGAAAAGCCCTGAGATTCAATCCAATGTAGAAGATCCACTTTTCAACTCTGACCTCTGTCTTCCTGCCACATGTTACTGGGGCCATAACAATGAACCTGAGTCTATTAGGCAGATAACAAGCATTCAAAAGAGCAGGAGAAAGAGGAAAGGCAGTTTGCAGTCTATGCATAAGAAAAGCAAAACCTCCCTTGTAATACAGGTTGATAGACTTTGCATTAAAATAAACTTCAAGCACCTGCAAACATAGTAATAGAATCATTTGCTTTGATATGAAGTAGCTGATATATTCCAGCCACATAGCACTGTATGGAAAAGTGTTGGGTTGGACTGACAGAAGATAAGCGGAGATAGAACAGTAGGGGAAACCACCTGAAGATATTTTTCCTGATCACATTGAGTAAATTCACCAGTACTCAATAAGAGGGGATTGGACATTCATATCAGAACCCACTGTACACAACACATATTTTGCTGTAATTATACCCAAGTACATTATAGAGTGATCTGTGTATACGCTCATTTCATAACACAAATTGAATCACTTTGAAGCCCTTTTTTGTCATTAAAAGTCATGTAGTAAAGACCCACCAGAATGAAAATTCCATGGGCAGGGATTACAATTTATCATGCTTACTTCTGTGTCCCCCACATAGTACTGTGCCTATGTAGACCTTTGTTATGTTTTTTGGCTGCCCAGATCTTATGAAGAACATCCTTCTTCTGTTTAGGAAATGATTCACCTTACAGAATCTATCTCCCCAAAACAGGAACCAGAAAACACAATTTTCTAACCTTCCTTGTAGCTAAGACAAAGGCACATGGCCCAGGGTCTACCAACAAGACACTCCAGATGCAGCCGGGAGTAGCAGCATGAGCATATAATCCTAGCAACTTGGGAGACTGAGGCAGGAGGATCCCAAGTTCAAAGCCAGCCTCAGCAACTTAGCAAGACCCTAAGCAATTTTAGCAAGATACTCCCTCAAAGTAAAAAAATAAAAAGGGCTGGGGATGTAACTCAGCGATAGAGTGCCCCTAGGTCCAATCCCCGGTACCAAAAACAAACAAACAAATAAACAAACAAACAAAAAACCCTCCAGATGTACCTACCAGAGACTTCTGTTCAGCAGTAAACAGCAAAGAAAGCAGGCTTTTCAAATCTAATTTTTCTAGCCAGGGTGACAGCTGAAGCATTAGGCTTTCTCCTCCAGGAAGCCTTCCATGACCATTCCCCACCCTCTCCAGGTGGGCTGGTTGGACAATCCTCCTCTAGGTCTACTTTTTCATTTTACTTTCCCAATGAATTACAGATATTAGTACCTTTTATCAGGTTTTAATCTGCTGTAATTGTTAAGGTAATACTTAGACGCTCTAACCAAAACCAAAAATATATGGTGTCTCAAACACAATTAAAGTTTCTTTCCCAATCACATAAAATCAAAAGAGAGTACTTGGGATGAGCAGATGATTCAGGGATCCAGGCATCTTCCACCCCGTGGCTCCACCATCTGTACCACATGGCTTCCAAGGGTGCCCTCTGAACTGATCCAAGCTAGAAGGCTAAGGGCATGGGGAATCTGCCCGTGGGGTTATAAGCAAGGTCTGGAAGTGATGCTTACCGCTTTTGTTCACTTTCTATTGACCAGAATTCAGCTGTATGTTTATACTTAACTGGAAAATACAGTCTAGCTTCCTGGAGCTTCCTCCAGGTATGAGTACATTGACATTAGAAAGTCATGATGAAGTGCCATGTCTTAGCTTTCTGTCCTCTCACTCGCTTCCTCTTCGAAAGAAAAAGAATTGCTGGTGCTAAGGTTAACACAGCAACCCTGTGTAAATTACAGACAGATGTGGCTCGGGTCTGGATTCCTTTTACTTGGCTCTCCAGTCCTTTTTTGCTAAGCATTTCTGTTTTGGGGGCACATATTCATTGGGTAGTTATTTCTGAATGCTTTGCCTAAAATTGCTTTTATCTCCAGGCTCCCCATGTGCTGAATTGAAAGGGAAAGTGCTTAGCAGGCAGCCTGGGCACCACATGTGTTCTGAGATGCTGGCACATGGAAAAGTTAGAAGGTTCCAAATCATTGCCTACTGGCCACCCACAGGCTAATGAAGGAAATGTCTTTTTATTTTCCCTGCTTCTCCTGGACCTAGGTGCCTTATCAGCAGCCAGGGAGAGCTGGGAATATGATTCTGGTGCCAGGGACCTCCAGAGCCCAGACTTGCAGAGTCAGTCGGCCCTACAGAAGCTGCTCGAGTACAGCAGAAGCTCTTTGCATCAGCAGGCTGCTCTCCACAAACCGTTGACACAGTCCCCTCATTTTGGCAACTCTGTAGGAGGAAACTATCTCGAGCTGGCCAACACGGTGAGTGTGTTTTGGTTCATAGAACATGTCTTTAGGCCTGTCTGTATTCCAATACAAATATTTTAATTTTGAGCTCCAGGGCACATAGTGAGTATTGTCTTTTTTATTGAGCTAAACCCTGTACCATTTCCAGCATTGCCAGTAATGTTAAGTACTCCAAAGTTGCCAGCACTTAAGGACTTAGGAACTTCAATCTCATCATTAAGACCAAATTAGGGGCTGGGGATATATAGCTCAGGGGTAGAGTGCTTGTGTAGCATGTGTGAGGTCCTGAGTTTAATCCCTATTTCCACAAAGGATAAAATAAATAGACAAAAGATCAAAATTGACTCCTGAAAGGTGTTTTGATTAGGTCTGGAACTTGTACAGGCTTAATTACTAGAATATCTATAGCAGCTTTTCAATAACTAGACTACTTTTATGGTAACAGTCATCACTAATAAAAATACATACATCTTTCTGTTCCCTAACTTGGGTTTCACTCACTTGAAAAACAAGAAAATATTTCATTGAAAGTGTGATTATTATTTCTACTTATATTTTTAAAAATATTTTTTGTTGAAAACAGTAGGACAAATTAGAATTTCATTATGTTTACTTTGATCTTTTCCTTTTCTTTCTTTCTTTTTTTTTAACCTCCTTTGGTGCTGGGGAATGGGGATAGAACCTGGGGCCTCACACATGCTGAGGATGAACTCTGTTGCTGAGCTACTTCTTCTCCAGCCCCTTAGCCTTCCATTTTCTCCTGAGATGATGAGTCATTACTACAGTGACCTTTGGGTAAAGAGCTATTGCATTCTTTTAAGTCCCAGCTGGGGAACAAAGGGAGGTGGCTGATGGCCTGGGTCATTTTAGGTGACAGGCAGTTTACAAATCCAATCAATGTGGGAAGGTCAAAGCCTACCTGGCTTTTTGAAATTCAAGTTTGAATGGTGGAATAAGCATCTCCACAACCTTGATTTATATGTATTATGGTCTGCTTTGATGTAGACTAGAGGTTTACAAACAAATATGAGACGTATTCTCTAATTCAGATGTTTTTAGCGAGATATTTGAAGGAACTAACAATACTACATACTCCAGCAATAATTAAAACACAACGATCAGACAGATCCCAATTAAATGATATTCGACAAAATGCTGAACTAGTCAGTATTCCTCAAACTGTTAAGATTATCAAAAACCAGGAAAGTCTGAGAACAGAAATTCCAGCTAAGAACAGCCTAAGAAGAAATGGCCCTCAGTGGGATCCCAGATCAGAAAAAGATTAGCGAGACCCTGTCTCAAAATTAAAAATTAAAAAGAGCTTGGGATATAACTTGATGGTAAAAGTGCCCTTGGGTTCAATACTCAATACCAAAAAAAGAGAAACTAACTAACTAACTAACTAAGGAAACCTGAATAAAGTGCAGATTTAGTTGATAAGTAATATAATATCATAATAATATAACAATATAATATAACAATATAATAGAATATTCTTTCATTAATTGTGACAAGTATAGTATACTATATATACACAGTATATAGTATATATATAATATAGTATAAATAGTATACTATATGGTGTTAATAAATAGGGGAAACTGGTTGTGGAATATATGAGGACACTCTGTCATATCTTTGTAACTTTTCTGTAAATCTAAACTATTATAAAATAGAAAATATATTAAAAGTACGCACAGAATCACTACCAGGGCATGATTCCATCTCCCCAAATCTGTCAACACATCCAGTTATCATATTGTTCATCACTTGGCCAACCTTCAAGAACAATCTTGCAGTTTGAGTAAAAGAGTAACTATTCTCCTCACCTCCCATATGTTCAGTAGACTAGGCAACTATTGGTAAATATGCCATCTGACATGAAGTGGACATAGGCCATTCCTGTTACAGATAATAAGCAGTAAGTAGAACCTCCTTCTGTACTACATCAGCTGAGACTTTTTAAAAGATAGGCATTGCTATCACAATACAGGTTACAGCAAAAATCAGTGTTATATATTGATCAATATCTGGTGGCCTGCTCTGAAGGGTTTGGGGTTCATGACCCACCAGTTTTCTGCAGCAAACCCACTGTTGAAAACTATGGGAGTTTTCAGTTTCCTACCTCTGTGTGACTGTGTGGTTCTCAGCCTCTCCATGGATTTCTGTTCTCCTCCCTGTCCTGGTCAGAGGTCAGCTCAGCCCCTGGGTTTCCCACAACCAGCTTCTCTAGGTTGGCTATTCCAGTAAGTAAAGGCACAGAGTTCTCAGGTGCCCCTGACCCATACACCCTCTCCATGTACTGTTGGTTATGCTTTAGAACTGCAAGGATGGTGCCAAGGTGGCCCTGCAGGGGCAGGCTGGAAAAACACTTACTGAACTGTCAAGCACCTACCTATACAGGACCAGTGCCCTAGGGACAGCCTTGCACCATGCATCTGCAGCTGGTGTGCTTGCAGTATGACATGCCATCAGTGGTGACACACTGGATAAGTTAAAAGAAAAAAAAAAAAAAAAAGCTTTAATTCTACAAACAATTGGCACCAGAAATGAACAGGTAAATAAATAAAGCTGTGTATGCTCACTTACGAGGATCCCTTGATGAGAACTGGATCATAAATGCAAATACAGGCACCAAAGTCCTGTAACAGTGCTTTTTCTACTGAGTGGAAAAATGTTTTAAAACATTTAATACCATTTGAATTCAAAAACCTTAATAATGTCATTGGGCCCTGTGGTAGAGTGTCCAGGCCCCAATTCTTCATCACTTCCTGTATCTTTACCATTTGTGACATAACTTTGGAGTCTTTCTATCAGACAAGTGATAAATAGTAATCATTGTGTTCCCTGTTGTGTTTGGGTGATTTGTTCCAGTCACTGTTGACTCAGGGTCTGCTCACAGGGGTCTATGGAGCCCAATTTGAAAAATACCCCTGACATGTGGCCAAAGAAAGCAGAGCCTCTTTCAGCTGCACACTTGAGCAGTTCCTTTTTTAAATAAAATCACATTAAAAGTAATTTATGTTCCTTCTAAGACAAAGTCCTGAACTAATAAAATTAAGTTCTGTTAAAAAAAAAAAAAAAAAAAGGAAAAACTATTAAGAGTAAAAGGCATTTATCAGTGTCCAGTTAGGAAACAATGCACACAGCAATTCACACAGGAACAGTTTAGAATAAAGAATTGTTAACTAGAGCAGAGGGTTACCTACTAAGGGATAAAGAAAGCTTTTTAATGAATAAAGGAATAGCACACAGAAAGAGCAGCCCCTCCCTCTAAGGTTGAAGCAGAGAGCCCAAGGACAGAACAGACTTGGAAGAGGGCTCACGGTTCACACAGGGCTGATCCAGACTCTTCAGAGGGAAATGGCTGTGCCCAATGGTGGCAGAGGAGTTCCCTTAAGATGCTCCAGGCCAGGGCTGGCAAGCAGGAAACCAAGCCCCTAGAGCATCAGTCCAACTGCCGGGATGCCATCCAGTGGGGCATCTGCAGAACTCATCCAGAGTCACTAAGAAGGTGTCCGCAGAACTGCCAGAAGAATTCACTGGGGTGCCTGCTCAAATGGTGGCAAAATCCACCGAGAAGTCCCCCAGATGATGCCACTAAAACTTACTAGGAGTGAGGCCTGTGGATGTCCCGTGCTGCTGGCTTCCACTCACCACGGGTGCAAGCAGAGAAGAGCAACAGTCAAGGCGGGAATTCCCTTCTTCCTCCCGTGTCCCTCTAGCGCCCTCTATTGACCAAGAGTTCAACTCTAGTATTGCAAAACCCAACAGAGGTGGATTGGAGATGAGAGACACCAAACCAATAACTAGCACAGGCCTTGTTAGCATTGAGAAGCTTCTGGGGGCTTCCTATACAACCTTTTGCCTTTATCAGCATCCCTTCCTTTTCTCTGCCCACCAGAAGACTGTCTTCTCCTACTTAAGACAGGATATACCACAACTTCGGAACTTCACATACTGTTCAAAATAAAAAGGCAACAAGTTGGGGTTGTGAATAGAGGCCTGTAGCAGCCATGATTTTATCTGGGTAGCAGGATGTCTATTTGTGATTTAGATTAAGGGATTTATTGTAGGAGCTAGACCTTACACAAATGTGGGAGCTGTGGTGCAGTCTATGCAAGTTACTGATTCTGCATCAAGTGTTGAGCTTGAAGTTACTATAAATTCATCAGATTAGCCATTAAGAATAAAAACTGGAAAGCAAGAAAAAAACAGAACCCACTTCTTTGTGTGTGTGTGTGTGTGTGTGTGTGTGTGTGTGTGATGCCGGGGATTGAACCCAAGGCCTTGTGCATGGGATGCAAGCACCCTACCAACTGAGATATATCCCCAGCCACAGAACCCACTTCTGTCTCTTAACACAACCAACCTGCTGTGGGTGACCTGCAAGAGGAATGGCACAAACACCTGGCCTAGGACTCCAAGAAATTGAAGGAGGAAATCTGGTGGGAGCTGGAGCCTGGTACATCAACTTGTTAAGCAGTAGGTTAGCAGCAGTGTGTTCATATTGCCACTGTGCTTGGTACCTGCTATGGCTCGAATGTTTGTCCCCTCCAAAACTCATGTTGAAATTGAATTGTCATGTAACAGTTCTAAGAGGTGGAACCTTTAAGAAGTTATTAGAATATTGCCACTATGAAAAGGGAAGTATGCCCACCACCCTCACCCTCTCTTTGCCCTTCCACTTTCTGCCATGTGATGATGCATTGAGAAGGCCCTTGCCACATGCCACCACCTTGTTGGACTTCCCAGACTCTAGAATTTTAAGTTGATAAGTGTGTGCTCTTCATAAATTACCAAATCTCAGGCATTCTGCCATAGCAGCATAGAACAGTGTCCTATACCAATTTTCAGAGGATGAGAACTATGACTTCTTCACTTCTACCCTCTGTATTTCCCATAGAATGTCTCTCATGGCCACACAGAACCATATGCAAAGAGAACTCAGGAAACATGGCTCCAACTTAACTGAATTGACTTAGTACCAACCCACCACAGAGCAAGAGTGAAATTGCCAGTCTAATCCGAGCTCTATTCAGTGTGCTATCAGCAAAACAACATGAGATACTGTAGAAGTTTGGTAAAGAGGGGCTACAATGGGAAAAATGTGCTGCCTGTTCTCTGATGGATTTTCTTTCCAAAGATTTATGTTACCAGAGAAAAGTGCAAGTATAAATTGTAATGTTATGAATTTTGAATAGTGATATATTTAAGTACTTTAAAGCATAAACATAACTGGTCTTTATTTTTTAGATATTAAAACTGAAAAATTCCAGAGCAAAATATCAAATTCTAGATAGATTCTTTCATCCATGTTACTTGTTAAGGTATTATTGGTGTTATCATTTTATTAATAAATTGATGTTAATTAAAATTATACTGTCAAAGAAACTATGCACAGGATATAAAATACCTGAACCAATACAAAAGAATTGATGAAAATTAAATTATCATTTGTCTCCCCATCTTCCCTTAATTTACATGGTTTTCACTTTGTGTGTGTGTGTGTGTGTGTGTGTGTGTGTGTGTGTTATCAGGAACCAAACCCAGGGTCTCATGCATGCTAGGCAAACACTCTACCACTGAGCTACATTCACAGCCCAATATTTTTTATGTATCCCTGAATTGCTTTTCATATAGGGAATTTTTTTATTTTTCCTTCTGTAATTTTAAGATGTATAATCATTGCAGAGTCACCAAATTCAGGGTTGCCATGTTGAAACCTTTCACCTAGAGGATATGTCCTGGCCTTGTGGTCAGAGCAAGGCTGGTTATTCCATGAGCAACTTCTTCTGGACATTGTCCAGTGTCAAAGAACAAGAAGTTTCCAGTATAGGGCTTGCTGGTCACTTTTTAGGTTTTCAGGGAAAGGGACAGTGCAAATAAATATTGGATTTTTTTTTTTTTTTTTTTTTTGAGAAAAGAGCTAAGACACAATCTAGAAATTTCAAAACCTTGAATTGCCACTTCCTAATGATTTACTGATTTTGTAATAGAACTTGGCTCTGTAGAGACCAAGACATTGGGCTTTGTGCTATTAGTTCTCTCATATCCCAGCCCTCTGTGGGAAAGTATCCTGTTACATGTTTCCCCCTAATGTTTCAATGATGACTACAATGACATTCATAAGCACAGACAGGTACAGTGGGCCTCATTTCTATGCAGATGAAGATAGTGATGTCTTGCTGTGCTGCTCAAGGTTGCCTTTCTTCCCTTTAGTCAGTTTGACCCTAACTTTGCCCATTCGAAGACATAGTTTTTGCCTAATGGTTTGTTTATTTATTTATTTATGCAAAAGTAATTTATATCTTTAAAGAAGAAAAAAAGATAGTCACAAGTTGTGCAAATAAAATTACACACATCTAAAAACCTACATAGTGCTTAGCTAGCATGCATGAGGCCCTGAGTTTGACCCTCAGCAGAACAAAAACAAAGCAAAGGCATATAGCAAGATTTGCTATTCTGTATACCCAACAGTCAGAAACTCCAAGCAGCTTTTTCTTTTTTTCCTTTAAGCTGTTAATAAGATCTAGGGATTGTAAGTTGAATTAGAACTGTGTCTATTATCATGCTAATCTGCTATCTGATCATAATTATTAATATAGTTAACTTTATTTGATGCAACATTCATTGTTATATCACTTTGGAGAACACTTCAAATCTGCACATTTCCACCAATACAGAACCATCTTTAAAATGTTTGTAAATGAATGAGGAATTTCTGAAGTGGTCGTGAGATAGACTAGGGTCTTCTTTTTTGGTTTAACCACATGATCAGTTCTTGTGTTTCACATTAGTTTTTGGTTTCCCCTTTCTTCATTCCAATTGTAAGATACTAAAGTGTTCGTTTGTGAGGTTTTTACATTTTTGAATTGCTATCTTCCTTGTTATATTCTCTCATCTAGATTTGCTACCTTGCTGTTTTAGAATCAAGGGGTTTAGAAACTCTCTTTTTGTTATTTATTTGTTTCAGGAGTTTTTTGGTACTGGGAATTGAACCCAGGGGCACTTGACCATTAAGCCACACCCCCAGCTCTTTTTATTTTTTATTTTGAGACAGTGTCTCACTACATTGCTTAAGTCCTAGCTAAGTTGTTGAGGCTGGCTTTGAACTCACAATCCTCCTGTCTCAGCCTTCAGAGCTACTGGGATTACAGGTGTGCTTTGAAAACTGTTAGTAAGAATTATCCAAAAAATAGAAATAAAGCAAATAGATTGCTAGGTTCCCTTTCTAAGTACCATTAGCGCACTTAAGAGAGTTATCTGATAGGTCAGGAAATGTGACTTTACTTGGCTTACTATGTTCCAGATTCTATCACTTTGGATGTTAATTTGCAAAAGTTTGATAAATTATCAATGCTTTTTTCTGGTAGAGTTATAAACTACTTCTGGCCAGCAAGAAAGATAAACCCAAGTGTTATATTTTATTTGCCCTGGTAATAAAGTAACCATTTTGTAACTTTGCAATCTTCTTCCAGCGTTCTTTTTCCCTTGACTATATATTTACCAGCGTCTTCTATCCTCCTTTGAATCAGCTTTATCATCCTGTTGGGTCCCTCGAGGAACTAAATAAATCTTGAGAAAATGTTGGTTCTGAATTTATATGAAAGTTATATTTTCTCTCTTTTGAAAACGGTGACACTCCACTCTATTTTGTTTGTTTATGGCTGGTGAAGACAGAGAACAAGATAGAGTTAAAGGAAGCAGGTCCTCATAGTTTCAGTCTAAATTATCCCAGGTGTTACCTTTGGATTAGACTAGACCCAGTCAGTCTCTTCCTAACTCTATCTCTTTCTTATTTCTCACTGAGGACTTACATCCTTTCATTCTTTGTTTTTAATCTCTACCTCCACCTCTTCACTCTTGCCTCCCTTCTGTGAGAAAAATTCCCCCTCGTGGCCCTATCTCTTTGTCTCTAACTTTAGGTTCTGAAGCTTAGGCACTTCCCAGAAGGAATAGAATGAAACATAGAGACCTGTAAACTCCTAATCTCCAAAAAACATCCATTATATCACCAGGAGAAACTTGGAACTAACAGTGTCAAACCCTGCCAGGACAAACAAGTTACCTGAGGTCAATCCTTTGTCAATATAAAAGAGAACAGGAGGTAAATGCAAAACTAACATTTTAACTCCCACTTTTAAAAGTAAATGGCATAGAAGCACACAGCAATTGTCAAAAAGCATAGCATAAGTAAGGAAAAGTTATTCCTTTGGATATTTATTTGCCATTTGAGAGATTTCCAAACTGTACAGAGATGATTTATTATGGTATATTCTAATTCGTCACAAAGATCGAGTTATTAAAATCTTCACAAGCACTTTTAATCTCTAAAATACTCTGCAGGCATAAAGAGATTAAGTTCTAACATCCTATTGAAATTATAATACTTTGGGGCAAGAACTTTAAATGTGACAAAAGTCTTCTCTGATTCATTTGTGGACATGAAGATGTACTAAAAAGAATTTGTGCTGTTATTGTTATTGCTATTATTAATATAAAACCCACAGTGTAGAATCTGTGCCTTAAGTTACTTTTTTTCCAGAAAGGTTCTTTGTCCTTGTTTAGCAGAATCTGAGCTTACTCTGATTTTTTTCCTCTGCCCTTTTGGTTAACTTCTGTTTCCTCTATATCTCTGTCACAAATGGAAGGACTGAGTAGCTTACAGAGTCGCCAGGGAAATCCCCTTCTTTTTCTCTTGTGCTAAGTCACACTGTGAAGAGAGCATAGGCCTCTCCTTACCAACAAGTAACTATCAATGAGGCTTACAAAAGTCAGGCCCCCCGTCCTTCACATGCCTTGAAACTTGGGAATGATGGGGTGCCTGTATGGTGCTGTTCATACATGATGCTCCTACTCCCAGATGCTGCAATTTCATGGACCAGTAGCATTTCAAAAGACTGAGCCTTGCCAAATTTTCATGTTGCCAATCTGTAAGCTAATACTACCATTATTTCAAGAAAGAAAGAAATTTCAAGCACCAAAATAGACAGTACCTACTCTTTTTTAAAAATAATTTTCTCTCTCCAAATAAGTGAGTAAATGAAAAATGAATTTAACTTTATGGAAGAATGAAATTATTTTTGTTTTTCACATTTCTCCACTAACTGGTAGGAACTTGGGCATGGATTAAGTTCTCCAACAGAGTAACTAACGATGTGGACTTTAGCGTTTCACAAGGCTTTTCTGTCAGAGTTTAACTTCTTTTAGTCTCTGCATTCTCATAAAAGACAAATAATGATGATATTTTCCTCATGTGACTGTGACAGGAATCAAACGAGATAAGGCACTTAACGTGCTTATACAATGCCTGTATACAGTGCTCAATAAAAGATAATGGTTGCTATTGCTGTTTTCCTATCTCATTATCAGAAACGAATCTTGAATGCATTTGTACAAGTGGGTAAATTTGAAGTGATATTTGGAAACAGAAACTAGAAAATTTTCTGAAGAAAGGAGATCTCTCAAGAAGATCTCAAGATATTTACTAATCACTTGTCTCAAGTTTGGTGGTGTTGGCATTAAACATTATATGGAATAATTTGGTATGTAGAACACATTTAGGAAACCAGATCAAGAAAACAGATGATAATTTCAGGCTACAGATGAAAGTGTCTTGAAAAACATCTGTCAACCCCTATATTTGAAAAACAGGGATACAGAGACCCAAATAAAAACTCTGCCTAAGATTATTGGGAAGAAGTAGAAACACTGAGACTTGAGGGTAGGTTTCCAGATGCCCACAGCTGCTACCACCACACCCCTGCCTTGGACTAAAGGGATGTCCCTGGTCATCAGCAAGAGGAGGAACAGCCACTGGGAAGAAGTTGGGGAGCACTGTATCCTCCCTAAGATCTTTGCTGTTGGACTCTTCTGTGCTGGATGTACTGGGTTATTTTTCTTATATCCTCTAAGCCCCACCAAGGAAGAGTGGATGTTCAACTGTACCAAGGTCCCTACTCTTTCGTACCTGGCTGGGCCTTCTCCTAAGAACCCTTGACCTCCCCATGATTCAGCCTTTGAGTGGTTAATGCAAGCATGGTGGAGGGAAGTAGTATTACTGCTGGGTAGATCTTTGGGGCATCTATTCTGGTTGGCCAGTGGTGCCTATGCCACACTGGTTGTGAAATACTTCTCATATTTCTTGCCTTTTGGCAATCTGTTGGACTCACACAAGGAGTCCATTTCTTAGGGTCTGATAAAGAGTATAATCAATAACAGTGAGGTGGTGAGAAGTCATCAGATAGTACTCTTTTAATAAGCTACATTATTTTAAAAAAGTGATTCTGTTGGATAGTTCAACAGAGGTTCACGTTTTTCTATTTTCTACTATCTTTGGGGGTAAGGATCTCTGAGATCAGGATTTTGAAGAATTTTAAGCACACACTAGAGGGCAGTGGTCCCATATGTAGATACCTGACAACTTACTACTTTCTTAGCTTTTCTCTGCCTTTCCTTTTGTGTAGGTGAGGGGAAGAGGAGTCTCCTCCACACAATACAAATGCCACTTATGTCGGAAGTGTCTTATAAAAACAGATGAGCTGTCTGCAGCACCCTATCATTCTTCTCCACCCTTCTTCCAGTGACTTATCTCAATGGGGCTTCAATAGTAGAGTTATTGTTAACACCTTAATGACTTTTTTTTTTTTTTAAAGAAAATGCAAAAGGGTGAAAGGTTACATACAGTCCTAATTTAGGATAGTAAGGTTTTCCATCTTTGTATTTGAGAATAGTAGCGGATTAAGAATGAGGGAGAAGGTCTGGGGCTGTAGCTCAGTGGCAGAGCTCTTGCCTGGCATGTGTGAGGCACTAGGTTCAATCCTTGCACTGCATAAAAATAAACAAAATATAGGCATGCTGTCCATCTACAACTACAAAAAATAAAATTAAAATAAAATAAAAAAAAAAGAATGAGGGAGAAGAAAGGTGCTGGGGCAGGGGAGTTCCTTTATTTCCTGTGTGCTTGCATCAGTCTGCAGAGCAGCTCCTTTCTTATCGTCACTGAAGAGAAGGGTGTTTGAGCTCACTCAGTTTTACCTCCCCTGCCCTCTTCTAAGTAGGAGGGAGTCCTGCTTGCTGGAAGAGAGATAAACTGATCTCTATATCAAAGGAAATGGCTGGGGAGGGGAGTGGAAAGCAAGAGTAAAGCCACTGTGTTTGCAAAGTTCTAGGGTAGCGAAGAGAGAAGTTCCAGTGCAGAGGACTACAATGGATTTCAAAAGGAAAGCAAAGGGACATTAAGAAGAATGTCAGTGAATTATTTATGAGTCTTTGATAGAATATGAGGATCCTAAATAAAGGATCTGATTTATTTTTTAATTACTTTTGGTTGTTGGATTATTTCTTTGAAAGGAATAACCCCCTGAAGCCGGATTGTGTGGGTCCCTGGCTTTATAATAAAAGTTAGATAGAGAATGAAGTTACAGGAATTTGCTTTTTGAATTTTGAATATCAAAATCAAGGGTTTTGAAATCTACATCTGGTGTGTATGTGAACATGTTTGTTCACTATGTCACTCTTAGGCTCAGGCAGGAGATGAGAATCTCTTCTTTGGATTCATCCCACCACAGTCCCAAGGAGGGACACTTGGACCCTGTAGCTGTTTGTGTTTGGTCACACAGGGTTGGGGACGCCTGTATTTCTCTTGACATTGCTGATGCTTATTGAGCGCTATTATTTGCTATATACCATGTTCAGATTGTTGAAGATAAACCTAGATGATGCTCAAACTTCACAACAACCTTGTGCCATACTTAACAATCCCCACTTACTGACAAGAACTGACAAGCATTAGAGAAGTCCTCTGGGATTCAGCAGTGAGGATGTAGCACATGAGATGAGGTGTGAACCCAGGGTACTCTGACTCCACAGCTTGAGCTTATAGTCACCCATTTATTTAGGGAATGGAGGATGCTGGAGGCGGGTCCATGGGAGACACTGTCCCTTCTCCTAACCCCTCAGAGGTGTGTTGCTGTCTCCCACACCCTGAACTGGATGTGGGTTTCTGACTTACTCCTTTTCAGGGACAGAAATGCTGCCCTGACCTTTCTGGGGATAGCCTGGTGGCACTACCTCTCTCTCTCTCTCTCTCTCTCTCTCTCTCTCTCTCTCTCTCTCTATCTCCTGGTGGCACTACCTCTCTCTCTCTCTCTCTCTCTCTCTCTCTCTCTCTCTCACACACACACACACACACACACACACACACACACAAACTGGGTTTTCATTTCTCTGATTGTCAGTTGAGAGTAATTAAACCCTTGGTGGATTTATGCTGGGACTTCCTGACATGGTTGTATAGTTTTTTGTCCTTAGATGACAGGGAGGATTAGCAGTTTAGCATTAAATGCTGAGATAAATATACCTGCCAATTTACACCTGCAGCTTTGATGCCGTTAGAGGTATCTATCAAAGATCATTTAGAACCCAGAGATCCCAATCTAATTGCCAGGAATACTGGAGTTTTCTTCAACTGGACTTAAAAATGGAGAGGAAAAAGAGCTAGTAATGAGAAAGGTGGACCCCACCTCAGGTTCCCAGTAGATTGTCCAGGGACAGAGGAGTAATCCTTCCCCAACTCCGACTACCTTGTATGGTTGAAGAAATAGTCTCATGCCATGGATCGGGGCAGAACCTTTCTTCAGAAACAGAAGCAGGAGAATATCATGCTAAGTGAGATAAGCCAATCTCAAAAAACTAAAGGACGAATGATCTCGCTGATAAGTGGATGAGGACATATAATGGGGGGTGGGAGGGGTTAGCATTAGGGTTAGGGTTAGGTTTAGGGTGAGGGATAAGGAGTGTGGTAAGAATGAAGGAAAGAAGGACTGTATAGAGGGAAAAGAGGGGTGGGAGGGGTGGGGGGGAAGGGAAAAAAATAATGAATCAAACATCATTGCCCTATGTAAACGTATGATTACACAAATGGTATTCCTTGACTCCATGTACAAATAGAGAAACAACATGTATCCCATTTGTATACAATAATAATAAAAAAAAGAAAGAAACAGAAGCAGAAAGGACTTATGTGTCCTTACTATTATTCCTCTGAATAACGTGTCACATTCATTGTTTGTTTAGTAAGTGCAGGATATTGCTAGA
This sequence comes from Sciurus carolinensis, assembly GCF_902686445.1. NCBI lineage: Eukaryota > Metazoa > Chordata > Mammalia > Rodentia > Sciuridae > Sciurus > Sciurus carolinensis. The sequence goes on from NC_062218.1 coordinate 126,168,277, forward strand.
AGGGCCTGCTAATATCATCTCATTTAATTCTCTGACAGCCAGACCCTCTTCAAGCCTGTCGCTCCCCTAACCACAAATGACTGTGCCATTCCTTTCTCCCAATGGAGGGTAAGGCCCTGCTTGTTTGTAAGACCACCGTCTACACAAGCTCAGGAAGTAAACATTGCCAGGCACACAGCAGAAAAGGATCAGCAGAACTACGGATTACGTCGTCAATTATTCTTGTATTGAGAAGAACAGTCGTTTGTTAGTTGTTAGATTTTATTCCATGTTTTTAGTATAAGTTTCATACCGAGACCTAATTATGACTATTTTAATAACCCAAATCCCCTGTCCCTTTGTCCTTCAGATTCAGTTCCTGCTCATTTCATCTGTTTTTGCCTCATTGCAACACAGATTTGAAACTTAGTGAGGAATATAGAATCGCGAAAGAATTGGTGAGCAATATGGATTTTATTAAGTGATGAGGACGTGGAGAAGGAGATCTATATCATATGTAACCTCTCACCCTGCCCCACTCTTCTTTTTAAGCAGGACGCCTCATGGTCCCTGTTGGACACCTCTGCCCTCTGGAGAGCCTTCTCCACCCCAGGTTGGAGGTTTCCTCGCCTCTGTGCTCTTCTCCCAAGCTCTCTCACGCAGCTTCCTTTCCTAATATTACGTGCTGTGATTCAGGAGCCACCTGTGATTTAGGAACTTGGCCTTATCATCTTACATTCCACCTGGTTAATAGAAGTGTTCCTTTCAAGGAAACAGGACTTCTCTGGAGAGAAATTCTGGGGAAATAAAATGTTCATTTCCTTCTCTGAATAGGCCTTACTGACAGAATTCTGAAGTGAGGAACCATTTACAAAATTGTGACTCTCAAACAGTCTGATATAATCCAGTCTAATTCAGATATTTTATGTGTATATAAAGTAATTTATTTAATTTAATACTTGAAGTGATACATTAGCATGGGAAATCACCAAGATAGAAAGAACATTGAAAATAACTGAATCCATACGCTGTTGTGAGAACTATAGACAATTTATTATAAACTTAATATGGTATCAGCTCTGGTTTGAATATGTCTACTCCAAAATTCATGTTGAAACGTATTCCCCTTTGTGGTGGTATTAAGAGGTGAGGCTCTGGGTGATTCAGTCATGAGGGTATTTATAATAAAAGGGCTGGAGGGAACCAGCTTAGGCCCTTTCCACATTCCATCCCTTATGCCATGTGAGGACATGGCATTTGGCATTTGTCTTCTCCAGAGAATACAACAAGGTTCCATCTTAGAAGATCTTGACACCTTGGTGTTGGACTGCCAAGCCTCCAGAACTGTGAGAAACAAATTTCTTTATTACCTTGTTCTCTATATTACCTTGTCTTGGGTATTTTGTTATAGAAGCACAAATGTACATAAATAACATATAGTGATTTCCTATTATGTGTCTTAACTTTCCCTTTACTGTGGAAACAAATCACTTTTAAACAGCCCTGGTTCTGTCTGGGTTTTTTGTGTGCCCCACATTATTCTTATCCTGATTCATATTTAGATGTGAGAAATTCAAACCATATCACATTCATGTACATTTTTCCTGCTGTGCCCACTAATGGCTTTAATCTAGACAAAACATCTAATTTGCAGCCAAAGGTATAAATGAAACCCTAATTCATGTATTTGCTCCCTCTTACCCATGCTGTCCCCACCCCCAGTGGCCTCTAATGTTACCTTTTACTCTGGGGTCCAAATTCCCCGCTTTCAGTTTCATAGTTCAGATGCATTAAGATCATGTCTCTGTTAGACCTTGTTGGCTAAAAATGTTTTCCAGTGAATCCAAAAAGGTAACTTTAGTATCAGAGAGGTAAAATCATATCAGTACTGGCTGTGGAAAAATGGTGTTAAATTCCTGTGAGAGTCAACTGTGGAATGATTACTTTTATAAGCAAAATAACAGATTTACTTTCTTGAAAGTCTGCCTTCAAATGAATTGAACCTCAATTGGAATTTCATCATGTTCTGTAATGCTTTCCATTAAGTAAATGACTTTCAGTTGTTCAATAAAATATTCAGGATTATCACTGAGATTACTTTCTCTGGGCTCACACTGCCTATGATTCTGGGTGATTGCCTAAGAGCAGCAGAGGATTTAGCAGGGAAGTCTAGAGAGTCATGTGAGAAAAAGAATGGCTGATGTCCATGATGTCTTTATTTCAAAGTCAGATTTAGGTCAGTAGAAATATTAAGAAAAACCTAAAATTAAAACAACTAGAATCTAATACACTTCTCCAGACAAGTTTTTTGTTTTGTTTTGTTTTGTTTTCAGTATGAGCATTCTTATTGTGTAAAGTACTAAAATTTTCTCTATCTCTTTAAGTGCTGACCCTAAAATATATTTCAGAGGGCTGTTGTCTATTAGAATTTGTGGTGAGAAGGAAGCACATGGAATTTTCTCCCAGTATTATCACAACACGCCTTTCTTTCCTACCTCCCTAACTTAATTTTCTCAGTATGAGATCTGAAAGTGGTGCCCAGTTGCGGCTCACTGGTAAAGCACTTGCCTGGCATGCGCAAAGCTCTGCCTAGCATGCACTTGCCTACATGCACAAAGTTCAATACTTAGAGTTCAATGCCCAACACTGCAAAAAAGTAAATTAATTAAAATCAAGTTAACTAATCAAATTAACAAAACCTCTAAATAGTAAACAATCCTCAAGTTTTAAACTTTTATTTTCCTTTTCTAAGGAAACAGGATTAATGCCATTAATTCAAGTTATTTTTTTCTTTATGTTTTCTTATATTCCAATTACCTAAAATCAGCATTTATGGTTTTTATAATAGAGGAAGAAAAGAAACTTTTGTTTTTGTTTTTTTTTTTCTTCGTTTGTTTTTGGTTTTTTGTTAGTATTGGGGATTGAACCCAGGAGTGCTTTATCACTAAGCTACATGCCCAGCCCTTTATATTTTGAAACAGGGTCTCACTAAGTTGCTGAAGCCCTCCGTAAATTGCAGAAGTTAACCTCAAACTTGTGATCCTTTTGTCTCAGCCTCCTGATTTGCACCATGGCACCTAGTAAGGAAAACCTTTTTTAAAAATTTGTCTTAACAGTATATATCATATTTAGACATGGGAACACTAGAAGGGCATTCATCAACATAAAAACATTATCTTGGGATAATTGGAATTATTGTTATATTTTAGTCTCATCTGTTTTGCATATCTGCATTTCTTGATTTTTCTGCAATGCACATTATGTGCATAAGTGAGCATTTTTCCACAATGAACATTATTTGCAAAAAAAATGGAAGTTTTGTTTTTAAAAAATCACACCTAAACCAAAAAGTAAATATCTGTGCTTGAATTTGTGCTTGTACCATATCAGTGTTTTAGGTTTAGCAAGTTCACAACTTCTGTGTTTGGAATTGGGTTTGCCTTGGAAGGGGCTCCAGTATTCTACAGAAGCCAGCAGAGATCCCTATCACTGTTTTCCTCTCTCTGTGTTCCTTCCCTGCAATAGTGCAGAGGCCATACCAGTCCTGGGTCTGAAATAATAGCAACAATAATACTAATAGTAATTATGCATTTGTGTAATTTCTAATACTTTCAAATTTTCCTGATCATTTTTCTCTAAGCCTCTGAGTAACTGAAGAGTAGACAACAGCCTTAGCATTGGCGTTCTTTCACACTGCAGCCCAAGTGAGGTTTCATTAATTTTGGGGGGGATGGTGGAGTGTACCAGGGATTGAACCTAGGGGCTTCAACCACTGAGTCTTATCCCCAACTCTTTTTTTTCTTTTTCTTTTTTTTTTAATTTTGAGATAGGATCTTGATGAGTTGCTTAAGGCCACACTAGGTTGCTGAGTCTGGCTTTGAACCAGCTATCCCTCTGCCTCTGCCTGCGGAGCCACTGAGATTACAGGCATGTGCCACTGCACCAGGCTCAGGTGAGGTTTCTTAACATCATGGATCACTTTCGTCTTCTGTTAAAGACTCATCAAAACATTCTCAGTGTGTAAAGAATACCATTTGAAGTCTTTACAAGAGGCCCTACAGATAGGGCTAAGACCACCTCTGTGACCTCATCTTTCCCACTTCCTGTAGCATTGCTCTGGCCACAATGCTGCTTGGATCCCCTATTCAGGAAGGTAATTCATCCTCCCACTTCCGTCACCACCTTTTACTCCAGAGCTGGTTCCATGTTATCTAGACTCAGCTTAAATGTGTCCTCCTCAGAGAAGCCTTTCCTGACCACCCTGTTTAAGTAGGTGTGTTCTCACTTTCTCATCTGTATTAGTTATCTGTTGCCACTTAACAAATTACCCCAAACTTTACTGGCTTAATGCAACACACACTTATTGCCTCGTGCAGTTTCTGTGGATCAGGAACCCAGGAGCGGTTTGACTGGGTGGTTCTGGCTCTGAGTCTCTTGCAAGATTGCTGTCAGCAAGGGCTGCAGCATCAGAGGGCTGAAGAATCTGCTTCTGGGGTGACTGCGAGAAGCCATGGTTTCTCATCATGTGGATCTCTCCATGAGGCTCCATGACTGTTGCCAAGGACACAGCAGCTTGATTCCTCCTGGGCAAGAGATCCAGCAGAGCTACAGAGTCTTTTGTGGCCTAGCCTCAGAAACCATGCACCATCATTTATGCAATGTCTTATGCAAGCCAGCACTATTTAGCTGGAAATGGGCCCATTCAAGGACATGAATATTAGGACCCTTGTGAGAACCATTGTGGGTTGGTTTGGAGGCTGGTCCTGCATCTTCTATCATGCACAAGTAAATAGCAACTGGAAATATTTACAAAACAATCACTAATTAAATTTTAAATGTTTATTGTTTGTTTCCCCCATTCATTTACTCTCTGTCCTCTGGGCTCAGACCAGTGCCTAACACATAGTTGATGCTCAATAAATATTTATGGAAGAAATAGAAGATCCTATCTCCTAAGTCAACCATTTGCTTGGAACAAGAGGTAGGAATGGATATAAAATGAACAACTCAGATCAATGTTGATTCATCCAAGAAACTTTAATTGAATAATTGGATAGGAATAAGGGGAATAAATTTTCTCTTTATTTACTGAAACACTGTCACTTATTTCAGTCAGGAAATTGTAATGTATAATTTTCATTTTCTCATAATTAACTTCCTTGACTTCTTTTCTCCTTCCCCTTTAGTATTAAAGTGAAACTGTCCTTAACAGATTTATCTTTTGCATCATTTTCTGTAATAATTTTTTAATAATTTTTTGTTCCAATATAGTTAATATAGAAGTCATCAAAATGAAAATTTATTATAATCATATTAGATAGTCAACAGGTAGGAATAATTTGGAGTTAAACTAGAACAGTTACATATTGACTTACAGGTTTTTTCCACTAGATGGTAAAATCAGGGAAGGGACAGATATGTACTAAGTGTTGTCTACAAATCAGAAGCGTCCACATGACCTGGGAACTTGCTAGAAATACAAATTTTGGCATCACCCCAGTCCTAGTGAATCAAACACTGCATTTAAACAAGCTTTCTGATGACTCATGTGCATGATGAATTTGGGGGAACATTGCTCTTTGGTACTTCACCTGGTCTTTGCATTTAAGGAAGCCTTTTGAACTTCAGAAAAACAGGGGAGCATTTGTTTCTCCAGAGGCAAGTCAGGAATAAAAGGCGATATCTCCTTGTTACTGAGGTGTTTCTAGTTGAAAAGGCAGTTCCTTATGTTGACCACATAATATTGCCTTCCTTGCATGGCTCCTAATGTGGCATGGTCACTTCCTGGTGCAGTTCCTCTCAAATCCAGAAGTCTGGGCTCTGAGTTAGTTTTGACCTACTTCCTGAAAACTCTTTTCCCTCAAATTAGTAAGAGTAGAGAACTAGTTGCTTCAGGTTCCAAAAACCAAGAGGAGAAAATAGGACCTGGACTTCTTAAAATGATACGACCCAGAGACTAAAGCTTCTTGCTATATTAAAAACTATTTTCCTATTTGTTTCATCTTACAAAGAAACTTTGTTTTTTACACTTGGCTGTAGAAAAGATATATTTTAGTTTCATTTCTAAACCTCAAATTAAAAATAAAGATTCTGTGTTTTCAGATTTCAGTTCAAATGGAAATTGCTTAACCTTCTTGGTTCTGTTTTCATTCCCTTACAGTTTTGGTTTTTGGGAGGTTATTTCCCTAAAATAGAGCAAAATTATTACTGAACCATGAGTTTACCACGAAATATGGTTTCGTGCCTATCCTTTTTATTTTAACTAAAAATTTAGCTTTAGAGGGCTAGGATTATAGCTCAGTGGTAGAGTGGTTTCCTGGTATGTGTGATGCCCTGGGTTCCATCCTCAGCACCACATATAAATAAATAAATAAATAATAGAAGTTCATTGACAACTAAAAAATATTTTTAAAAATTTAACTTTAGAAAATTGGAGCAGTTCAGTATTCTAAAGCTATTTATATGTCAACTACGAAAGTGCAGGACATTATATTTAAAATATTTGAGAAAGTATCATGAGTGCTATATTGACTCTCTGCTATAGAGAGGTGAATGATTGGCATTAAAGTCAACTCTGTCTTCACATTTCCAAAATCTGGCCAAATTATATTTAAGAGCAAGATGTTGTAGAGTGCTTGCCTTGTAAGCACAAGGCCCTGGGTTCGATCCCCAGCACCCAAAAAAAAAAAAAAAAAAAAGAGCAAGATGTTGCCTATATATGAATTTATCCACCATTATTTTCATTCGATAATATTTATGTGCCAGCCACTGAGCCAGGCCTTGGGATTGCAAAGAAGTGGGTGTAGCCGGGCATGGTGGAGCATGCCTGTAATCCCAGCAGTTTGGGAAGCTGATACAAGAGGATCACAAATTCAAGATCAGTCTCAGCAATTTAGTGAGACCCAGTCTCAAAAATAAAAAATAAAAAGGGCTGGGGACGTGGCTTAGTGGTAAAGAACCCCTGTGTTAAATTTCCAGTGGAGGAGGAGGAGGAGGAGGAGGAGGAGGGGAGGGGGAGGGTAGCGTGTCAGGGTACTGCCTTTTTTGAAGCAATAGTTTGGCCAAAGAACTCTGCTAATAATTAAACTAGGTACTCGCTCCTGAAAATTTAGGATATAAGCAGTGTGCTTTCCTAATCCTAAACTAAACATGTATTTCCTCAGAAATATAAATATTTGGAGCAAGTAGAGGACTTGTAGGTTATCAGGCTGCTTTGTCAGTACTCTGTCCCTCCCATTTAAGTTTTGAATTTTTTTTCAATGACTCTGATGCATTTCTAAAATGGGCTTGTCTAGTGTACAATTTTATCACCATTTGAAAATCTGTTTTCTGACATGACTAAATTCATTTTCAAAAGAGATCTCACTTAGACCATTGCCTTCTCTGCTTCTGAAATAAAGTGTTTTGTTTGTTTCTTTTTAATAATGTGTGCTTGTGTGTGTGTGTGTGTGTGTGTGTGTGTGTGACACATGGAGTTGGGTTTTTCATTTTTTTGTGGTGAGAATCTTAGTTTTCAAATGGTTATGCTGACATTCCGTAGTTTTGATAGCAGTTAAGAAACCCAGGATGAAATTATGCACAGAAACAACTTTCGGGCCTCAGGTGACCACTCTTCAAGTCGGGTTTGTCCAGGAGTAGACAAGGCACTAGGAAGTTTCAGCCTGTCTTTTCCAGGGCAAAGCTTTGCAAGAGGGAGGGACCTGGCGATGCTTGCATAATGATGCCCTTTCCTGACTAACAATATTCAGTAGTTCCTTGAGTTGACATCCTTAAAGGCTTTTGGACATCAGTGTCTTGGAAGAATTTAGCTCTATGCTTAATTTTGAATTTGGTCCCTATTTTGTTAATTGAGCGATACATGGAAGCATATATATGGTTTCCTTCCAGTTTGAATTTTGATTTGGAAAAAAAAAAAATCTGATCCAATCATTTCCTTTTTGTCTTCTTTTCTTCCAACTAACAGAAAAAATAAATAAATAAATAAAGCAAAGCTCAGCCAATGGTGCATGCTTTCCCAAAGCATGGCTGACATGCCACAGGTGGTAGGCACAGGGCTTACAGGTGGCACACCCACGTGACATCAAATAAGACTATCACACGACAGGAATAGAATTCCCTTTTTAGTCCTCTTTAAGTCCTTCTGTTCAGATCAGGAGAAAAACCTCATTTGGGTACAAGAAGTTCTGTAATATCTCCCTAACTTTCAGAACCTTCTTTATAATAAGGAAAAGGTAGGTAGGCCCCATGATCAGAGCTTTGCTAGGCATCAATATTTAGGTAGAATTTAAATCATTTTTATAGTTGCTTTCTGCTTAAGGCTACTGACAATTTTTTTCCATTAATAAAAGCATTATAAAATTTTCACTTTAACTATTTTGAAGTATAAATTTATCAATGTAGAGAAAACCATTAAGTAGATCATGACACAGAGGTTATGTGGTCTGGCAAGTTGTAAAGGTGATACATGAATGACTTCCTTGATAAATTCTTGTGCAGAGAAAAACAGGGAGCAGTGGTACACACCTGTAATCCCAGATATTGGGGAGACTGAGGCAGGAGGATTGCAGGTCAAGGCAGCCTTAGCAACTTAGTGAGATCCTGTCCCAAATGAAAAATTTTAAAAGAGAACTTGGGGTTTAGCACAGTGGTAGAGCGCCCCTGGGTTCAATCCCCTGTACCACAGGGCGGTGGGGAATGGACTCTGAAGTCATTAGACTCGGAGTCTGCATCTCTGTTCTATCACTTACACTTACTAACTTTGTGACATTGAGAAAATTATTTCATTTCTCTGAGCTTTAGTTGTCTTCATCTCAAAATGGCATTAACAGTGACACACATGTATATAAAGTCTGGAGTACAATGCTTTTGAAAAACAGATGTATTCAAATCTTAGCCAATCCAAGCTAACAAAGCTTCAAGGCTTAATTATCATTCCTACAGTGCAGTATCAATAATTGGAAATCATCTGGTCTCTACCTCTTTATAACTGATTTGCTTCCTTTTTCCTTTCTTCTTTGATTCAAACAGCACGTAGGTCTCCCTGTGCATCTTATGATATGTAAACTATGTGAAGTCTTAGATCTGAAGGATGTGACTGTATCTGGATCATATTTTTCCTTTTGATATTCACAGAAGGGCTCTGGAATCTCTGGGCCATCTGGGTGTTATGAGATAGCCAGCTTAATACTACACCTTTCCCCATTTGCATCTTCCTTAGCCCACCACATTGGCATTGTTGGAGACATGTGGCTCGCATTTACAATTTACATGGCCATATGCTACAATCCCATTTTTAAATTCTATTTGTGGAATGAAGGCTTCATGGAAAACATTTTGCTACAGAGTTGTGAATGTGCTCAGGAAGATCCAAGTTGTCCATCATGACTGCTCTTCCCCTATCGGTCCCACGTGTACTGATCTCCTTGTCTGAAGTACCTTCTTTATCATCTGGCCATAAAACATCCCTTTTGGGGTATTATCATTCATGAAAACAACTGCTGGTACACCTGTATACATTTGAGTGATGGCACATTTAATTAAATAGACATGCCCATTACAGTGTCATGTGCTCATGTAATCTACCAGTGTCCATTTTAATATAGTGTCATAAACTCACTTTTCCAACAAACACAGAAATTGTAAGCCAAGCACATGTAGACCCAAGAGCCTATTCATTCCATATACGACCAATTCCCTGAAGGGAGATGTTTGAATGTAGTATTTTTTTTTAAGTGGATTAGCTAACAGAAAATTTAATTCATATGCTAAAGTGTGTCAGGCAGCTGAGTTCCAGCATTTAGTTCATCATTATCTTGAATTGTGGATTTAATCAAGTTCCTTCACTTAACATGAATATTTGTTTCAAAACCTAGCATCCTGCTTTAAGGAAAATCCTCACCTTTTATTTCTTTTGGTTGGTCCCCAGTTTTATGAAATCTGATGAAGACAGCCAGTGAAGTGAATCTAATTTAGATGGTTGAATACTAAGGAGAAATCAGGGAGATCACATAGAGTGTTGCTTTCATTAAAATAGCTTTGTCCAAGAAGACATTTTTCACTATGCTTTTGCAACTGTTCCAGTGTTATTTCCATTTTGCATTGCTTAAATTAAAAAGAATGTTATTAAAATAAAAACTTCGTTTTAGAAATGTGTGTGTGTGTGTGTGTGTGTGTGTGTTGCGTGTGTGTGTGTTGCGTGTGTGTGTGTATATTTATGATCAAGTTAGTGCACTGGGCTGAATGCTATGTTATTTGACAGATTCTGCATGTCTACCAGGAGGAGAGCAGTTTGCTTTACCCTCTTTGATACAAAGCCAGCATATCTAATACAGTTTATTTGTTCAGAGCTGGGCATCAGGTGTAATAGAATTATGCATTATGTTTATGTGACCCTGGTTTTTATATCCCTGTAGTTGCTCATTCATTCTTTTCTCAGATATAAATTAAAAGAGGAGATTGCAGATTAGATGTGCCAGGGCTCATGTGGGCTATGTGAAATGTGAGGTTTTTTTGCTCTTAGAACTTATTGGATCATGACAGAAATATAAATGACCTGTAGAATATTCAACCCTATGAGAATTCATTTCCATCAAGACATAAGTAGTTGGCTTTGCTAGCAGATGAGGCTAACAAACTTATTTCCGTCTTTTTCTTGTTATTATTATTAGCATTTAATTCAGCTAGCAGTTGAAAGGGTCCTAAGCGATATTATCAAGTTATGTTTTTAGTCTTCAATTGTGAATATGACTGATGTTAAGTAGATTCTCCTGTTTAATACAACAAGCATCTCTTGAGGGTCCTCTTTCCTTTCTCCCCTTCTTGTAAAACAGTGTCCTGGGCATATTATGAAAAGAGATGATCCAATCATCTCAGCCCTCTGCAGTCATATTTTTAAAAAAGTGAATGAAAAGCATTTGACCATTCAAGATGCTATTGAGATTACCTCTACAACATGATTCAACTTGCTTTTCTAAATTGGCTGTGTGCAGAACTTAGTATTGCTGAATGATTTAAAATCGTCAATATTTTCTAGTTCTGTTCTATTAAAAGCAGCCTAATGTCCAGAATTTGCTGAACACCCACTGGATTTATAATTGCATGCAGTATGTGAAGAATATTCAAGCTCTAATAATGAAAGAAATAGCAGTCTTGGAAACTGCTATTGAAAAAAATTCCACTGACAATGAATATCATTAGGAATTTGGGGATTCCCTAGCAGGGATGATAGAATAAAGGGACTTGAGCACCAGAGGAATGTTTGGATTTCTATTTAATATCTTCTATCTTCTTTAATATCTATTTCCACCTTAAAAACACCTCAACCGATAGTAAGGATCACAGACTTTATTTGCACAGAATGTAAATGTGGAATAGCATTTATAATGTCTTATATTATAAAACAATTTCTGACTTATTGATAGAGATCAATTTTGGAGCTTTATGGGGCTTCCATTTCCCTGCATGTCGTGAGTTGCTCAAAATCAGGAATGGGGAAGGTGAGTGTTGTAAGTATCAGTAGTCTCACCTGACAGAACAGTTTGCTCTAGTCCACCCAGCATGCAACCAGACTTTGGGAACATTGCCGAGCACAAGGTAGCATGGACCAAGGAAGAATTGCAGTGGGATCCTCAGTTCCCCACCTTTGGCCCTGCTGCCTCTTAATGTTCGATTTGAGAAGTCAGTTCAAGGGCCTGGCAGGACTGATCCTAGGGCTCTTCCAAGAGTTTTGCTCATTATCCTGGATTCTAACTTTTTATTCTCATATTCTTGGTTTATAGTATTACTATAAACTATTGTACTGATACATAGTACAATATTGATGAACCTTGAGAAATTTATGCTGAGTGAAATAAGCCAGTTCCAGTGGACAAAATTTGTATGATTTTGCTTATAGTATTACTATAAACCAAGAGCTTTGTTCTCCATCAGTAAACCCCCTCCTCTTTTGATTTTACTCCATCATTTTTTTCCTGGAAAATGGCAGACTCATATACAGGCCTTCCTAGGAACTTCAAGAGAATCTGAAATATCTACTTAGAATTATATGTTTCTTTCCAGGTTTGGTGGAAAGAACAAACATCTTAAGAAAAAGAGTCTGAGTAATTAGCTGGATGTTAATACTGACCTGTGACCTCTGGATTAGGAGATTGACTTCCATTCTGGGGAAGACACCTGGATCTCTCCTCTTATTTGCCTCCTATTTCACCCTCAGTCACCAGTGTCAGACAATACCTGACAAAGACTCTCAGGCCAGAACAGGAGCTGTAATTTGCTCCTGCCAATTTGGCTTCAGCGTGTGCTATATGGCCCTCACAGAAGTAGATGTTCCTTCTTCATGTTTTTAAAAGAGCATTATTCATATCTTTTTGGGTTAACAATGAGACCTTTTTATTATATCTAAAAAAAGTAGAGGTGAACCTGCCCAATGAGACTGTGAGCATATCAAGGGCAGGAGTCTTCCATTTTCCTCTCTAGTGCCTGTTAGATGGCTTGTAACAGGGTCATTCATTTATTCAATCTGAATCATTTACTTACGCCAAATTGGAGCTCTCAATAAATGTTCATTGAATAAATAAATATCCTTGCTTTAGAGGTTGTGAAAGTTCAAGGTGTGTGCTTGAGAAATTTCCTACCCACTTCAGAATAAAGTAAGCATGTGAGAAAAACAACTGTCTACCATCTTAAAACCATTCCATAAGTCTCACAGTTCCTTGGATCAAGTCTCAAATCTTTCCTATGCTATAAGGCTTTCTACTTTTTTCAGTCACTGCTTATTCCAGCCTTATAATAATAATTATTGTTGTTGTTTTGCATTATCCCCTTCATCTCCATACTCTATCCAGCCACATTGGTCTTAAGTAACTAAATATCTATACTCTTTATCAACAGGGCCTTTGAACATTACTGCTCTTGGGACTTGAATAAATCTTTCCTCTGTTTTTCACCTAGTTAACTTCTGCATGTCTTTTAGATCTTAGCTCACAGATCTCTTCCTTAAAGAAGTAGTCCTCAACTTCCCTGTTCAACCAGTCTAAGTCAACTAGACGTTTTATGTGTTTCATATTTTGATATTGTCATCCTTCAGAGGACATAATGCAGCTGAAATTTTATGTTCATTTAGATAATTAAGCAATGTATCATGATAAGGTTATGTAATAAAACACCATTAAATCACAGTGACATTCAATGTGTTTATTGCTCATGTGTCTGAGGGTGGTTGCAGGTTGGCCGGACAGCTGCTATTGGCTGTAAGGGCAGGCCTCACTCGTGTATCTGGGGATAAGCTGGTTGATGGTTAACCTAGCTAGGCCTTGGTTTGGGTGACTGGGACAACTGAACCACAGGTACATTATCCTCCAGAAGGCTAGCTCAGGCCACTCACACAGTGACCAATGTGCAAGGGGAAACACAGAAGACCCCTGAAGGAAGCCCAGGCACACCATCCCTTCTGGCTTTTTCTATCAGCCAAAGTAAATCACATGGACAAGTCTAGAGTAAGATTGAAAGAGCCCTGCAAAGTTACAGGCAAAGATGTGTCTGCACAGAGTGATGAAGACGAGGACCTTCTTTACAATCTACCACAGTGCTATGCTAAGCTTAAGCAAAGGCAGTGATGGTGTGTTTCTTCTTAATTGCCACTATATTTCTTAGTACCTAGCAAGATGCATAATGGATGATAGGTGTTTCTTTAATGAGGGAAGGACATAATATGAAATGGCATTAATTTGATGCTGCTGTCTCTAGAATCTAGAAAAGCATTCACTTTTGAAAAAGTTTCCTACCTTAGGGAAGATAAAAGAAAGCAGCCCCAAATTGTTATCCCCCCCCCCCAAATTTCCAAATAACCCTGAAAAACAGCTGTTTGCAACTCAGGGTTAGTTTTTACTTCCCATGTGACACATTTCCATCCCTATTCTTGGTGCCAGTAGTAGTGGAAGTGTTTAAAAATTAATTTCAAATAAATATAGTTAAATATGAGCTGTATGAATGAAGGGGACAAAAAACTTCATATTTCGGATCTGAGGGAGAAATAAAGGTAGTTTTCAAAAGTTTGGACAAAGGTCTGTGCAAGCTTTCTCACATACCATAAGTTATATCTTTGTCTGTTTGTGCTGCTATCACAGAATATCACAGACTGGGTAATTTATGAAGACGAGAAATTGATGTCCTATAGTTCAGGGAATTGGGTGGTCCCAGATCAAGGTGCCAGTAGGACTGGTGTACAGGGAAGGCTGCTGTCTGCTTGCAGTACTGCCCTGTTGCTGCGTCCTCTGCAGAGGAAGGATGCTGTCTTCACCTGGCAGGAGAGCAGAAGAGCAAGAGTCCTGCCTTTAGCCTTGAACTCTTTTACAAAGGTGCTAATCCCATTTGCCAGGCAGAACCCTCCCAAAGGCCTTGCCTCCTATTTTGCATTGGGGATTAAATTTCAACATGAATTTTGGAGGGGACCCCATCATTTAAACCATGGGAGACTTCCCCATAACAAGCTTTGGAGGGCTGAGAGGATGCTGATGGTGATTTCAAATACTTGTGTTCCTCATAACTGTGAAAATAAGCCAAATATTTTGGAGCCTGGTTAGTTGTGGAACTGAAATTCTTAAAGATCAATAAGGATATGAAACACAGTAAGAAGGAAGGAGGGGATGAAGGAAGGCAGGTGGGCAGGAAGAAAGGAAGGAGGAAGGAAGGCAAGGAAGAAGGACTAGGGAAGGAAGGAAGGGAAGGAGGGAGGAAGAGAAAGAGGGAGGAAGGGAAGGAGGGAAGTAGAGAAAGGAAGTCATTGTCTAGAACATGGAACCATAGATGAAATTTCTGTTCAGAGAGTGGTAAAGGAGTTGGGAAATACTGATTCCAACGCGGCTAGGAAATCCTGTGAGTATGAGGATAGTTTAACTGGAAAATGTAATCAGGTATATTTGCTTAAGAAATTTATTTTTGTGTCTGTCTTCATTTAAGAAACATAACCTCTTTTCTTCAGGGAGAATATTCACAATATTGTCCATAGCCATAGAGGAAGATCTAAAGACCCCCAACAGAGCAAAATATTAGTCCTGTGGTTGCTCAACTGTGGAAAGGTCTGGAAGTTTCTAGGGATGGGGTTGGAGTAGACTGGGCAGGGGGTGGGCACTTTATGATTTGGAGCAGTACTTATGTACCAACTGGTTAAGAATTATTTCCATTTTCTAATACACAATCATTCCAGCCCTGCTTTTCTCCTTACTTAGTTGAGTTGAGAATCATACAGTTCACGTTGAATGAAGCTATCAAGGTTGGGGTGCTGAAGGACTTGAAATAAAACAAGATTAGCAGCAGGACAAGAGTTAAGGAATTGGATTCAGAGAAGCAAATGGGGCTAATACTGCAGTGGGCAGAGAAAAAAAAAATTTGGGAGTGAACTTGACACTCATAAGAATAGTAAGAAAACCACTTTGGTTAGAGAAATGTTTCCCAGTCAGGCAGTGAGAGATGAAACTGATTGGAGAAAAAGAGGCATCTATGAAAAACCTATAACTAATATTATACTTAACATGAAAGAATGAGTATTTTCTCCCTGGAGGTGACCAACAAGGCAAAGGTATCTGTTTCTTTCACTTCTTTTCAACATTATGTTGGAGCCAGATAATTAGATAAGAAAACAAAAAGATTTCAAATTGAAAAGTAAGAAGTAAAACTATTTCTATTTGCCAAAACAGTATTTTGTATATAGAACAATTCAAAAAAATACACACAAATGTGGAATAAATGAGTTCAGCAAGATTGCAGATACAAGAGCAATATGAAAAATTAATTGCATTTCTTTACATTAGTAGGGAATTAATAATCTGAAAATAAAATCAAGAAAACAATTCCATTTACAGTAGATGTAAAAAATTACATCCTTAGGAATAAATTTAACAAAGGAAGTACAAAATCTGTACATTGAAAACTACAAAACATCATTGCAAGGAGGAATCAAAGAAGACCTAAGAAATTGGAAGACATTCCATGTTCATGGCTTGAAAGAGTTAATATTAAGATGTTGGTGTCCCCACATTGTCCTACAGATTCAGTGCACTCCTACCAAAATCCAACCTGGGTTCTTTGATACTGACAAACTGATACTAAAATTCATATTAAAATGCAAGGGAGCCAGGCATAATGGAACATGCCTGTAATCTCACTGACTCAGAAGGCTGAAACTGGAAGATTGCAAGTTTGAGGACAGCCTCAGCAACTTAGTACACCCTGTCTCAAAGTAAAATTAAAAAAAGGACTGGGGAAGTGGCTCCATGGAAAAGCACCCCAGATTCAACCTCAGTACCAAAACTATAAATAAAATAAAATGCAAGGGCCTCAGAATAGCCAAAGCAACCTTGAAAAAGATAAAAGAGAACTCACACTTTCTGCTTTCACAACTTAGCATGAAACAATAATAAATCAAGGACTTGGGATGTGGCTTAGGGGTGGAGTGCTTGCTTAGCATGTGTGAGGCACTGGGTTCAATCTTCAGCACCACATAAAAAATAAACAAGCAAAATAAAGTTATTTTTTTAAAAACAATAATAAATCAAGAATGCATAGTACTGGCATAAGAATCATCATACAGATTTTTGGAATAAAGCTGGATATGGTGGCACATGCCTATATTCCTAACTAGCTAAGTGGGAGACTGAGACAGGAGGATCACAAGTTTGAGGTCAATGGTGAGACCTTATTTCAAAATAAAAATAGAAAGGGGTGGGGATGTAGCTCAGTGGTAGAATACCTCCCCTTACCCATCCTTCCACTCTGCCTCTCAATCTCCTTCTTCTACATTACTGATCTTCCCTTTATCTTTATGATATCTTGTCCTTCCCTCCCTCTTTCCTGTATCATATTTTAGCTTCCACATAGGAGAGAAAACATTTGATCTCTGAATTTCTGAGTTTGGCTTATTTCACTTAGTATGATATTCTCCATTTTCATCCATTTACCAGAAAATGCCATAATTTCATTATTTTTATGGCTGAGTAGAACTCCATTGTACACATACACCACAATTTCTCTCTTTCTTTTCTTTTTGGTACTGAAGATTGAACTCAGGGGCACTCCACCACTGAGCCACATCCCCAGCCCTACTTTGTTTTTTTATTTAGAGTCAGAGTCTCACTGAGTTGTTTAGTGCCTTGCCCTTGCTGAGGCTGACTTTGAACTCTTGATCCTTCTGGGATTATAGGTGTGCACCACTGCACCCACTACAATTTCTTAATCCATTCATCTATTGAAGGGCACCTGGGTTGATTCCATAATTTAGCTATTGTGAATTGTGCTGCTATGAACACTGAGGTGGCTGTGTTGCTATAGTATGCCAATTTTAATCTTTTGGGAAAATACCAAGGACTGGGATAGCTATGGGGCCCTTATCTTATGCTATATTAAAAACTAATTCAACATTGACTTCAATACAAGAGCTAAAATCATAAAATAATTAGAAAAAAACATGATAGTAAATCTACATGAACTTGTATTAGGCAATAGTTTATTAAACATGACAAAGCATAAGTGACAAAAGAAAAAATAAGTAAATTGAACTTCATAAAACACAAACCATGAGATAGAAGAAAATTTTTGCAACTTTACATATGATAAGGGCCTAGTCTCCAGAATATGTAAAGAATTCTTAAAATTCAATAACAAAAGACAACCCAATTTAAAAATGTGTTTGGCTGGGGGCGTTACTCAGTAGTAGACTGCTTACTTAGCATAAATGAGGTTTTGGGTTTGATCCCCAGTACCACACAAACACATACACACACACACACATACACACACAAAAGCAAAGGATTTGAATAGATTTTTACGCAGAGAAGATATACAAATGACTAACAAACACAAGGAAAAATGTTTAACCCTCACAGTCTTTAGGGTAATGTAAATCAAAGCCATATGGGCTACAATAAAAAAGATGAATATAGGTGCAGAATGCAGACAAATTGAAATATTTAAAGATTACTGATGGGAATCTGAAAGGCAGCCATTTGCCAAACAATTTTGATAGTGCCTCAAAATGTTAAATTACCCTACTAATAAGCAGTTCCATCTCTAGGTACATAGTTAAGGGAATTGAAAACATACCTCCACATAAAAACTTGCTTACAAATTTTCATAGCAACATTATTCATAATAGAAAATGAAACATCTGAAATATCCATCCACTGATGAATGGATAAACAAAATGTGGTTCACTGATACAATGGAATATTATTTGGCAATAAAAAGGAATAAAGTCTGAATATATACTACAACATGGATGAACCTTAAAAATATCCTCAGTGAAAAAAGGCCAAACACAAAGAACCACAATTGTTTTATTCTATTATATGATAATTTCAGAACAGGCAAATCCATGGAGGTACAAAGTAGATTAGTGATTGTCAGGGTTAGGGGGAAGGTTGAAGAATGACTAATTAATGAATGTGGATTTCTTTTGGTGATAAAAATGTTCTAAACAAGATATTGGTGATGGTTGCACAACTGTGTGTACATTAAAAACTCAAGAATCGTATATGTTAAAAGGTAAATTTCATGATGTGTGAATTACATCTCAAGAAACCTTATAAAATATAACTTGTGGAATGGCATGATACAAAGCTGTACTTTGGAGAAGAGGAGCTGCACTGGAGTATGAGAATGATTTGGAGTTGAGTCATAGCCTTAAGTTACAGTTACCAAAATGTAAGGGGGTGAGGCCTGAAAGATGGTGCTACAAGTGGGAGCAAGTGGAGGGAAGAAAGGGCTTCACGGCTAGAAGAGAGGATGAAGGGAGAGACCCCAGAATGACTCCAGTTATTAATCTGGAAACAATGATTCCGTTTACAGACATTTTGTAAACCGCAATTAAAGTTGGGTTTTGGTGGAAAGTGACAAATTCAGTTTCAGACATGACTTGAGGGTGATGGTGAGACTTAAGCCAAGTGTCTGGCAGTCACATAAAAAGACATTAACTGGGGGAAAAGCATTAACTACAGTACAAGTAAGAGTCATGGCAGGAGATGGCAATTGAAGAGCTCAGAAGGGAAAGTGTGAAGTCATGTGACAGTTGTGCAAAGCAGCTGAGGGTGGCTGGGAGAGCGAAGTTTACTTATCAAGAGAGGCAAGAGTCCATTCCTCAGGCCCCAGAGTGTCCCTGTGGGGAATCCCTACCACAGCAGTCCATCCTCAGGCACTCTGTGGACTCAAAGACTGGGAGAGTGGCTTTCCCTGGCCTTTTTCTCAGACCCTCCTTCACCCCTCAGCTTGGTGGCTCCTTTGTCACTAGGTAGATGAGGCATTGTGTTACACTAATTATTTCTCCACCCCTTTTGAACAGCTGCTATAACATATTCTGGCTAAAAGAGAGCAATGGAATGATGCTGTTTTAGCCCAAAGAGCTCCAGAAATAACAGTGGCAGGCATTTGGAATTCATTTAATTTAAGCATGTTCTCCAAATTTTACTACATCTATTTTTATGCATCTAATTTTTTTTGTTGTTTTCCTCTCCAGGAAATTAAACATATGCAGGTACTCCAATGAGGACTTAACACTTTCTTTTTTTAACTTCCTTGGATTTCCAAATCCCTAATCTCCACTGGTTAGTTTTCTTTTCCATAGAGCATCTGATATAGTTTAAAGAAATTTAAAGACAAATGAGTAAAGATTTTCGAAAGATACTCCGTCAATGAAGATGCAGATATAAAACTTTGGACTCCAAAATATCTTGTCAGAGGCGGTTTTTGAAGCATCACATGAGGCTTGCCCAAGACAGAAAATCTCATATGGGAATTCCCCACTAATAAAAGCAGGGATGTGGGTGCTAAATGATTCTAGGGTATTAGAATGCCTAGGCCGGGTGGAGGCAGTATATGAATGTAATTAATGAGACCAGGGGTTTTTCCTTTGCTTGAGTTACATTTGCAGTTGGGGAAAGTTGGATTTTTGTTTGTTTGTTCTGTGTGAGATTTAATCTGGAAATAGTTTGCCAGAACTGCTTTTCTTAGAAATTTTAAACAGGCTGACCAAATTATCTACTGTATTCCAACTATTTCCCAGGAGTCATTGAGTCTAAAGCAGAGTGGGCAACTTCACAAACAATAAGATGAAAACCCAGCCAGGATAGGACAGACTCATTCTGATGGTTTGGTAGCAATGAGGCTTAGGGCAACCTGCTTCTCAAAAGTTATCTCCATGTGCTCTCAACTTTCTCACTTCCTGGACATTATTTAATCTGTACTATTCTTCTACACATCTCCAGCATAAAATGACATTGCTTCTTTCAAGGTCACCAGAAATCTCCAAAATCAGACACTTCTTCATTGCCAACCTCCTCAAACTTGTGTATTATGAAAATTTTCAAAAATATACAAGTAGGCAGAGGTTAGCATGAATTCCCAAATACCTTGTCACTCAGCTTTAACTGTTATCACTTCACTTATGCCAGTCAGTTTCATTAATAACCCCATCTATGATCCTGCCTCCTGCAGTATTTTGACATGAGTTCCGGGCATCATATCATTTCATCCTTAAATATTTTAATATATTTTTCTGAAAGGACTCACTTCCTTTAAATGTAACCATAAGACCATTAACATATATTTAAAAATTAATAATTTATTAATATCATCAAATATCCAGAAAGGTGTATTTTTGAATATAATTATCAAATTTTATAATTCATATTTTTTATAGTTAGTTTGTTAGATTCAGTATCCCAACAAGATCACATACTGGCTGATAGGTCTTTGAGTCTCTTTTAATCCATAAAGTTCCCCTTCCTTTAATCTGTCACTTGCTCACTTGCTTTCTTCCCCTTTGTAATGTACTTGTTGAAAAAGTCAGAGTTTTGCTCCCCTAGAACCTAGCTTTTGTTAACTGAATCCCTGTAGAAAATATAACATTGCTTCATGTTAAAACTGCTAAGATGGCTTTATAGATGGTATTGTTTTCTTCCATCAGACCTCATGTGTCTGGCTGTTCAACTTGCTGTAATGTTAGTAGCCATGAAGCTCAGTACCTAAATGTATTAATTCATTAGAGTTTGTAAAATAGGGACATTCTACCAATTCTTCTGCATTTATTAGCAGCAGAGAGGGACTGTCTATGGTTTACTTTTTAGATTATCAACTAGTAAAGTTTGTAAAGGAATTATTTATCTTTTAAAAATGTGAATTGAAGCTGGATATGATGTTACACACCTGTAACCCCAGGGGCTTGGGAGGCTGAGGCAGGAGGATTGCAAGTTAAAAGCCAACCTCAGCAACTTAGTGAAGCACTAAGCAACTCAATAAGACCCTGTCTCTAAATAAAATATAAAAGGACTGGGGATGCACTCAGTGGTCAGATATCCCTGGGTTCAATCCCTAGTATCAAAAAAAAATACGTAAATAAAATTAAAAAATAAAAATGTAAATTGAATCATGTCTCTGCCCTGCTGAAGAATCTCCTGAGCATCTCCATGAATAAAGTGCATGGTAGCTGTCTACCCATTCCCTGTAGCATCTGCCTCCTCCAGCGATTGTTTTCATCATGCTCTATCTCACTATCTACATGTTCATTGAAATTGAAATTTAAGTTAAAATTTGTTTATTGAAATTTATTGATGGTCAAGCCCTTTGTTGCCCTAGGGTTTTTGCACTTGGTATTCTACCTTGCCTAGTCCTGTGTCCCCACATTTTGCCTAGTTGGTTCCTTCTTGGCCTTTATTCTGAGGTGGTGTGGATTCACAGAGGGTTTCTCTGCCCACTCCACTGAAGGGAAGTGTTTCCCCATCATAGTTCCTAGTTCCTTCCTTTACAGTGTCTCCCACAGCTGTCACTCCCTTCTTCACCCATTTAGTAATCATTTCACCAAGCTGGCTCACTCTGTGAAAGCCGGGTGGTTTCTGCCCCATACACCATGCACCCCAGGACACACATGGCACAATGTCTTGCATGCAGTGGTTGCTTTTTTCTTTCTGAGTGAACACCACAAACCTACTGACCCTATTGTTACCCAAGTGAGAGCAATACAGGAAAGTGCTAGGGCACTGTAGGAGTCCTTCTGGATCTTTGTCGGGTTCTCTGAGACAAGGATGTAGATAACCCTGGACAAGGCTTTCTGAATTCTTTGTGTTGCAGCACTGGAGCTGGTGATATCTGCAACTGGGCAGGCATGGAGGCTGGCTGGAGGCTCCCCACCCACAACTCTGGCCTGCTGATTGAACACGAGGCCACAGGAGTTGGATAGAGAGAGCATTTCTGGAGTCATGGGGTAGGAGTGTAAGCTGGGCTTATAGATTTAGGGCAGGAAATTCTGTTGAGGGTGTACTTTGAGGGCTCCTTAACTTTTACAACCTTCAAGAACTTCAAGGATTGATATTTCCTGAGTCTCCACATGGTTCCAAAATCCCCCTTACCTCTCAAAATTCACTGTCTTCTTCAGGAAACCTTACCACCTTAGGAATTATCTCAAAGCATTCTCCTTTTACAATGTAAATACTTTGGGCATGATTGAGAAGATTATTTTTTTACCCTTGTGTGAATTAGCTTAACCAAACTGCTTGATTCCTAAAATCTGGGGTATTTACATTTTGTTTAGCTTAGGAGAGTCATGGAGAAAAGGGGCAATATTGGAGTCTGGGACTTTGCATGGGCTGGAAAAGGGCAGGCAGTCTTCAACACACTGTGAGGAGGCAAGGGTAGCTTAGGAACCCCAGGAACAGAGACAGACAGACCAGGCCAGCCAATTTCCATAAAGCCGGACTTTGATTAACCTGATATTCACTACCAGTGGAGGATACAGACTCAGTCCCAGGATAGAATCTCTCCTGTGTAGGAATTCCACACTAGAGAGCTGCTGAGATGACAGCCATACACGGAGGGAGTGGATTGGCCAGACTCTGGAAACACAAGACCAGTATGCCAACAGCATGGAATTGGTGCAGTCCCATCCAGTTATGCACATGGCAGCTTCCACTTATGGAAAAACGTTCCCAGGACTACTGCTGCCTCCTCCCATCCTAGACACCAGATGGAAAGAGACTGACCTGTTAGGAACACAAGGTCGGGAAGGAGAGGAACCCAAGCCTAGCTGGAAAGCAGTTCTTCCTCCTTCTCCCAGAACTACTCCTTGAGCTTAATAAATCCTCCTCCCACCTCCTGTCTACACCTCTCACTAGTAGTTCAAGCCCTGCTAAAGTAGAAAGAATAGGAGAAACTAGCCAGGTAAGGTGGCGTGTACCTATAATCCCTGCTATTCGGGAGAATGAGGCAGGAGGATCCCCCAAGTTCAAGGCTAGCCTGGGCAGCTAAAGTGAGACACTTCTTGAAATAAAATAAAAAGAACTGGAGTGTGACTCAGTGGCAGAATGCCCTGGGTTATATCCCCAGTAAAACACCCCGCCAAACACACACAGATTGGGAAAAGCTTCTAAGAGAGATCATGCCGTCATGGACACAATATGAAAGAATATGTAGTCAAATACAGTAATACACTTGGTAAACTATGTGAGCTGTAGTCTTGAGACTTTTTTCTTGTACTGAGGATTTAACTCAGGGGCATTCTGCCCTTTTTATATTTTATTTTGAGACAGAGTCTCACTAAATTGCTGAGACTGGCCTTGAATTTGCAAACCTCCTGCCTCAGCCTCCTGAGTCACTGGGATTACAGGTGTGCACCATCACACCTGGCTTAAGATCTTTGACTTGTGCTGGAAATACTTGGAGCTTTATCATACTTTGATGTGTCAAGGTGTTCCTCACATTTCTAATGTTTACAGGATATTGACCCAGGTGCAATACTGTTTAATGCATTATCTTAACTTTCTTGATAGCAGAGATCAAGACTAAGAGGTAGAAAAAAAATAAGGCATTTAAATTATAGCAAAAATTATCTTCTTTTCATGGAATATAAGATTAAAAAAAAAAAAGCCAGGTGTAGTGTGCATGCCTGTAATACCAGTTATTTAAGAGGCTGACAAGAGGGTTACTATTATAGAGACCAACGTCAATAATTTAGTGAGACCTTGTGTCAAAGTGAAAAAAGAGAGAGAGACAGAGAGAGAAAGAGAGAGAGAGAGAGAGAGAGAGAGAGAGAGAGAGAGAGAGAGAGAGAGAAATACCCCTGGGTTTTATCTTTAGTACAGGAGGAAAAATCAGATTTCCCTTCAATACAACAAGCCCTACTTTTATATATGTCTGGCTTCAGAGTGTCCCACCATCCTAAAACCTACGCTTGAACAATTTCAAGGATGGGATCACAACTACTTCATTCCCTTGTATTGACAGACATTGCTGAGGTCTTCCTTTACTAGAGTCAGAATCTCATGATAAATCGTCATTGGCCTTCATTTCCCCTGTACAACCATAAGAAGCTGGTGTGCTCTTCAAATAAATGTTACTAGTTACAGTGTCTAAAGTCTTCTCTTCCTCAGTCTACAAATTTACCAGATCAATCAACTGTTCTGGTCTCCCAGGAAGGCGCAATAGAATTGCTTCCTCTTTTTTTTTTTTTTTTAATTATTGTAAACAAATGGGATACATGTTGTTTCTCTGTTTGTACACGGAGTCAAGGCATACCATTTGTGTAATCATACATTTACATAGGGCAATGTTGTTTGATTCATTCTGTTATTTTTTTTCCCTTCCCCCCCACCCCTCCTACCCCAATTTTCCCTCTATACAGTCCTTCCTTCCTCCATTCTTACCACCCTCCTTATCCCTAACCCTAAAACCTAACCCTAAAAGCTAATCTCATGGTTGTCTTTGGGTCCTTCCTTTTCTCCCTTTTTGGGAACTGTGCTCCACTCCCCACTCCTGTATCTCCAGGGTAGAAACCAACCTACAAATTTGCCTGTTTTACCCTCCACTCAATATTGCTCTCCTTCAAGAGACTGGTCAACCTCCTCACTTCCTTTCATCACCAAATTTACAGAAAAGTAGTGTGTGGTCGCCACCCCCAGTTCCTCCTCATTCCCTGTGGTAATCTGCCTTGTATTGCCTCAGATTTACAAAGACATTCATGTCTTTGAAGTACTCTTTTACCAGTCTTCAGATCTCCCTCCCTCTGTAGCATGGACGATTGATGCTGCTGCTTCTATCTTGATAACATCTTCCTTCGATTCCCAGAAGTATAGTTCTCTGGATTATCTTCCTATTTCTCTAAATGTCCTTCCTTACCATTTCCTCTTTTATTCTCTTACTTCTCTATTAAAAACAAAACAAGGACTGGGGATGTTGCTCAGTGACTCAGTGAGCACTCAGGTCCTGGGTTCAGTGCCCTTTATCAAAAAAACCTAAATACCTCCCCAGATCCCCACTTCTTAAAATTGTGCACCCAGGTCACTTCTCTCAGTCCTCTATTCCTCAGTGACTTACTTATTGTTCTAGTAGAATGACCCCAAACTTTCATCTCTGTCCCAACCCCAACTTTTCCCTGTTGTTCCATTCTAAGCTTCTTTCTGAACATCTCCACTTGAACATCTAGATGCCACCTTAAACTCATGGTATCACAAATTCAGTTTCTAAGCCCTTTTCTTCTCTGGAATCACTATTTTTGTTAAGGACATTATCCTAACCCTCATCAGCCAAATTCTAAATCTACAAGTTATTTTTGAGTCATCTGTTTCTACCATAACTTCTGTCTATTCTCTTTCTATAGAATCTCTTACATTTGTCTTCTCCTGACCATTTCCATTGTTCCTACATAATTCAGGTCTCCACCACTTTATTTGTACTGGGGATTGAACTCAGGGGCACTCAACCACTGAGTCACATCCCCAACTCCTTTTTGTATTTTATTTAGAGACAGGGTCTTACTGAGTTGCTTAGGACCTTGCTAAGTTGCTGAGGCTGGCTTTGAGCTTTTGATCTTCCTGCCTCAACTTCCTGAGCCACTGGGATTACAGCAATGTGCCACCTTGCCTAGCAATTCAGATCCTTTTAACCTCTTGCTGGACTGTTGTAATAGTCCAATTGGCATGTCTGTTTCTTACTTTCAACTCACCACTTCTGTTGCTGGGTTGTGGTAAAGTTTCATCTTATTTGGGGTTAGGTTCTGAAGTCATTGTTTATGAAGAAAGTTCCATACTGACAACATAACCCTTGGAAATGCCTTATATTATCCATAAGTAGAATTCATAGATATACTATGTTACTGGGCATTGAACCAGAGGCACTCAGCCACTGAACTACATCCCCATTCCCCAGACCATTTTATTTTTTGTTTTCAGGGAGGATCTTATTAAGTTACTGAGTGTGGTTTTGAACTTGTGATCCTTCTGCCTCATGTTCCTGAGCTTCTGGGATTATAGGTATGTGCTGCTGCATCCAGCAGACATTCAGTCTATCAAGTTCAACAGTTTTTTTGTTTTTTATTTATTTATTTTTTTTGGTTGGACACCAAGTGAAGTCATTTGCTTGGTTATAGGGACCATGTAGTATGAAAAATAATGTATCTTTAATTGAGCTTAGTGGTGGAAAGTTACTGGGTTCAATCCTCAGTACCAATTAAAAAATTATCTTTAAACACCATGATCACATTTAATACTAGCATATTTGAATTTAGGTTAATTATCAAGAGTATGATAAAAATCTGTTGGAA
The DNA here is from genome assembly GCF_902686445.1 of Sciurus carolinensis. NCBI lineage: Eukaryota > Metazoa > Chordata > Mammalia > Rodentia > Sciuridae > Sciurus > Sciurus carolinensis. The sequence continues at coordinate 126,194,828 of NC_062218.1, forward strand.
TATCTAAAAGCATAGTTTTGATCCCCAATGTTGCTGTGCTCAGAAACATTTAGTGGCTGTCCATTGCCTATTGAGAAGTTCCATTTCTTTAGTCTGGAACTCAAAACTATTCATGATCTCTTCTCACCCAGCTTCCATTCCAGAGTGGAATGCCTGCAATCCCTCTGCATGCTCTGCACATTCCAGTCTATACCCATACTTTCACAATGGGACTGCTACCAGGGATACTTCCTCTTTACTCCCCATCTCCATTGGCCTCAGCCATTCTTTCAAGATCAACTCACATGCTTCTCTACTTTTGAGATTCCTTCCTAGTATTCTCTCCTGACCCTGCCTAGCCAAAATCATATTTCCCTCCTCTCGACTGCAAGAGATCTTCCTTTATAACACTTTTGTGTCAAGTATCATTTTCTATCTAGAACTGTCATTTCTGTATTTCTGATCATATTTTATGAGACTATGTACACCTCAGTGGCAGTGACTGTGTGCTTGAGTCTTCTTCATATTTATATGGGTTCAGCATCCCTAATCTGAAAATCCAAAGTCTTCTGAAACCTGAAACTTTTTGAGCACCAACAGGATATTCAAAAACTTTTGGATTTTGGAGCATTTTGGATCTTGGATTTTGGAGCATTTGGATATGTGGATGCTCAACATGCAGAGTCTATGCAAATATCCCCAAATCCATAAAATTTTGAAATCTGGAGGTTTCTAGTCCCAAACATTTGAGCTAAAGGATAACCTGTACAACCATCTCCAGCTTCAAATACAGTCAGTTCTCAACAGGTTTTAATGAATAAGTAAATCAAATAACAAGACTCCCAAGTCCCTCCCCATGCACAAGGTGCTCTAATTTCCCTAGAATTTGGGACTCAGAGCTCCAGAAAGCAGCAAACTCTTCCCCATCCCAGCAGGGCCTCCAGGCAATGAATGAACTCAACAGGAAGGTGGGGTGGGGAGTGGGGGGGATAAGAAGATATATGCAAATACTGCCCTCTTTGCTCCTTCTTAAAGAGCAAAATAAACATCCTATTCGATTTTTTAAAAATAGACCTTGGAAGTGAACAATACAATGGCTTTTTCATAGAAGGCTTCAGGAAATGCCAAGGTCTGTCATTGGGTCTGGAGACATTTTGTTCCTATTGTGTAGAAAGAGACTGATGAGGTTTCTTAAGCAATCCTGCAGACCTCCTGCTTTAAAGGATCAGACCATTTCCAGTGCATCTCAAATACAGTGGGGTTTTAACTTTGTGGAGATAAAATCTTCACCTCTCCCCTCTTCCCAACCCACTCCCCACAGACACAGGATGTTTTACCTCAGGGGAACTCAAAGCTGAAGGGGCGGAGTTTTTCTGACCCCAAGGGGTCGACTGGATGTAAGAATCCCTTGAAGCTTTTCTTACTCTTAAATTCTAGAAATAAATCTAGCTCTGCTCATATAAGTAGTACGATTTTTAAGGAAGGTCTGGGGGCTGGAGAGGATGGGAAACGTGAGCCTATCTTACATCTTTCAAGGGATGAGGTATCTTTATATTCATTACGGACATGCAGAAAATGTACTCTGCCCTAGCGACAGAAAGTGGGAGTTTGACAATGAATTGACACTATCAGTGTTGACTTTACACTGATCAGGGAAAATGACTACCCCACACTCTTGTAAAATCTTAATGTACCGTGAGAAGTGCACAGCGCTGCCTGATGTACAGTGTTCAGGTTTGTCTTGACCTTATTTAATCATGGAAAGTGGCTCCTATGAGGGAAGTTTTTTTTTTTTTTTTTTTTTTTTTTTTTTTTTCAATTTCCTGCTCGATTACTCAGGTGGCTTTTCCTGTTTCTTCTCTCCCTTCTGGACCTGAGTCCTGTAATTACTATTGCAGAGAACTGGAAGGATGCCTGCTCTCCCTCCAAGCACGGTCTTCTCTGCTCGGCCTTCCCCCGCCCCCAACCCTTTTCTCTTTCTGACTCCGCCTTCTCCGCACAGCCCGTAGCCAGCAGCTAGACAGCTGTGTTCAATCAGAAACCACTTACAACTCCAGACGATTCAAAGGGGAAACTTCGGCGTGAAGTGCAGCTCCGCTCCGGCTCTCTCCAGCCTGCTTTCCTTCCCCGGAATCCGAGGCGCGGATCTTCCTCGCTCCGCCGCCCTGGTTCCTTCGAGAGCTTGCCGGAGCCCTCCAGGGTGCTGGCGCCAGCTGTGAGGTGCCCTGCAGCTTGGTAATGGGGGTCGACGAGGCACCGTAGGAGTGGCGAGGCGGCGCTGAGGGTGGCATTGCCCCGGGACCTGGAGGTGGGCGCGCGCGGGCGGGTCCCCGCCGCTCCGCCGCTGCAGCAAGCTGCGAGCGCGCGAGGGCACCGAGCCTCCTGCAGCAATGGCTCGTCGGTGAGACGCAAGCGGGACTGTGCCTTTTAGGACTGTCTGCATCCTTCTGGGCTTCACGAACACTGTCCTGAGTGAAAATGGCTGTCTAGACTAAGATGTGCCAAAAGGGATCAAGCAGTGGATATCCAGCCTGTTAAGCCACACTCATAAGCTCTGAGACCTGGAGGAGGCAGAGCCCGGCTCTGAAAAGTGCAGTCATGAATTCTGGAGTTGCCATGAAATATGGAAACGACTCCTCAGCCGAGCTGAGTGAGGTAAGGGACAGCTGAGGTCGGGAGCTCGGGTTTCTGGGGCGTTTGCTTTTCGACACCGTCCCCCTCATGAACTCCCCCATCCCTGCATCCCACCCCACCGCTTGTGTTCCCAGTCTGGAGGCAGCGCAATTGAAGATTAATAGATTTTCTGGATCTTGTTTTAACTTGTAGTGCTACTCAGGAAATGACCTGAACTGGCTTGATGGTTCAGTCAGAAATGAGTGGCTTAAAAAAGAAACATGCTCTCACTAAGCCGCCCAGCGCCTTTACTCTCCTTAAATCTGGGTCCCCGTCCCTTTACACTCGCTTCCCCCTATTTATATTCAAAATTTCGTTTCCTATTCGGAAAATACAAGGCGATCCCCGCTGAGTTTAAAGCCGGTGGTACCTAGTTTGGTGGGGTTGGGATGGGGGGACTGGGGACCATTGGATTATTCACTCTCCCACTTGGCTCCCACGTGTGGCGCGTTTCATCAGGTTCAGGCAAGGTGGTCTCTCCCTGGGCGGAGATGAATGGCCTGCTCGGGGATGGGGGTGGGGTGGGGGAGGAAGCACATCAAAGCAGCTTAGAACTTTATTTCCTGCCCGGGTCTGAACTCTTGGGTCTCGGAGGCAAGCGCATTTGCAATTCCTGGCTCCCACTGTAACATATCTACTTGAGCGTTTGAGATGTCTTTGAAATTAAAGCTACTTCAAACAATATGCAAATATGTGAGTAGTAAGATGCTCAAAGTCACCTTTTTTTTTTTTTTTTTTTTTTGATGACTTCAAGGATGCCTGGGGAATATCCCCCCAAAGCTTTGAATACCTGAAAAGTGGTGATGGGAACGCTACAGATCTGGGTGTTGGAGTGAGAGGTCTGTGTGCTTAGGGTCTACAGCTGAAGGCGTGGTGGCAGTGGGCTTCCCCCTCAGCCATCACTGAGCCATTTATGGGGGCCAAAGTAGCATAGGTCTTCTGAGCTTCCTGAGTTGGGCTGCAGAGAGGAAAGGGGAAGAAAAGAAGACCAATGTACAAACAGCCAGAAGGCAGACAGTGGTGATGTCAGCTTACCAACTGTGAAAAGAAAATGAAAAGAATGTATCTCTCTAATGGTGATCAGCCCAGTCCGTCTGCTCCTGGTGCCCTGTGGTGAATGCCATCACCCCATGCTCCAGTGCTGTTCTGCACAGGGTTGGAAGAGCATTTTGAGGGACTTGCTGGATGAGGTAGAGGCACTTCCTAATCCGTGTTCCCCTCTCTATCCCTGAAACCAAGAATGTAGTTTAAAAATGGGAGCCACATAGGAGGCCTGAGGAACCAGAGTTTTTGCCAATTTCATAAGGAGGGAAAGGTCTCAAATTTAAACTGGAACCCAGAGCCCTGCTCCATAACTAACACCGTTTAAGGAGAAGCCTTTGGTTGATCTTCTAAGGTCATTTTAAAACCAAAAGCTGCTACACACACATCTCTTGCAGAGGGTCTTTGGCAGGCCCTACACATCAATTCTCTCTGTACAGTAGCTTTAACTCGCTGTCATCCGAGGCGTGCTGTGTGTAACGGTGGTTTAAAAGTGAATCAGAGGAGTTGGGGATGTAGCTCAGTGATAGAGTGCTTGCCTAGCATGTATCAGGCCCTGGGTTCAATCCCAGCACTGGGGGAAAAAAAAAATGGTGAATCATAGATTTAGGATGATCCAGGGTGGCTACCATGCTGAGTGGAGAAAAAGAAAAAGGAGGTGTGAATTGACCTGAGTAGTATTGGGACCATCTATGAGTTTATTTGGTGAACCTGGAGGGTCTTTGCAAGGGAGAGCACCATTCTTTGCCAGTTATATTTCCTATAAAACTGACCGAATGAAGGTGATGAAAATGATTTGTGGCCCCTGCACTGGTTGGAAAAATATATTTAAGCATTATAGACATAGTCTTGTCCCTGAGAAAATTAACAAGTTTCTTTACCAAATTTTCTTTCCTTGTCCTCAGTGTCAACTTTTTCATTTTTTGCTTTCTTTTGAGCCAGTTCTGGTTTCCATGATTCGGTTTCCCCTCTGTCCCCCTAATCTTAGTTTTCCTGCAGGTTAAGTAATTGCAATTGCAGTGCAATAAGTAATTGTAAAGATAGTTAATTTTACTTTTTGTACATATTTTAAACTAGAATATGAGTAAAGAGAATTTGTAGAGTGAATGGGTATGGGTGGTTCATACCTTGGGCCCTATTGGGCAATAGCTTTAACATATACTGTTTCTATGATATTCAGAGATCAGAATCCCTAGATATAAATACAAATTATTTTTATTTCTTACATTAGGCCTCTGTTGAAGTTTCTTCTTTTCACTGTAATTTTTAAAACACTGGTTTCCCTTTAATGCCTGGTGAGACAAAGTTTCTGTTCTCTCTCTCTTGTCTTCCCATCCTCTTTTGATGGTTAACTCCTTCTCCTCACCTGAAAGCAGAGCTAATAAAAACTCTCCGAGCCTCTTTAGTGCTATATCTCATATTGCCCAAGAATCTTGATTTTCGTCTGGAGGTCACCTGTGGGGTCAGATGCCTCATGGTCATGAGGCATTTCAGGAGCAGTAAGAACTGTGAAAGGACCCACCATTGTCCTGGGTGTCATAAACAAGAGGCCTCTGGTTGGTGTTGACTTGTGAGCCACAGGAGTCATTGACTTTTTGACAATAATGTTGACACTGACTTGGTAACATCCTGAACAAGAGGGAGTGACTTTAATCAGTTTCTAGTTGTAACCTGCTGACCTCTTTAGTAAAAGCAAAAGCAGATCAAGCTTTGGTCTTCAGTGGAGGTGTTAGTCTCCTGTGCTCCAGGAAGGCTTGGATATAAACAAGCAGGAGGGGTGTGGGTGTGGGGGATACCATGTTGGGAGACCTAAAGCTGGGTGTTGGGTATGAGGTGTTTTGCAAGTGTGAGAACCTTAAAATGGAAAAACAGGAAATTCATGAATGTGTTCCTTTTGTGTCTTTAGTTTGAATGATAGCCATTTCAGATCCTGTGAGTTGATTATGGGAGAGTAAAATTGCTTCTATTTCTGAGCATTCAAATACATTTGAATTTTATTTTTGCTCACAAATGCTTGTATCAAGACTGAACTCTTTGACAAAAGCAACACTAACAACAGAAATGCAGAAGGAAAATTTGAGAAGCATGAATTGGCTATTTGTTCTGTTTTCTTCCCTATTGGCTGCCCCTATCAGAGACAGTAGGAATATATATATATATATATATATTCCTACAGAGACAGTAGGAATATATATATATATATAGTTTTTTTTAAATGTGAACTTAGGGAAGGACTTTAGCCAAATCAAAAGTACTTAGGAAATTAAATGTTTGACTTTCAGCCTCCCTCCATCCACAATCAAGAAGCTGAATGGTCACACTTTTAGTAGCATTGAATTAATTTTTCCCAAAGCTTGTCAAGGGAAAGTTCTGAAATCATCCTTCTCATAGGCATGTGTTTTAGGTAGGCAGTTAACTTGTCTCAGTATATCTGTGAAGTTGGTATGCAATTTAACCTAAACATTTCACTATCACAGTCACATTTCTGGGCTCTTATACCAATTCAAAATTTGGAAGGAAGGTGTCTGGAGGCGGAGCAGTATTGGGGTGATACTTAAATTCACCCATCCCTGTGGAATAGCTGTTTACTCCATCTGCTTGTCTGGTAGACATCTATCTATTTATGTAGGAAAATAAAAATGTATATTTTGAAGTTTTTTCTTTCCTGGAAATCACTAAAACTTCTGGAGATGAAAAAATATTCTCTTACTCAAAGAATTTGTCTGAAATGATCAACTTAGATTCTTTACCTTTTAAACGTTATTTAAATGATGAACAAGATTTAAAAATTCCATTATTTACTGTGAAACATCGGTTGCCCCTGGAAATCATATTTCTCATCCTGTCTCTTTATCTGTTTATGCAATGTCTCTTTCATCAGATCATTCCATTCCCGAATAGAGGCAGCTCTCCATGCCTTCCCTCTACCTGTTGAGTAACACCTGAAACCCCACCTCAGCATCCATGCTCTAATTAAGAAGTAGACTTGTGTAACAGAAGGCTGTTCTGTCTCTACATAGATCATCTCATGTGACCATCTCTACATGGCCATCTCACAGATGTACTTATTCTTCATCACAAATTAATTATAAGATATGAGAGTAGGAAGAGGCCTGCGAGATCACCAGTATTCCCACACTCCTTTTTTATTTCTTCATACTGCTCTGTCTTTAGAGTCACACAGCCTGGTAATAAGTTGTTTAATATCTGACTGTCTTAGCTACAGACTATAAACACCAGAAGAGCAGTGTCAAGAACCGATGCTGAACCTGGAGCATAGTAGGTGTTCTACAGATGTTTGAATGAGTGAACACCTTGCTGCTGTTTTCCTCCTTGAGGAAATGATATAAAATGCTTAGTTTCTGTTTCTTTCCTTTTTTTTTTTTTTTTTTTTTTTTGTCTATGGCTGTGTAACAAACTCACAATTTAGAGGCTAAGCAATATATTTGTTTATGGTTTTGAGATTTGGGCAGAACTCAGTGACCATAGCAAGAGGGTCCAGTTCCACCAAAATGGCTTATGCATGTGGCTGGCAAGCCTAGGTTTACTGTCAACTGGGAGATCTGCTCAGTTTTCTTCTTTGTGGCCTCCTCATGTAGCTGCTCAGGTTTCCTCTTAGCTGCCACGGCAGCTGGGTTCCAAGGAGGAGAACTCTTAAAATGTAGGACTGGGCTGGGGATGTGGCTCAGTGGTAGAAAGATCTCTAGCACGTGTGAAGCCCTGGTTTTGATCCTCAGCACAATAGTAACAAAAATGTAGGACTGAGACTGATTCAGGATAACTTCTATGCATTCTGCTGGTCAAAACAGCCATACACATAGTCCAGATTCAAAGAGGTAGGTAAGGAAATAGATCCCACTGCCCCAAGGGGAGTGTGAAAAAGAATTTACAGCCATTTTTAATACATTCCAGAGGCCCCAGAACGACTGAACTTTTTCGGAAACACTGGTCTCTTAATTCCCAATGTCTGGCAATAGTTTCTGTTGTTTTATTTTTATATTTTAGCTGTTTATTCAGTGGCTTGCAGTAACTAACATTTTCTAAGCTCTTCCCAGATACTGACAGGTTTAATTGTCAAAAACCTGTGACATACCTTCTGTCATACTCGGGTTACAAATACGGAAAACAGGCATAAACAAGTGAGAAAACTCATGGACACTAAACAAACTGTTAAAGCCAGGATTCGTACCCAGGTGGGCTTTTCCTCCAGCACTATTACTTAACTGTTTTCTTTAATGAGTTTCTGTTGCTGACTTTGAACTTTTAAACACTTGTTCCTAGGAGCAAGTATTCTATTTAAAAAGCCTGCTTAACTTAATCCGTATTGCAATCCTATGCAATACCTAGAGAAGTGTTTTTGATAAAAATGAAATGGATATGATCAGAGTAAAGGGATATAGTCCCTGCCATCCCCTCCAAGTGGATGGAAAACTCTAGACACTGAGTTTCTAGAGCCCTAACAACAGATCTGGCCACAAGAAATGGCATGATCCTCACCCAGCAGTGGAGAGCCTTCTTGTTTCCTTTTATTACAAGGGACATAGGGTACTAACCTTTGTCCTACCATACACTCAGGCACTTGTGGGATTTGTGCTCTGATATTTGAGGTGCCAGAATAAGGAGAATAAAGCTTTGTCTTTCAGAAGAATTAGAGCTCTCTCACCCTGCAGGCAGGACTCTGGGGTCCTGTTATAGAGGGCAGCATCACTACTGGGTCTCAGAGTGCTGATGCCAGTGAGCAAGGCCGGGGAGCCCAATGAAGTTGGCAGCCAGGGCTGTGTGGCAAGAGTGTGGCTGGCAGCCAGGTCCTGGGGAAGCACATGCTGCACATCAGTGAGGCCACGAGTCAAACCCAGGGGCAAGAAGAAGTAAACCAACCCATAGAGGTTTGCAGAGCTTGAATCAAGTAGAAGTAACAAGGAGGAGGAAATATGATAATGAGAAATGGAGATTGATCAAAGACCAGATAGTTCTCCAGGAACTGAGATCACCATGACCTGGAGCCACAGAGAGATCCTGGATTGTAAGGATGTGCTTTGTCCATTTGGGAAGCTTTGATTCCCAAGACTTATCATTCTTAAGGACGTGCCTTCTGCTACCAGTCTGAGGTGCCAGAACCCAGAGTAAGTGAGCACACTTACCTAGACCAGGGAATGTCAAGGGTGCGGTCTAGCTGCTTAAAGGTGATTTACCCCTGGCCAGTCAGAAGGAAGGCTTCCCCGATAAGACTGCTATTGGAAGACTGACTCTGCATTTGTAACAAAATTAAGTGGATGAACAAAATTTCAAATTTTGTTTTTGATCCAGAGAATCAAATTTCATAAAAGCAAGTTACATATTAAGTAATTAAGTAATCCCTAGATTCTGGGAGAGGGGTTTGTGTTGGCAAGATTACAGAATTGGGCGAGACAAAGAGACTGACTGACTCAGAAGATTGATAGATATTAGTTAGACATGGATTATAAATTATAAGTAGTTATTTTCTTGCAACCTCTCCTGGTTCACACTGGCCTAAATTCCTAGCAGTGGTATCATTTGCTCTTGAAAAAACAAGTAACCCGAATTACACAGATAAACAGAAGTTAAATTAATAGAGTAAATATTTACTGGAATCACAGAACTTCTCTGTTCTACTACTGAATGTCCTTTTTTCTCTTGCGGACTAGAAACAGCTAAAATTAGTACATAGGGGAAAGAGGACACCTTTTGGAAGGTTTGCATTATCATAAGAGTTACTCAGCTCCTAAAGCACTTTATATATGCAAATCTTAAAAGATATTCCTTAAATTCAGCAAAGATGTTAAGCCTGGAGAAAGTCCTTTAGAAAAATCCAAAACTATTGATTCTACTTGCATATAAAAAACTATAGGTTGGTTTGTTAACTTTGTAAATAAGCCATAAAATTCTGCCGGGCTGGGAAGTTTATGTGGTTGGTGAAAGGCATCTGGTGCTTTTGTTAGGGGATGTTTTGGGGCAGGCCCCCTGCCCTGAGATTTGATCAATGTTTGGAATGCATGATGGGACATGTAGGGCTAGATATGGAAAAGCATTTTAAATCAAGGAAAGGTAGTAGTGTATGTGCACATGTCAGTTAACTCCAGGATATGTGAGAAATACTTAAGCAGTTGTTAAGGGAAGAATGCCAGTGTGGAGAAAGATTGCCTTGCAGTGAGAAAAGCAATGGAGTTTTCTGAATGGTTGCCTGGGAAGAGTGGGGGTTATCTCTTGCCCTGTTTTCCTTTGGTTGTATGAACTTGTCTATAGAGTACAGGGCACACTTGGACAGTTTCTGGTTCCCTGCACCAACCTCTCCTAGCCTCTCCAGGTTAGTGTTTCATTTCTCACTTGCATTCAGAACACTTGCTCTAATGGTCCATGTGTACCCCTGCCTCTTTAGGGAAACCATGAAATCTGTAAAGGCATGTGCAGAGTACAACTGATCACTGTATTGCCAGCATCTAAGTCAGTATGTGACAGAGTAGGGCATCAGCAGACTTCAAAGTCGTGTGTTTGAACCAAATCCCAGTTGTTTACTGTGACAGATGTGTTGAATAGATAACTTTTCTATTTTAGTTAAAGTACACATTTGATGAAATCAGGTTTAGTCATTATGACTGTAACTTATTAGCTCTTCCCCATTTACTTATTTATTCAACAAATATCATGTGTGCCTTCTATGTGCCAGATGCTGTCTTAGGTCTAGGGATACAGCAACAAACAAAATTAATGTAGACTCTCTTCTAATGTACACTCTAGTGGGAACCAGACAACCCACATAGACGGATGTGTGTACTGCAGTAATGTGTGCTGTAAAGAAAAAAATATGCAAGGATTGAAGGAGGGTGGGAGGCTGTTAAAGTGGTTAGGGAAGACCTCTGTGGAGGTCTGTGCTTGAGAATTGGAAGAAATGAGGGCTAAATCCATGATTGTGGGGGGAATGATCATTTCAGGCAGAGGGAGGAGCAAGGGCCAGAATGCAGTGGTCAGAGCACACTTGGTGTTTAAGGAATGGCATAGAGCTGGTGGGCAAGGGAGGGTGGTGGAAGAGGGGTCCAAGAAAATAGTTCTGGCTGGATTACCTGCTGCTTTGTAAGCCATGGGAAAGAATCTGGAGAGTTTTGAACATAAGCCTGAATTTGTTTTTTATTCTTTCCATCATTTTTTTTTCACACTGTGGGACAGGCTAGGCTCTGAGATGCAGGCAACACACACACACACACACACACACACACACACACACACAAACAAAAGAGAGAGAAAAAGAAAGAAAAGTTGAGGAAGGTCATTTCTCAAAAGGCAATCAAATTACTTTCAGAAGATAGTAGAGTGATAAGTTGCTGAGTACTTCCCCTTTTGCTCACTCACTCCTTGAAAGCCTGCGTGTATTTCCAAACTCTCAAACTGTCATTTTCTATAATCAGAAATAATTGTTTAGGCTCTGAAAATAAACCATAATTATTTCAGGGTATTCAAGTTCTTTTTTCCCTTTAAAGGAATGATTTAAAGAACTGAGAGACATAGACACTGGCCAAGAAAGATCTAAAGGCTGTCTTGCCTTGATTGATGGTTCAGTTCTGATGGATGCTGATAATGTGAATATAAGTGGCTTCTGAATTAAGAAAACTGGACTCTGCTTTCACCATCATGTGGATCAGTTTCCTTTAACTACTAAGAATCACTACCTTTTTTTTTGTTTTAATGAAACTTAGTATCAGTTTATTGATTTATAACAAGTATAGCTCTAAGGAGACTGGAATACTGCTGGTACTTTTTTTTCTATTAAAAAGCTACTTGATGGTCAGAGCATGACCAGAAAGTTGCCTGGAAAACATGGAATCAGACAAGATGCTTCTATTGGGTCATACTACTATGATTATCTTTGACCAGATTTTAACTTGTCTAAACCTTTTGTGTGACTGATGAGGAAACCGAGACCTCAAGAAAGCTAACTAGTGGCAGAGGGGAAAATGTAGAACCCAGATTTGAATTGTTTTAATTCTCAGGGATTTTTTTTCCTTTTCTGCCTCAACTTCCTCTGTTCCTGTGTCACAGGATATTTATGTGATAGTATGTGTTTTGTCATATTCTTTAATTATTTTAAGAGGAGACATTCTAATTTTTTTGGTAAATCTTGTCTACATATGACATTATTATAGCTCCTACTATTAAAATATTAGAAGAGGAGCTGGGTTTGTGGCCCAGTGACAGAGCACTTGCCTAGCTTATGTGAGTCACTGTATTAGGTTATCAGCATCACATATAATAAAGATCCATTGACAACTAAAAAAATATTTTAAAAAAAGTTAGAAGAATTTATTTTTAGCTCTATGGTGTTTGGAGCATTATAGTTATCTGCTCTCAGTGGGTTTTTACTGGCAAAGATTGTTTGTTGGGGCTTAGCAGGTCTGCAAATCCGAAAGAGCAGTTGCATTCTATTTTGGGGAATAATGAGATGGGCTGACAGTTTGGCTGGTCTGTCAGCTGCTGTGTATTTATTGACAGTACATGACTTGGTCAAACTTCTCATGCTTTTTTTTTTTTTTTCCCCCTGGAAAAATACACATAACAAAATTTAATCTTTTAAATATTTTTTGCATGTGTGTGATGCTGGGGATTGAACCCAGGGCCTCTCATATGCTAGGCAAGTGCTTGGCCACTGAGCCCCTTTCCCAGGGCAGACATTTTAACCATGGTATTATGCATATTCACTTGTGATAAGTCATCACTACCATCTTCTCCAGAACGTTCTCATTTCTCCAACAGAAACTTTGTACCCACTAAATAATAACTCTCCTCTACCTGTTCTGACAACTAGCATTTGCATTTTCTGTCTCTATGAATTTGACTATGCTAGATAACTCATAAGTAGAATCACAGTATTTATTCTTTTATGATTAGATTATTTCACTTAGCATTGTGCCTTCCAGATTCATCCATGTTGTAGCATGTCAGAATTAGCTTCCTTTTTAAAGCTGAGTAATATTCCATTGTATATCAAATTTTGTTTATCCGTTCATCCATTGATGGACATTTGGGTTGTTTTCAACTTTTGAATAATGCTGCAATGGACATGTACAAATATCTGTCAGAATCTCTGCTTTTACATATAATTGTGTGTGTGTGTGTGTGAATATATATATATATATATATATATATATTCTGAATATATATATATATTCAGAAGTGGAATTGCTGGATCATGTGGTAGTTCTATTTTTTTTTTTAAGGAATTACTGTGTTGTTTTCTGTAATGGTTGCACAATTTACCCATAATACATAAGGGTTCCTTGTTTCTTGTACCTCCTTGCCAACTCTTTTTCCTTGCTTGTTTTTGCAGTGCTGGGAATTGAACTCAGGGCTGAGGGCATGCTAGGTGAGTGCTCTGCTACTGAGCCACATCCCCAGTCCTCATTTTGGTTTTAGAGACAGGATCTTGCTTTGTTGCCCAGAGTGGTCTCAAACTTCTGTACTTAAGTGACCCTTCTGTCTTAGTTTCCTAAATGCTGGGACTATAAGTCAGGCTGGACCATTCAATTCAACCTGACTTGTTAGTTAAAAATAAATAGATAAAATTAGCCCTCCTAACGAGTGTGAAGTGGTATCTCATTGGGACTTTGATTGCTTTTCCCTGATTAACGGTGTTGATCTTTTCATGTGTTTATTGGCCATATTTATATTTTCAGAGAAACGTCTATTCAAGTCCTTTGTTCATTTTTAATTGCTTCCCCCCCCATTTAATAGGAGTTTTTTTGTATTCTGGATATCGGCCCTTTGCCCCATATCCCTCTTGTCTTTTGTGCATGTCTGATTTTCTGTGTTGCGTTTTGCATAGCACTCGCTCTTTAGTATTTCTAGATGAAGTGACTGAAAACTAGGCCTGAGAGTGAGCTGCTTCTCCATAGAAAACAAATGTTCTGTGCCCAAATGCAGGAGGCTCCTCCTAGCTCCCCAGGAATAAGTAACTTTCTGAAGCAGGTGGGGCCAGGTTTTCCCAGGCCAACACTTGGCAGCTCTACTTGTAGAAAGAGTAGTTGGTCTGTAGTAACCTTAGGTAAGCACAGAGTTAAGAATGAGTCCCGTGACCTGTAAAGAGGTATGTTTTCCCACTCCATACTGTGATTTCACAGTCCTTAAAGAGGAATTCTAGGAGAGAGCTTTAGCAAGTGGGGCCTGTGGAGAGTAGCCAGGAAGTCTGAGGCTGGTCTGTTAGATTAGATAACTATTACTTTATTTCTTGGTGCTGTGAATCTAATCCTGGTTAAACCAGAATCTAATTTACTTTCATGCTTGATTGGGAGCACTTCTGATGGAGTGCTGGGCTGTGAGTGAGCATCACACTGGAGTCTGTGGGAATGCGATGGCCCAGTGGTGACTGGCTGTGTCCAGGCTGATGATTCACAGGGCATCGAGAACAAGGAGGGGAAATTCGGTGAGTCGGACTCCAGAACTGGAGGATTTTTAATTTCCTACATAGAATGGGTAGATTTAAACCCAGACTTGGGATACTCTTTTTTTTGGTATGCCCTGATGTTAGCAAGAGACTGAAAACAGTATGCCTTCCGGTGGGATTGATAGAGCTGCTTCCCAGACAGCCTCTCGTTTTGTGTTTCTGAGCTGCTTATGAAATACTGTCTGGACACAGGTGTAATTACTGCGGAAGAAAGTGTCTGATGCTGATAAAGCTGCCTTCAAACCCTTTAATTCCCCAAGTGTCAAAGATGGGGCGTCTTTGTCATTCAAACGTCCTCAGTTAGCCACGATGACATTGGGGTCAGGATAATATGTTGAACAACTAAGAAAGGCCTCTTTTTTTTAGCCACCCTAACTAACTTCTTTACTGGGTCATGTTACCTCAGTTTCTTTCTCTGTAAAACTATGTGTTTGTAAAGTTGTAGTCTCTGAAATCATAACTCTGCCACTTCCTAGCTAGGCAATCTGGGGAAAGTTACTTTTCAGGGCTGCACATTCCCTGTTATAAAGTAATGATAATAAGAGTACATGCCCCAGACAAACCTTGCAAAGATCAGTGACATAACCATGTAATACTTACTGCAGTGCCTGGTAAATATATGGTTATTGTCAACTCTTGTTGCTGTTATAATAATGATGGTAATACTGTGTTTACTGCAGTGCTTGCTTGCTAGAGCCAGAGGTGCCAAGTGGAAAGGAAGCACTTGATAAACAGAAGCATTAGTAGTTGTAGCTTGCGAGTACTGAAATAACGTAAAAGAAGTTCTGTCATGAGAACAATATCCAGGAATCCTGAGAGTGTTGCAGGCTGCAGCTGTTTTTCTCCTCTTTTAACATTCACGCCAAAAGCTCATGACCTGGGAAAGTGTTTATCCAAATAACAGCAAGTCTTAGAAAAGAAAGGTGTCTGTTTTCTTTTTTGGATTTCCCAGAGCCAGAATGTTAATGAGTTAATAAACTAATTGCTTTTAAGTTTTGATTATGAACTTTATTCCAATTTTGTCCCAGTTAGTGTTTTTTATCCCTCTTGTGCCCAGAAACTGCCCCAAGGATAACCACCATGGCTGGGGGCTCTGCATGGGTGAGAGAAGGCGTTGCAAGCTGCCCATGTCTGGCATGAGGACATATAGCCATGAAACAGAGGGTCTTCATGCATTGCAAAACCATTTCATTCACGTAAATAAAGTTTTATCAGTGATGCAGTCTTTGAACTCCCTTGTAAGTCTCAGTCTGTTAACTGGAAGAGTACGGTTGGGAGGTTGGGAGCTTTGCTTTGGACTGGCAGGAGGAAGCACCTCAGGGAGATAAGAGGGGAGACTTGGTAAATGGGTTTGAGATGACTTGGGCATTGCCTCACAGTAAAGAAGACCATCTCTGTTTCTCTTTACGGCTTAACTTTTTCATTTGAAAGTTTTTTTTTTTTTCTTTTTGTTTTTTTTTATGCTTTTGGTACTTGTTGAGCTTTTGTCTGATGGTCAGAAAGGAGAAAGAGGTAGTATGTTCCCGCTAGTGTTTTGAAGTTGTTAAGCAGTTGAGTTGTTTGCTGAAGAGCCAGTAGCTTGAGAGCAATGAAAAGGAAACTAATGCTGATGATATCAGTCTTGCAAATCAGGATCAGGTCCTCATTCTCCCCATGTTGAAGATTAAACAAACACCCAAAAAACTCTGAGGCAAGGGGAGAAAGCAAATTTATTTAAGGGATAGAACAGAAACAGTCTTCTCTGGAGAGGAGAAGGGGACCCAGAGCTGGTATCTGCTGGAGTGGGGGTGTCTTGCATTTTTATAAACTCCCCCACTTTTCTTTCCTGCCCATGTTGCCCCGCTCTCAGCAGGAATCCTAAACCTCAGCAGTAAACTCTTACACTTCTTACTTTTGGGGGAGGAGTTTTGGACACCTTATATTTTCACTTCTGTGGAGCTTCCTATGGTGATGTTTCCATTCCCATGACCTGAACTACTGTCTCTGAACTATTGCCTTGTAAGTTACCTCCATCCCACGTGGATTTGAATATCCAATCTGTAAAAGGAGAAAGGCAGGTCTTGTGTAATACTAAACCTTCTTGTAGTCAGTATTCATTCTCCTCCTTCCTTCTCAGAGCAAAACTCATGCCCATCCCTCCTGCGATGACCTGTGCCTTCACCTAGTGACACCAGTTCATCTTTGGACCAACAACACATGTCCTTCTCGGGAAGGCCTTTCTCAACTCCCATTTAATACCTAGTATGCCATGGGGCCTGGCCACACTCTTCATGCCTCGGGGCTTACCACGCAGCACTCAGTAACACAGCCTGTTCTGCTTCTCTGGCTTGAAAGTTCACTTGAGATGTTCATGAGCAAGAGAAATGATTTCTCTTCAGAGCAGATTCTTGCAGTGTGGTTGACCAGATACCTGATAGTTATAAATGATGGAAAGAAGTGAAAAGAAAATAAACAGAAGATACACGTCCCTTTCTGTTTGCTTCTGATGGCAAACATTGAGTCAACTCAGTAGGTCTGGGGTTGGAGAGCTTCGCTTCCAACTGAATCTCATGGGAATATCAGTCTGGCATTAGGTGTCCCCCCAGGAAGAGAAGAGATCAGAACAGAGGCTTATTGGAAGCAGGTTTTAGTCGTGGGATGATGGGAGTAGCTCCAGGAGCTGAGATTGTTGCAGATTGTGTTAGAAATGATAAATGTGAAGCATGGTGATACAGATGGTCCCTGATGGTTCCACTTAAGATTTTTCAACTTTACAATGGTGTGAAAGCAATATGCATTCAATAAAAACTGTACTTCAGATTTTAAACTGTGGTATTTTCCTGAGCTAGTAAATAAGGGGTATGATCCTCTCTTTCCAAGCTAGGAACAGCAGCAAGCCACAGCTCCTAACCAGCTGTGGGATCAGAGTGTAACCAGCTAATACTCTACAGGGTACTGTGCTACTAAGCTATGGTGTTTCATAGGGTAGGTGTATTAAATGCATTTTCAACTTGTGATGGGTTTATCAGAATGTAACCTCATGGTAAGTCGGGTACATATGCACTAAAATTTTGTTGAAATACTTCAAGTGAAGCAATATGGTATATAATTACTTTGTGTCATTAGGCAAGTGTTCCCTCCCTTTCTTCATTTTTAAAAGTTACTTTTAGAAACATGTTGCCTTTCATACAACAAAACTATGGTTGTTTAATGATGCACAATAACAGTTCTGATATTGAAAAGCTTACTGTTAGGAATTATTAAACGTGTATCAACCATTGATACTCTGATTAATCAAACATAAAACTGTTAGAATTCATGAGAATAGTAACCTAATGCCTCTAACCTAATGAATGTGTCTTTCCAAATTAGAGATGAAAGTGTGGTATTTAAGGATGGGACTTTGTGTCTGGTCAAATCTCATGGGAATTATTATTCATAATAATAATCTTTATATAATTGTGCCCTACTAGCAAAAAACATACTTTTACACTTGTAGGGAAGTCCTTGCAGTTAAATTTCAGTATTCATTTTCAAGTGACAGAAATATGTTAATTGCTTTTGCTTGGGTGAATGATTCTGAATCAAGTAGAAATGATAGAGATTTAAACTCATTTCACTAATTTGACTTTTTATAAATGTCAATGTTCATAGGTTACTGTATAGAGTTAATAAGGTATTTCAATAAAGTCTGGGTTACGGAGTGGATTTTATTCAAGATGTGACACTACCATATCCCTCAGGGGTAGAGTTTTCATCAAAGTCATCAGCCCATAGTGCTTTGGTGAGCATCTTGAACCATTGGTGCTTATACGTGCTGGATGGGAAGATGGGCGTAACTGATGCTGTGAAATGATGACAGAGATGGGGTGTCTTGTAAATGCTACTTAGCACAGCATTTGAAGTCGGGAAGTTAGTGTGATGCAGTTTGTAAGGAGCTTGGAGGTTTGTGACTTAGAAAAAAATATTAACCTTTTCATTGCTTTTCTGACTAATGAAGAGTACAGCTAACAGTGAATGGGCTTTTGCCTTTATTTTCCTGCCTTTAATTCACCTAGCAAATTGAGGAAAAGATTTTAAATTGCTTTTTAAAAATACTTTAACATGATAATAATTAGTAGGAAAGACCAGCTTAAGAAGAAAGGTTTTTTTTTGTTTGTTTGTTTGTTTGTTTTTTGTGGTGCTGGAAGTAGAACCCAGGGCCTCCTATATGCTCAGCAAATACTTGACCACTGAGTTCCACCACCAGTACTGTCCATCCCTGACAGAAAAAATTTGATTACAAATTCTGGACAGCATAAACCAGACTATATACTGGTAAAAAATGAATGCAGTTATAGTAATTGTGCTTTAAATGCATTTTGGGGTCATTCCCTTGCTTAAAACCTTTGCTTTCAAGATACCCAATCTCTTAGCCCTTGTTGACCTCACCGGCTATATTTTGGGTTACTTCTTACCCTGACATTATAGCCTCCAGCCAACTCTACTAGTGTCAGTATCTTCAAGGTACCTGGTGGTATCTGGACCTCACAACTTCACTTCTGCTTTTCTACTGCTGCCATATCCACTTCCTGTTCATTCTTAGTTTAAATGTTCCCCTGAGAAAACCTCCCTGGTGTTCCTGTCTTGGTCTAGGTTTCATGTCCTCTCCTCTTCTTAATCACCATACAGGCCCATGGACTTGGTGTTTCCTCCCAGAGTGGCTGTTAGTTACCAGGGATCCTAGCACTTGCATAGCATCTAGCCCTCAGTGTTCACTTTTGAGTGGATGACCTTAATTTAAACCTTCCTAATCCCATAAGACAGGTCTTGTCTACAGGGGCAGTTGGCAGTAGGGGAATGGAAGATCATACCGATTAGAATGTATCCCAGGGACCCACATCACATAGGTGGCAGGGCTAGTTTTCAGTTAAGGTTCTGATGCCAGGATTCCCTGCTACTTGCACAATGCACACTGCCTTCTCAGGCTATTATAGTC
Source organism: Sciurus carolinensis (assembly GCF_902686445.1). NCBI lineage: Eukaryota > Metazoa > Chordata > Mammalia > Rodentia > Sciuridae > Sciurus > Sciurus carolinensis. The sequence goes on from NC_062218.1 coordinate 126,213,928, forward strand.
AAGACCTGTAGAGCTGGCATCTGTAAGACTTGGGATTTGGTGCATGGGGCAGGTTGCAGTGTGTTGATAGGCATTGGGGATGATGTCCAGGTTTCTGGGAGGATTATGCCAATTGGAAACATTAGAGAGCCCTTAGTAAAATCCAGTCTGTGAGGAATGATGGGTCCAGATTTGGATGTACTGAGTTTGAGTTGCTTGTTGGTCATAAGGGGAAGTGTGCTTGTTGGTCCATAAGACTGATGTACACAGAAAGTGGTTAGGATGTGGGAAGCTTTTAACTTCATAGCTGTACACTCACGATGACATTGTCCTGTACTCTATTCCATTCTCTCCATAGTAGATGCCAGTAGTTTACCTATCACATAACTAAGGAGTAAAAATTAACCACATGGCAGGTCAAAGGACTGTCATCTCTGCCTTCTAGCCTTCCATGTATGCATAGTAAACATGCACTTAAGGCTTAGAATCTGCCAGTATAAACTGAAGCAGGTTGTATTCTCTTAAAGTTGTATTTCTTTTATTTATTTATTTTTTTAAGAAAAATCTGACTATCACACCACACAAACATTTCCACCTTTGACTTCTTAAAAAAATGGTAGGTTAGGAAGTAAGATCATATGCAGGTATGATTATAAAAGTAATGTGTGTTCAGGCAAAATTTAAAAAATAAAAGTAAAGAGTCTTTTGATTTTACTATCTGTTAAGATTTTGGTATGTTCTTTTGTTTTTATTTAAGGGGATCATACTATAGTTCTATAGTTTTATATTCTGTGTTTTAAGTTTTCCTTATATTATTTAAAAAAAATTTTTTTAGTTGTCAGTGAACCTTTATTTTATTTATATGTGGTGCCAAGAATCAAACCCAGTGCCTTACACATGCTAGGCAAGTGCTCTGCCACTGAGACACAACCCCAGCTCACCTTGATATTTCTTTTACAAAATTTTTTAAATAACTAATGGTTCATCTTGTATATCATAATGTATAATTAGCTGTTGAATAATTTTTTAGTTTTAAAGTCTTTGTTCACGTAAATAATGCCCCTACATAACTTTGTTTTCTTATATACTAATCCTCTTTTATCTTCAGGGACTACCTTCTATGACCTCTGATAGATGACTGAAACTGTAGAAGTACTGATTTTGCCTACACAAATATCCTATAAGTAGGCACAGTAAGAGATTAACCACAGTAACATAATACAATTATAGCAATGTATTATAATAAAAGTTATTTAAAACTTATGGATTGTTTGCTTTTGGAATTTTCCATTTAATATTTTCAGACCACAGCTAAGTGCAGGTAATGGAAACTGCAGAAAGCAAAATTGTGGCTGAAGAGGGCTACTGTGTCTTTAAGGGCAGGTCAGAGGAGAGTGGGACAAGTAGGGAAGGGTGGGAGCAAGGGAGAGAGAGAAAATGTGTGTAAATGAAAAGACTGAGCAGCCTATTGTGCCGTGTTTGCATCTGATGTTACCGAAGAAAACACACAGATACCTCGAGGCCCTGGGGTGGTCTTTGTAAAATAATCCAAAGACTATAAAGGTCAGTTTAAAAAAGACCGAACACACACACACACACAGGCTGTATAATAAATTGGGACCATCTGTTGTTCTACCTGGGCCTGCTTGCTTAGTCTTCTGCCTGTTGCTTATTTAAGAATGCCTTTAAAATGGTGAAGGAGTGCTGCCAGGTGTCAGAAAGCAGCCAGAGAAGGGGTGCAGAGACAAGGCAGGCTGGGCAGGAGGCGTGGAAGCCAGCGTGGGCCGCCAGCTCCCATGCTGCTTACCCTTCAGGCCATCAGAACCGTGGCCATGACATTCTGATCCACAGGGTATGGGATGGTGGGTGGGGTGTGAGTTGACTGACCTTTTATTTATTTTTAACCACCAAGTGAAACCAATTTTATTTTATTTTATTTTATTTTTGCGGTACTGGGGATCGAAGTCAGGGCCTTGTGATTGCGAGGCAAGCACTCTACCAGCTGAGCTATCTCCCCAGCCCGAAACCAAATTTTAGAATGATGTTTTGAAAAAAGGATATTTCACTTGAACACCTAATAGTGTATTACTCTCTTCTTGTATATACCTGTCTCTTTGCAATCTAGTATTAATTGATGTTTGCAAAGTCTTCTGTCATTTCGTGTTTGCGTGTGGCACTGGAACCCAGGGCGTCACACATGCTCTACCACTGAGTGACATCCCCAGCCTCTGTGAACCAATCTAATGTAGGAACCTTCATCCTTTTAATCAGAAGGGTTGCTGAATTTTATTTTCTGGCCAAAAAATGTTACCATTGTGAATTGCTAGTGTTTCTTAGTTTTAATGGTGGCTTCCTATAAATAACAACAAGATTATTACTTGGAAATTCCTAAATCAGTCTGTGTTGCTAAGTACAAGCCTACAGTTAAAGGCTTTATTTAATTTTTGTTTTAAGTGGATATGACCAAAATGCTAATCTAGAACAACATTTAACCTACTGACTTGGCAAACTATGCCATGTAATCAATTTAGCTCTTGGAGTCAGAGTAACTATTTTTGTAGCAGAATGGAGGAGAGCCAGCTTGTCGCTTCAGGGTGTTTTTTGTTTTTCCTGTAAGGATCTCATTAATCCAGTGGTCCCCACCCTGGATGACCCACTGGCTAGAGGCTCTGGTTGCTAGTATGTTCTTAGGGTCTTTGCTGCTTTCAGGAAGCAAAGAGGGGGACGTAAGCTGTGTGAGTGAAGCCATCTGCAAGCTGGCCTTGTTTTCCTCTGCTCCCACTTTTCTTGCTTGCTGAAAGCCAAACTGGGAATCTAGGCATGGTGCAGGAGGTGTCAGTGCCTGGCTTCTTAGCCAGAAATGTCATTCAGCACAAACATATTTTCTCAAGCATAAGGTATAACATTCATTCAGAAATGAGTATTTATGAAAATAAAAGTCAATGGTGGGAACTTGGATGATATAAGCACTTGTACTTAGACCAATAGACCAGTATTAAGCTCATCAAAGGATTGTAGTAGAAATTTGATCAGTTGAATGATGGAAAATAGCTTCCAGAATGATCATCTGGCCTCGAATTCATTAACTTCTGAAGTATTTTTAGTCAAAATTAAATTATCCCGGCTTAATATAGATGCTTCCCTCTTGGTTCCCCCATTACTAGAAGGAAGTTGGTTTGCTAAGAATTACACCATCAATAGCAAAGTAGAGGAAGCAACTGAGCAGTTTTTAATGCCTGACTCCATAGTACCTACCTATGACAGCTGCGAGATCATCATAGGAATTAGGTGGGATTGAAATAAACCCCCTATATGCACTTTTCAGTGACCTCCTGGCGGGGACCCTGGTTCATATAGCTATTGAATGTAAATGTTCAGCGATTTGTGCTGGAGAATCTGGCATCTCTCTTTGAAAAGGTAAACTCCACTTTTCCTGTTGGCCATACACATAAATCCTGAGAGGAGCACAGAACTAGGGGTGGAATTGGGATTTGATAGGCAGGCCTGGGAAGGTGGAGAAAGGAGACAGGGGATAAAGCATATTCTTTGGCAGAAGGGCTTCTTAATTTATCCAGCCTTGATATTATTCTCTTTATTCATAGTTTACTTTATTATTATGGGTGAGGAGATTCCTGATCTTTATTACCATGACCATTCACATGGTGTTATTCACATTTCTTTACCTAATACAATTTAATCATGAAAGCATCCCTTTTTTCCTGCAGCTGACTCTGCTTGGCACCATCACATGCTTTCTTTGATCCCTTTCCTAAAAATCATGTTGCATTTCATTTCCACATGCACACCTAGATGGTTTAAGATGTTTCTCCTGTTTAAATGTTGCCCCCTCTATAAGTGTGTAAGTATCTTCAGTGTCTGGGAGTGTCAGGTCCATCATGTGCTCTTCTGCTGTCCCTCTGTAACACCTAATACAGTACTAGAGAAATCAGGCCCAGTTGAGAAAGACGCTGCAGTGTTGAAGGCCATAGTGTTGAACGACTTTGGAAGAAACCTGGACTCCCGAAGATACAAACTTCTCTGAGATCTCATTGCCATTCTACAACACTTTCCCTGGAGGGGGCTTTCAGGAGCCACTGAGCAAGTGGAAAACTTCTGATCCTCTTACATAACACTATGCTGAAACTGATAATGGAGATTTGCTAGAAGGGGAAAGGGCACGTGGTCATGGCATTCCTTCTGTTTACTAGGAACTATGCGTTGACTCTGTAATTGGTAACAAATAAACTTCCTGCTTGGGAGGAAATTCTGTTTTTCTCTTCATTCCAAAAGTTTATCCAGTATCACTTTAAGCCCCTCGGGTACTATGCTGCTGAACACTATAGATTAAGAATTTCTTATTTTACTTTCTATTATGGGACTAATAGTTCTCTCTCCTTAATTCACTGATTTTTTCACATTAGGGAAATAGTGATAATAAGCAATAGCAAGTTCTTTAACTCTTTCTTGCCCCATTTCTACAATCCCTATTACTGGGGATCCCAAGAATCAAGCACTGCCTAGTTGACATTATTTCTTTTTTGTGATTGTGTGCTGCCTACCCACTTGATTGTCAGTGGTTTTATTACTTTGAGATTGAACATTCAAATGAATGAAGGACAGCATACTAAAAGGAACGTCACCAGATATGATAGGTGAGTAGTGCCTCATAATTCATTCACGGAAGTGTTTCCTTGCAATCCAAGCATTATCGCATCCATTTTTAAAAGAATAATTACTGTATTTTGTGGAAAGAATAGGCTCGTAAATTTCAAGAAGCTAATTATGTTTTGTTACTGCTGTTGCTAGAATTCTGATGAGTTTGTTGCTGTTTCTAGGTTAGCTGTTGGGAAAGAGAACATACCCTGACGTGGACATTGGTTTTGTAGTAATTAGAAATTACTGAGAGAGAAATAATGATATTTTGCCATTAAAAGAGTTTTCTATCATTTGGTTATGCTAAAATGAGCATGGGAGAGCCCAGTTTTAAATTGGAGATGTAAATGAAATTGCTTTTTTTATTTTTTATGTAGATCTGTCAGGGAAAGGGGAAGAAGGGAGAGTGTACCAACCTGATGATATTTGTAGGCTCCTCTGAGGTTAAAAAAAGAAATCCATAGTACTTATATAGATGATGGTTGTATTTAAAAATGACCTTCAGAACAAATACAGCCAGACCACTGGAGGAACTGTAGTAGTGATGGTGCTGTTGGCCCATATTTGAGTGCATGCTGTATGACTGGCATGATGGGGATTTTTAAATAAGTCACACCATAAACGGCAGAGCCTCATATGACTAAATCCTTACACATTTCCCTTTTGGCACCAAAAAAAAAAAAAAAAGAAAGAAAAAAGTCAAGCTAGAGCCAATTAATCTTCAATTTTTAATGTAGAGAATTGAAGTTAAAGTAACTGTATTTAAGTTAATTCATCATTTTTTATTATAAACTTACTCATTTGAATTTCTGTTAAAGTAAATAGCTATCTCTGTCTGTCCAGGAATTTAATTGTAAAAACTGCTATAGTCCTGCCAGGTGTGGTGGCTCCTGCCTGTAACCTCAGCCACTCAGGAGGCAGAGGCAGGAAGATCTCAAATTCAAGGTGAATCTGGGAATTTAGTGAGAACTTGTCTCAAAATAAAAAATAAAAAGGACTAGGGATGTGACGCAGTCATTCATTCTGAACAAACCAGAATGGTTGGTCATTTTATTTCTGAGGTTGATACCAAGTTTTGTTCTAATCTCGACTAGGCAGTTCTTTACTAGAATAAGAATGAATGATTATAAGAAACCTTTTCCCTTTTCTTTTTTTATATGCTAGGCTGTGGGCAGGTGGGTTTTGTCTGATTTCTGCTCCTAAACTTGAGCCTTGGGACCCTCACTGGCTTTGCATGGTGCTTATTTCTTATGTGGGCATTGTGAAACCAGTATTCTGGGTAGTTGGTAGATTACAACTATGCCATTGTTAATCATGGGGAAGCTGCGTCAAGGGAAAGCAAGATGTTTCTTATGGCCATAGGAATACCCAGGCAGCCAAGTCAGCAGGGTTATCCCTGTGGTTCTCTGCTTGGAAATATAAACAGAGCCCCCTTAGATAAAAGTATTTCCTTCCATTATCTTAAAGTAAACATACTTGATCATTTAAAGGTCCAGTTTTTAGAGGCATTCCTATAATGAATGACTTGGTTGAATTGCTTAGTTAAGCTAGACACATTGATAGAAAATTAAATGAAGTGGATATTTTTGTTATCCTCGCCTTAGTGAACTGTTAATTTTCCTGAAATGGGGTGGGAGCTGAATTAAGCCCATATATACCAACTTTGTATTGGTTTTTGAAAAGATATTTAAGAGGTTAAGTGAAAGTTTCCTGTCAAAGGTTTTTCTTTAATTTTATCTTTTGCAGTATTGGCAATTTAACCCAGGGATGCTCTACCACTGAGCTACATTCCCAGCCCATTTTAATTTTGATACATGATCTTGCAAAGTTGCTGAGACTGGTCTCCAACTTGCACTCTTCCTGCCTGAGCCTACCAGGTCATTGGGATTACAGGTGTGCACTACCACATCTGGGTTCAAAGACTTTTAACACCTCTATTGGTAGTATGTGGGTCCTTTAAATAACAGATATGCTGGGTTACTTGGAAATTAATATGCATGAAAATTTGGGGATGTAGCTTAGGTCACATGGAGTTTGGCACTGGAATTTTCATTTCTCAATTTTCTAAGCAAGGGCCTTGTTACCATATTCTCCCCTTAATCTAGTAAAATGAAAAGTTAAAATGGGCTTTGCATCAGAAAACATGGAGTGTTTCTAAATGCCATTATGTAAGAGAAAGGAAATCGGGGAGGGAATGGGGCGGGTGCAAAAAATTATCTTGAGAGCCTGGAATTTTTAATCTATAGCAGGTCAGCCCTGAGGGACTAGCCTGAGTGCTTTATCCTTTCCATTGTATTTGTAGGATTTTCCCTTCTCATAAAGACTTGAATGGACTGGATGTATGCCCCATGGTAAATTTTGAAATTTTGCCAGTGAAAGGTGGATTCCAGTCACCAAAACAACACAGCACATGGGGTTTCCTCTCATATTCTCTCACAAGTTTAGGTGAATGCCTGCCACGCCATCCCAGTGTCAATGATGAAAAGATGGACAACTGGCATATCCATTACTAACTCTTAGAACTATTTCATTTCTAACCACTTAAGGGACAAACTGAAATTGCCAAAGAAGGAATCTTTATTCTTATTTTGTCTTGAATACATCATAAAAACAAATTTTTCTAGTGCAAAAGTGGTAACAACAATGTAGATCTCTTTCAGGTGCCCTTTCTTAATTTAGTATCCCAAAATGTGTTATGATTAAGGTGAATTGTTACACAGCTCAGCTTTTCCCTTTTCTTCCCCCCAATCATCCTGTGATTTCTTTTTTTTTGGAGATTTGCAGTTAAACTTCCTGTATAGTATGTTTCAAGATTTCAGAAATATAATTGTACATTTGACAAAATTTGTGGTTTTGCTTTGGTACTGAACTGTGTGGTGCTCTGTTTCCTTATCTCTGAATGGAATCTCCCGATGGTGAGAGAAAAATAAAAGCTGTTTGTCAGTGGGGTGTTCTTTGCTACCCCTCTAGTAATCATCTTTATTGCCATTGCTTCTCCTGATTGCTGCTCTGACATTTCCATGAAAATTACTGAGGGCAGCTGAACTAGATAAATTAGTCCCTTTCTTAACAAATAAAAAACCATTGACATTTTGGCAGTGCTAAACTCATTAACAGTATTAGCCAGGAGTCCTGCTTTTAGCAAAGCTCCATCCTGAGCATGTGACTGTAGGTTGGGAAAGATAAAGACCTTACAGCTCCTAATTAGCAAGTGAAATAAATGGCAAACAGTTTGTGGGAGTCCCTGAATAACATTAATCAGATTTAGAAAGCTACCACAATTTAATCATTTGTTCCAGTGTCACTGTGGGAAAAAAACACATTATTCTAGATATATGAAGAAAGCGCTTTTTGATGTGTTACCATTGCTGTAGTGAAATTGAAGAGAGAGGAGTTTCACCACATAAGTAAGCGTTATCATTCAGGGTTTCTTTGAAAAAGCTTCACTGTTTCATTGGATTCTGGTTCCTGGCAATGTAGCATGTTGGAGTCCAAAGACCTGATCTCCACCTGGAGACTTATTGCAGGACCCTGGACCGGGGTAGCGGGCAGGGCGGGGGACTTGCTTGCAGGTGTCCCACAGGTTTTTGTGAGCAGAGAATCATGCCCTAGCTCCCTCTGGGTTGCAAAGCTGGTCTGACTTTAATATTTCTTCATTCAGTTTTCTTGGTCCAATGGTCACCCACCCTGCTGTTTCTACTGCTATCATCACTATTTTAATTTCTGTTGCTATTCTTCTTTTGTCCCTTTTGGTACCTTTTGCTTCTCCCCTGAATTCTCCTCTTTGAGATAAGTAAGTCTGACTTCTATAGGTAACATCAATTGCTGTTAATATTCCTGTCCTTTGTGTTGCACTAGCCAATCAGGATGCCATTGAATAAAATTGCAGGTTCCGTCAAGGTTGTGTGTTTAAGCTGATGGTTTGTTTTATCCTTCAGTCCCATGTTTGGACTCAATGGAAGCCAGTCAACATTAGTTCCCAGATAACCAAAGATTTACCAATGAGTGATTAAAACTTCCCAAACTAAACCTCTTTGGTTTTGTCATAGTTTCTGGGGTTGTGTTGGTCAGCTCTGCGTTACTACACTGAAATACCTGAGGCAGCTAACATGATCAGAGATGAGGTTTATTTAGGTCACTTTTGGTGATGGGAGTTCAAGTGGCACAGTATAAGCTCTAGCAGGGCGTGGCAGCTGGTGGTTGCAGAGCTCCTTGGAGGGAGGATCACATGGTGAGCCAGGCAGCAGAGAAAAGTAGGTGGGGCCAAGATTGCTCCTTTTATGACATCCCTGTCATTAGAATTACCAAAGGGTCTCCCAAGAAAATTTCACTATTACCTCCCAATAATGCCACTCAGGGGAACCAAGCCTTTAATTACGATGGACCCTTGGGAAACATAAGCCATATTCAAACTGTAGCAGGAATGTTATAGCAGATAGGAAATGGTGAGCTGTTATTTCTAGGAGCTCATGGTCTTCTATAATAGTCAATAAATAGTGTGACATCTTGTGTAACAGTATGCTAGGCATAATGGATGGATGGGAGACACAGAAGACAAAACTGTAGCTGTATTTTGGCCCTGGGAGACAGGACACAAAGCTGACTTCTCATATTATCTAAGTATTAAGTACTTGAGTCAGACTATTGTTGTAGTTCTTCTGAGAAACAGAAGTCTGGAATGGTCAAAGGAAGTTGAGGAAGGTAGAATATCTGAAGGTCTTCTCATAGATTTCTGGTGGTGCTGGTGCTGTGTACATGAGGAGAGATCCAGGGAGAGCATGTGTGGGAGTCATCAAGTGTGACCAGGTGAGGCTGCTGGAGGAAGTGGGAAAAGTGTCTTCTGTGCTGAGGTAGGCCCTGACACCAGCTACTCAGGAAGGACCACTTGCAGGCAAGTGGCAAGGGAACGTGCTTGATGGAAGAAGAGCCTTGGACATGTTGGGTAGGACTGTTTGGATAGGGAAGTGACTGGAACTGTGGTAATAAGGAAAGAGTTAAGGGGTTGTTTTAGCAGAAATTAAGCCTAGACAAAGATGGAAGAAGCTCTGGTTATAGAAGTGACAGAATTTGGTCATTGAGGAAAAATTGGGAAGGAAGGAAACAGAAGGGAATCCAAGATGAAGCTGGGTTTAGGTGTGTTCATTCTTCATCATTCATTCCACTTTGTTTCATTCTACTTGAAGATCAATTTTTTTTTCAGCATTCTCTTTCTTGGTAAGATGTCACCTATAGATACAGAAGTTATTTTAATAATAATATCTTTTGAGAGCCAATTCTCAGTATGTAGCTGGATTTTGATTTGGCATCTGGTGACTGGGAAATGGTGCCTGACAGAAATGAGCTCAGAGTGGAGTGGCTGCCTCCCCTATTAAATGGGAATAGTGGTGCCCTGCTTTGCCTCCTGAGTTAATCTGAAGACTGGAGAATGTGTGTGAATGCTGGGGCAGATTTTATATAAACTTGGGGCTTTTGTAACATTTTCCTGTAAAGAAGATGAGTTCTAGGGGTGCGGGGATATAATTTGGGCATAATTACATTTGGGTTGCTAGTGGCCCACGAGTGAGTTGCCAGCCTGAAGAGCCTCTGTAGGAAGTTACCTCTATGTGTCCGTGGTCAGTTCCTTGAGAGCTTATGAGACCATCCAGGGCACAGTTAAAAGAGAGCTCTAGAGAAGGGCTGCCTAGGAAGACAGGAGGAAAATAGCTACACAGAAAGAGAGCGAGCCCAGCGAGCGCCCTAGGTTACAGGGGAGCGTTAAACCTGTTCTACTGAAATCGTTTAATAATGTGATCATTGCTCAGTTCTCGTAATTAGCTAACTGTTGGCCAAGTCATGCCTGTGCAGGATTTCTCTGACCCAATTTATTGTTGGCTCAGGGCCACATGGTAACCGGTCAGTAACTTCGGCTCTCATTTAAAAAACAAAAAGAAAGAAAACAAAGTGCTCTGGGCTTGAAATGTGACCTGGATCCCACGCCTGATTCCATGACCTGATCTCTTCAGGCTGTAGGTTTTTGGCCTGTAGAAGGCATTTCCCTTGCTGGGATGTGGAGGATCACTTTGTAAGCAACAAGGTACAGGAAAAGGCTGAGGGAGGTCAAGGGGCTTTTAAATGGAAGGGAGTGGCGCTGTCCCCTCTGCTGCCCATCCCTCTCCCAAGTAAACACGCATCAAACCACATGTAAGATGCTGGAAATTTCCCGAGGACTGACTATAAGAAACACTGCTCTATGGATAACATGTGTGAAAGGTGTTGTTGATTGTTGCTGGGTAAACAGGAGGGAGTTCCACTTGGGGAGAGTAATATCTAGTCTGAATTTATTTCTTGTATAGGATTTTTCAGAAGTGATGGAGATTCTTTGGCAGTGGTGGATTTTGTGTGTGTGTGTGTTAAGAAGGGAATAGAGAAACACACACACACACACACACACACACACACTCACACGCAAAGTAGATTGAAGGTAAAGGGTGACCTGAGCTCAGACCAAGATTTGAGATTTTTTTTTTTTCAAAGAAAGAAAAAAAGGAACATCAGTTTTTCCTGGTGGTTGGCACAGTGTCCAGACCTTGGGTACATGTTGAAGTCAAAGCCATGAGTGCTGCATGCTGTGAAGCCCTTAGGAAGTCTGTCTTAGAAGGAGGTTTGCCTCTCTTCTGAGTCTGTACAGCTTTCCTTCCCTATCTGCATTGTGGTGGGCAAAGTGGATATTGGAGTTGGTCTACCCACATCCTGTTCCTCATTTTCTGGGAACTGCCTTGTGCTCTGTTTTCACTGTGAACTTGACCTGTTTCCTGAATATTTGAACTCCTAATCTGTTTGTGAAACTGGGGAGGTGTAAACCCTGTTGGGGTCTGAACTAGGGACTTGGTCTGTAGTGAAGGAGGAATGAAGGAGAGGGGCAGACAGTTCCCATGGGTTGCCCTCCAAGTTCCCAGAGATCCCTGAGTACTTATGACTGATGAAAAGGAAGTGTGTTCACTGTTTTGCTTAAACTGTCTCAAGTGACTTTGGGAATTTGCAACCAAAGGTGCCTCAATGTAGTAACAACAAGAAAACCTCAGAATTTTTAGGGCTGCTATGAGGCTTTTTAGGAAGCACAGTATAGGATGTAAGCAACAGGCTGAGTCTTTGAAACTGTGGCACTGTAGAGAAAGCTCTGTATTGTTTCCTGAGGTCAGATATTACGACTGGGGCAAATTCCATGACATTGTCGCCTTGTTCTGCACTAGAAGAATTGGGATTTTGTTAAGGATTCCAGATTGGGATGGGATAAAACAACTACAATGCTGCTTTTCAGTACAGTTGTCTATCTCTGGGGTTAATTTTCTAAGGGTCTCAAAATACTCAGGATAGAAGACCTGGGCACAGAGCAGGGGTGGGCCAACTTTCTGTAAAAGGCCACAGAATATGTATGTTAAGCTCTGGATCATGTGGTCTGTCACAACTAATCAACTCTGTCATCATCAGGTACAAGTGTCATGGATAGCAAATAAACCATTGCATATAGCTGTGCTCTAAGCTAACTTTATTTACAGACACTAAAATTTGAATTTCATGTGAGTTTTATATGGCATGAGATCCTTTTTTTGTTTTTTTAAAAATCATTTAAAGATGTGAAAACCCTTCTTAGCTAGTAGGCTATGCAAATGCAGGTGGCAGTGGATTTAGACCCCTGATTGTTGTTTGTAGAACCCAACCGCTTGCTTTTATGATCACCATTTCACTGAGTGTATGCACTGAACGTTCTGAACTTTTCATTAACCCCACAGGACCAAAGACAGTTGGCTAGTATTCCAACTAAACAGTGAGGTAAAGGAAAGATTTTGATTTCAGTGAGCTGGTTTTCAATATGTAAGCTAATAATTAGCAGGGTTGTCTTCAGGTGCCTGAGGCTCTCTGCTTATTGAATCAAGGGGGAGAAGACCAGATACAGTTTCCACATTTAAATAGAGAGACCAAGTCTCCTGGAATCTTGTGTAATGCTTTGTGTGAAACCCAAATTAGAATTAGAGTTTTAATTTTCTAATCTATAATTTAGCCACTGAAATTCGTGTCTTCCCCTTCTTAGTAGTTGAAAGATGTATCTTTTTTTAAAAAACTACTTTTTTGAAGTATGATGGACATAGAGTGAACTGTACATAATAAGGGCGTGCAGTTCGAGAAGTTTTGTCAGGTATATGAACATAAAACCATTATTACAATCAAGATAATGAACAGCGTCCATCCCCACCACCCACAAATTCCATCTCTCCCCATTCTTCTCTTTCCTACACAGTTACTGATTTGCCTTCTGTCATTATACTTTTGATTGCATTTCATTGAATTTTATATAAATGCAATCTTAAAATATGTACTTTTTCAGTCTGACTTCTTTGATGAAAAGATTTTACAATTCATCCCCATGGCTGCCCTTTTTGTTGTTGAATAGTATTTCATTGAGTGGATTTCCCACAGTTTCTTTGTTGTTTGATGATGGGTGTTTGAATCATTTCCAATTTTTGGACATCACAAGTAAAAACTATTATTCACATTTGTGTACAGGCCTTTTTATGATATACTTTCATTTCTCTTGGGTAAGTTTCCAGGATTAGGTCATATGGAAATATGATCATATGGAAAGCATATATTTAACTTTTTAAGAAACTCCAAAACTGCTTTCCAAAGTGGTTGTATCATTTTATGTTCTCACTAGTGGTGTGGGAGGGTTCTAGTTCCTCCACATCCTTGCCAACTAAGTGTGCTGGTTTTAGGAAGCAGTTTTAGTGGGCGTTTACCTCATGAACTCTCTTAAATACTGAAAAGTCACATCCTTGATAATCACTTGGTTTTTTTCTTTTTTTTCTTTTTTTTTTGCAGTGCTGGGGATTGAACCCAGGGCCTTGGCTTGTGAGGCAAGCACTCTACCAACTGAGCTATAGCCCCAGCCCTAAGAATCACTTGGTTTTAGTTTCCAAAGTACACTGATATTTAGTGCCCCTTTCATTGTCAGAATTTTCTGTAGAGTGAAGAATTAAAGGACCAAGAGAAATGCATGACTTAGGCTAAGTTAGTTTGACCAGGTTGTTTTTCTCTATTTTCTTTCTTCCTTTTAAATATAACCCACTAGTTTTCTTTCCTCCTTTTTTTATTCCCTTCAGTTTCTTCTGCCCTCCTGTGATGAAGTGTTTTATGTCTTGATCTGTGTGGAATTGGTATGCGAGAGTCCTGCCGTCTTCTGCCATACCATAAATGTCTCAGGAAAATTAAGATGCTCCTGGAGATAACCCCCTTAGGTAATAGCTCTATTACAGCTTTTACTTTCTAGAGTGGATTCCCTGAAATAAAATTATTGCCATCTTTTTGCCCTGTCCTTGAAAGTTATGCTACTCTGAGAAATGAAATGTTGCTGCAAATGTGTGCATCTCAGTAGGAGAGTTTTAAACAATTGGAAAGAGCCATGTTTTAACAGTGCCAATTTTGCAGCTTCCCAGGTGGAGGTTACATTGAACCCATAGTTCTTCTGCTGTCCAAGTGAATCAGGGCCACTACTGATTAATCAATAGCAACATTGCTATGATTCTTTGGTATGGTAGCCAATAACTGATCCAGAGTTAATGTTCTGAAATGTCTCCTCTTGTATGTTCCATGTCCTTGTCTTTTGCCTTCAGCTTCCATTCCCATTAAGGGTCCCTTCCATCACAGTCAGTTAGATTTAGCTGCAATCTTCCCCAACTAGTCTGGTTGGAAAACTGTCTGCTTTCTTTAACTCCAGCAGATGCTGCTAAACTTTTGGTTGGCTTAGAAAAGAGGCAGACTCTCTACTTGTTAAAGTCAGTCTTGAGAACACTGTCTTTCTAACAGGTAAAGAAAGGAGGACTTTTGTTTCTTACCAGTATTTCTCTTGAAGGATGGTAAAGGGACACTACTGTTTATGCTTCAGACTCACTGTTGATACCATGTAGCAAAACAAAAACCTGAAATGGGTTTTATTGAAGCACATATTGAGAATAGAAAAATATCCAAGTAGGAAAAAGGATTTCTCAAATTGAAAAATATATTGGAATTTGAACTTTTTGACTCCACTTGAATTCTGTGACTGTTAGCCTTCATTGGCTTTCTACATACACTTTAAATCCTCTGCAAGACATGTTGGCTCTTTGGGTCAGAGCGGTGATTCTCAAAGCGTGGTCCCTGACCAGCACTATAAGCATCAAATGGGGAGCTTGTTAGAAAAGCAAATTATTGGGCCAAATTCCTGACCTACCATATCAGGAATAAAGGTGTGGAGCCCAGGATTTTTTTCAACCGGCAATCAAGGTGACATACTAAAGTTTGAGAATCATTGCTTTAATGCCAAAACTCTTTTTAGATTCTAGTCCTAGTACTTACAGGAACTAGTTGATCTTCAGCTTCTTGCTTTGTTTCTTTCTTTTTTAATACTGGGGATTGAACCAAGGGATGCTTTACTACTGAACCACATCCCCACTCCTCCTTACTTTTAATTTTGCTAAATTGCTGAGGCTGACCTCAAATTTGCAATCCTCCTGACTCAACCTCCTGAGTCACGGGGATTACAGGTATCTGTCACCAGACTCAGCCTTCAGTTTCTTTATTTCACTAAAAAGAGGAGAACCATCTCTGCTTTTCTTGGTCATAATAGGGATTTAAGGAGATGTGTATAAATATTTGTACCTAAGTACACAGTAAACAAAAACTACTGGTATTGGGTATCATTTTTTAGAAGGAATGGTGGTAGGTGAACAAGAAGATAAAAGCATAAAAGAAGGGCTCACCTAAAATATTTGCCATTAAGAAGTGACTTACATATAAATAATTACCAATCCAGAACAATGGTAACTTTTCTTACAAAACCCAAGCCAAGTATGGTTTCCTTCAACTTTTTCCCTTTAACCTGAGAGCAAATGTGGTAGTTGATAGTAGAAGCAGTAAAGTGCCCAGAGTCATGGGATGGACATCCCCAACCCCCCAGGGACCACCACCACTGAGCTACATTCCCAGTCCTTTTTTATTTTGAGACAGGGTCTCACTACATTGTAACTGGGATTACAAGCATGTCCCACCTCTCCAGCTTTAACTTAATCTGGATGAGGCCAGATTTTCTTCACATACTTCAACCTAAACAACATATCACAACAGATGGCATGCAGAAACAGGCTTGAGATGCGACTGTTTTCTTTTAAGCCAGACATTCAAAAGATTAGTAAAAATGCACACCACTACCATTTTTCTCACTAACCCCACCGCCCCTGCTGGGGATTGAACCCAGGGCTTTGTGCTTGCCACGCAAGCACTCTACCAACTGAGCTATATCCCCAGCCTTCTCACTAATTTAAAAAAATTTTTTTTAGTTGTAGATGGACACATACCTTTATATTATTTATTTTTATGTGGTGTTGAAAATTGAACCTATTGCCTCACACATGCTAGGCGAGCATTCTACCACTGAGCTACAACCCCAGCCCCTCTCACTAATTTTTTATCTTTTGGAAACTGTAGTTCCTTTTTCACAAATAGTATTTAAGTTAATATATAATTTTAAAATCATTTTAAATCAAATTTTAAAAATTATTTGATTTTTAATGAATAAATGAGTATTTTAAAATTTTCTTTGAATATAATACATATGATTAACATAGAGACTCTTTGAGGCCCTTAGAAATCTAAGAGTGTAAAGATAGAGACCAAAATGTTTGGAAATAACTAGATTAGGTGAACTTATGTGTTTACATTTTTTTTTTTTCCAGAACTCAAATAATTGATTCCTGTTTCTACTCTTGAATTTGTAATGAATTCAGGGCACATGAAATATAATATTCATTAATCAAAAAATACCTTTTTCTCTTTCCTAGAGTCATGTTGCAGTTAGAATTGGTTTATCTATTTTGGTTATGTTGAGCTTCTTTTCCTAGAAATAAATGTTTACCTGAGTAAAAGATTGTATTCTGTGGTGCCTATAACAGTGTCACACATATAAAATAGCTTCACTTTCATTATGATGAAAATTAACATGGTATAGGAGTTGAAATTGTCCTCAAGGGGAAAATAAAAGACATGTGCTTGTCCCCACCCACCTTCCCCCACCAAGTTTAAGCTGATTACTGGAGATAAAGAAATAAAGTGGCTTCACAGCTATCTTTGCAAATGACTTTTGAAGCATATTAAGAGCAAAATGCTTTCCAATTAATTTTGTGTTCCTTTGGCAAATGATAATGGGTCTATTAAATGACTAGGGGTGTGTGTGGACTCTCTTACCTGACTTCTTGTAGAAGGCTGTCTTCAAACCATGAAGTAGATTTGTGGGATTAGAAATCAGGGATGAATGATATTGTTTTGGGGGGAAGTACCAGGAATTGAACTCAGGGGCATTCAACCACTGAGCCGAATCCCCAGGCCTTTTTTGTATTTTTTATAGACAAGGTCTCACTGAGTTGCCTAGTGCCTCCCATTTGCTGAGGCTGGTTTTGAACTCACAATCCTCCTGCCTCAGCCTCCTGAGCTGTTGGGATTACAGGCGTGCACCTACAACATGCAGCTAGGGCTAAATGATTTTGAAGGACAGTCTTTTTTTTTTTAAATATTTTCTTTGTTGTAGATAGACACAATATCTTTATTTTATTTATTTATTTTTTTTTGCGGTGCTGAGGATCTAACCCAGTGCCTCACACATGTTAGGCAAGTGCTCTGCCACTGAGCTATAGCCCCAGTCCTTGAAGGACAGGCTTGATCCCTGAATAATCTTTGGTGCTTGGCTAAGTGAAAAAGATGACAGTGTTCATTTTTTGACTGTTTAAAGTGAGAGTCATCTGAAACAATGGGGCATCTCATAAATGGCCGAGAATGGAAAACAAATGCACTTTTTTATAATGGAGTCACTCTGGTTTCTTTGGAGGTGGAAGAGTACCTATCTAAGAGACGATTGATTTGCCTTCAGTTAGAGGATTAACAATAATGGAGCTGTGTGGTATTTTTTTGTCTTGCTTTCACTATGTTAAATCAAAAAAAATGCGAATGGTTTTAAAAGAAAACACCTTTAACCTTTTTACACAAGATATATCTACAAGTTGAATAGATCACTTAAAGATCTTTTGGTATAAGAGTTTTAATGGATAGCAAAAAGCATAATTATGTGGTCAAACAGAGTAGTGCAGATCTTGTTCTTCTTGTATAGTCTCTTAATTTACTGTCAAATTACTTTAAAAGTTTTAATTAGCATAATTAAGTAGAGTAAGTGATAAGATGTATTACTTTATATATTTTATATGTGTTCTCTCCTTGAGTCACAGCATTTAACAGGAGCCTTTAAACTTAATTACCTCCTCTAAGCCAGGCCAGGTGTAAGGCACAAATCATAACTATGCAGGCTAGTACCACCACAAGCTAAAACTGTTTTCAAACTCATGTGAGTCCTTAGTGCTCCTGTTTCCTTTTCTTTATCTTATCCTATTGATTTTCAAATATATTGCATGCTACTCACAGAAAGTACATTTTTACATCATGATGCAGTATACATTTTAACATGTTACATTAATTTTATTATATAAAATTCTTGCCTTTATGATATTCAATGTACTTTGATTTTTAAAAATTTCCCCCCCTTTCAAAAAAAAATTGATTTCGGGACTCTCTGCAATGTGCTCACTGAAAACTACTGCCCTAGGAAAACCCCTCTTGCATTCAGCACAGTGGTTATTAGATATCTTCTTTACTCTCATTAAACTTAAATCCTGCCTGACTGAACTCCTTCATCAAAGGGCCCTGATGTGTAATGGTTGCCAAAAGCAACCTCTGTGGCAGTGTATGCCACCTAGTGCTCACACCCATTTCCCCGCGGGACCTGGAGACAGCCTTTTCCAGTGGACATTCACGTTTGTGACCTCAACTGTTAACCAGCGTAGGCTGAAAACACTTGCAGAAACAGGAGCATGTGATTTTGATTCTATTCAGGGTCAAGTTCAAGTTAACTGGTTGCCAGCAGATCCACAATCAAAGAGGTGGAGGTTTACCAAGTTTAATGAGGATGAATTTGAAGACATGGTGGTTGAGAAGCAGCCCATCCTGGATGGAATCAAATGCATCCCCAGTTAAGTTTCTCTAGACAAGTGGCTAGCCCTGAACTTATGACAGCTTCCACTGTGCTTCTCTCTCTCCATTTATGTCACCAGTAAATTCTACTTCCTGTCAAAAAATAAAAGAGAAAAAGCCCACCAAAACCAATTACAACCACAAAATCTTCACGCCTAATCCCTTCTCTTAAAGCAGGAAGCCTGAGCATGTTCTGAAATTATGGATTCCTTCCCAACAGCCCTTAAAAGTATTTAAAACTCTTCTTATACATAGCCCTAACTCCTACTTTCTCCCTGTTCTTTAGAGCCAACCTTCTGAAGGACTGTGTACATTCAGAGTCTTTACTTTTCTTTCACTTCTCAACCTACTTCTCCCTCCAACATCATCCAGACTTTTTTTTTTTTGGTTGTAGATGGACATAATACCTTTATTTTATTTATTTATTTTTACATAGTGCTGAGGATCGAACCCAGTGCCTCACATGTGCTAGGCTACTTGTCCCAGCATCTGGACCTCTTTTTATTAAACCTACTTCACCCCTTTCTCACTTGAACTCTGCATACCAGGTCAGTCTGTTGACTCTTCCCTCACCGGACCTTGACTTTCATTGCCTGAGGTCTTTTCTCTTAGCCTCCTCTTCCTCTGTCTCAGTGTGACTCTAGCTTTGACTTCTTTTTCCAAATTCCTTATACTCTGGAGAGTTGCTTAGATTTGATCACAGCCTTCGTGTTGATGTGCAAATCTGTCAGTAGTCTGAACTCTGGTCCCACACACCATACCAGGTCAGGGTGACTGGAAGTCTCACCTGGAGTGTACACCAGTGGTCCATGAACCTTCAATTGAGCATAACTGGCCCACAAATCTCCAGCTGCCTATATATCACAAGGCTGCAAACTTCCACTAATCTTCCTTGACAAGATAGAGAGGAAATGGCAAAATGAGATGAATTTGTGACAACCACTTGGTGCAGCCAGATATAGGACATGGGTTAATGGAGCATGATAAACAGTTGGTTACCACGCAGACCTTCTCCCAGGGGGCCTACTTCTATGAAGATCTGAATTAAAATTAGCCACCTTGGGAGAACTCGAGGAAGTGTAATTCAGCTCTCAGGCTGATTTCTGGAATTTGCTTCCCTGGCATTTTCTGCAAAGCAAGCAAAAAACTGATATGGTATAGAAATAAAGAAAAAATGGCATTAACCCAGATTTGAAGGCCACAGAGACTCTCTTCTCAAGAGTTGAGGCTACAGCAACTGTGTATGACAGGTTGAGAGAGTGAGGGCGTGTCTGCTGTGACCATACAGCTCTTAACCTAGGCGTCTGCCTGCTGGAACCCTGTTTGAATATCTCACAGGTACCCCAAATGCACCATGTCCAAGAATGAATTCACAATATTCCTCATCAGTCCAGTCAATTCAGTAAATGTCTATGGTACAGTAGACAAGTTCGTTGATTTGAACTCTTAAGTTTGTTGAATAAGCCATGCTGGGTCTCGCCTCTAAACGTTTGCATAGGGCTGGGGTTGTGGTAGAGCGCTTTGTCTAGCATGTGTGAGGCACTGGGTTTGCTCCTTAGTATCACATAGAAATAAATAAATAAAATAAATAAAAATAAATAAAACAAAGGCATTGTGTCCATCTACAGCTAAAACACACACACACACACACACACACACACATATAAAAACCCTTGGCATATGCTGTTCCTTCTGTCTGGTGAACCCATCCCTACTATGCCCTATTTTTTTCCTAGGGCTCTTTCCCTGATCACTCTAGAAGTCCCTAATCTTTATTTCCATAGTACTTTAACTTCCCTTTCTAGGGCTTGGTATAACATGTTGTGGCAACTTGGTGATTGCTGTCTGAACCCTCTACTTAACCCACTGGCCTCACTAGACATAAGCTCTTTGAGGTGGCTATTTTATTTCCTAATATATGCACAACATCTGACATAGTAGGTACTCATTTAATCTTAAGAATGAAACATTTGCGCACGACTGTATTCGCGCACGACTGTAATCCCAGTGGCTCTGCAGTCTGACTCAGAAGGATCACAGGTTCAAAGCCAGCCTCAGCAATTAGCCTAAGCAACTTAGCGAGACCCTGTTTAAAATAAAAAATAAAAATGAGCTGAGGGAAGGAAAGATGGTGGAATGAGACAAATATCATTACCCTATGTACATGTACAGTTACACAAATGGTGTGACTCTACATCGTTTACAACCAGAGAAATGAAAAGATATATCCCATTTGTATACAATGAATCAAAATGCATTCTGCTGTCATGTATAACTAAATAGAACAAACAGTAAAAAAATAATAAATAATTACTAACTGGGTCTCATGAATCAAAATTTTAAAGAATATTCTTCTAGTTTGCCTTTGATACAGTATAATAAACTCTGTATTTTAAAATAAAACAAAACAAAAAAATGGGCTGGGGATGTGACTCAGTGGTTAAGCACCGCTGGTTTCAATCCCCAGTACAAAAAACAAAACAAAACAAAACAGTGAACATGGACTTTGGTTCAGTAAGAGTGGTGGTGCTATCAATCTGTGCCCTTTCAGAGACAGGGAGTCCTCTACTGAAGGCAGAGACAGGAGAAGGGGACTCCTTTACTGAAGAGACAGGGTTAGCCCAGTTGAACCACAGGCTGGTTTCTCTTGAATTAGATCCTTCCATTTGGATTCAATTTGTTTAGGGTGTGGTGAATTCCCAGAACAATGGACACACCCAGTTTAAAATATAAATTCATTTAAGGCAAATAATATTTTGGCTCATCTCTGCCATTGTTCAGTGAATAATTCAGAATTTACTGGTGGATAAGATGTTGATGTAACGAAATCATGCCAAATAAGCTGTTTTGAATTTTAAAATTTTACCAAGTTTTAAATTATTGAATTGATCCAAATTATTCCCTTAACTGTGCTTGCATAACATAGTCCCATAGTCTGACAGCATTTTATGTTTGTAAATTCTCTGCCCCTTTGTACTGGAGCCCAGGAGGGCAGATGGGGCATCTTGTTATCCTGGTATCCCATTCAGCACTATGAGAATTAGCTCATGGTTGGGGCCAAGTAAGCGCTTAAATGAGAGTTCTGTGGGATCCTCCATATCATACTCCTCCTGAGGCTGAAGGTGAAGACTTGGTCCTTAACTGGGTTACTTTTCTCTGGAGCAGAGTGAAGAAAGAGGTAAGTATTTAGTTAGATCTTTCTCACTTGCTGATTTCAGAAATTCAACTCAAACTGGGCTTTATTTAAATTGAGAAAGTAATTCCTTCTTTGTTAGGAATGTATTCTCCAACAACAATTTTTTAAAAAAATAGGAAACTAAAGTCTTAAGTTTATAGGGTGTTAGTTTTCCAATCTGAAATTCACCCAAAGTTGTTCTAGGCATGCATGAAGGTTATTTTGGGACCTCTGCCCTCTAGTCCTGTCATTCTTAATGTGTGGCTTTTATTCTCAATCACAGATTGGCAAGAAAAACAGGGAAGGGACAGGGCAAAGCTTTATTCTTACCAAGACATGGACTTCTATTCACAAAGGAAAATCCCCAAAGGATTTTGGCCCACATCTCCTTGACTCTGTGATCAAGTTGCAAAGGAGACTGGGAAATCAAATGTAGCTGGAGTTTTTTTGGTACTTGGTGCTTAACCAATGAGCCACATCCTCAGCTTTTTTTTTTTTTTTTTTTTTTTGAGACAGGTCTTGTTAAGTTGCTTAGGGCCTTGCTAAGTTGTTGAGGCTGGCTTTAAACTTGCGATTCTCCTGCTTGAGTCTCCTGAGCTGCTAGAATTACAGGTGTGCGGTACCACGCCTGACTGTTTTTGAAAGTCTGTATTAAAGATAGGTAAGGGACAAGAAGGTTAACCTGAGCAACTAACATCGTCTATCACACTTTTCTACTGGGAAAATCCAAAAAGATGGTCTACTTTTGATACTGTTTGGCTCCATAGGCTCAGATGCCTCTTAAAACATGGTATAAAAAAAGAAAAACAAATGAACCTAAATGAACAGAACAGGAAGATGGAATCCTGGGTCACTAGCTTAGCTTAGGCCACTTGAGGGGAGACTATCTTTGTGTCTGGTGAGGGTCATGTCACACTTTGTTTCCTCATGTATGGATATCATTGTTCAGCCTTAACCTTCCTGGACTTCCTAATTGTCTGCTTTCTGATTAACAGAAGTAATATTTGTCTTCTTTCTGTCAATGCTGTAATTTATTCTCTTAACTATACAACTCTTTTGAATGCTTTATTAGGAACTGCTTCCAGGGCTTGCTGTACAGTCATCATCCTGAAATTTCCTTTTATTCTTGGATTAATTCTACTTTTTCTTTAATTCTACTGTCTTACTTTTTTCTTAGACATATTTTTTAGTTTTGCTGGCATGTTTTGAAGTAGGCTTGGAGAAGTAGTGCTCGGCAAGTGTCCTTTGAGCCTGTGCTTATCTGTCCTCGGACTTAATTGGTAATTTGGCTGAATATGAAATGCTGAGTTCAAAGTCATTTTCCCTCAGCCTTTGAAAGGAATCGCAGTCAATGCTACTGAGTCCTGTGCCTTCGGAAGAACCTTTCTTTGGAGACTCAGAATATTTTTTGCTTGATATTGTGACATTTCATAAGAATCCATCTTTTTCCCTTTATTCTACTTAGCACCTGTGAACCCTTCCAATCTGAAGATAGGTTCTTTGGCTCTTGGAAATTCTTATTTAATTACTTCCTTTCTACCACCTTCTCTTGTACTTAAATTTTTTTGTTATTGTTGTTTCTTTGTGGTACTGGTAATCCAACCCAGGGCCTGCCATACGCTAGGCAAGTGCTCTACCACTGAGCAAATACCCCCAGCCCTTTCTGTCTTTTTATTTTGATGCAGTCTCTCAAAGTTATCAGGCTGGTCTTTAACTTGCTATCCTGCGTCAGCCTCTGGAGTAGCTGGGTTTACAGATGTGTGCCATGGTGTCTAGCTTGTCACATATATATATATGGCATGTTTACATACACATACATATATATATATTTATTTTTTATTTTTAATTATACATGACAGAATGTATTTTGACATATTATACATACATGGAGTGTAACTTCCCATTCTCATGATTGTATGTGATGTGGAGTTACACTGGTCGTGTATTCAAATACGAACATGGGAAAGGTATGTCTTTTCTACTGTCTTTCCTATTCCCAACCCCCCTCTCCATTCCCCCGAATCCTCCCTGTCCAATCTGGTGAACCTTCCTCTCCTCCACTATTGTGAGTCAGCAGCAGCTGCATATCAGAGAGAACATTTGGCCTTTGGTTTTTTGGGATTTGCTTATTTCACTTAACTTGTCCTTTATTTTTAAAAAATAAATTGAATAGATTTCTGGACTTACTCTTCAACTGACTTATCAAACTTTTTTTTTTTTTCCTCCTTCCCCTCACCCAGTTTTCTGGAAATTTCATCACCTTCCTTTTCCCTGTCATTTAATTAAATTTCTAACTTTAAAATTCCAAATTTTAATTGTTGAATCTTTTTTTCCTTTTCATAATAATGTCTTCATTTCACGTATCTATTATGTGTTTTTAATATCTTTGACTATACTCATTTTTTTCCTCTTAAAATTCTCTTCTGCTTCAACTTCATGAATCTCTTATCTGTTTTCTCTGGGATTTGTCTATTTGCTGCATGTTTACACCTGGAGGACAGGTACCTACTTGGCTGCCTCTCCTGTGCTCATCGGTTGGCCCTGCTGGCTCACCCCTCATCTGGAGGAGTGTTCCTGGGCACTGAAAGTAAGGGTGGAGTGTGGTGTTCCTCAGTGCCAGAGAAGAGCTCCCCCCAGGGGTGCCAGTCCCTCCTGCACATCTCTTGTACCCTTGGGACAGTCGATGTCTGACTTCAGAACAGGGCAGACCCTACCCCTGACCTTGTAGGCTAAGGCAGGGGAGCCCCACCATGCCACCCTTCTGCAGATACATGGTTTCCTTCGGCTTCTGTGTTTCTTCTAATCTCAGATCCTGCCAACTTCCACCCCTGCTCTTCCTCTGTGTGTCCCAGGCTCTGCTGCAGTTGATTTCTCAAAGCACTCTCATCTCACTTATAAAAACCTTTAGTCCATTATGTGCTTGGTGGGTTGTGGATGGGGAGATGTCTTGATACTTAATCTAGAAGCCCTGGGATACATTACATTCTTAAAATCACCTTGTATTTTTGAGAAAGTAATACTTGCATGGTTTTAAAAATTCAGGAAGACCTGCAGGGGAAAATAAACCTTGCTTGAACTCAGGCTCTAGGTTCTCCTAGAGGCAACTGCTATTAGCAGTTTCCTGTGTATTTCCAGAGAATTTATACTGTGCACATTTAAGAGGAAGGCAGTTGGTAGATGTGTGTAGTTTGAACTAGTGTTGGGGTGAGTTAGAGAGAAGCTGGAGTCTGAAGTGTCATAGAGGCTGCTGTGGTGTAGGCAATGGCTGAGGATCTGCAGTATGTATAGTATGGGAACAACGGTCCCGAATGCTTGTTTGAGATCATTTTTAAAAGAAGTGGAATCTATTCACTGTCAAGGTGTTGGTGAGATATCAGGGGTAAATGGGGGAATAGGGTGAAGAAAGCAGACTTCCGTGTTGATTTTCTCAGTGGACAAAAGACTTACCTGCCTTACCCAGAGAACCTGAATACTTTGTCCCTAAGTCAGTGAAACAATTATTTGCTATCTCTTCTTATGTTCTTCTTCCCTTTACATATCCCCTCAAGCCACCAGAGGGTTTCTGACACAAAATAATCTGGTTTTTACAGTCCTCACTGAATATGCATCATTCCCACTTCTTGGAGAGGAGAGGTAGTGGACAACCAAGGCAAGCCCCTGAGCCTGTTTGGTTGGCACCATGGTGTTTTATTTTGGTTTGTTTTCAAATCATATTAGTGATTTTAAAAATGGAGATTTCCCCCAAACCCTGGATTCATGGCTTCTCTTGAGAGGCGGGGAGACCCAGCAACCCTGGCAAGGTCTTCCTCACTGTGGCAGTTGGCCAAGCCTGAGTACCTGCCACCTCTGGGGAGGGGCTATAGCTTCTCCAGGTTGCCACAGTCCTGCTCAGTCCAGATCTGTGTGAACTTACAAGCTGCCTTCTTACTTCTTTGTTTGCAGCAGGGCCCAGGTAGTGTTTTGCTTGTTTCTCTGACTCTAAAGATTCCTCACTGTAAAGGATTCCAAAGTATCAGAGAAGTTCTCTTCTTTCAAAGTTTCTCCAAGTGTATTTTATGATGGTATTCCATTTTCAAGCACAAATGAGTGGGATAAAATGGAAACTTTAATTCAACCAATAGAACTCTAATCTAGGCAATAAACAGTACTGATTAAAAGTTATGGAAGAGCATATGGCTTGGCCAGACTGATGTGAATTTTCCAGATTTTGTGGTCAGCACCCTGCCAGTCACAGAGGTGGTAGTGTGATAACTGGGATACTCCTCCTGATGTTCATAAGCTGAGGCATGTAACTTAATTTTCTTCAGGACAGTAGTGATTTGTTAACATGAAGGAAAGTGGAGCTGAGTAAAATAGCTCTGATTGCTTTGTTAAAGCAGTTCTGTAAGAAACACTTCTGGATAAATTCTCAAGCCTCTCAAGTCAGTAAGGAGAGGTATAAATCCTTTGTGCACCATCAGAGTTGTAGAGAACCTGTCAGTTGAGACAGTTTGCTGGAATGGTGTGCTCTAAACTTGCCTGTTTGTGGGGCTGTGTTTTTCTAAGACCATCCTTGGGAGTTCCCTTTGTGTGCGGAGGTCGACCTTGGACTGACCCCAAGATTCCCAGTCATCATAGCATAGGAAGTAGAGGGAGTAGTATTACACATGCTTGGAATCCAGCCCATTTGAAAAAGCCACATGCATTTTCCAATGTTGGCCGCCTTCATCTTCAGTTTTGAGTCACTGAATATTTGATCTGAATTCCCCACACCGCTTACATAAACAGTTGCATGCACTTCCCAGGAAGCTGTGACATAACTTTGTGATTGATGTTAAAATTCCAATAGCAAGAACACAGGATCACAGGAAAAAAACTGGTAACCTAAGCAACTTTAAAAAAAAAAAAACAAAAAAAAACCGTATTTGTAAAGGCACATGTCTGAGCATGTAAAAGAACAGATGTCGGGAAGCAGTGTGGTGAGGGCTGATGCATGGGGGTGAGGATACAAGAAGCCTGGATTTGATCCCAGCTCTGTCTTTCATGCTGTGGGTCCAATGAGCAAGCTTTTTTCTACACCCCCTTTTCCTTTTGTGTAAACTTAAGAAGGTTGGACTAGACCATTTTCCAGGCAGTTTTCCCATCTCTGATATCTGAGCAGTCACTTACTCTCATAGTCTTTGAGAGATTGAGATTAGGGAAGATGCTTCTCAGTGACTCTCTCTTCAGGGATGGTGGATCCCCCTTCTCTCCTGAGATAATGACAGAAGGTTCCGTGTAACTTGGGACACTGGAGAGTTTTCACTGACCATCTTCACTTCTGCTGTCACAGTCCATCTCTGAGATCTTAAAGGAAACAGGACTGGCCTTATCGGGAGACAGGATTTTGTCTGAGTTTCAATATGCTAGGGAAGTTCTCTTCCTTCCAGATTTCCAGATGTTTCTTATTATTTGATGGTGGTTCCTGAAATTCTACAATATATTTAATTTTTTTCCTTTGCAAAGACTGTGCTTGGGAGTTTGAAGAGGCTAGTTACATGGCAAGTCTTAGAATCACAAAGAGTTTAGCAAATGATAAAAACCAAAAGCTTGAGGGTAGAGGGTAATGCCAGACTAAGGAACTTTAGGTACCAGGGACTGGAGACCAGTTTCATCCATCTGTTCAGTTGTCCTACCCTGGTCCTGGTAGAGCAGACTGAAAGAGAGGTGAAGCATGCCACTCTGCTTCCTGCCTCTGAGACCCTGCAATGGCTGCTGGGTTGTATATGTCCTGAACACACAGAGGTGGAGATGACCAGATCTACCTGAGCAGATTTGTGGAGTGAGCTGGGAGGAAGGAAAAGAAGATGCAAAAGAGAGAAAATAACAAATAAATCAACAGCTGGGCACAGTCTGGGAAAAAAATGGAATCAGAACATAGGTAGAGTGAGTGGGATTGGCAGACATGAAGGGAAATCTTGTCTCCACAGAAACTATGAAGGGAAAGAATAAGAATATGGCTTGGATACTGGGGAAATTGGACCATAAGGAATTGTTTTTCTTCAGACTTGACTTCAGTAAAGTCAGGAAGTCTTACTGTCATTCTGTTCTCTTCACTGACCTCCTTAATTTTCTATTTGCTCCTAAGTGGACCTTGATACTGTTGTGATTGGCAGCTTTGAAGGAGAATGACTGTCGTACAGTAAACAAGGGACTGAGCTCCATTGCACAGTAGCTCACCTTTCTCTTTCTGAACTCACCTGGAGTGTGGTCCCATCAGGCATTTAGATGACAGGGCTGGGGGACGAAGAGATTGTGCAGTGTGCTAAGAACCAGAGAGCATCATTCCATCCTGTTCCCAGTGCAGGGAATATTTTATGTTAGAACCCCAGTGTTACCATGGGGCAAGAGGTGAAAACAGCTTTGCAATTCAAGACCTTTCTTGGTAAATGTATTGGACCCACCAGACTTGACCCACATCTTCCCTTTTAGCATTTAGAAGGTTTAGAAACCAGGGTTTCAACACTAAGGAAGTTCAGGAAGCTAACGAGGTAATTTCTTACACTCTTTCATGTCTCTACTTTACCCAGAGTTAAAATTTATTTTTATATTTTCATATTTACCCTAGCAGTGAGACCCTGGTAACTCAAGATAAAGTCGAATAGACACATGGGCTGGTGTCTGTGACCTCTGCACCCCATCCAGTGGGTTTTTCTGTGTTCATTTCTTTTATTCCTTGAGAGTTAATACTACTGAGGTGTGATGCTCCCTCCTGCCTTTCTCTTATGCACTGTCTGTATTCTTAGCCTTCTCTTGAGGGTTTTTCTTCTTCTTCTTCTTCTTCTTTTTTTTTTTTAACTTTCCTGACCTTTTCTGCTTCTTTCAGCTCCCTGATTGTGGGATATACCCCTGACTGAATTCTGAGACTCTTTGGATCTCATTTACCCTTAAGCTTTGGCTTTCAGTTCTGGGTGATTGCCCACACTGTGCTTTCTGGTGTCACTGCAGAGCTGTAGTTCGGCATCTGATTTCTAACTGCCTGTGGACTGTATCTTCATAAGGAGCCACACTCCAGTTGCCACCTATTGCATGTTCCTGACATCCTCTCTCTGGTCACAGTGATGCCATTCTCCCATATGTCTACACCTATGGCTTCAAAACCTCAATTTCTCCACATCCAGTTGATGGCCAAGTCCCCTCGACCTTGCCTGTATTTATTTATTTATTTTTGGCAATGCTGGGGATCAAACCCAGCGACCCTCTGAGCTACAACCCCAGCCCTGGCCTGTCCTTTAGAATGTTCTTTCTTAATCTGTCCTTCCTTCCTTTCTCTGTTTACCTGCCATCATCTCCTACCTGCCCCGACGAGTGTCCTCTCAGTTTCCTTGGCCCCAGTTTTTCTTTAATACACTTTCCACTGCATTTCCAGAGCTGCTATCTTTAAGATGCCACCTTGTGTATAGCACTTTTATTTCTACTAAAACTTCTGTCTGAAGAAGTATCTACCAGTAGAAGTCTTCATGGCTGTCTGGAAAATAAAGTCCACGTTTCTTAGCATGGCAACAATAGCATTCTTGTTTTTCTGCTTCTTCCTCATTTCCATTCATGCTGTTCTCTGTTTACCTAAGTATCTTGTGAGCCACTCCAACATCCATCTTGGTGTGCTGGTTAAGGTCTATGCTCCCACCTCCCTGTCCTGCTTAGAGTGATCCCATTGATTGTTTACTCTTTTTCCCTTGAATATTCTCATCATCACAAAGCCTTCCTCAGTTGTCCCTGCTGTTGGCAAGGGGTCACTCTTCTGGATTTCTGTACTTTTTTTTTTCTAATTATATTATTACTTATTATTTATTTATGTATTTATTGGTACTGTGGATTGAACCCAGGGGTACTTAACCACCAAGCCACATACCCAGTCCTTTTATGTATTTTATTTAGAGACAAGGTCTCATCGAGTTGCTTAGTGCCTCACTAAGTGGCTGGGGCTGGCTTTGAACCCACGATCCTCCTGCCTCAGCTTCCCAAACCACTGGGATTATAGGCGTGCACCACCATGCCTGGTTATTACCTGTGTTTCATGTATCTTCCCTGGTATCTGTAAACTGCTCCAGGGCAGGGTCATGTCTTAAGACTTTACACCTCCAGTATCCAGCACCTTCCTTTGCCACAAACTGAGACCAGAGGTAGAAAGAATGGGACTATAGTGAACTGAGAGGGACCAGGTGAGGAAATCCCCTAAAAATGCCAGAGAACCTTGTCTATTCTCCTGATATTCCTGGGCCTCCATTTTTGCTTGTCTGTGACCTCTCAAGCCATGTGCCAGGTCCTGAACTTAATGTCATGTGAATGACTCTGGTGATTGGGTTTGGAGATGCTGCACTGCAGCCTTACTCCTTCCCCAGGTGATGAGTAGGCAGGGGAGCAGAAGGGTCTACAGAAGCTGTGTGTAACTCAGTTCACAGCATGCAGTTCACAGAGTGCAGTGGGAGGGTTTCTTAACCATAATCACAGAAAGGGACGAGACAGCTTTAAGAGAAAATAATGAAAAGCTGACAGCTGGAAACACAAGCATTATATCTTCTTAGGATTCATTGGCTTGCAGCCTCTGTCCACATCCAAAATAAGATTAGCTGCCTCTTGCCATTCCTCAGGATTTCTGCTTGAACTGGCAAATAGCAGACACTTGTCAAAGGTCATATGGACTTCCTTTTCCACAAATCAAATCTACCTTCCCCTCCCATCTCTCTCTCCAAATCTGGAAGATGCTTGATTTCCTTAAGTTCCACAAGGGAACATCATGCTCCTCTTTCCTTGGGGTTAACTTTCCCCCTTCACATCCCTCTTCCTCCACCTCAAGATAAGATATTTTATGAGAAATTGCTTTTGGAAGAATAAATGTATAAACTTACCAATTTAAAACATACCTTAGTGGGTTGGGATCTCTTTGTACTAAATCTCTGTTCAGTGACAAGTGCATGGAAATATTTTAACTGTTTTTGGAGCCCTAAAACGTCTAGAATCTGAGTTGTCAAGGAGAGTCTTGAAATTCTGGCCAAATGTTATTCTCCTTCCATTGTTCATCAAATTCTTTGCTAGTAAACCCAATTTTATAACTAAATCTAAGTGTCTCTCTTTTCCACCAAGACTTCCTTCTTTCTTGTTCCCCATTTTTCTCCTGGGAGATATTTTTGGCCAGGACTTTATCTCAAAGCCTTTATAACAAGATCTCTTTCTAGCCCTCTGAGAAAGGCTGGCTCCTTGGCCTCTGTGTCATGTGAAGCCCAGACTCCAGACATTATCTGATCTTCTTGGATGCTGATTACATTGTTGGTCCTTACTCCTAGTGACTTTTTTCCTTTCAAAGTGGCAGCTGCTGTGATTGAATGGGTTTTAAATTGTCTCAGTAGGAATTCTTTATGGCTTGGATCCCTTTGGATTTTCCATCATTTGGGGGGAGGGGATAAATAGCAGAGGAAATAGAGGTATGAGGCTTTGTCATTTGTTACTTAGACTGAGAGACTGAAACTGAGAAGCCGTACATCCCCTAGGAGGGTTGCAGAGTGATAAAGTGCAGTTTCAAAATTCTTCCCTAGGAGTTTTGTGTTTTATGCTGGATTCCAAACCAACTATTATCTTAGTGGTACATATCTCGTTGGCCCTGTGTCCTTAGCTACACCAAAGGTATTGTGCCAAGAACTGAATTCTGTTGTGCTCGCCTTTATCTCTGCCTACTTGGATTGCTGATAACTTGAGATTAATTTAGAAAGTTCATTTGGGCTAGAAAGAAAAAACAAACAAACAAACAAAAAACACCAGATGACTTAGAGAATACAAAGAAGAGGATGTAAGAGATTTCTCTGATTCACTCCTCAAGGTGGGGTTGAACCTACATGGGAAAAAAGTATTACTTTTTATATGCTTTCCAGAAGCAGGCACTACCCACATGGTTCAGCCAGACAGATCTGTGTCATTTTGAACCCACACTGGCTTATCGATAACTTCTCTACCCTCGTGGGCAGCACTGATGATTGAACAGCAATGGAGAAAACCAAACTTTATGACAAGCTTGTGGTCATGGTGGATTTTCTTTTCATGTGTATTTAGACAGTGTTGTTTATGAGAATATACAGATCAGGCATTTGGGGGACAGTTGTGGCATGCAAGACTATTTTCCTAATTATTTTAGGGGGACATCTCTTTGTGTTGGTTAGCTGTCTTCATGCCATCCCCCCCACCCCCAAGGTAGAAGTCAATACCTGTGCTTAGTGAAATCATTTTTACAGCAGGAGAACTATGGGTTTGCACTAATTTTGCTCCCTTCCTTTTGGAGTCTGACATTTTCTCTTTCAGACTAAGTAAATTCTCAATCACCAGAGATACTCCTAGTAGCCAAATGTTGTATTTGGAAATGTTATTTAAAGCTTTTTTTTTTTTTTTTTAAGCTGAGACCTCTAAAGTTTCATAATGTATCAGCTAAACCTCAAAGCACATGTTAAACACATTCTTTATCCAATTCCAGAGATTATATCAAGTATTATATAATGTGGAATATTTCCTTCATTTGCTGAAAGTATAACTACCTGAGGATCAAAATACATTTTTCTCCTACAGGTTTTAATCTTATAAGTCTACTTGTAGATTACTTAACTGCATTTATTTTATATATTTCAGGGAAGTATATGTGACCATCCAATGTGTTGTTGACATTATGAGAGTTCTGGAGGCCAACACTTGTATTCACATTACATAAGTAATTTGAAAGTAAGAAAAGCATGTTCTCATTTAGACATTTGTTTATTAGATAAGCCATGCCTATTAGAATCAGTCACTTAGATTTAGATAATTTTAATCTTTCCATAGGAGCTTTCCAAAGAAATATGGTAACCAGATTTTTGTGTGTTTACTTTGCTTCTACTGCAAAAGTGGAGCCTGTTTTCTGTTTACTGTTGCTGTGTGTTTGACTGTAATGGTGTTCTCATCCATTGCAGAACTTGAATGTGGGTCAAGCTATTAGTTGGGTGGGTCAGAGAGCCATGAGCTGACTGCCCAAGGCCTTAAATGCCAGGTCGGGAGTGGGTAACTTGGTTCAGGAGGCAAAGAGAGCCAATAACCATTTTTAAACAGGAAAAAGGGGCAAAAGCATTGGGTATGGCTAACACTTGTGAATTATTTTCCAGAAATCAAAATTTGGCTCTCTTGAGTATTGTACAGCCACCAAAATTTAACTGACATGTGAGTTAATTGTTTCTTTTAATGAAAGTCTTTTCTTTACCATCCATTTTAGTATGTAGATGATTCATTCCAGAAAAGGGCCGGTGTAACTGCAGTAAAATTCTAGATCATGCCAGCACCTGATACTATCCCATTAAAAGGAACAAAAGAACAAGCAAAAACATGGTTATAGATAGCCATTTTTAGACCTGGGCTTTTAGAATATGTTGATATTACAGAGGGTGTAGTTGCAAGTTTCAGAATTCATTAAACCAAAACATTTAGTTTAGTTTTGGTTTAAACATGTTTTGGTCTAAACATGTATAAATAACTAGTCAAAAGGACTTTCCCTATGTGGCATTTCCCTGTGAACTGGATCTGAGTCTCAGCAGGGAGTGGAAATTTTTGCTCTCACTGATTCCTGTAACCCGGCTTGATCACTTGTCCTGGACTTCCCTGACCCCTTTTACTTTTGCAAAAATCACAGTTTCATTTTCTCAATTTTCCATAACACAGTTTTTATTCCTTTTGGTGAGTCCAAAGAGAATGGCTTTCTGAAATACCCAAAGCAGGAAACACAATTCCCTCAAGTCTGGAGCCGTGTCAGCCTGGTTTGTGGGCATGTTCTTCCCAGTTTACTACCCTCCTCAAGTGCAGTGCCCGCAGAGAGCCTTGGCCAGGTCTACTTGACACATGAAGATCCCCCAGTATCCTGGGCTCCTCCTTCTGTTGCTGCCATCTGAGATGGCATTAGTCTTGGACAATTGCATCATTGAAGAGTCAATGTAAGTTCAGGTTCTTGGGATGTTTAAAAAAATTTCTTAATTAACTCTAATTCATGTTGCCTTCTATTTGTAGAAAAATATCTGAACATAAAATTTAATTTCGGTTCTAGTTAATTTAGTCTTTTATTCAGTCTCTTTGGCTGGGACCCTGGTTCTGTCACCTTATACACTTGCCCTCCCTCCTAGAGTGGTGTCATGGGAAGTTTGAGAACCACTCCACTGACTGACTTATTAACTTATTGGACAAGTGTTGAATAAACTAGGATGGAAGTTTTCTAATGTGCTGCTAAAGGAGTCTTTTCCAGGCTTTATCTTTCAGCCTGGTTGTCTCTTGACACAGAGGAACTCAAATGATATTCTGGAAGAATTTGTTAATATCTGGCTGAAGTACAGAATATTGTAGAAGGAGATATGCCTTGCATATTGGTCTGTTGCCAAAAGTGGCTGTGATGGATGAGAGGATGAGGTTAGCACCAGTAAGGGGTTACAGGCAATGAAAAACAGTAAGCATGATTTATTAGAGGGAGAGTTTTCATTTTATACTGTTATTTGATTTGGTCTCTATGCTTTCTACTGGAGGTGTTTTTGGTCGTCTGTTCCTATGTAAAAGAATGTGACTCATCTGAGTTAAGGCTCTGTGGGAGTAGCTGGACTAATCAACAGGTGGGCTTTGGGGCTAACTTTTCTGTCAATCCAAATGCCCATACAATAAGTGGAAGTCTTTTATGTTTTTCCAGAGATGACTTCAAATTGCTTACTGTGGAGTTACCTGTCTGACTTATAACATTTAGGAAAATGAAACTTTGGAGCAATGAGTTTGGCTTTGGTTTGAAAGTAGTTTGCCCCACAAGGGCTAATGTATTGGAGGCCTGGCCCATCTGAAGTGTGGCATTGCTGAACCTTTAAGAGGTTAGCAGGAGGTTATTGGGTCATTAGGAGTGTGCCCTCTGAGGACATTAAGGTAATTCTTCTGGGACTCTGAGTTAGTTCTTATGGGAGTGTTGCTATACAAAAACAAATCTGGTCATTCCCTGACCTCTTTGGCTTCCTGTCTGGCAGTATGATCTATCTCTACCCCCTTGTCCCCGGCATATGTTCCTACATTTATGATGCCATTGCTGTGAAGTCCTCACCACAGCTGAGCTGATAGTAGTTTTGTGCTATCAGTGCCAAGAACTATGAACTAAATAAATCTCTTTTCTTTGTAAGTACCTCGCCTCTGGTATTTTGTTATAATAACAGAAAACTGTCTAATACAAGTCCCGTGATTCAGAGCGCATATTTTTATTACCCCCTCCCCCTGTCCCTATTCCAAGCCATTTAGTGCCTGATTTCTGTGGTCAACAATCTATCTCATCCAGACTTACCTGTTCAGGGAAGGTGGTGAAGGCGAGAAGACACTAGTCCTATACCTATGAAAGGTTAAGGCAAAGACCTAGGAGCCTAATAGCTTTCTAAACTTTAAACAGTTTCCCAGTTTTCAGTCTCAGGTCTTAACTGTGTCTTCTGTGGGTCATAGTCTCCCTAAATCTGAGCCTCTAATTTATGAGAGCAAGTTGATTTTCTTGGTATCTCCTCTGCAGGTTCTTAATGCTTAAATTATTCCCTCCTCTACTTTATTTTGTGAAAAAGAGTTGAGGAAAGGGCTGGAGTTGTGACTCAGTGGTAGAGCGCTTGCCTAGCATGTGTGAGGCACTGGGTTTGATTATCAGCACCACATATAAATAAATGAATAAAATAAAGGTCCATCAACATCTAAAAAATAAAAAAAAAAAAAAGAGTTCAGAAAAAAAAAAGAGTTGAGGAAGTTAAATCAGGCATCTTTCTATTTTGTCTTCCCAAAATTTGTTGAAATAACTTCTCTGCCATATTCAGTCCTATTCTCTTGCCCTCATCTGTTTCTTTACTATTTTTTTTTCCTTTGCCATCATCTTAGTGGCTCTTGGAAAGGAGAAATGAGTAATGTGTGGTTAATCTTGCTCCATTTAATCAGAATTCTACCACACTCTTGCGAAAAGACCACAAGTTTGTTGAGTTTCTATATAGTTATGTCTATATACCATATGGCTCAGACCCTATTATTACTCTGAAACTAAAGTTATTTCTAAATGATTTATGAATGCCACACTGATGGTACTGTTTCTGATCCAAATAGATAGTGCGTCCAGAGGAGATGGCAGTGTGTTGGCACTGGTGTGTAAGAGGCTGTGTGATGTCCTGGAGGAGCTGTGTTGTGGGTGGGACAAGGGTGTCCTTTGGCTTGAGTCTGCTCTAACTCAAATTACTCTACCCTCTAGTTTATTGTTTTGTGAATAAAGGTCTAGTCTCTGAGGTCCTTCTAGGATAAACATTCTGTGATTCTTGGGGTAAACAGTGAAGAGGAGGACAGCAAAAGCCATGCACCTCTTACTCCAGGGCCTTACCTGAACCTGAAGGCTCTCAAGCCCATAGAAGCTGAAATTCCAGTTCTTGGCACTTCTGGTCCTGAGGCTTTGGCTCCTGGAGCACAGATTCTGGTCAACTCTAATGCAGTCTCCCATCTGCTCTTCTGCCACAACAGTATGGGCTAGATAGAAACCCTTGACTTTAGACTCTCTAAGGAATGGAATGTGATATCTGAGCAATCTCCATTAAAACCATCCCCACTGTAAATAGTCCCACTGATGTATTAAACAAGCCAGCTTTGAAGAGGGAGTGGGTTCAGTGTAGTTAAGCTGCATAAACTAGAGAGTGGAAATCATGAATCCTGTGATATTCTTATACCCCATTGACTTGAAAGATCAGGATATATTTAGTCCCATAGCCTTATAAATAGCATATACATCTGTCATAGGCGGGTCAGTTTAACATGGTCTGAGTTCTAGGTTTATTTCAGTTGAAAGTTGAGAAACTGATTTCAGAATGATTTTCAAAAACAAACCAGATTAGCTCAGGAGTGACTTTCCCCTGGCTGGATCCTGAGCTCTGGGTATTATATTCAGGCCTTTTTGGTTCCCCATCTGTTAATTGGATCAAGTTCTCCACCTCAAACCAGTCACAGTGCTAGGGGGAAGAGTGTTATGACTGTCCCTTTGGGGCAGTAACCCTATGCAACCACACAAAAGGAATAGAGGAGAGGGTAGGTAGCCAGCTTCCACCACCCCCTGCTTCACAGTCACATGCGGAGATTCGGTTTGCAGGATAGGAGATTAGAAAGGAGCAGGAAGAATTTGGATTTTAAAAACAGGCAGCAAGGAGCCATTGGAGAAATGATACAACGAATGACCAGATAGATTTGTCTTAAAGCTCAACCTGACTTCCATGTGGAGAATCATTCACCTACATGGAGTTGAAAATAGATCAGAAATTTGAGAGGACTTGGCACAGAACCAGAAAATCTGCTTTCTGCCGTGTTTGGATTCCAGAAGTTGCCAATTCACCATGAGAAATCTGACAAATGAGAAAAGTATACAAGACAAGTGAGTGTGTAGACCATGACTGACTAAAATAAGCACCCCAGACTTAGCCTCTACCTATGTAAGCCATTTTCCACTGAAGTGTTTGCCACAAAAATGCTGCATTTCAACATGTGGGACTTGGAGTCCTCATCCCCATTTGGTTTTTCCTGCTGAGGTTCTTCCTCCATTGTGACAGACCTGCAATCTACTCTGTGGGATCATGGTCCCAGGAATCCATGAACAGGCTCCAGCAGGTGTGTAAGTTAAAGCCCTTGAATGTCTGAGAAGGTCCA
Organism: Sciurus carolinensis; assembly: GCF_902686445.1. Lineage (NCBI taxonomy): Eukaryota > Metazoa > Chordata > Mammalia > Rodentia > Sciuridae > Sciurus > Sciurus carolinensis. The sequence goes on from NC_062218.1 coordinate 126,251,501, forward strand.
ATCTACCTGCCAGGTTAAGATGGGACTGAACAAAAAGAAATTGAGAACTTTGCCCTATCAGGGTTCCCTCTGGAGTAAGGAAGTAGCCCTGCTTCTGCCTAGAGCTCCTATTCTGAGATTCCAAAATCTCAAAATTATCCGATCGATACCTGAAAAAGACCCACAGTATAATGGTATGTTCCTATGACAGATTTATTCCTGGGGCTATGCCAGTTGGAACTTGGAACATGTTTTTATAAAGAGATCTTATTATCAATATGGTAACAAACAATGCTCATATTATTGCTTAATATGGACTAATGGACTCTATAAAGATCTCCATTTAAAAATTAAAATGAAGTTTGAGCTTTTATAACTTGTATGTCCGATTTTTATATATTTATAAATTAAATTATTTTACTATTCTGTTAATGTTATATATCCCACAAAATGAAACAAACTAGATGTTAAAGAACAAGGTGAAAAATGAAAATATGACTATTCTTTTCCTACCTCAATGAATCATCACATTATCTTTTGAAACCTTTGTTTTAAGCTACATGGATTAAATAAATGTTACAGAATAAATTGGAAACACCCACCTCCCTAGCCTGTACTTCTTTTACTATTTTCTTTAAGTTCTAAGCAACCATTTTATAAAGATTGGAAATGAAACGTTGTTACAGCCTTAAGGCCATTGATGGCCCCCCACCTCCCAACGGCCCTATTGAGTCACATTGTCCTTCTGAGCAAACCTGCTCTGGAGCAGTTGCAGTCTGCCCACTTGCTGTACCATGGGACTTGTGGGAGGTCAGGACCTAACTAACCTCCAGGCTCTATGTCTGTACTTGGAACTCGGCATTAACAGTGTTCTTTTTTTGTTTTTTGGTGTTTTTTTTTTGTTTTGTTTTGTTTTAATTTTAAACAAACAGCAAAATTTTAAAGGTGGGGAAAATCTGTAAGCAAGATTTGGCTTAGTTTACAGTAATGGAGTTTGTTTCCTTAACAGCTTTAATAAACATTTTTTTAAAAGACTAAAATGTGGGAGTTGGTTTCTCAGATGTTTATCATACTTAACTGCCAAACAGGAAATAGGGAAAAAGACTAGAATGAAATATATAAAATGCTAACAATTAGTAGTGGATACTGATTTTGATGGTGGCTTTTTTCTCTTCATTTCCCAGTTTTCAGTGATATAATCAATTTATTTATAAAACAAAGCAAAACAAAGCAAAGAATGTTTTCCTCAAATATGACTGCTGTTTTTAAATGTGCCAGAAGCTCATCAGTCTATTTAAGAATGTCTACATCAGTAGGCAGCAGGAGACATTGAAACCCAAGTTGGCATTTTACTATGTTTTGTATTTAAAACTAACCTGATGCCCTATCTCCAGGACTTCATGATTCATGCAGCATCTACTTTCCTCTCAGAATTTAATTAACTGCAAGGTTGAGGGTGTATTGCTGTGACGGTGCGTGGGCCATGTGGGGAAGCCAAATACAGCCACATACTCCTGTGCCTAAAAGGCCTAACAGCCTGAAATACTTGAACTTTCCATTATTAAAGGAGGAAAACCCCACAAAGCACATTTCCTTCCTTTGCTTCCATGTCTCTACTTCAATTTTTCCCTCCCTGGATCGCCCAAATCATACTCATTCATGAAAATTACTTTTCTGCTGTTGGTGAAAAGTAATTCAATTCTGATCTTCAGGCATGAGACGACCCTGATGGATTTTCAGTGCTCTTGCCTTAGAAAAAAATTAAATTACTGGCAATACACATCAGAATCCACGTCTGTTCTTTTTCTGCAAGAACCTTGGAAGTTTCTGAATCACTCAGAAACTGTAGCGGAGCTAAGACCCATCCATAAAGAAATCCCATTTTATTTTTTCATAGTCCATGGACGTGCCTGTGCTTTTTCTAAAATAAAACTGGCCCTCATTTCCTTACTTGGTTTTAGATCTGTATCCTGTGTCTCCTTCTGCTCCTTGGTTGACTGCTGTCATTTCAATGTAAATGACCCTTTTTTGCAGAAATAAGGTTAGGTAATTTTATAACCTCCTAATCCCTGAGGCACCAATTTTCCTGGTTTGGTCATTTTGTGTTTTAGGTTCTAACATAAAAATATTTTTGAACATTAAGATAAATAAGCAGTTAAAGTTGTTGGTAATTGCTTTTCATGGAACATACCTGTTTATTTTCCCACCATGTGTACATGATGCCAATGAAAATACCTAAGTCATATTAAAATGTCTTTGAACTGTGAAACTTAGAAATTTCTACAGTGTTAGCTATAAGCGTAATGGCCAAAAATGTACTCATTAAGAAATAGATGGTCAAAAAGTACTCATTAAAACATAGAAATAAAATGTTCACTTTTTTGCCTCAGTGATCTCAGTAGTATATTTATACCAATTAAATATTTAACTTAAATCTAAACCTTATTCTGTGGTTACTATTAAGAAGCAAGATACTCAGTAAACTGCATACTCCCAAGACATATTCCCTGAAGGCATATATGTTTCCAAGTTTTCTTTGAACAGACAAGTTCAGTCATTTAGCAAGTATTTAACGAATACCCTGAAGACTTTTGGTATATCAGGAATTCCATTTACCACTTTTCTTTCCAGTATTTTTTTTTTTTTTTAATTTGTCAGAATGTATACAACTGACATTCAGGGTCTCATTTCTTCTCTCTTAATATGCTCATTGAGACTTCTTAAAGTGTCTTGCAAATTCACTTGAGGAGGAAAGGATGGAGAACTACCAGGAGAGTGGTCACTGGGAATTGACCTACAGGGACACCCTTCTGGCCTGGTACAGCAACAAGCCCATCCCCTGAGCAACATTGGATCAGCTGGAGAAGGGATTCCTTGGTTTTCTTCTTAGAGTGTTCATCTGGCTTTTCATCTGGTCTACCCTCAGCTTTGTTCCCTGGAGGAAGGGGAGTGGTGAGAGACTTTTTACCAAAATGCTTTCTCTGAGGAGAAGTTGTGCCCAGTCAAGGAAGCATCTCTACATCTCAAGTGTGGATGTGCTTCACCATGCTCTCTCTCTCCCTTTGCATCTGTCCTGTGGAGGACATGGACCAGGGGAGGCTCCAGGTCCACTGTGTGGTCAAACAGCAGAACTGCCAAATCTGCACTCACCATTTTATTTACTCTTCCTCCAGTAGCTACTCTAGTGCTAAATTCCATTTAAACATGTGTTTTTCTCTGAAGATCATTTACTTTTTTTCCTCTGAAGTGGACTGAGGAAACTTAAGTCACTTGCATGGTCAAATCACATTCAGACTGACTTGGGCATTCCTTTTGGCAAGTAATAGGATCTGGATATGTGTTTGGTTGTCAGAATCTAAGTGGACAAAGAGGCTCATGTTTTTGTTTAGAGAAAAATTCCTCTTTGATTTCTTCTCCTGTGTACTGAAACCATACATTTTGAAGAATCCAGAATGCCAAGTGGAAAGAAGGATGAGAGAGGTTTGTGTTGTTCTCTGAACTGGTGTTTTCTTGGGAGAGCCCATTTTTACTGTGCAACAATTTAATGTTTATATGGCACCTTTCACTGTGGAACAGAGTTCTCTCAGCTCTGAAAAATTCCAGAAAAAAATGTGGGGCGTAGGCTAGAAAAAGCAGAACTTGGGGCTTTTTGGTCACATTGGTGGCATGCAGTGGAGTTAGCCAGGAGACAAAGGTCACCACCTGCATCTGGGGCTAACTGAATCAAACATTGGTTCTGTCTCATAAGGCATTTAAGTCTTTTTCATGTGTTTTTGGACTAAATTGCTAGAACCCAAGAGTTCCTCATTCAGCCAGGAACCTGCAGCTGCTTTCAGTGGCTTCTGTTGTATTTGTAGTCCTCATTTCCGGGATCCATGAAAAAGTATAGTGTTAAGTACAAGACTGGGTGGGGCACTGAGTTTCCTTGAGGAAATGGGCAGGAGGAAGAGTCCCATTTTAACTTTGGCTGTTTTTCTATATATAATACAGCATAGTTTTCTGTTTTTCTGTCTTTTTGAAAGAAAATTGAGAGCTATGGGTAGAACTGGGGACCTTTTCTTGAAGGATTTTAAGCTTGTCTGGGGGGACCTGCCCTGCATCCTGAAGCATACCACAGTCCTGCAGTGTGTCCCTCTGCTCTGATCTGGTGCAGAGTTGCTGCTTCCAGTCACATTTCACACAGGAACAAACCAACCGGTAAGCCGAGTGTGTGTTACTGAAATGTTGCTCTGAGCCTTCCTCTTGGCAGGAACATGACACTGGATTGTATTTAAATATATTAATCTATATGAGATTTCAGACTTACAGTAATGTAAGTCAATGTGAGGAAGTCATCTCATGTATCCTGAATGTTGAAAGTGGCATGGATTAAAGTAGTCTATTTAGGGGTAATTTTTGATATTGGTGTATTGTGTAACAGGTTTCTTGATGCATTTAAAGGTCTTTTATCACTACAGTATTAAGGCCATTTTGTTTTAATGAACTCTCACAGAGATCCTGAAAGCAAGCAAGCACCACCAAATTCAGCCAGCAAATATCCAGTGCCCATGATTCTTTGAGGTACTGGTTGAAATAGACGTTGAAGCTTAAACTCTGTGTAATGACAAGTGGCTCAGAAGAGATCCCTCCACTTGTAGTGGTAGAGTTGCAGAATCTGTTCTCTTGCATGTACATTTGTTTTGCCCAACTGGTTTTCTCCACTGTCTCCCATCCCATCCTGTGATTTCTTTGCTTTTGAGAACAGAGGATGGTTAGATGAGCAGAACTGGTTCTGACAGTTGGAGTAATCCTGGGCTGTTTGTTAGACTGATAAAATTTCATAGTAGTTAGGATTAAATGTTATTTGTAATCTAGGGATTCGAGGCAGCCAAATGTATATTAATGACTTGGGATGGATTGGATCTAATTCTCAAGGAAATGATTTAGTAATGTTTGCACCCCTCTCTCCTGAAGTGTGAGACATGCTATTGACATCTGGCTGGAGAAGGGTGGGAGGAGAGGAGAGAGAAGGCACTCATATATGCGACCCCAAGCATCATGTGAAAACTGTAAGTCACGGAGAAGTGGCCCTTTTGTTCCTCTTCTTAGTCACTAGATTGTGTCTTGGAATGACACAGGACTTTAAACAGCTGGGGTTTCAGAGATTCTGGCAAGTTAAGGAGACTTTGATGTGTTTGTGTTTGGAGCAGGCAGTGCGATTACCTTGGTGACTTTTTCTTAAATTCACAATTTGAAGTGCATCCAAGTCTAAGATGTTAAGAGGCATTTGGGGTGTAAGTTTAGTTATCCAAGCTATTTGTAGGAAAGCATCAAACCCTTTAATAACTTCTTTTCCCTTGACTATGGATGTTTTCAGCTGTTGCAATTCATAAGACATCACATACATTTACCAACATAACTTGACATGTAAATAAGTGTTCCATCTGGTCCCCAATTTGTTTCAAAGGAGCTTGTTTCCTCTGCTATAGAATGAAACATAAAGTAGATGAGCCCGTGCCACTCATTTGCTCTCCTTCATAGTTTTGTGTCATATTGGTGATGGTCAAGTTCATTGAGCACATCCTCTGTGTGCTAGATGCTTTGCCAAGTTCTTTGCATGTCCTATCTTGTTTCATACCTATGACAAGTTTCTGTGGTGGCCCAGAGGTGGGTTGTCTGTGTTGCTGAGGAAGCCAGGCTTCAAGATTCTTTCCTTGCACAGTCATTTCTAAAGTTCGGAAAGGGCCCAGCTGTGACTTCACACACAGTCCACGAATAACTACCCACTCTATAAGCTTCAAGCTCCTCAAATCCTGGTTCAGCTCCTGGGTAGATATTTTAAATGATCTTCATTAGCTGAGAAGACAGAAGTTAAGAAACCTGCCCCAGTTTACAGAGTCAGTGCTAGAACCTGGCTCTAAGCCAGGCCATCTGGCTCCCAGCCCCCTTAAAGCACTCAGCACATGGTTATGAACCTGGACTTTCCTGAAGATCTGTATGAAAGTTCTGCCCCATATAAATATTACATGACTTATATGTAATTTACAATTCTGTATTCTTAGTTTTCAAATAAGTCCTTTCTTTCTTTAGTAAAATTTCAAAGTGTCTCTCTTTAGACTTAAAGGTTTTTGAAGTGTTAGTACCTTGAATAAATGTATATATAATTATGCATTAATCTGAATTTGAATGTTCATGTGAGTACCTACCAAGCAAACTGCCACATTCTCCCATCTCTCTTTTTTGGAGCTTTATGTGCTTTCAATTCCAGAGTAGGGAGGTGAAGTGATCATTTTGGGATATCTGAAAGCTGATGGATTGAACAAAGTTGTGGACATGTTGACTCTAACAGCCTCTTGCCATTATTTGCTAGTGTCTAGGCAACTAGTTCTGGAAGGCTGATCTTGAAAGACAACTAACTGGATTCCCACCCATCCACTGAGGCTCAGTATTCTAGCACTGGAAGATGGGGACAGTCCTAAGACATTAAATTGGTTAAACAGAAACTCTTATTGAAAATCTGGGACACATTCTCCGTATAGTCCCTAAACTCCAGGGTGCATGAACGTGTTGGTTCTTTCTTCCCTGGAGTTTAGAAAATTCAGTATTCAAAGTGACAAGCTTTATTTTTGCTTCTTAGAATCTCCTTTAAGGTAAAAACTGGATAATGATGTAAAAGTTTTGTGCTTGAAGTGATGATAAGCTCTGTAGGTAATCTAGTTTATGAATCCAGTCCACAGTGACTGTGAAACCGGAGGGTTGTTTAAATTCAGAATTCTATGGGTCCTATAAGACTTAACTTGGTGTCAGTTAATAAATTGTTGACTATAATAAAACCAAGATTATGAAATAGCCTGAAAATAAATATGATAGCTCACAAAACTCATTGAGACTCAACAAAACCAGTATATTCTTTATTGTCTTAGTTCAATACACATTTTCTTTCACATGTATTGGCAAATTGGTAATCATAATTATCCTAGAGATACTTATTTGACTTCCATAGCTGCCAAGAAAATTTGTCAGCATTTCTTTTCTAAGAGGAAATTTCAGTTTAGAAATGATACGGAGGAAAAAGGATTAATGAGAAAGTTCATTAGCATATTTGTCTGTAGGAACAAAGCAAATAGGAGGCAGCCATGACTAATGGGTGAACCATCACCCATGTCCTGTGGTCATATGAATATTCTGAACTGTGAACTGACTAAATAATAGCGCTCCTTCATTTTGGTAAACTTGGTAAGAATATCGAATTTACAAAACTGAAACAATAGCATATTTCTTTTTAAGGAAATTGTGTCTTAAGAAAGTTTCTTAGGTACTTATTGGGAATGTGTAAGACTGCAATACAGACTGAGCTCCTAAATTAAATTAGTTGGAAGTGTGACATTAGGGAATTTCTAAAACTGAGCAACTCTTAATGGGGAAAGAGAGAGATGTGCAGGAATTGAGAAGCCTTGAAATAAGGACACATTTCAGTACCTTAGTACTTCATTAAAAAATAAAAATAAAAAGTCTGCAGTTCTCACTGGGGATTGAAGGTCAAACTCCTGAGACTTTTTTCTCCCTGAGGAAACATTTCTGGAATTAGATAAGAGTTTTGGAGAATAGACTTTGCTTTTCAGAATGAGAACTTTGCACAAACTGTGCAATCCCGGGGATTCCTCTAGCTGAGGAAGTGTTTATTGGTCTCCTTTCTTTAAAAGCGGAAGGTTCCTCTAAGGGCAGTATGCTAATCAGAATGGAGGTGGGCCTGCTTTGCAGCCTTCTGTGCCAATGCAGCTCAGCTTGAAGACAGACTCAGTGGAACTGCCATTTTTGCTTTAGAGAAACTGGAGTCTGTGGTGATGCAGCCACACAACTAGGTTCATAAAAATGGAGGAGAAATTGACGGTGTTCCATCCTCAGTGTACCAAGTATTCATCTAATTTATATCAGCAAAGAGTGCACTAACTTGTAGTTTTCAAACAGGAGGAAGAGCAAACCTTTTCCCGAGTCAGGCTACATTAACGTATTCTTGCTGCCTTGGTTGCACTGGGTCTTAAATTCTTGTTGGATCAGAAGTATAACATCACTGAATTGAAAAATCAATGTGAAATGTTTTTCCTCCTAAAAGAAGAAATGCCCAGGTACTATAGCTTTTAGTACATTGTGCTTGAAGGAATGGTAAGAAAAGCAGTCTCACGTATAAGAATTTGATTAGGTTCCTCTTATTAACATCTGTGATATCACATTGATTAATTTTTGAAAATACAATGGTGTTCCTCATTGTTTATGTATGAGTCCTCCCATCATGTTATCTAAAATTGCACTACCTGGGAGTTATGTTTCAGGGACATTGATGTGTTAGCTCTCTTAAGACAATCTTCAAATTGAATTTTTAATGAAGATATTTTTAAAGGATGAAAGCAAGTTTTAAAATCCAGTAACGGTTAAAAAAAAAAAAGCCTTATCACTGCCCTAATTTAGTATGAAGGATTAGACAGTTCAACTATACAATGGCCATTTTTAGAATTCACTATTTAGCATCTTGATTGAGGACTGAGAATTATTGAGTGGTGTGAAGACTTCAATTTGCTTTCATCCTTTGCACATCAGCTTGGCAGAATTCCAGTGAAACAAAAATGACACATACCCAGTAATTTCAGAACAGTTCTTAAGGTTGCTACATAGACCTGCTTAAAATATCAGCATCTCCAAACCTGAGCAGAGGGCATTAGAGAAGTTGAAGTGTGTCTTTAATCTGTACAAGGATCACTATTGCTGACTTGAAATTTTACCCTTTTTTTTAAAAAAAAAAATAAAACTAACTCCTCCATTTGTGTGTTAATTGAAGTCTATAATATTATTTATTAGCTATTTGGATAAATAATTACACTTTATGGTTACTCTTAGTCATCATTGGTATCTACTTACAGTGCTTAACTTTACACTTCCTAAAAGAATAAAGAGTTTTTTCAGTTTCTGAAAAGTTTGAATACACTTCGGGTTCAAATGTGGTCACATGGCCAGGATGCTGGCATTTTGGCTTTCTCCCGCCTCCCTGGCTACTTCTTCTTGGTCGTTTTTGCTGGTTCCTTGGTTCTTCTCCAGTCATCACAGGTTAGGGTGTCCCCGAGCCCCTGCCTCCCACCTCTTCTGTAGCAACATGACTGGGGAAGCCATCTGAACACTGACTCCTGAATCAGCACTTATTTTCAGCAGTCTCTCCATCTTGTCGTGAATGTCTAATAGGAATCTCAAATTAAGCTCTCTAGAACCAAACTCTGAACTCAGTCTTCCCCGAATATATACAAATGGCAATGCCATCCTTCTGTTTGCTCAGGCCAAAGACATCGGAGTGTTTCTTGATTCTTCTTCCTGATACCCAAAACCTACCTGTCACCAAATCACATCTCTACTTTCAAAAACTGTCCGGAGTTAGTCTGCTGGATACTACACCCACCAAGTCACCATCACCTGTATCCTCTGTTTTCACTTGTTTGTGTTTTTGGTTTTGCAATGGGTCTCTCTGCATCCATCCGTGCCCCTCTACAGTCTGTTTAGCTGCTGAGTGATCCTTTTAAAATTTAAATGAGTTGACATTATTCTCTGCTACAGACCATCACACTCAGAATGTAAGCCTCCAAGTCCTCCAAATGGGCCCCACGGCCCTATATGATCTGAACCTTATCCCCCACCAGTACACCCCACAGTTTGCCCCTTTTGCTCATTTCTGCAGACGTGTGGGTCACCTTGCTTTCCTCTGGTGTGCCAGCAGTGACTTTCTTAGGGTCACACTTTCCCCAAATACCTATATGGCTTGTTCTCACTTCTTGTAGGTCCCTATTCATATGTCCCTCATCAGTGAAGTCTTCCTTGTATCTCCCTGCCTGCAATCCCCCACACCATCTTGAGGGTGTGTGTGTGTAAACATTTCTTCTTTGACTGAAGCAGAATTTTCTTTTCTTTTTTTTTTTTTTAAATTTTTTTAGTTGTTGATGGACCTTTATTTTATTCGTTTATTTATATGCGGTGCTGAGATTGAACCCAATGCCTCACATATGTGAGGCATGTACTCTACCCCTGAGCTACAACCCCAACCCCTGAAGTAGAATTGTCATGAGGGCAGGGATTGGGTTATTTGGGCAGCCAGAATATACTGGGTTTATAGTAGAATCTCAGTCAATATTTAACTGAATGAATAGATTTTTGGATTCTTTTTTTTTTTTTCCTGAAAAGGTTATGCTATTACATTGTTTTATATTATTTTATTTGACAGTTACATTGGCTCTTAGGAATTTTCTACATCCTCCTGTATAATTTCATTTTAATTTCTTTCCATTAAAAAGCCTTAGCTGTACATGTTAGAGTTATTTGGAAAAGTGTCAAACTTGCAGAAAAGGCACAGGTGTAGTGTAATGAACACCTGTGTACCTGTAACTGAGCTGACATTTTGCTACATTTGCTTTCTCTCTCTGTATCTATGTTCATAAAAGTCCTCCCCCCTCCCCCGAATTCTTTGTGTCTGTGTGGTGCTGGGGATTGAAGTGAGGGGCCCATTCATGCTAGGCAAGTACTCTCACTGAGCTATCCCTGGCCCCTCTGAACATTTGAATTGTCATAGAATGACCCTTTATGCTTTTAAATACTTAAGAGTAGATCTTCTAAGGACATGGACATTCTCCATGATATAAATATTTTTCAGGATCATACTGATAGAGTAGTAATGCCCAATTTAGAGTTCATATCAGATTCCTCAGTTGTTCCTGTAATGTCCTTGGTTGTTCAAAATCCAGTAGTTAATAAGATACTCTAAGCACGTTTAGTCACCATGCCCTTAGTCTCCTTTAATTTAGACCATAATTCCTAAGTATTTACTGGTCCGACATGACCTGACATTTTGAAGAATCCATGTTATGTATTTGGCAGGTTGTCCTTTAGTAAACTGAATTTAATTATAAGAAAATAATTCTGGTAGAAATATAACCAGGTGAGGGGGTGTGTTCTCAGTTTGTCATGCCAATGGGCATGTAACATTCTTTTTGACCGGTAATGCCTGTGTGGGCCACTGGGTTAAGGTGTTATTCATCAAATTTCCCTATTGTGAGAATGCCTCTTTTCCTTTTGTAGTAAAAGATTTCCAAAGTGATACCTTGAGACTATGTGCTCCCCTTGTTCCCAATAACCTTTCACCCGGTGATTTCAATATCTATCAATGATTCCTGCCTGAATCAATTACTGTGGTGACTGTAAAAATGGCAAGTTTTCTTTTTTCTATCATTGCTTCTATATTTATTAGTTGACATAGCTTTCCCATCTGTTTCCTTCCGTTTAAAAATCATTTTTAGTGTTAGTGCAACTTGACGAATTTTATTATATTCAGTATGTTATAATTCATACTGTCATTCGTTTTGATATTTAAAGTTTCCCAAATTAGGCTAAGAGGAATTCGGTATCCCAGCATTGATGGGGAAAACTACTGAGGCATCTTTTCTTTGATATGGACAATCATTTGAGGAGATTAAGGAATCTTCTAATAATTGTGTAACATTGAAGGGAACAGATAGAATGATAGAATAGTCATGGGGAGATGAAGAGGGCTGAGGAGTTCATGGTGAATAGCCTTGTTCAGCTGGCTTCAGGCCAACCATGATATAAATGCATTTGTGGCTCAGGCAGCTCTGGAATTGGTCTCCTCCTGTCCTCTGATCATCCCTATCTTGAGTAGGACACTTGGGCAAAGTCTAGGAAGACATGGGTGTGTCACTTCAGTATTGGTCCCCAAAGCAGCTCCACTGGGAGAGATTTTTGGACTTCTTGTTTATTTGGGTTTTGTTTGTTTGTTTTTGGTGCTTTATTATTTAGTACAGTCTTGGGATCTATAGAATCAGACTTTGGATTGGTCCTTGCACCTAGTCTGAGTGTTTCAAAATTTCCCCTCAAGGATCTTAATATCTCAAGTTTGAAAAGATGTTTGTTCACTGAATAATTGCTTCAGTAGACAAATTCTCTGGTCTGTTGGGTTTAATTGAGCCTAGGCTCCAGGGGGTAACCTGTGGTTTAATTGTAAGTGGCCCGGCCTCTGATCTACATGCTTGTTTAAAACCTGGTTTTAGTTAGACTAGACCAATCTTCCACTAGAAGGATGCATTGGCCCTAAGGGTGAAAGATTAAGCTAATAGCTGGTGAGCAATTTTCCTTATAGATTCTTTGTACTATAGGATTTTTGTGACAGGTGCTAAAAAGTGGGGGGTAATAGAAAATAATAGAGCTTATAGGGGAAAAAAGACTGCCTTTTACTTGGCTTTTATGAGAGGAATGGAACGTCTTTGACACCTACCTCCTACTTTATAACCATTATAGTTCTACACAAGTGGTGTACCATTTGGATCCTGCCCATGAAAATTTTATGAGCTATCCTGGTATTGTTTCTTTCAAACGTGCTTAAATTCTGCCATCTATAAAAACATGTACTATGGCTGTTGTTTAAAAATTAAAAACAAATGGAGGAGATGCTCTTCCATCAAGCATATTTACATAAAGCACAAAGATTAGTTACATGAGTAGGTAGGCACCATAAGCATGAGTAAGTTATTCATGAGCAAATTTGGGAATTGTGTAGATAGTTTGAGTTGCCATAAAGTATGGTTCACTTCAGGAATAAAATATTTGGAAAATGGATATCTGGGTTGTCCAAGGAATGATTATATACTAAAAACAATATATGGTATCTTTTGGTGAAGTTTCATATTGTTTTCTGTAGAGTTTCAGTGTTTGAGTACTTAACACCAGATTATTTGACAGTTGAGTGTGCTTACATTTTTCTGGTGCACTGGCTATAGTGTGGAATTTATTCATAGAAGATGGTATTGGGGTACTATTGATAATGGTTCCTCCAGAGATAAGGAAATAGGTAAAGATAATTACAAGAGACTAAAGTGTGTCTAAAGAAATATTATGGGAAGTTTTTGTTAATTCAAAGTTTTATAAAACTCTGATGCTAAAACAATGTTACTTAACTGGTCCCCTTTAGAAACAGGTTGCCATATCTCTTTGGATAATAAAGGAAAAAGGAAAACTCAGTCTGTGTGTTTCTTCTAATGGTTAATATCTGTCATATATTCCATTGCTTATCCTTAGCAAATAATAAAATATACATTCTTAATTTGCGTAATGCAGGACAGGTACAATTATCCCCATTTTCAGATATAAAACTTATTATTCAGATAATTAAACCTACTAAGTTAAAGTCACACAGCTGTTGTTTTTTTAAAATATAATTTTTAGTCACAGATGGACACAACACCTTTTTTTAATTTATTTTTATGTGGTGCTAAATAAGATGTTCCCCTTGAGGACAAATGACACTTCCCAAAAAGAATAATATTTCAAAGTTGAAATTTTAAAAATTAAAGTTACTATCATCTCCCATCCCAGTGATAACACACTTTTAATGCTTTAGGGGATAGTGTTCATTATTGGTTTAAGAAAGTATTCAGTTAGCTTAATTTGAAGCTGGTGAAACGCATATGGAAAGTATTCAAAGTTTAACATCTTTTCTCCTAAAAGTGTAGTTTAATAACCCAAGACCTTCACCCTAATCATTAAACTGTTAAACATAGCTTAATTTGACAGTGAAAGCTATTACTTGAAAGGCTGATTTTGTTCTGCACATGGGTGCCAGAACAAGCTTCTCCAAGTTTCTCATCATGTCCCCCCTGAGTGCAGATGCGTTTGTGGATTTCTTACCACCTGCAAACTAAAATTGGAGCACATTTCATTTTCCATCATGGCTCTCTGGCCTTTGCAGATATATCAGAGGTGTTGCCTTTGGTCCTATGCTAACCCTTCTATTCTACTCCATTACGTATCTCAATAAACCTTTTCTTTTTCTGAAAGGTTTCTTGTGTAGTATGGACTCTCTTCCACCTGCCAGCTCCTGCTTTAACCTCTGTTTCTTTACCTCTAGCTTTAAAGCACCAGATGGTAACATCTGCTGTCCTTTCCAGCTCTGACCTTCCTTAATTCTCACTGCTTCCTGGGGTGTCAGTGAGTATGTATCTGTGATTATCTAGCTCACATCAGTGAACTAGCAACTGAGGAGGTGCCTGGAAGAGTTCCCTGGCAGGTGATTTGTAGCCTCTCATAATTGTGTTAGAAGAACGAAGAGGTGAAGGGCTCCATGGGCACATAGCCATAAAGTGTCCTGTTCTCTGTAGTGGGGGTAAGATGAGGGTGTGAGTGTTCAGAGGGAGTGACTGGGAGAACTTTGCCATATTCTGCCAATGTTCACTGAATGCCTAGAGGTAACTCATGCAGCCCAGAGAAGGGTCAGCAGGAGTAAGACGGGGGAAGAGGAAAGAGTGGTCAAGAGGTTTCCACTGAAGGGAGTTTTGAATTGAGCTCTTAGAGATACAGCAATTCAAAATGGTAGCAGGATCTAAATGGTGACTGCCTGGGGTAGATTGGAACTGAGATCTTTAGATTGGTGGTGGCCAGAACATCTTGAGGGCTGAGTTTTAGAAGGAAGTTCATTAATAACATTAATTCAGAGGAATACCTGAGAGAGCACATCATCAGTGTCACACCTTGGTTCAGGTCAGAACTCATCAGCTTTGTGATTGTTTTCGCCAGCTTTGTTGCTGTGATCAAAATACCCAACAAGAACAACTTAAAGGAAGAAAGTTTATTTTTGCTCTGAGTTTCAGAGGTTTTAGTCCATTGGCAGATGGGTGACTCCATAGCTCTGGGCCTGAGGTGAGACAGAACATTTGGGCAGAGGAAAGCAGCTCAGGACATGTCAACTAGGAAGCAGAGAGAAAGCTCTGCTCACCAAGGACAAAATGTAAATTCCAAAGCCACACCTGCAGTGACCTGTTTCTTCCAGCCACACCCTTTCTGCCTCACCTGAATCAACCTAGTTGATTCATATCAGTGGATTAATCCACTGATGAGGTTACAACTCTCCTGCTCCAATCATTCTTGCATGGTCTGACAATGAGCTTTCGGGGAACATCTCGTATCTCAACCATAATAGTGATGTCAACAACTTTGATTCTGGAAATGCCCATCTCAGAGGTTATCACCAAATAAAGCATTGTATATGAAGGCTTTAGTGCTTCCATAAAATTGTTATACAAATATATCTGTGGTTGTTTTACTCTTGTGGACACCTTCTCAATCTTCAGCTTTGTCCATTTATTTCCACAGACTGAGTCCATGCTGGAGTTGGATTCCTACATCTCTTGTATCCTGTATGAGTACCTCAGACCATGTTCCATTCCACCTTTTATTCGACCTATCTTCTGTTACTGATTCTGACAGAAACTTTTAGAGTTACTTTGTATTCTCTGGTTGCATTTGTCTCTGTTAGGGGAGTGTGAAGTTAGACTTGCATCTGTACAAGATTTGAAGTTAGTGGCAACTACACATGCCTATTATTTGTGCTCTAGGAAAGTCTTTTTTGTGACCTTTCAGTTGAGATTTCTCTTCTGTTTACTCCCATTTAAAGAACTGTTTGGATTAATGGTGGTACATTTGGAATTTACACAGAAGAAAACATACTGTTTACCAAGTCTGGAAACCTTAAGTAGCTTCTGATCTTCCTAAAGTGATGCTTAAAAATATTCAGTGGTTTTGCCACTGTTAGGAGAGGTTTAAAGATAAGGACAGTTCCTTGGAGAAAAACAGGCATTTTCATTTTCAGGCCCCTCCAATTCATAGTTAAAGAAAAGTAGTTTGCATGCATTCACTATATAAACTTTGTAACAACTCCTATTTTTAGACCTCCTATCAGCATCACTTGAGTTGTTGTTTGTAAAAATGCCTAAAATAGTGCCTGTGCACTGTGCATAGTAGGTCTGCAGGAAGTGCTGCTGGTATAGCAGTGGAGCAAGGATTTTGCAGTTCACCAGGGGAAGTCCTCTGGAGTCCTTGGTCTGGAGGCATGAAGAAAAGGCAAGTGTGTGAGCCAGAAGGTTTGGGGGATGTGCTGGTGTTCAGGCTAGATGGTCTGAAAATGAAATACTTCTCTGTTGGTGAAATGTCAGTCTATAGCCAGATAATAGAAACAAATCTATGAAAAAATAATGCATTGCTTTTTCTATCCTGTCTCCGCCTCTCCACTTGACTAAATTCTATCCTTCTTGGTGACTGTCATTCTGTGACCAAGACTAAGAATCGGATTCCTTCCTCTTCCTTACCTTTCACTGAAGCATTATTTAATCCCTGCTTTAAAAAAAAAAAAAAATTCTCCAGTAAGTCCTCTTCCTCTCCAACTCCTACTTCCATTCCCAGGGTAGGAAAAGGCTTCCTGCAAATCAAGACACTGAAAATACAGACATTGCTAAAAAAGTGACTGAGATCTAAATAAATGGAGAGGGTTGCTATGTTCATAGATCAGAAGACTCAATAGTTCTATGATATAAATTCTCCCAATTGATCTGTAGACTCAATAAAAGTCTCAGTAGACTTTTTTACAGATATTGACAAGTTGGTTCTAAAATTCATATGGAAATATGAAGGCCTTAAACTAGCCAAAATCACATAGAAAAAGAAGAACAAGTGGGGAAGATGTATAATGTCTAATTTCAATACTTACTGTAAAATTACAATCATCAAAGCAGTGTGGTATTAGCATTAAGGTAGACAAATAGATCTATGCAACATAATGGAGTCCAGAAATAATAGACCTACATAATTCATTTTGATTAAGGTGCCAAGGCAATTTAATAGGAAAATAATAATCTTTTCAACAAATGGTGTTGGAACGATTGCAAAAAAAAAAAAAAGAAACCTCATTCATACATGCATGTAGAAATGAACTTGAAATGGTTTATGCACATCAATGCAAGAGCTAAAACTTCCAGAAGAAAACAAAATATCTTACCTTGGTTTGGATTTCTTAATTTAACTTTTCTTAAATACAATACAAGAAGCATAAAGTCAGTGAATTGGGTTTCATTAAGATGAAAACTTTTGCTTTGCAGAAGACACTGTTAACATAATGAAAGGGCCGATAACTGGGAGAAAATATTTGTAAAACACAGCTGACAAAGGATTTGTACCATAGACTGCATAAAGAACTTTTACAATTCAGTAATAAAAAAGACAAAACAACCCATTTAGAGCACATGCAAAGGATTTGAACAGATACTTTACCAACAAAGACAAATGGCAAACAGATAAAAATTACTCAACATTTCCTAGACATTGGCCAAATGTAAGTAAAACCACAATGAGACACCGCTTACACCAAAATGGGTAAAATAAAAAATGAATATAACAAAGATTGGCATGAGTACAGAGCAACTAAAATGCCAATGTACTGTTGGTGCAAGTGATTGAAAAAAGTTTGATAGTTGCTTAACAAATTGAACATCTACTGTATCAACCCTGATGTTGCAAGCTTCATTTGCAACTGCCAAAAACTGTAAACAGTCCTGGTGTGCATGAGCAATTGAGTAGATAAATAACTGGTATGTCCATACAATAAAATACTATTCATCCTTGCTTCTTGATACATGCAGAAGCAAGGATGAATCTCAAAATAATTAGGCCAAGTGAAACAAGCAAGACAAAAAAGAATAGAGTATGATTCCATTTATATAAAACTCTAGAAAATGCAAGCTGATCAGTAGTGACAGAAAGCATGTCAGTGATTGCTTGGGGTGAGGAGATGCAGGAAGGGGCTTGGGGAGCTTTTGGGGATGATATTATAGGATGTTCACTATCATGATTGTGGTATTGGTCTCATGGGTATATTGAAGTAGGATAGAAAAAATAATAAATAGGTAGGAAGGAGACATACAAGAAGGACAGGGAAATATGATTTAAATTCAGAAGTTGCATGTCTTTTTCCAGGCCTATTATTTCCTAAGCCAGTTTCTTTCTCAGACCTGATATTCCTGAATTCTTGAGAAATATGTAGATCTACCTGTGCTCTGTTAATTAACTCCCCAGTAGATAGATTAAGTAGAAGTCATTTTGAGAAACCTATAATTTAAGGGACTTATCAGTGCTACCTACCAATCAGATAATGAAGATCATGTCAGCCTAAGGATCCTGAGACTGACCAGGCCATCAAAAACCAACTTAAGATCACTAGATTCATTCCTACTGACCTTCCCGTACCCACCCCTCACCAAGTTTCTTTTAAAAGAAGAGCCCCCAAAGGCTGGGGTTGTGGCTCAGTGGAGAGCACTTGCCTAGCACGTGTGAAGTACTGGGTTCGACTCTCAGCACCACATAAATATAATAAATAAAATATAGGTATTGTGTCCATCTAAAATGAAAGAAAAATATTTAAAAAAAGAAAAAGAAAAAGGAAAAGCCCCTAAACACGTCTCTCACTCTCAAGGCCCACATTCTCCCTCGAATGCAAATTCTTTGCTTTACCCCAAAAGGCATTTCTCTCTTGAGATCACCCACCTTCCCCCTTGAATATGAATCTGTTTTCCTAAATAAAACTGTGTGTGGTGTGGTTTGGACATGAGGTGTCCCCCAGAAGCTCCTGTGTTAAAATAAGAATGTTCAGAAGTGAAATTTTTAGATTATGAGAGCTATAACCTAACAAGTGGATTAATCAATGGATCAGTCCAACTTAATTAAACCTAATTTGATGGATTAGTAATTTCAAAGGACTAGTATACTGGGTAGTAACTTGAGGTGGTAGCCCTCAGGGATTGTATCAAGTCCTCCCTGGTTCCTTCCACTTCCTCTGCTTTCTAGTTACTGTGAAGTTAGCAGCTTTCCTCCCCCATGCCCTTCTACTGTGATGCTCTGCCTCACCACCAGCCCAGAGCAAGAGCCAGCTGAACAGGGACTGCACCTCTGAAACCATGTGTCAAAATAAACTTTTCTTCCTCCAAGTTGTTCTTCTCAAGTATTTTGGTCACAAGAAATACACTATGCCTCTGATTGGCATTTGTTGAAGTTCTTTTCCATCATGTATGCCAAGAACTTCACTGGTCCTGAGTTGGGGTCTCCCTTCACTACAGGAGCTCCTCAGATCCTTCTTTGGAGACACCTCTTCTCCTGTGACAGCATAGCTCTTATAGCTCAAAGTCAACGGAAAAAGGCAAGCTCTGTATTTCTTTGCTTTAATGTATTGCCTAGAATACACACTTGCTTGTAATAGGTACTTTGTAATTATTTTCTATAGTGAGTTTATGTTTAAAACAAAAGGCGGGCGTTGGGGAGAGTGGACTAGGAAAATGTGAGAGGAACCTCCACAAAGTCTATAGCATAGGCTTTATTTAAATTTGGCAAGCTGGGGCCCCCTTTGCTTTTTAACTATTTCAGTGTTTATTTTCTTATCTTTAATAGACTGGTTTGTAAAAGAAAACACTAAAATAGAGCAGGGTTTTTGATCTAATAGTTTAGAGCCTTAGACTTGTACAACTTTACATCTAGGGAGGCCTTAGGTCACAGAGAGGTCAACTCTGCTTCTTATAGGTGAATAAATCGGTATCTAAAGTTTCCAGAACCCAACTGATACATTGGTGTTGGCCTTGACATGAAACGATTTCATTTTTTCTTGGCTTTTTTGTTAATTAATTAATTCTTTTTTGGCAGATGCATTCTCTAAAATCCCACTGCCACTCCAATTTGTTTTCCTGCCTGATTCAGAGAGAGGATGGTGATTATTCCTTTTTTTTTTTTTAAAGGAAACCTGACTAAAGAGAGCATAAACTATTTATAGCAGGACTGATTCTGCTTAATAATTTGCTTCTGTGTTCTGCTGGAAATTACCTTAGTCACTTTGCCTTTGGATTCTTATATTGCTATTTTTAGAGCTTCCAAAGGAAATGAAATGGGGAAAATGTTTTTTGATCAGGTGGATTGGCTTTATTTCCATGGAGGATGTAATGGACACATTAATTTGTACCTGCTTGGTCAGGTCCAGCACCAAGCCAGAGTAGGAAAAACAATGGTGGGAGTTACTCTGAAGGCCAGGTGGGGAGGTTGAAGAGGGATCAGGACGCTCCTCCCAGTAGTCCTATGCCTCCTGGACTGTAGTTGAGGGGCAGAAAATTTAAACTTTAACATAGTTTCTGACCTGCTGGGACTTCTAAAAACATCACCTTTTTATGAAAAATTTCAGCCATATTCAAAAAATAGAGAAAATGAGTATAAAGGGAG
Organism: Sciurus carolinensis; assembly: GCF_902686445.1. Taxonomy (NCBI): domain Eukaryota; kingdom Metazoa; phylum Chordata; class Mammalia; order Rodentia; family Sciuridae; genus Sciurus; species Sciurus carolinensis. The sequence goes on from NC_062218.1 coordinate 126,271,580, forward strand.
TCATTATGTTACCTCCCAGCTGGGACTTACTGTTAAAACTGTGATTATATGATTATGAACAATATGCTGTTTTTTAACAATGCAAAATGATTTCTTCTGCGAGATACTATTATACTTCCTTTTCCTGCACATAAACTCTGTGTGTGTGTGTGTGTGTGTGTGTGTGTGTGTGTGTGTTTTGGGTATAGAACGGAGGGCCGCAGTGGTGGCCAGGAGGCAAGCTTACCTCTGAGCTACATCCCCCGCCCTAGGCTTTTTTTTTTTTTTTTTTTTTTTTTTTTTTTAAACAAAACAAAAACATCATGTTAAAATTGCTTCTAAGTTTGAGGTTAAATATAGCAGCTGACCATTGAATTTGCACTGCTGGTCCTTGATGCTGGCAACTTGCTATTGGAAGTCGCAGTAGCAATTCAGGGCCCCCAGGGAAAGACTCGGAGTGCACTGCCAAGGGTTGCTTCCTCTAACCTTCCTGTGTACAGAGACTGCCCGGCACCTCATCAACAATAGCTTCAACATTTATTTGGTAACAGAACTCTTTTCAAATGAAATCATTAGCACCCCAACATTTGAAACAACCAGAAAGATGAAAGAAAGAAACTGACCATCTCCTCCAGCAAATACTGTGTTGTTTGCAGAACCTGGAAACACTTTCAGGAGGCAGAGGACAGTGTAAAACGGCCTTTCTCTCCTATATAGGGAATTTTTTAAACTTTTTTTTTTTAAGACTCTCTACCCCTATTCCCATCAAAAAATAAACAATCTTGGTTTACATATTACCCATAATATGATGAGAATTTCTGTAAATGATCTTAGTTCTGAATTATTTCAAAAGGTACTCATGGTTCCCCTTCATTCTAAAGAATAGTTATTAATTTAAAATTTTTATTTATTTTTTGGTTGTCAATGGATCTTTATTTTTTATTTATTTATTTATTTATTTATTTATTTATATGCAGTGCTGAGAATTGAACCCAGTGCCTCACACATGCTAGGCAAGTGCTCTACCACTGAGCTACAACCCCAGCCCCACTTTATTTTTTAAAGTAACTAAAAAATCTAAAACTGAGGTTTTCTCTGCTAGACCTGCACAAAAGACTATGCTAAATACATGTTGTACAAATCAAATGTTTGTGATCAAATTACTTTAATTGCCTGAGAGGGTATTTATCTTCTAAAAGAATTTTATGGCAAGTTCATTTGCAATGTGAAAAAAATAACTCCCTGATTCATTTGAGGGTATTTAAAAAAATGTTTTGACTCATATAAATAGAAATGCACACACTTTGCTTTTATGATCTTCGTGTCTACCTCTGGGCATTGTCTCTTAGTAACACATGTGGCATTTGTAGGGAAAAAGGGGGAAAGCCCTGATGCACTTAACTGATTATCCCAACCCATCTTCTCTACTCCTGCTTGAGTGGATGGTAATGTCAGTAATCAGCAGAGAGCAGAGGCACTCAGTAGATCACACGGTGCCCTTTGCCCTTGACTGACATTCAGCTCTGCTCTTGAAACACTGCTCTGCCCAACCCCCAACCTGTCGGCTCAGTGACAAAAATACCAGCCAGTCTCTGGAAGATGCAAGTTTTAGAGATGTGGAAGAAATAAACTAATAAAAGCCAGGGTGTGGATGCACCTATCCAGCATACATTTGGAGTTATTTATCATGGATGAGGTGTTTCTAAGCTAGTATCCCTTAGTTGGTAGAGAAGCTGGGTAGAGAGGAGCCTGCCACCACCCACCTACCCTACTCATTCCTTCCAACCGTCATTCTGGCTTCTTAGGGGCCAGATGCTCAGTGGTCATGGCTCCTTTCTAAGCTAACCTGCTCAGTGTCCAGTCAGCATGGGGCAGATCAAACTGCAGAGGGTTTGGAACAATTCTGTTTTACGAGTACTTCACACTGGCCCCCCAGGATGTGTGGAGTGGGAAGAGGAGTGTGCAGGCACAGTGTACACACTACACACACACACACACACACACACATAGGAGTGCATGTATCTTTTCTGACCTCTGACTCTTTCTCTTCTCTCCTGGGAGTAGATAGGTTAGCACATTCATGAGCAGTGCCCAGTAGGCCTGCCTCAGTTCTCTGGTTTCACTCCAAAAGATAAATGGCAGAGCCCTGACCATCCATCATAGTTGCACAATGCAGCCAGGGCATCAATTTAGAGACATAGGTGGAAGGCAGAGTTTTGACCCTAATTAGCTTAAAACTCCACTTTCCCCTTTGATTTGTAGCCCTTTCAAATGTTTTAATATACTAATGAGATATAGTGTGTTTCCTAAACTCAAGTGTATCAGTTGTAGCCCCTGTATAATAACCTTTTCTCTTAAGATGAGATTTCACATATATGCATTAGGTTAGGGAAAGTATTTTTGCAATAAGGAGGCCTTAAAAATGGACTTACTCAGTATTGTCCTTTTGATGACTAAAACATCGGCTCTAAAATTTTGTGGCTTAAAATATAAGGCATGTTTTATAGCTGGAAAAAAAAACCCCACATTGTGGTCAATTCTATCTGCAAAAGACAGTTTACCAGACAATTTATTGATGCTTCAATTTAATGTGGCACTAATGCTCTTAACTGATGAAACTCAGTGGTAGAGGGAGGCTCTGTCTGTAGAGTTTTGAGTCTTTATTTCAAAAGATAATTATTAATATGACCCAGCTGCTTGTTTTTTATAATTTAAAATATGAAACTACCACTTGAACCTGGTCTCCTACTACAAAAGGCTCAATGTGATTTTATCACATAGATTTGACAGCCCCTGCTATGTTCATTGCCAGCGTACATGGAGCCTTAAAGCAGGAGAACTTATCCATAAAAATAACAGTTCCTATTTATTGAGCACTGAAATTGCTTTACAGGGTGGGAGACAGTTCACACATATCCTTGGTGTCACAACCACTTATGAGATACAGCTATTATCCTGTTATCCATTTTATAGATGTGGCAGTTGAGGCTCTGAGAGCAGGCACCTTAAGATCCTACAGCCCTTACCTAGATAGGAAATTCCCTTTTTTGGAGTTCCTGCTTTGTCACCCATGTTGCCTATAGACAGGTCAAAATTCCTAATAAGAATAGAAACTTCAGGAGTCAAATGATTATATTTTCACCAAGGGACCATGGCTGAACCTTTTGTGGATCCTTTAGATATATTTTTAACACACTAGTTGATATTTTCCAAATGGCTTCTGTATGCTAGGCCCTGTGCTGAATTGTGACTCTTAAGATGAGGGTTCTGTCCTCTAGGAATCTGGTCTCTTGAGGAAGACAGAAAAGTGTACAGATAGTTATACCATAGGTCTCTGATACTCAGGCCATGGGAACCTTCTTGGAGAGAGGGAGAATGTGCCACGTTGGGGAAATGAATGACAAAAACCTGGAGAACATCAGATTATACATTTTGGGGGTAGCAGAATAGCAAGAGCTGTGTAGGCACAGTCACAGAGGGAGGAGGGAAACCTATCAAATATAATGGGGCAAGTGTTGGCAAGCCTTGTGTGTAAAAGACCTGATAAAAAAATATTACAGACTCTGCAGGTCATATGGTCTCTGTTGCAACAACTTACCTCTACCTTTATAGCAGCAAAAGCAACCATGGGCAACATGTAAATGAATAACTATGTTCTAATAAAACTTTATTGACAAAAACAAGACCCAGGTTTGACTTGGCTATGGGCCATAGTTAACTTACCTCTGGAGTACAGGAAGAAGAGACCTTTTTATCAACCAAGATGTGATGGAGAAGTAATAGTTTGGATTGAACAATGAGGCAATTGGCAGCTACTTTGAGGATTATAATGTGGTCATTCCAGCCTGTGGTAGGCTTTTAGGAAGTGTTTGTAGAATGAGACTAGCTCCATCCCATAGTCATTTTAATTCCCCCCCTTTTTTTTTTAATTGATGCTATCTGGTTGCAAAGGGAGAGGTGATCAGGTAGGAGACTTGAAGTTTGATTCATATTTTAAATGGGTTACATGTAAATTACCTGACCTGTTAGTCCAAAAAACCCTAAGCAATCATTTGTTAGTCCAAAAAACCCTAAGCAATCATGTTGTTTGAATTCTTTTTTTTTTTTTTTTTTGATGAGTTCTCTGTCTACCTGCACACCGAGTATTTTCTTTTTTCTTTCTTTCTTTTTTTTTATTATTGTAAACAAATGGGATACATGTTGTTTCTCTGTTTGTACATGGCGTAAAGGCATACCATTTGTGTAATCATAAATTTACATAGGGTAATGTTTGATTCATTGTTATTTTTTTCCCTTCCCTCCCACCCCTCCCACCCCTCTTTTCCCTCTATACAGTCCTTCCTTCCTCCATTCTTGCCCCCCTCCCTAAACCTAACTCTAACCCTGACACTAACCCCTCCCACCCCCCCTTTATGTGTCATCATCCACTTATTAGCGATATCATTCTTCCTTTGGTTTTTTGAGATTGGCTTATCTCACTTAGCATGATATTCTCCAATTTCATCCATTTGCCTGCAAATGCCATAATTTTATCATTCTTTATGGTAGAGTAATATTCCATTGTATATATATACCACATTTTCTTTATGCATTCATCAATTGAAGGACATCTAGGTTGGTTCCACAATCTGGCTATTGTGAACTGAGCAGCTATGAACATTGATGAGGCTGTATCTCTGTAGTATGCTGATTTTAAGTCCTTTGGGAATAGGCCAAGGAGTGGGATAGCTGGGTCAAATGGTGGTTCCATTCCAAGTTTTTTAAGGAGTCTCCATACTGCTTTCCAGAGTGGCTGCACTAATTTGCAGCCCCACATCCTCGCCAACACCTGTTGTTGCTTGTATTCTTGATAATTGCCATTCTAATTGGGGTAAGATGGAATCTTAGGGTGGTTTTGATTTGCATTTCTCTTATTACTAGAGATGTTGAACATTTTTGCATATGTTTGTTGATTGCTTGTAGATCTTCTTCTGTGAAGTGTCTATTCATTTCCTTAGCCCATTTGTCGATTGGATTATTTGCATTCTTGGTGTAGAGTTTTTTGAGTTCTTTATAGATTCTGGAGATTAGTGCTCTATGTTGTTTGAATTCTTTAAAACCTTATTTTTATTCTTCAATGAAGTCATCATGCTGGATACCTGTTTTGGGTTTAACAGGCATACTGTAACTCCTGTTTTTGCCTTTCTGGTTTTTTGCTGTGTGGGTTTTATTTATTTATTTATTTATTTATTTGGTGTGGGAGGGAGAAGGGATACTGAGTGTTCAAAAGTATTGAAGTGGAAGCTGAAGAAAATTTTAGTCTCATTAAAAGTCTGAGGATATAGCTTATCCACTGAGCACAGGAATATGACTGGAATATGACTAGAGTTTGGGAAAAGCTTAAATGTCAAGGTATGTATTTATTTGTGGCTGCTCTTAGGTGATTTTTTTTTAAACAACAGCACATTGACATGAGAGCAGCTTTGCTTCACTGTATGCTTTCTTGCTTCTGGAGGCCTGTGATAGCGTATAACACAGCGGCTCTGTTGTTGGCTGGGTCACAGTGATGAACAATTATCCACAGTTAAGTTGTACAAATAAAATTAGTCTTAATTATTTGACTTCATGATGTCTTTGTTAGTACCAAGATGAAGTATTTTGTCACATATTGGGACAGGCTGACTGGGTCTGTCTCTGGCAGCCATGATTGATGTAGCAGGATAAGGCCAATGGACAGGTGGGCTTGGCATTCATTTAATATTAGGATCTTCCCAGAGTGACAGCCATGGGCACCATGGTAGTAACTGGGCTCTTTCAAGGTTCAAATGAACCATTTTCTTTTCTTTAAGATTTGGATAATCCTTTTTTGGGGGTGGGGTTGTACCAGAAATGGAACCCAGGGGTGCTTAACCACTGAGCCATATCCCCATTCCTTTTTATTTATTTATTTCTTATTTTGAGACAGGGTCTCACTAAGTTGCTGAGATTGACTTTGAACTCACGATCCTCCTGCCTCAGACTCCTACACCCCTGGAATTACAGGCGTGTGCCACTGCATCTGGCTTCAGATAATCCTTTAAAAAAAAAAAAATGAAGCCATCCTTTGAAACATCCAAATAGAATTACATCTTCTATTCAATAAATAATTGCCTGTTTTTGTCAGGTACTATTCTAAGGACAAAGATTTAAAAAAAAAAAAAAAAAGGGTAAGTAGGGCATAATTGAGATCCTTCAGACCCTTTTATTCAATAGATATTAAGGACACTCCTGTTAGTCTCTTAAGGTTCAATTCTAGTCCCCCAAGTTGTTTGAAGTCTAGTAGAGGAAATAGGTGAGCAACCAAGCAATTACAACATAGCATCGTAAGTTTTAGAGCAGAACCATAGAAAGGCCTTGTCAAGCAGAGGCTTCTGGAAGAGGTGATACCTTAAAGGACTAGGACCAGCTAGCCATACAGTGGGAAGGAAGGATGGGGGACATAGGAGTTGTGTTTCAGGCAGGGGATGGTTATGTGCAGAGCCCAGGGGTAGGGATGAGTGTGGGGAATTGGGGATTCTATGAATTCTCCATTAGGACTGCCCCAGGTGCCAGTAGAGCACAGGAAGACAAAAGGGCTTAGAGATGCCCTTTTACTGTATGGGCTTCATCCTGACGGTAATGAGGAGCCACAGGCTGGTTATTTTTTTAAATGGGGATCCGACTGGCTACTACATTGGACTTGTCCTTTGAAGACGCAGCCGGCTTAGTGTGTACTGTGCAAGAACAGTTGGCAGAGCAGTGTGATCCAGAAAGGAGAAGCTGATGACTTGAGCTGAGTGGGTGATGGGGCTGGAGAAGAGTCAAGATTCATGAGAATCAAAGTGCTGGAAGTAATTACACTGGGGCTTGGATGAAAAGCAGGAAGAGTCGAGGAACAAACCTTGCTGTAGAATCTCCCCCGCCACCTTAGTTCCAGCAGGTCCCCTTGTATTTTATGCATTTAGTTCTTCAATTCTTAAGTTTGCCTGTACAATACTGAAGGATGCACCACTGTATCCGCAGTACCCAGAATAGGGAGTGCAGCAAATAAGCGTACAGGGTAAGTCAGTTCCTGGAATTTGATGACACAGAGAGCTCTGTGGATGTGGTGGGCAAGAAGGGCCCTCTCAGCAGAGGATCTAGCGTATGCTAGCATCCTCATGTGACATGGCCTGGGCTGAGTGCTGCTGTTCTTCAGGGTTGTCATTCTTTGTAGGCTTTAAAACAGGCCCAAGGGAGTGAGCAGAGGGCAGGTCAGTCATCTGCTGCAACCCAAGGTGTTTTTCAGGGCTCAAGCTGGAGCTTCTTGGTGTGTGGCTTGAGTTTTCCTGCATTCATGCCATTGTGCATGCATGGCCTTGTATTTTAAGTCTGGAATAAGAGGATGGGGGTGGAAGGAGGGAAACAGGAGAGACAATACCACTGCAAAAAAGAAGCACCAGTCCTATGAATTCAAACTTGGCTGATTGGGTCCCTTGTGTTGTGTTTCCTGCTTCAGGAATGAGGACTTAGGAAATAAAGAAAAAAAATAAATGATGCACCCTGCAGGGAAATTCTCTAGCACTCAAAGGATTTAAGGATTAGCTGATGTGTCGTCTTCCGGACAAAGTAGCTTCTGGTAAGTGAGTTACAGAACTGTGAGTGACAGGAGTAACAAAGGGAAGTTGAAGGACCACTGTGAACGGGTATGAAAGGGAGCACGTGTCAGGAATGAGAAACTGATGACTTTAGCAGCAGCTTCTGAGCAAGGAAGCACACTTACTGTCTCCTGCTCCCTGCCTCAAGACTGAAAAGATCCTTGAACTTGAACTTGCAGTCTCTCTTATAGGCTCTGCTTTGACACAGGTTGTCAAAAGCACAGGCAACTTGCCAGTGTCCCTGGTCTGCCCTCCAGTTTCAAGGGTCCCAGTATATTCAGGTCTTCTTACTCTTTACTTGACTAAATATTTTTATTAGGACACTTCTTGGTATGAACTGCCTGCAGGGTTGTAGTGGCAATGAGCATTTCCTGACAGCCATAAATAGTGTCAGACCATCATGTTTTGCATTTCATGTATGTCTACTAATCAGACATATATAACAGTCTATGTCCCTTCCAGATCTCGGTGGCACTTACAGCCTGTGATCACATCCTATTTTAATATTTTAACACCTGTTAGCCTAACTCCTCCAGGTTTGATTGTTTGCATGTTTACTCCAGTTCCGTGAATGTACTTTTTCAGTGGAAGTTTAGGAGTTAGTGGGAGAATGGCAAATTGAAGGAGCAGTGGCTTAGCACACAATAACAACAATTTCACTCATCATAATCCTGTAGGAACGGTCTTCATTAGGGCATTCTGAAATGCAGGTCAAGGACAATTTTCATGGGAAAACAAGCCCACAGAACAGAATTTTAAAACACAAGAAAAAGAAGCACACTTCAGAAGGAACAAGGAACACTACGAAACAGAAGTGTTTGGGAGGAATTAAAGATTAAAATGAATAAAGGAGTAAAAGGTAAGGAAAAACCAGAATTGGCTGGGAAGGGGAAGCATTGATAGGAGGAAAGTCAGATTAAAGAGCTGAAATAAGTTTTTGTGGGTGTTTTTTGTTTTGTTTTGTTTTCCCAGCAGTTGAAGGAGATTAACACCTTAGGAATTGTGTAGTTTAGAAAGTATAAGAATGTCTCCCTCTGGACTCCTTGTGGGCAGGAACTGGGTCTTTGTCCAGTGTCATGTTCTCTGTGCCTAGTGGAGTGTCTTGGTGCATATATATAAATGTTGGAGAGTAAATGATACAGTGGTTTCTTGTTTCTTTCAAGTAAGGTTTTTGGGAGTTGAGAGGATTAAATTACATGTAATGATAAATGTTGCCAGAAATGGTGGATTTTGTGTTTGAACATTATCATTATGAACTGAAGGAACCGAAACCTAGGGCCTTACGTTTTTGGGAGGTGCATGTAACAATCAAGAATGTTAGCCCAACAGAGGAGGCTGAAGCAGGAGGATCACCAGTTCAAAGACAACCTCAGCAAAAGTGAGGTGCTAAGCAACTCAGTGAGACCCTGTCTCTAAATAAAATACAAAATAGAGCTGGGGATGTGGCTCAGTGGTCCAGTGCCCCTGAGTTCAATCCCTGGTACCAAAAAATAAAAAGAATGTTAGCATTATAGTAAAGCTGAGTGCAATGTGGAATTTTTTTTTTTTTTTTTTTTAAGAGCTCAGGCTGCATGTGGCAACTGAATGCTTTCCAAGAATGGTATGAAGCCTTCTCTGTGGCCTCCCCTGAAGTACAGCCAGGTCATACAGCTTTGTCTGATGGTTGCTGTCAGCAACAAATGTCCATGTTCAAAATATCTAGGGATTGAAGATTAGCAAGAAAGAAATGTGCCTCATGCTGCTGGGCAGAGAAAGGGGAATTGGTTTTTTTTTTTGCTTTTAGCTTTGAATGGTTGTATGTTGTCTGCATATGAGTTGATAAAGATTGGTAATATGTCATTTATATATCAACATAATCTTATTTACTGATGTGTTATTACTGAGAATATAATGTCATGTTAGTTATCAAATACCCATTAATTATTAAATGCAGATCTTAGTAAAATATGTCTAATTAAGCTGCAAATACATAGTATTTCTTTGATCACCTAGTGTCTTACCTCATTTTAGAGGCATTCTCTTACAAAACCATCTGTTGTATGAGTCTAAAAATTGTAGATACTTGACTTTTGTATGTGTGTGAGTGTTTTGGTTTTGATTTAATGAAAATCTGTTGTAGTTTTCAGTTTCTATTTCTCAGGCGTGTATCATATAAAGCCATTCCCATTTTTCATGTTCCTAAATAGAGTTTTTAGGATTATATTCTTTTCTAATAAAACAACTCCATCATGTGTACCACAAACAGACTTCCAAGTTTGGTCATTTTTAGTCATATGGAATTTTGACCCTCCTGTAGTTGAGGTTAGAGGAAGGTTATAGATGTCCTCCCTCAGTTAAGTTTCCACATGTAAATGCAGACTCCTACCATGTCCTTCCGTATGTACTAATGTTAGATTGCACCAGTAGTCAGTAAATGGTTACTGAGCCTGTTTTGTGAATTTTTAGATGTGTCGAGAATACCTTATATGAAAAGTTAACCTGAAGCAGATGTGACATTTCTGGGGTCAGGATTCCTTTAATCTCATCAGGATCAGGTGACAAGAATGCACTTAAGCTAGTGGCTGCACTCAGGATTGTCTCAGAATCCAGTCCTGGGCACCATTGTACAAGGTAACATTGGGCTTGTTGAATGCCCCTATCTCATTTGTCCATAGATGGAATGCTGGTATGCATATCTGAGTCCATTCAAGCTGCTGTAACAAAATATCATAAACTGTGTGGCCTGTAAACTGTAGAAGTTTATTTTTCACAACTAATGAGGCTGACAAATCCAAGATCAAGGCACTTGCAGATTGGTGTCTAATGAGGGCCTTCTTCCTGGTTCACAGACACTGTCTGATCACTGTACTCAAATGGGAGGAAAGGGTGAGGGAGCCTGTGTGGGTCTATTTTAAGAACACTAACTCCACTGATGAGGGCTCCACCTTCATGAGCTAACACCTCCCAAAGTTCCCAGTGAATGTGATGGTAAAGCTGTGACTGAAAAGACTGAAGCCCTAAATCTTCAAGAGTATAACAGGACTTTTTCCTCCCAGACAGTCTCTGCTCTAATTTATTTCTCTGTTAATGTCAAACTATGTGCTGCAAAGGCCTAATGAATGTGATGGGTTAGATCAAATTGTGAATGAATAGAATAAGGAGAGAGCAGTAGCACTCAACCTTATAGCCTTCAAGTCAGGTGGACACCTTGTTTTATAAATCTTACTACCCCTTGACAGGGGGGGCTGTAAGCATGAGAACCATTTTTTAAGTAAAATTAAATAGCATTCTAAACACATGCATTTTTCTAAATGTAATGAGAGTTATCCACCCACCTACCTTTTTTATGGCTATCTGGGAATTTCTTAGTTTGAAGAGAAAATAAGACAAATATAATGGCAACCTTACCCAAATGTGATATCCTAGGACAACAGGTGATTCCCTGAGCAAATAGTCACAGAAGGACAGTCATTAGGTTGGTTGATGCTGGCAGCTATATTCTAGGGTTAGAAAACAGCTACTTCCCTCTTCTGAGTTCAGTAATATTCTTGAATGAAGAAAAAAACATACCCTGCTTTTTGCTTGACAACTTAATGTGGAATACCTTCTCAGAAGAAATTCCTGTGCAGGGTTGTTACAACAAAATTATTACAGTCATAAAGGTAGTTATGTACCCAAAGCCTAAGGAAATCAGGAGAGGCCTAAATAAAGTACACATTCTGTCATCTTTCTGTTTCCTTTGTAGTCTTTATGGTTTCTATTTGGAGAAACCTAGTGGAATTGCCGTAGGCACAACCTCATGTTGTATTGCTTAGGCAGAGCATGACTGATTGGGGAGCCATTGATATATGACATTTGGGAGCAATAACATTTTGGGAATGGAAATAATTTTTGAAGCCTTACTTCCTCTACTTCTGAGGCATTTTAATAAGTCTTTTTTTTTTATGACCTTAGGTAAACATGTCAAGGAGTCTCTAAAATCAGAATAAGTTTTGTATGTGTGAATTAATGAATTACTTGGAGTATTAATCTTGGAATATAATGGCCTGTCAGGAGAAGCCAAACTCTTGATATAGAATATAATCTTGTTCTATTAGATATACAGCTTCTATTAAAACCCTAGTTGAAGATATACTATTTAGGGAAGATAAATTAAGAGGCAGTATACCAGCACTCTTCTTGAACTATTTTAGAATCAGTCTTGGGATGATATTATACCACTATATGATATTGACATAGATTATATCCCTTCACCCCCTCATAGACTAGCTCCAGGGTCTGACCTCTGTGATAGGCTTCAGAACTTTATACTGAATTATAATATGTAGGAGTATTAAGAAATCTGCCCTTTTGTGGCTATGTTGTTGGGAACCTTTCCTCTGAGTAATACAATGGAGACCTTTGTAATTCCTCAGGTAAGAGGTGTCTCTTTAAAGACCATAGACTTTTGAGAAGCAGAGGTGTTTCTTTTAGATGATAAAAGAAATTCTTGCTGGCTGAATTTGACTCTTTTTTTCCTGCCTCAGTTTCTTGTAAACTTAGAAGTTCAGTGTTACCTTCGTATACCAAAGCAACTGCATTGTCTCTTGTGGTTGAAGATCAGGGCTTGAATTTTTCTTCTTCCTCAGTTTCCAGAGGAGAACGAGAATTCTATCCCATCTTCCCCCCCCCCCAGGAGCTGGGGATTCAAACAGTGGCCCTTGTGCATGCTGGGCGAGCGCTCTCCAACATGAGCTATTTCTTCAACTCCCCTATCCCATCTTGAAGGACCCAATTACAAACCCAGAGGACTTGGTCCTTCATTTCTTTTTTAATAAAGGGCAGCAGTTTAGGCAGGGGATAACTCTCCAGGAGGCCAGCTATCAATAGCTTCTGGGTTTCCTTGAAAGGTGGTATTTTACCTTCTGTATAAGATTGAGGTACTTTGTAGAAAAGAGCCCATCTTAGATGACAGATAGATGCCAATTTCCTTCTCATAAAGTTGGCCATGGAAGAGATTAATTTGACCTAATCACCCAACTTATAAAGTATCATATCTTGTGATTTGATATGTCACTGCTATAGTTTGAATCTTAATTGTTTTTCAAAGTTCCATGTGATAAAGGCTGGGTCCCCTCTCCACTTTGTGCTGTTGGGAGGTAGTTGGACCTATAAGAGGTGGGGCCTAGAGAGAGGTCTTTAGGTCATTTGGGACATGCTCTTGAATGGGATAATGGGATACCTATCCCTTCCTCTTCTCTTTTTGCTTCCCAGCCATGAGATGGGAAGCTTTGCTCTGCCAGTCACTCCTGCCATGATGTGTTGCTTCACCACAGGCTCATAGCAACAGGGCCAACCTATCATGCACTGAAACCTCCCAAACAGTGAGTGTTATGGTTTGGATATCAGTGTCCCCCAAACCTCAAGTGTGAGACAGTGTAAGAAGGTTCAGAGCAGAAAAGATTGAGTTGTGAGAGTATTAATCTAGTCAGTGAATTGATCCTGAGGGGATGAACTGGATGGCAACTGGAGGCAGGTAGAGTGTGACTTTGGGATATATATATATATATAAAAAATGAACGTCGGCAACACACATATATATATATATATATTTGTATATATATTTATATATATATATTTGTATCTGGCAAGTGGAGGCTCTCCTTTCTGCTCCCAATCACTGTGATGTGAGCTGCTTCCCTTTGCCACCCTCTCCCACCATGATGTTCAACCCTCACCTTGAGTCTTGAGCCATGGATCCAGCCTTTTATGGACTAAGACCTCTGAAACCATGAGTCCTCAAATAAACCTTTCCTCCTTTACGGTTGTGCTGGTCAGGTTATTTAGTCACAGTAGTGAAGTAGCTGACTAAAATAGTGAGTTAAAATAAACCTTTTCTCCTTAATTTGGTTATCTCAGAAATTTGTCATAGTAACAAGAAACTGGAATAGCACAGTCACTATGATATTAAAGAGAGACATCTTCAACAGCAGAACCTTTTTCTCTTTTTTTTTTAAAGGAAGTCCCCAGGCTAGCTTCATACCTCTACTTCAACATATGAGTTCATTTGGCTACTAGGAGCAGGTCAGTTGACAGGTATGAATGAAGAGAAAGTTGAAGTGATAATGCCACAAAGTATGGGATTCTTGCCCGTGCTACTTTTGACAAGGCAAATATTGCCTATGAATAAGCATTGAACTAGGTAAATTCTTTCCTGAAAATGAAAGGTGCAGTCAAATGTGACTGAATCTCAAGGCTCTCATACCAGCTAAGGAGAGTAGGATCTTCAATCAGGGGAGAAGAACTTTTTACTGTTATCCAAGGTCATGTTGCTGATGTTCATTTTATAGGCATGTTTCCCTAAGCTAGGATCAGAACAGACTACTGCTATACCTCATTTCATTCAGTAGGTTTACATTCGAAAAGTTGAATATAACTTTTGTGAATGAGCTCATATTTTAAGTGCCCTAGGAAATCCCTTTATTCGGGGACCCTGCTGAGACTCATTTTGTAAAGTGCTGTGCTCACAGTAGGCACTACATTACTACAGGAATGGACAGATGAAAAGAACAAAAGAGAAGTGTTGTTTTGTAGGAATAGCCCTTTCCCTGGAGCCATTCTGGACAACTCATGTTCTGTCAGGTACACTGTTCTCTAAACCCAGGAGAGGGGTTGCCAGACCCTGCTCCAATTATAGGATTTATATTTCTCTATCATTGTCCTGCATGTCCTGCATTAGCTATTTTAATAAAAATAGCTAATACTTATTGGATGCTTCTCGTGAGCCAGGTGCCAGGCTAACCATCTTTTATCTGTTTTCTCATTTAATTCTCATGGCAGTCCCAGGAGGCAAAGATTCTGTGTTTTGAAGAGATGAAATGACTTGCCTGGTATCACATAACCAGCAAGCCTTGAAGTCTTGTCTCAAAGGCAAGCCTGATTCCAAAGTTTCTAACTCCTGGATTCATGTCTTTGTAACCTGTGTGTGTGTGTGTGTGTGTGTGTGTGTGGGTGGGTGTGTGTGTGTGTGTGTGTACTGGATACCAGCTCCCTGAAAACCTCAGCTCTATTTTATGTATTTTTGCATCCTTCGTTTTAACTCATGCCAGGTGCATAATAGGTCTTAATTTGAATTAATGGAGTGAGAAGGAAAGACCATTGCATTTGAAAGGCCTGGGTTCTACTCAAGTTTGGACACCAAATAAATCATTCAGCTTCTCTAGGATACCACCTCAGTTGAGGTACTAATCTCTACCTTGCTTACATCCCAGGGCTTTTGGGAGGCTCAGGTGAGACTCATGAAAATCCATAAGGAACTACATAAATGTTAGGAAGATTCATAATGAATTACCTGATTTACCTATTTTGTAAATGAAAGATGGTTCAAGACTGTGGCTTCTCTAAGCCCCTGAAATATTTCAGTATTTGGAAAACATTTTGCTTATGGGTAGGTTTTTATTAGGCCAGGAGAGAAAAATCCTCAAAGATGATTTTAAGGTTTTGTGGTATACACATACATACTCACACTGGCACATAGGAGAATAGCAGAAATTCTGGTTAGATGAGAAAATCGTCCTAAGCTGGTGGAGTGTACATTGGCTGGGGAGTCCAGGATGCTCCTCGGCAGAGCTTGGATGCTAACTTTCTTAGGGAATCACCTTCACCTTGCTGCCAGGTCTCAGTTTCCCTATCTACAAAACAAGGTGCTCAGACTGAATGACTTGCAAGCTCCAGGACCTGTCTTTTTAAACCTGTGTTTTGGCACAATCCTGCAGGATTGAATTGTTCAATTGTGTAGTTGTCACAGCTCACTCCAGATATCAGCACACTATTGGCTGCATGCTGTAGGCCTCCTGCCACGCTGGCAAAGGAAGGACTAGATGTGAAGCACCAGAAAGGATCCATTGCTGTGATGCCTTAAGGTGCCTCATAGAACTGTGCTGGATCTCAGCTGGTCTGTGCAGTGTACCAGTGGACCTTCCTTGTTATTACTTTTGGCTCTGGTTTTAGGTTTTATTTGGGAAACTGCTTCATGCCCTCACCCCTACCTGCACCCTGCCCCACTATTCTCATGATTTCTTTAGGGCCATTTATTTTATAATATTTGTCTTCAAGTGCATTACTTAAGCTTTGTGTTGACACTGGCAGATGCACAGAGCAGGTCTGACTCTCCCGATTTTACAAATGAACCTAGAAGGGAAAGGGATGTACTGTAAGGAGGTGGCAGAGCGGGAACTCTGGCTTTTTGCTTATACTCTTTAGTCCACCTTCAGTTGGATACAAAGGCACATCTACATACCTGACCCTGCGGGCACCAGGTTGGTCCTATTAAGTAAGCAAGCAGGGCAGGTAATGCTGTCATTGCAGATGAGGAACTTGAGGCACAGAGGTTAAACTCCTTGCACATGGGCCTATATTTCTTTTCCAGATGATTCTTAGGTTCTGCTCTTTTCACTACAGCAGTGAACTTTCATTTCAATCCCTCATGTGAAAGCTGCAAATTGTGTTCTCCAACTTAAAAATGCACCACATCTTAGGAACTCATTGAGGAAAATCCCAGTAAGGAAGGGGTAAAGAGAGAGGAATAGAAGGAAATCATAGAATAAGAGTAGCCTTTGAATTGCCCATCTCCTTAACCCAAAGGGGTAGGCAACATTTGGTGATGGAATTTGACCATGGCGCTGACCATGAAATCAGCCCCAACCCCAAACTGCCTGCTCAGTCTATCACTTTTCATTCTAGGTATTTAGGTAGTTTCTCTGTTATTGCTTGTTTCATGTATCAGTTGTTGCATATGAAAGGAAAGCTTCAAGATGGATTTGATTTAGTTTTCCTAATTAATCTGCCTTGAATTTAAAGTCTACTCTCTGACAGCAGAAGATATGATGACCAGGAAGTAGTTGGAATCACTGTCCCTTCTGATAAATAATTGGCATTGTGAGAGGAAAGAGCAGCTTTGGACTGAATTTTCCCTTCTTAATTTCTTCCACTTTCTTGCCAGCCCTGATTCTCCCTCTCTTCTCTGGGGTGATCTCTGGTGTTCTCTGCAGCTCCCTCATATCTACCTAGTATTTGAAACAGATATAGAGTGAATATCAAGTATTTTAATTCTAAAAATGAATTTTTATTTGGGTGCATGTTGAAAAAAATTTTTAATGCATCTGTGAAGGAAAGAGGTTGAATTTTGAATAACTATCATCATAGTTGTAGAACTAAAATCCTTTGTTTCCAAGATTGACAAATAGAGCTTTCTAAGGAAGAAAGTTTTGTGTGCAAGCTTCATAGTGAACTTCACATTTAGTGGGGAAAAAATCCTTTGTGATGATTTATATGTGGCCTTCTTGGTCTCACCCATCATGCTGATTAAATTGTTCTCTCAAAACCTCAAGATGGTCTCTCCAGGCACATGTGTAGCAGTTCCCTGGGGACCTTGTGTTATCTCCTCCACAGTGTTTGTATGCTTCAGACTTACCCTCTTGCTTATCTTGCCACTCAGAGAGGCTGTGAATAGAGACCAGTGTTCTCTTGCACCAACCATCATACTTTAGGAGTGGAATAGGAATTTCAGGACAAGAAAAGATGGGCAAGTGGGGAAGGGTTAGGTGTGTTAAGTTTTATTTAGTTTACCTCTTAAAAATCAGTGTGGATGATGGGATGGGCAAAGTTAAGAACCAATCTTAGGGGGCTAGGGTTGTGGTTCAGTGGTAGAGTGCTTGCCTAGCATATGTGAGGCACTGGATTTGATCCCCAGAACCACATAAAAAAAACTAAATAAACAAAATAAAGGTATTGTATCCATCTACAACTAAAAATATTTTTTGAAAGAAAGAACCAATCTTAATACTTTTTTTGACCTTTTGTGAAATACATTTTGCTCAGTGCACATTAATCTCAGAAAATTTATGATGAAAATATGCCCATATTGCCTTGCCCTGGACCCACAGCAAAGAATTCTAATAGCAAAACCATTACTTAACCCAAAACCCATATTTAAGAGCTCATCTTGACCTGTTGTTTAACTTGCAGGCTTTTTTTGGAATCTTCTGTGCTAAGATAACAGTACTCTGTCCTGGTGGTTGTGTTTATAATTGCATGTATGTAAAATCTGTTTGCACAGCACCTGGTTGAGTGGTCAAATGTTGGTTAGCAGTGTGGCTTTGTTAAAGCCACAAACTTTGGAAGCAAAATCATCACACCAAGTGATACAGCATATGTGGACTCCTCTGTAAATAGTATGCGCTCAGGGAGTATTCTGTGGCACCCCCGGCGGGTCAGCAAAGTGGCTGTGAGACAGAGCAATCTGGTCTGCGTTGTGCTGAAAGCTCTTATTGATATGGGATTAGTCTCGGTGGAGACAACGTGCTGTCACATGGACATTGTTGCGATTGAGAGCAGTGAGATTGGAGTCCAGTGGGGGAAGGGGATGGCGCTGAGTCACTGAGTTCATTAAAAGGCTACTGAACAGGGCCTGTCGGGAGAGACCAACCCCTGGACTGGGCTGCTGCCACACCCACACCCACACCTCACCTCTCGGTAAGTTAACCTTCTGCTCCATGCAGGGCAAGGACAGTAGCGTGTGACAGGGTAGGGACATGAGCCATCGTGCACAAGCCCAAGGAGCTGGTCTGCCATTCCACCCCACCTACCTCTCACAGGTTCAGAGCCTCAGGGTGGAGCTGAAATGTGGGAGCTCATGTGTTATGGACATCAGCCTCTGGTCCTGAGCATCGGCCTCTCTGTACAAATGAGAAGGTGGGTGGTCACCAAAAGATTTCCTGGCTTTGTGGCACAAAAGTTTTGAAAGATAAAATTGCATGCATTTTCTGAAAAGCCAGCAATCAAATATTATTTTTGCTAGATTGGGTACAATTTAAAGTCACATTTAAACTTGGCAATGGGCAGACATTGTTGATGTGGGTGAGAAAAGCAGGTTTGAGAATGTCAAGTCACTGTTTTTTCCATATAGTTCAAAAACCTGAAGCTTTTATGCCAATAGACAAAGTACAAAAAAATGGAAAACTTTAATCTGCATTGGAGCTGGGGCAGGAAGTAGAAGGCATTGGGGGGGAATAGGGAATTGGGGCAGAAATCATAAAGTCTAATAAACTGCATCTCTCCTCAGTAAGCAAAGAGAGTAGGTATTCTGTGCCTCACAGATGTAAGCCGGTGTCCCAAGCCTTTGACATCAAATTCACCTGTGTGTGTAATTATGTGCCAATGAAGATAGTATGTGCATATTGTAGGGTCCCCTCCACATACACTGTAGGCATATATAAGTGACTGTTAGTAAATGATCTCATCCGAAAATGAACTCCAAAGGGGAGCCTATAAAATAATTGTATGTATGTGCAGTATTGTAAAAAAAAAAAAAAAAGAGAGAGAGAGATTGAAATCTGGTGATAGTTGGAGAAAATCCTTTCAAATTAACTCTGAATGTTGGAGCTACCCCAGGATAGGTTATTTATTAGTCCTCAAGATTAAAAGTAGCTGCTTGGACCAGGCAATTTTTTAAAAAAAGAAACTAGTAAAATGGCATTTCCCCATGAAACTCTATGTGGGCTCAAGCAGAACACAGGAGTCGCATTATTTTCTAAGCTTCCTTCTCTTATCTGTCTCTTCTTTTTCTTCTGCAAAAATGAGCAGTGAATTCGGTTAATCACAGTTAGTTCAGAGGCGTCTAAGGCAAGGAAGGGAGACAGCAGATGTTTGGTGGCTTCGGGTAAAGGGGGTGAAATTAGTAATGGAGGGTAGAGGTTGAGCAAGGTCAAGGGAGAAGGAAGGCCTGTTATAGTGAAAGAAGTTTGCTGTCTACTTGGTTGTATTTGGCAACCCCTAAGGATTGAGTGGGAAAGAGGAAAGATGAAGAGAACAGGGTGGTGGGGTCATTCCTGGCTGCTGTCTGTCCCTTTTTCCTGGATGGAGTGAGTGTAGACTGTCTGACAGCGTGTTACTTGGATGCCCTGACAGGAAACCACTTCATTCCTGGCTTCCCTGGTCTCAATTAGCTTGAGTGTAAAAACTAGCTTGGATTTAATCTGTCCCTCTAGCAGAACAAGACTTTTCCCTCTTAAAGAGAAAGGAATGTGTGTCTTGGGCATAAATTAACCTTTACTAAACCAGCCTTCCTGCATAATTAAATTACATACTCGGAAGGTTTGAAGTTTGAGCCAGAATTTATTTTTAATATTTCTTTTAGGTTTTGGTAAAAGTTAAAAAAAAAAAATGAGAATGTCAAAAACATCAGCTCTGAAGTAAAAGTGTCTTTAGCATAACTCATAATTGGAAAAAACAAAAGCTAATTGGTTATTGGATTTTTAAAAAATCACCAGTAAGGAGCCATGGATTAGACTTTCATCTAAATCAGGGTCCTAGACTTATAGAGGAGTGGGATGCCAGATTGCACTGGGTCACTAATTTCTAATTCTAGATCCAGGCATAGAGAGGGGGATGTCAGGAGCTTTTTTCCTTATGTGCAAGGAAGTCAACCTAAGAATTTAACTAACTGTTTCATCTCAAGCTATAGTGTTCCATATAACTTACAGACAACCCATGGCAGAAGACTAGCCCTTTTTCCTCTACATAGTTTAGTTTGTGTTCAAGACAAGTAAGTACACATAAAGATTTAGCCTGACACAGATCTTCCTCTTTTCCTGGCTGTGTGCACAGGGCCAGTTCCCCATCAACTGAGGGGGCCTTCTGACCTCACCTAGGTAGCCATGGGGATACAGGCTAACTTCCAACACCTCTCTTCTGTTTTTGAACCTCCTCTTTGTTTTGGGGAAGTGATGGTTTTGTTTATAAGACTAACTAGGTTTTTGTTTGTGTGCTTGCTTTTTTTTTTTTTTCTTTTTTGGTGTCAGGAATTGAACCCAGGGCCTTGTGCAGCAAGACGGGAACCCTACCAGTGAGCTACATCCCTAGCGGTATTTACTTACTTGTCAGTTTTAAGTTCTACCCAACATTTCTGCCTATCTGACTTGGGGCAGGGACTTTCTTTAACAGCCCTAAGATCTAGCCTAACTAAACGGAACTGGGAAATTCAATAGGGGAGAGCATTTCTTTGGATTGAACCAGATGGTCTTGTTGTTGGGACCACCCTTCTTTGTGTGGTCTTCTGTGCAGTAAAGGGGAAGAGAGCTGTGGAGGTGGCCAGGTGGAGAGGCAAGCTGAGGTTCTACTATTAAGCTGTCCTCTGGACACACAGCTGCTTACCAGTAGCCTCCATCTGGATGGCTTTCATTGAACAAGATGCACCTTCCTATGCTATAAACCTTCCACCAAGGCTCCATTGTTTGGAGATCAGCTTTTCTTTATATGATGCTTACCACCTACAAACTATGCATTCATTATAATATTCCACCTCTCTTCCATTTCTTCCCATTAGGTTTGAAATTCCTTCCTTCTGTGATAACCCATCCTATTTATTGCTTTCCACTGTAGTCTTAAGTTTTACTTAAGTGTCTTTCTCCGCTTTCCAAATTTCACATTAAAATGAGTTTACCTTGTCAGTGGGCCTGTTGCAGAACTTTCCACCCGTGCTCATGAGAGGCCCTTTCTTTCCAGAGGTGCCCTCTCTTGTGTATTATCTGTGTGGTACCTAAAAATAAAAATTCATTTGGCATTACCCTAAGTTGCTGGCTTCCTCTTCCTCTTTTATCTTCCCACATCATTCACTTTCATCTGGAAGAAGCCAGAACAATATCCCCCTTGGATTTCAGGACTGTCCTTAGAAATTCCAGAATGTTTCTCAGGCTGTCACTATGAAAACCAGACATGGAAAGGAGTGGGTGGGGTTAGTCTTGGGGATCTGCCACATCATTCACTTTCCTGTTTGTGTTTTTTTGCTTTGTTTTTTGTTTCTTCAGGAAGCTGAGGAGCCGCAGCAGGCTTCTCCTCCCTGCCATTCCCCTGGAGCCTTCCCAGGACTTCGTTCATGCAGGTGGTGCACGGTGCCTACTGTAGTGCCTCTGTTTTAAACGCACTCACTCTTGTCTTCACCCTTTTAGATAAGTAATCCTTTGCAGAATCTGGGAGCAGCATCCTGCCTCTCAGAAAAAAACATGTTAATATATAATTTTCATTTTGGATATGGGCGATTCAGGGCTTCTTACCTGTTTGAGGTGTGTGGACTCTGGGTTAAGGACTCCTATGTAAACCACACATGTTGCTTTGAGGTTTGGGAATTTATCTTCCTATTGTGGAAATTATTGATTGCATGAGGAGGGCCTTGCTCCTTTGTTCTGTGTCTTGTGGCTTCATTTATTATTTACTTTTGGACCCTAGCTGCATGGAAATGGGATAATTGTGGCACTTGGTTCATATCATACTTACAACGGGTCAAAGCAGAACTTGCTACTACCAGTTTTATTTCTATATGTGAGCTCACTCCTGGCACAGGAACTAGAATGTGACCATATTCACATCAGTTTGTGTGCCCTGCCTCCAAACTCAGAGTAGCCTCTCTCTTGAAAATCATGCCAATTGTTCTGTTGCTTTATTCAGAAAGAGTTTTATCACATCTATACATTTCTAAAATGTTAGCTGGCAAGGAAGTTAGTTCATGACTTTTCCCTAGAAATATAGAAGTTCTCTAAGGTTCATCTCTTTAAAATATTTCAGCACCTGTTAGGTGTTAGGTGCTCCTAAGGCAGCAGGGGAAGATAGGAAGAAAGCGACAGCCTTGCTGTCAAGCAGCTCAGGAAGATGGAAAACCCTTTAAGCCCAAATAATGGCTTGGGAAAGGATAGGAACAAGCCAAATTACCTTATATGGGTGATAGCATTTCTATACATAGTATCAGAGCTGTTTTATGTCAGCCTTATAAATATTCTGAGGAAGAAAGCCCACAGTGCTCCCACTCTCCTGGTTTCTGATCCACCATTGGCCCACAGCATGGCCAGCAGCCAGTTCTTACACCCTTTCAAATCTGCATCATTCCACCAGCTTGTACCACCACTCAGACACTCAGAACTCATTAGACACACCTTTGCTCATCTCGTCCCATGAGACTGTGGCCCTCCACCTCTCCTTCAGCCTGGCTTTATGCAGGGTGGCACTGCCTGGTGTGAGGAGGAAAGGCGTTGCTGCTTTCTGGTTCAGGCCTGGGCTTCACAGTTGCTCTGTGACCTTGAGCAGTTGACTTAATGCTTCCCCTTCTTTCCTCCACTGTAGGGTGATGGTAGTTATTCCCTTATTGGGTTGTTGTGAGGTTGCAATGAGGTTTGAATAAAATCAATGGCACCCATGCTTAATACACAGTGCCTTCAACATGGCAAGTTCTCCATATTTGATGTCGTTATGAGTTGTTTTGGCCTACCACAGCCCAAGGAACAGTGAGAGGTGAAAGTGAGAAGTTGACTGTCACACTTCCTGCATCCCAGAGGAAGCATAACGGGCATTTATTTAATAAGAAAGAAGCCTGTTGCATCAACTCTCTGACCCCCAGCAACTCCTCTCACTCCAAAAAGCCTATATTCCTGCTTTACAGTATTGACATGTGCTGCCTTTTGGGGCTCATATTTCTACATATGCATGCTATATGTCAAAAACAAGGTCTTAAACTCCATGAGCTCCGAGACTATCTTTCATATTCAATGTTCCATTTAGGACTGCAGCCTTAACAAATGCAGGTGCTCCTTGACTTACAGTAGGGTTAGGTCCCAAAACACCCACTGTAAATAGAAAATGTTGTGAATTGAAAATGCATTTAATGCACCTAAGGGCATAGCTTAGCCTACCTTCAATGTGCTCAGACACTTATATTATCTAACACAAAGCAAATTCATCTAACACAAAGCAAATTTTATTTTAAAGAGCTGAGACTTCTTGTCAATTTTGAATATTGTTTTCAAAAGTGAAAATAAATGATTGGCTACTAACCATTAACATATGGTTATCATATGTTGAAGTCTGGTTTCTACTGGAAGTGTATCACATTTGCATAATTGTAAAGTTGAAAAAATCACAAATCAAACCATTGGAAGTCAAGGATTATCTGTAGTTCCAAAGAAAGTCTGTTGGAGGTTCTAGATCATAGGGCCCAAACTAAAAACTGGAACCTACATACGTGCTTCTATTTGCCTGTATAGTATTTTTTTAATTAGCACTTGTAAGTAACTCTTTTACTGGGGGGAGGTACCAGGGATTGAACTCAGGGGCACTTGACCACTGAGCCAGATCCCCTATTTTGTATTTTATTTAGAGACAGGGTCTCAATGAATTGTTTAGCAACTTGCTTTTGCTGAGGCTGACTTTGAACTCAGGATCCTCCTGCCTCAGCTGCCAGGGCTGCTGATGTGAGCCACAGCACCTGGTTATAAGTAACTCTTTCCCAATGAAATATTTCACTTAAAAGCTCAGGCTGAGTATGGCAGTACATATCCGTAATTCCAGCTACTCAGGAGACTGGGACAGGAGGATTGCAAGTTCAAGGCCAGCCTGGGCAACTTATCAAGACCCTGTCTCAAAACTAAAAAGGAGTAGGGGTGTAACTTAGTGATAGAGTGCTTACTTAGTGTATGTGAGCCCCTGGACCCAACCCCAGTACCAAAAACAAAAACAATAACATATGTCACTTAAAAATTCAGATTCCTGGATTTTTTAAAAACAAAGTTAGAATACCTAGCAACGTGGGGAACCACATTCCCACCTGGCAACAAATATTGGCTCTGAGAAGGTGTTTATTGGTAAGGGGGTCGTGTACTCTCCTGTTTGCTGTGGGTCCCTACTACTCACCTACAGGGACCACTTCCCCCTTATCACACCTGACTGCTCTCCTGGACTCTGGAGTTGGAACCCTGTCCCCAGAGTGTTGTGAGAGCCCAATACCAGGGAGGAGGATTAGTCATCTCTGCATGCTTCTTCTAAGACCTGGCATTAGGTGCTGGGGGAGGACAAGGAGATAGAAATAAAGATATTTCCTCTATCCTGATGGTTTTATCACCAATAGCAGAGGTGATAGCCACACATGCTGACTGCAGTGAGGGACACATTTGCACCAAATGAGTGGTGCAAATAAAGAATGGGAGGGAGGGGTGCTGCCTGCTGCTGCCTGAGATGCCTGTGGGAGTCTCGTGAAGAGGGTCATTTGGCTCAGCTCCTTAAGGATGCTAGATTTCAACAACTGGAGGGGAGACCTGACTTCTCCCTAAAGGGAACATATAAGCAAGTAAAGGCAGCTGAGATTGGAGCAGCTTGATCTGCAGGAGGGAGGAGCAGAGGGAGCTTAAGAGAGAGGAGGGGGGCTGGCCAGGGAGCCTTTGAAACTAGATGGTGGCTTTTGAAACACAGGCAGTAGAGAGCTACTGCTGAAAAGTATTGAGAAGGGGAATGTTGTGGCCACAGGCATCTTAGAAATGAAAATAACCAGCTGACATCCTAGAGGCAGAAGTGGCTTGTTGACACGCTTGCGTGGATAACCCCTGCACCCTCCACCCCACTTTCCCTTGCAACCCATTCCTCCCAAGGGTCCTCTGATGATGTCACAAAGATCCCCTTTCTTTCTCAGGCCCGTGATTCTGCCAGGTTGGCAGAGTCCCAGTGATTTTGGGCCCAGACAAGAGTGTTGAATTTCACATGGAGTTTGAAGTGCATCAAAGGGGTGTGGTGACACTTGGGAAGGAGTTTAGTCTGCTTGTCAGAGAAGGAGGTGGAAAGCGAGTTTGAAGCTGCTCTATGTAATCATGCCCAACCTAAGCGGAGTGTTCTGTGTCTGGTCAGGACCCGGTTAAGCTTGAGTGACACTCACTGGGCTCTGATTATTATATAACCCGCTAGTTCCCCAAGAGTACTGACAGAGGCTGTTCTTCGCTGGTGTTGGGTGCTGCGCACAGTGAAAACTACTGCTAACCCCTTTTAAGCACATTCTGCTAAGAATGCTGCTGCAGAGGGCAAGGACTCATTGCCATCCTCCCCTGCCCAAGGTCTGCCACTGTCCTCCCACCAGTTGTGACCTGCACGTATTCTTGGCATTGACCTCCTTTGCTTTCCCCTTTAACAGACACTCTGATACATTTAGTTCACACTGTGCTCCAGGAACGCCTATGACGGTCCCTGTCTGAAAAGAGTATGAACACTTGTTAGCTGGGGTGACCTGCTTTCGCTCAAAGTTCAATGCCATTGCTCCCAGCTGTGGAACTGCCTGGCTGTGACGTCACTAGTGACTTCAGAGTAGTGAGGCCTGCCCTGGAACCATGTGGGCATTTATTTTTATTCCCTTGTTGAATTTATGGCTATTTTAGACTTGGCTTATTTTGTTTCCTGTTTACACTGCATCTAGATTTATTTCTGCAAATCTTCCAGAAGTGACTGTTGAGGAGGGAACTCAAGATTGCAGAAGTCTTCCTAGTGGACCGAGTGTTTGCCACACAGCATCAGGAGGCCTGTCGGAAAACACCACGATTTGTCCTTTGTTTTTTTGTCTTCTGTGGTTTGATACCAGGCCTTTCCTCATCCATTCAATAGAAGTTTCCCAAAAGTGTTTTGTGTGCACCAGTTATCGTATAAGCTCTAGATAACAACACCAGGCACCCCTGCTGGATTCCTGGATTTCTGTGTGACAAATTCAAGACAGATTGTCATTTTTCAAATGCAATCATTTCCTCGGTTTTCTCCCAATGAGCAAACCAGAAGGATGTTGTTTATGTCGCTGTGTGATCTTAGGTTTGTGAAGGGAGTCCTCTGGAGACTGGGTAGTTTTGCCCAAGTGCTATTTCTGCAGTTGTGTAATTGCCACCAGGTAAGCATGTACCTGTACGTATACGTATTAGGTATGGGTAACTGGAAAAAAACAGGAATAATACATAAAATGTACTTTCACAGAAAAAAAACAAATATTACATAGGGCTTTGGTTAATGATTATTTATGTTATAAAGGAAACAAATCAGAAGGGGATCCTGTAGGTATGCACTATTCACTAATGTAAATCCCAGTTAGACCATAGACTTAGGTCCGACACTGACCCCATACATGGAAATGTACAGGAGTTTTTAAATAAGGAGCATAAACCCTAGAATAGATATCAAGCTATCAAGCACTTTCCTTGGACACACAGAATTGGAGATGGGAGACAAATTTATTCTACCATATATATTTCTATATTGATAGAATTTATAACAACGAATAAAACACACAAACGTGCATGCACACAAATATTGTCCTGACAAGACACAGAGGTTAATATTTCCAAGGCACGGAAGGTTTAAAATTAGTGGAAGAAATGATGAAAGAAGAGATCAATAGGATTTGACAACAAATGTTACTCTTATGGAAAGAATGTAGACAAACTGGAGAAGATATTTCTAACTAGTCCACGTTCATGTCCTCAAATAGCTTAATGTAGAAAGAACATCTGGGCAAGCTGTATGATGGTCTTCCCAAAGATGTCCACGGTCTAATCTCCAGAACCTGTGAATGTGTTTCTCACCATGATAAAAGGGACTTTGCATGTGCGATTAAAAATCTAAAAATGGGGTTTATCCTGGGTTATTCAGGTGGGCCTATTATAATCAAAAAGGTCCTCTAAGAAGGGACAGGAAGATTAG
This sequence comes from Sciurus carolinensis, assembly GCF_902686445.1. Taxonomy (NCBI): domain Eukaryota; kingdom Metazoa; phylum Chordata; class Mammalia; order Rodentia; family Sciuridae; genus Sciurus; species Sciurus carolinensis. The sequence goes on from NC_062218.1 coordinate 126,298,693, forward strand.
AGTTGGAAGAAAAGTATGATGACCGAAGCAGAGGAGAGAGAGGCTTGAAAATGCCATGTTCTGGTCTTGAAGACGGAAGTCGAGGCCATTGTTTACAATGCTGGCAGCCTCCCGAGGCTGGAGGAGGTAAGGAAACAAATCCTGCCTGGAGCCTCCTGTGGGAGCCTGGCCCTGCCGGCCCCTTGATTTAGGCCTAAGGAAATCATTTCAGGCTTCTGGCCTCCAGAACTGTAAGACAATAAACACATGTTGCTTTGAACTACTAAGTTTATGGCCATTTGTTACAGCAGCAATAGGAAACTAACCCAGAGCCTAAATGGTTGAGAAACTTCCAAACTCATGTCTGCTACCACCAAGCAGGGGCCTTCTTGTCAGCTGTGTTTTGGGTTTTGCACATATAGACTCTCATAGTCCTCAAAATCCAGTGTGAAATGTAATCGCATTCCCATTTTTGCACTTAAGTATAAGGCCTAAATTGTTAAATTACACCTCACACCATTAGTTTCAGAGCTAGGGTTCCAACTGACCCACAGGATCCCAGAGCCCATACACATATGTCTTTGACCTACACAGGAATGTGCACAAAAGACATCAGCTATATTGTAGCAGTGTGTATGTGTGTGTGTGGGAGGGGTTATAGTGATATTTCCGCTTATATTTTTTCATAATTCACAAATCATCTACAGAGAACACATAACCTGATATTCAGGAAAACAGGAAGAAAATTCCTGATGAAAGATTGATACCTTACCTCTTGGTATTTATCATCACTGATAGCGTCATTTAGAGAATGTTCTTTTGTGAGGGGGAAGCCTTTAGACAGCACTTCACAGAGGTGTTTTCAAAGGACAACCCTGATCTAATAGTTGGACCTTTCCCAAACATCTCCAGGTGTTGTTTATGGTTAGTGTCGGGTGGCACCTCCTTAGGCCCAGTGGAGGATGCCATGGTGAAGGTGGGTCTGTGGCACTGGGCCCTGTGTAATATGGCAAGTGTGCTGGTAGGGTCCTCTGCCTTTGTGGGGAATGATGGGCCCCACAGGCTACTCTTTAACTGCTCTTCTTCAGTTCTGTCACTTTGCCATTCTTCTGCTGTATCCTTTTATCTTTAAAAAAAAAAAAAAAGTTGCCTATCCTTGGCCTTTGCTGCCTTGTTTCCTTTCTGTTCCCCCTGATGTGCACAGAGTTGTGGCTCAAGAACAAATGCTGAGCTGGGCATGGTGGTGCACACCTGTAATCCCAGCACTTGGGAGGCTAAGGCAGGAGGATCTTGAGTTCAAAGCCAGCCTCAGCAACTTAGCAAGGCCCTAAGCAACTTAGCAAGACCCTGTCTCAAAATACAAAAAGGGCTGGGATGTTGATCGGTGGCTTAGTGGTTAAGTGCCCCTGGTACCCCTCCCCCACAAAAAAAATGCTGCCTCTCTTAGGAAGGGAGTCTCCCCGCCTCACAGTACCATCAGGGAGCCCCTGGGGGCATCGTCTTTTCTGTCCTCACACTCTGTTCTCCCTTCTGCCCATCTATCCTTGCTGTGCTCAGCTGTGGGCTACAGCCTGACTGTGAGGGAAGGCCTCCTGGGTACCTGGAGATTCAGAGCTCTCCAGGCCCTGTTCCCCACAGTGGCCACCAATACTCTTGGATAGGCTGTGACCAAAGAGAGAGGTGTTAGAAAAAAAATGAGGGAACCCCTTCTACTCCTCTAAGGGATAGAAGGAGAAGAGAGTGGCAGAGGTAAAACCTGGGCTGATGGACCCAGGTGCCGGGAGAATAAGGGTCAGAAAGGTGTCCCAGGCTCTTCCAAGGAGTGCAGCAGGTGAAGTCCTCTGGCTCTGATGAATTCTCGCAGCTCTTCCTTGCTGTGTGATTTTTCCTTTGCTGGATCTAGAGAAACACAATGAATCGTCACTCGTATGTATTGTTACCATCCTTCCCTGCAGGCCTTTTAGCTCCAAATGAAAATGGACAGGGTGGCTTGTGCAAACCTTTGTGGCTGACAGATGCGAGCGGAAGACAGCTAGTTAGGTCTCTCACGTTTTATCACCTGACTTGAATGCTGTGGAGATGGTTCACTTTACAACTACAGTTTGGTCAAGACTGTCACAGCAGCTGTCCAGGCAGGATATATTGGGTCTTTATAGGCCCTTTAACACCTGATCAGATGGGAACAGAAGACCCAGGTGGAGGGGTGATGTGCTGCAGGTGGCTAGGCAGGATACGGCAGATTGTCACAGAGTCCTGAATGGCCTTTGAGGCCAGGATCTTGGGAGACGAATGAGGCTCTCTAGGTAACTCTCATCCAAGGATGGATGATTCCCTTCCCTTCATTCTTGGTATATTCTGTGGTGTGACTACAAAGGGACAGGGTAGCATAGTGGCAGATGGTGGGACTTAGAGTCACCTGAGTCCCCACTCTGCCTTTGAATAAGTTAGAGTGGTCCTAGGTGGTCCATCCAGTTAGTCTCTCTGACTTAGTTGCTCTGCCTATTAAATGGGCTTACACCTGAGAGCAGGCTGCAGGTTCCATCTCTGCTTCAGTCACCTCCAGGAGGTATGCAGGGCCAGGTGAGGGCAGTGACTGTCACTGGGCTCAAAGTGCACCATTGGCTTCTTTTGTAAATATGGTTTGGAACCTTTGAAGCAGTGGGCAAGTCTGAAGCAGCGTCTGTTCTGTAGGGTCCGTCTTTGGGCTTGCTGTATGCTTCTGCAGTGCTTCAAACTGATTCCATTTCCCAGGGCTCTTCTCAGAGGGGCAGAGGTCTTGGGCTTTGCATTCTGAAAATTTGTTGCACAAAGCTCATCTTTGTTCCATGGAAGAGGATTTCCCTTCTCACAGTGACTTTTCCTTAAGTGTTCATTCCTCATCCATATTATCTAATACTGACTTCTAGTATTTACTGTGTTTTTATAGTTCATTGAGCTCAGAGTTGTCCTAAGTAAAGGCATGGTGGTCAGTGGACATCTTGATTCCTGGCTTTGCCACTGACCAGCTTTGTGACCCTGGGCATATTAGTCAGCCTGTGTGACTTAGTTACTTCACTCTTGTAAGATAAGGATAATCAGTAGGACTTACCTGGAAGGGCTGTTGTGATGATTGAATGAGATAATGTGTGAACGGTACACCTGACATTGGGTTTTTTTTTTTTTATTGTAAACAAATGGGATACATGTTGTTTCTCTGTACATGGCGTAAAGGCATACCATTTGTGTAATCATAAATTTACATAGGGTAATGCTGTTTGATTCATTTTGTTATTTTTTTCCCTTCCCCCCCCACCCCTCTTTTCCCTCTATACAGTCCTTCCTTCCTCCATTCTTGCCCCCTTCCCTAACCCTAACCCTAACACTAACCCCTCCCACCCCCCATTATGTGTCATCATCTACTTATTAGCGATATCATTTGTCCTTTGCTTTTTTGAGATTGGCTTATCTCACTTAGCATGATATTCTCCAATTTCATCCATCTGACATTGGGTTTTGACCATTGGATGGCTTTTCATGCCTCAGCCCTGTGGGATGTGTGTGTGCTCAGTCTTGATTTTCCCCTCCCCTTCCTCTCTACTGTTGTGTTGCTTATCTTTACTTAATGAACATGAAAATGTAAAGCCTTCAGCTTCTTGGTCAAATTTACTTATTAAATAATGTAAACACTGCCCCCCCATCCCTGCAGTCTCGGTGGCCATCCTTTGAATCAGTAAATTCTGACTGTGTCATATTCACTGATAGAACATACAATTCTGTTTCTTCTTTACCTGTTTCAGGATGGTGCTGGAATAATTAGAACCTTTCTTGCCTCTTTTTTGGTAAACAATGAGAAGAATTTAGTTTGTCAGCCAGCTCGTGTCTTCTCGTGAAGCCGGACAACATCCAGCCATGGCCACGATGAACATGTGATGGAAAGGGTGGTGTCCAAGGCTCCACAAGGCTGGCATGGGACGTGGACAGGTGGCCCTGATGTGGGCTCTATTTGTTATTTCATTTCTCTTTTGTGCTCCCTGCCTCCTTTTCTCTAAATAATGCATAGCCCTTTTCACATCCCCTTTCCAAAGCTCTGAGAGTGAGAGAGGCTCATTTGTGGCCTGGTGTACTTGCTCCTACTTTCCTGCCTCAAGAATTATAATGGGATCCCGCTGGAGCAGGGCCACAAACCAGATTTTTTGATGTTCCTGTTGTTATGTCTTTGTCCTTCAATTTGTTTGGAGTATGCTATAAAACTGAAAAGCCTGGTTTGTCATGTGGGTTCTTTCTAAACCTGTGTGGCTCACACTTGTGAGAATGTACCTCTTTGGAATAGAGCCCATTTGGTTTTTATGTTTGTGGCATGGATGCACATGTTGCTTTTGTTAGTGTGCTTTTTTGGTAGGTTAAGGAGGGCTGGAGATTGAACCCAGGAGCATTTTACCCCTGAACTACATCCCCAACTCTTTTTTTTTTTTTTTTTTTTTTTTCTAGGCAGAGTCTTACTAAGTTGCTGTGACTGGTCTCGAACTTGTGATCTTCCTGCCTTAGCCTCCTAGGTTACTGGAATTACAGGTGTGCACCACTGTACCCTGCTTGTTAGTGTGTTTTGTTACAGTCGAAGAAAGTTCAGGAGCCCAGAGCATGAAGGCCTTCCTCAGCTTAGCCCTGAAATCTCCTGGGGGTCCTTTGAGCCTCACAACAAACCAATGAACTGAAGGCACCATTATCCCCGTTCTCTTAACAAGAAACTGAGGAAACTTGCCCGGGATTGCAGAGCTAATGAGAGAGGTGGTAAAGAAATTCCAGTCCTGGTGTGCCCTCGCTTTCCACCAACCCAGTGATGGAGTGACTTCCTCCTTGTGGGCTCTCTGTCATGCAGCAACACTGAGAACTAAATGAGATGGTTCAAATAAGACCAAACAACACACAGCAAAGTTCCCACTTGCATGGTGGGGTTTTTGTTTTGTTTGTTTTAAAATACAAGCACACAGAAAGAGGCCATCTAACTTTGGCAAGGAGAACTAGGAGTCAGGAGCAGGTAACATTGAGGGTGACATTAAAAGATAAGTAGGGATGGCGAGCCAAGTATGGTGGTGCACACCTGTAATCCCAGCGGTTTAGGAGGCTGAGGCTGGAGGATTATGAGTTCCAAGCCAGCCTCAGCAACTTAGTGAGGCCCTGAGTAACTGAGCAAGACCCTGTCTGTAAATTAAAAAAAAAAAAAAGAAAAAGAGGTGGAGGAGGACTGGGGATATGATTCTGTGATTACATGCCCCTGGGTTTAATCCCTGGTACCAAAAAAAAATGTACGGACAGAGGGTGTGGCATTAAAACCTGCAGGTGTGGCACTAATACTTGCAGGCCAAATGTGCATGAAGGATGGAAGAAAGATTGGTAGTGATGGGGCAGATGAAGAATGGAGTGGGAAGTGCAGGGGATGAAAGCTGAGATGAATTTGGAATGGCTGGTGGGGGCCAGATGTTAGGGAGCCTTAAGGGTGCTTTATCTTCCTGGGCACAGTAGCTCACTCCTGTGATCTCAGCTGCTATGGAGGCTGAGGCAGGAGGATTGCAAGTTCAAGGCCAGCCTGGGCAACTTGGCAAGACCCTCTCTCAAAAAAATGTGGAAGATGATGGGACTGTAGCTCAATGGTACAGTGCTGCTGCGTTCCATCCTCAGCATGGCGGGACCAGGCCCTATATCATTAAGCCAGTGATTCCTGAACACTCACCTAAGGCATTTTCTGCTGGAGGACTCTTTGTCAAAGGACTGTCCTGAACCCCCTCAAAGGTGTTCAGCAACTTCCCTGGACACAACCCAGTGGATGCCAGAAGTTCCCCAACCCCACCCCACTTCCTCCCATTGTGAAAATGAAAAATGTCTCCGAGGAACAAAATCACCCTTGGTTGAGACTGTTGCCCTAAAATAAAGCAACTTCCACATTCTCTAAAAGCAGCGCAAAACCCCTGGTGACCCTAGAAAGGTTTCATAAGCTGGACATTTTTCAACATCCCAGGACTAATAGGTATTTTCTCTGAGAAGCACACAAATATTTTGCTTTGTTCTCTAATCTATGTTGGTTGTAAATATAAATTTTTCAAAAGTTAGATTTATATCAAGTAAAGGTATGGCTCTAGGGCATAATGCTCAAATGCCAGGCAGGGCAGGTTAAATAGCTGGAATAGGTTTTGTTTCTGTTTGGAAGGACAAGATGTTAATTGTGGAGGCCTTTGGCCAAAGGAGGAAGCTGCCTTCCTTCCTAGTTCCTTGTCACCAGGCCTGATGCAGGCCTTGGACCAACAGAGTTCAGGTTATTTAAAGAAGTTTGGAAATGTAATTTTATGTGAAACCCATTCATACTTACAACAGATTCCAGTGAGTGCATGGGAAGGGAGATTGTGCAAACCAAAATACATCTGTAGTCTCCTGTGCCTGGTTTGGTGAGCAGCTTGCTAGCACATACCCTGTCACCCACACGGGGTTTCCCTGTTTTGAGAAGCAGAACTGAAGAAGAGGCAAAACTGCAGAGACTGAACCAGGGATACCATATGCATGTGGTCAGAGCCCTAGGAACAGCTGCAAAAACCTGCTGCCTGTGGCACAGGTGTGTGTAAGGATACCCTGGGAATCCTTAGTCCAGGACTCCTGCAGGTTCCTGCAGGGACACCCTTGGCAGCAGTTGCAGTTCCAGATCAGTTCTATATGTTGAGATTATGCGTTGTCATCCACTGCCACTATCCCTCCACTTCAGGAAAAAAAAAAAAAATTTCTCCCGTTCCCCTTTTTCACCTCCAGTTCTGGTGGCTTTCATCTGAATTCTCCCTTATTTGCTTCCTTCTCAAAATAAGGAGCCCAGAAGTGAACTAATCTGCCCAGTACAAGGTGAGGAGTGACCTCCTCCTTTGAAGTCCTCAAGCTCTCTGTAACTCTGCAGGACAGACCCTGTGGCGGCAGAGCCCTTGGACAGCCATGGTACACTTAATTCACAATGAACTTAGTGTGAACTAGAATTCCTAAATCTCTTTTATATGTCCTGCTTCCAAGCCATATTTCTCTCCTCCACTTGTAATAAATTATTTTGGCGTGCTTGGGGATGGCAGTGACTCAGGAGTGATTGAAGTTGGGAAAGCCGTTAGTTCCTCTCAGCGCTCCCAGACTGATGCTGAGTTTTTAAATATGTTTGTCTTAAAAATAATGATTCTCTTTCTTACCTCTTGGTCAGCTGTCAGTTCTCACTGATAACTGGGTAGCTGTTTCTAGCCTTTTAATTTACTGCTTCTAATCTTCTATGGGTTGAGAGATCATGTGTCCAAGAGGTTTTAGGATTGTGTAACTGGGTTCTATAGAATATCAAAGGTAGATGGCCCCTGCACGGGGACCTTTCTTAGGATCTAAGTATGTGAATACAGGGAGGACATGGATGTCCCTTTGCTGGTTAGAGCCACGTATTCATCTTCAGGGTGCTCAGGTCCATAGAACTGTTCCCTCGAGGACTTCTAGAGTAAGCCTGTTCCCTGTCACATGGCCACTCTTCCTTCCCATGGCTTCCCTGATGGCCTCATCCTGGAGAGAGACTAGACAGTCAGGATCCAGACTGGTATGAACCTTGCCCTTAAACTCACTCTCTCCACATAACAGTGATGTTTTCAACCACTGTGGGCAGGCTGTGTACATGTGGGGTCACCCACCGCTGTTTTGTTCTGCATTTTTAGACCACTGTCCATGCAGTTTGTGTGACTGTGCATTCGCAGTAGATTCTCCTGGCTCCCCTGGGCACTTTGGTTCTCTTCCTGTGTTATCCCTTCCAGTTAAAAGGTAAAGGAAGTGAGGTTTGGGCTTGCAGTGAAATAGAGGTTCTCAGAGAAACCTTTCCTTTGTTCCTGTCACTACTATGTATGTCATTGAGTCCTTTGTATGAAGCCAAGGTTGTCTGCCTGTCTGTTTCAATGAGAGGTACTTCTGAAACTGGACATGTGAAGTTAAAGTTGTCAGCTGTCTCATACACCTTAATCTATCAGTGGAATCTAAGGATTTAACCTAGAAATTGTCTTCTACATTTTCAGACCTACTCTTTTGTCTTATTCCTGTCCATCTCTTCCTGTGATATATTTAATAAAAAGCCTGTTGATCTCTTTCTATAGGATTATAGAAGATGAATGGTTATCAAAGTATGTGCTATTTCACAGGTCGGCAAAACGAAGTTGTACAGATTGGTCAATTTTTTCTTTCAGCATCTTTTCAACCTGTCCAAACAAACCAACAAAATAAGTCACACTTACCTCTTAAAGAAAACCAGTTCATAAGGTGGTAGGGTGGGAAGGTAGATGGCAAAGAATTAGAAGCTGATATTGTAGCTTTTTTTTTTTTGGATGATCTTTAGTAGAAAAAACTTTGGGTTAAGAACCTGAATGATCCCATTGTATTCTGCCAGAGATATCAATATTATTCAAATCCATCTCAACAAATATATGCTGCTAATAAGTAAAAAAAAAAAAAAAAAAAAGTCTTACAAAAGCAGATTCTAACGTTATTAGATTACAGTTCTTTTGAAGATCACTCCAAAAATGAAATGCCAGCTGTCTCCTCTAATGAGCTTTGGAGGGGGTACAAACGAATTTTGGCATCAGATATTTATTCTACTTATTAGCTTTGTGATTTTGGACAATTTCTCTAACTTCTATGGGTTTCAGCTTGCACAGCTGACAGAAGAGGAGGGAACTACAAAGACAGATGGGGGCTAGGACAGCAGGAAGAAGGCGGCAGGCCTGTGGAAGGGAACACACACTCCTCTTAATCCCACTTCTCTTCCCAAATCTTTACAGCCTATCTTAGCTCTGCCTCACTCTGACCAAAATACCCCACAAGAAGAACTTAAAGGAGGAGAAGTTTATTTGGGGCTCACAGTTTCAGAGGTCTCAGCCCACAGGTGGCCAAATCCATTGCTCTGGGCCCAAGATGAGGCAGAACATCATGATGGAGAAAAGGTGCTCACCTCATGGCAGCCCGCAAATGCAGTGAAGGAGGATGGGGCCTCAAGGAAGATGTGCCCTTCCAGGCCATGCCCCCAGTGGCCCACCTCCTCCAGTCAAACCCCACCTGCCTACAGGTACCACCAAGTCAGTCCATTTAATCTAGGATGAACCAACTAGGCTGCACCTCTCAAAATCCAATCATTTCCCCCACAACCATTCCTGAATTAGCACAGGAACTTTGGGGGTACACCTCAACTCCAAATCACAAAGCAGACAACACAGAGAAGTCTGACCCTTATCACTCACTGGTTATAGTTTCCTTCTGACCTAGGAAAGATTGTTCTTAAGAGTAATTGGATAGATTTTTCTCTGGCCTGGTACCTAAAAGAAGAACAGATAGATCCAAAATAATTGAAAAAGTTGAAATGTAGTGAAGCTGCTTTAAGAAGACACCCTTTTCCATCCCACGTTCTTCCTACCTGTTGAAACCCTACTTCCAGATTCAACTCAAATGCCCGCTCTCCAGGAAAATCTTCTGATGTGGCCTCTGGTGCAAAATGCTTTGATCTTTCCTATGCTGTCTGTGGTCATTACTGAGACCCCTGAGTCCTTTTCATGAGCCTCCTATGATTGTTGGATATACATTTCTGCCTTCTTGGTGGCCAGTTCCTCCTCCAACAAGCATGTGTTGAGTGCTGACTGTGTGCCAAGTCTTGCCATAGGAACTGGAGATAGGTAGATCTAGGAGCTCAGCATTGGGTATGGAGACAGACAAGCATGTAAATACAAACTTGCTGTGATGCTGTTGTATAGTGGAAGGGGCGGGCACATGTGAGTAGTTTCTGTAGCTTTGACGGTGTTGCCTTTTGAATGTAGAAGAGAGTCTTAATCTTTCACTTCCATATATAACAGAATACCTGGCCCATGATAGATACCTAATACATGTATTTTGAATGAGTCTTTGCCATCTAACTAGCAAACGGGTGTGTGCCTAATTGCCCTGTAGCACCGGGTCTGGCTTGAGTGCTTTAATGGAAGAGGAAAGTGTGGAGGCCATCTGGTGAGCACTGGATGAAGAGACTGTACAACCTGTGGAATGCACTTCAGCTCTTCTTGCCTATAAAAACCTTCTTAAAAGCATTTCCCAAAGGACGTAAAATCACCATACTATAGTGATGCAGCCACATCAATGTTTATAGTAGCTCAATTCACAGTAGTCATACTATGGAACCAACCTAGGTGCCTTTCAGCAGATGAATTGTTTAAAAAAAAATGTGGTATATATGTATGATGGAATATTACTCAGCCTTAAAGAAGAATGAAATGATGGCATTTGTTAACAAATGGATGGAACTGGAGAATATCATGCTAAGTGAAATTAGCCAATCCCAAAAAACCAAAAGCTGAATGTTTTCTCTGATATGCAGATGCTAATTCACAATGAAAGGAGGTGGGGGCTAGGGAAGAATGGAGTTACTTTAGATTAGGTAGAGGGGAGTGAAGAGGGGGTATTGGGAGCAGGAAGAATAGTGGAATGAATCAGACATTATTACCCCATGTACATGTATAACTGTATGACTGGTGGTATTCTACATCATGTATAACCAGAAGAATGAGAAATTTTACTTCTTTATATATGATATATCAAAGTTCATTCTACTGTCATATATAACTAATTTAAAAAAATCAAAAAATTTTTAAAAAATATCTGAGTTGGGGTGGGAGAACACACCTAATGTAAATACTAAATTAGCAGGTAAGGAATAACCCACATAAAGAAGAGAGCTGTGGCTTCATCTTATGCAAACACAAGGAAGCTTACAGCAGAGCCTGCTGAGCTGATAGCATGGTGTGTCTCTGCCAGTTAGCGCAGAAGTAAGGAAAGGGCAGATGAGACTGATGAGCAGATGACACAACTGAGAGGGAACACGGGCCACAGGGAGAGAGCACCATTCCCGTGTGACTGCTGTAAACACCTGCTGCCTCTGACAGGGAAGGAACTCGGGGTTTTCAGTGGGCTGCAGTCACAGGTAACAGACTTCCTCATCCTTCAGCAGTGTTTGGAAACTTGTTCTTTTGTCTTCCCATTTTCTTTTTTTACACTGCTTTGGTTTGGGGAGTGTAGCTTTTACATCTAAGGAAGGGAACTGTCCAAATGGATTCTTCTTCATGTTGGTTTGCCTTTTATGATTAATACCATCAACCTGGTGCTTCACATTTGTAGACTGTTACTATTTCCATTCACCTACATGCTATTGCCTCATCTGCTCCAGGGGCTGGTTTTCTCATTCTGTGACCATGTCTGCTGACAGTAAATGCACAGACGGAATATGGCCAAGGCTACTGTGCATTTTCTTTAATTTATATTCCATTTTATAGTACAGGTGCAAGGTATTTTCATTGAATGCTATCAGTTTAGATGTGTCTTTAGAGTTCATATATGGTATCTTTTATTTTTCTGAAATTTTGACCTCGGTGATTATAAACAACAGAACAGTCTAGCCAATCTTCTGTGAGTGCCAGTGAAAGTGTAGCTCCCCAGAATCCATTTCTAAATTGTAATCAGGACATTTCAAGGCTGATCCTGTGTTCTGACAAATAGTGCCATTCTAAAATTTGCCTATTATGGTCTTAAAGGGGCCGGGGCAGTCTGGGCATGGTCTTTTAACAGCAGAACCAGGAACACTGCTTGAGAATCAAAGGTTCCCATCAAAACTCATCTTCAGGAATTGTGTAAATCATCTGCTTTCAGGGGTTTACTCCAAATTGTCTTTAATGAGTGTCATCAGGTCATGTAAAAGACTTATTGGTTTCAATATGAGAAGGTAGGTTTCTAGGGCACTGTAGCATTAATACCATTTAATCAATTTGGCAAGTCAAAACTTTTGCTCTCCAAAATCAGAGGTGGCTATCTGGATGATTTCAGATTAAATGGTAAGCAGTATAAGCAATGACTTTTGATGTAGAATGTGGAGTGGGGATAAGGAGGACATAAAAGATATTTTGTAATTATCACTTATTTTGTTTTCTCATTAAAATGTAATTCATAATCATCATGTAAAATTTCGAAATTCAGAAAAAATACTAAAATAAAAATCACCTAAAATTCCATATCCAAATATACTTACCATTAATATTTTATTATTTTTCATCGTATAGAAGACAATGATTTTGATCTTTTTTACACTATTGGAATCCAGACATATACACAAGTGTATATTTTGTTTGGGGCAAGAAGGGCTTGCATTATAATGTAAGTCTTTCTCTTGTCAGTAATAGTCATTCTGATCTAGTAGCTGATTGTGGACCATCCTCATATCTGAAAGTTGAAGAAGAAAAGAGCTCAAAAACTAGAAGAATATTCCTCTGTCCATCTACTCTCTGTTCACCAAAGTAGCCTGAACAGGGTTGAAAGCAGAGGTGTGAGAAGGAAAAGTAGTCTTCAAAGCCTATGAGAGCTAATGAGTGAGTTTTGCAGCCGGGTTCTCTTTGCAATATATTCCACAAATCTGAGTTATCCCATATTTATTTTTCTTCATTAGATTGCTGAGCTGGAAGCACTGCACTGAAAACTTGAAATGTATAAGGTTATTAAATTGAAAGCATGGGAGACTGAAGATGGAATTGAGGAGGAAATAGAAATAAGACAGAGATTAGGAAAAAGAAAATGGCAAATTCCAAACCTCATGGGGGAGGAATGATAGAGAGGGTCAGAGGAGTCCAGGTGCTACTGAAGAAATACTATTCAGGGGGACAGGGTGAAGAGCTCTATCCATCTCCTAAAAGTGGGATGGCTTGGGGAGGTGTCAGTCTACTGTATTCATTCTGTATAGAAGTCTTCTTTGTACTTCTAGGATGTGAATGAAAATCTGCAGAGGATTTTGAACACATTATTTCATGTTTTTGGGTGATTAAAAACCAAGGCTTAGGTATCTATAACAGTAGTTACCCCCAGAGCCCTTGGTTAGGGATGTGCCTGGGCTGAGTGTTGAATATACTGAATCATTTGACACTTAAATACTCACGGCTTCTGCCCATAGAGGTAAAAATGGAGGAGGCGGGATTTGAACCCAGGTATGCCAATGTCTAAGGCCCAGGCCTTTGTTCACACTGGCAGGTATTGACCTGATGCTTCCCAGTGTAAATTACAAAGAAATGATAGGTATATTCTTGCAAAGTGGACACTGTTCCTAGTTGGGCAGTTGAAGTTCATAGTATTTGGGTGTATCTGTTTATCTTTTAGAGAACTTGTATATGATTAATTGGTAAATGAGAAGACTCTAACACTTTTAAAGAAAGTCAATAGAAATAGATTCAGTGTGTCTTTTCTTTTTCTTTATTTCTTTACAGTACTGGGGATTAAACCCAGGGGTCCTCTACCACTGAGCCACATCCCCAGTCCTTTTAAAAAATTTTTATTTTGAGACAGGATCTTGCTGAGTTGCCCTAACTAGCCTCGGACTTGTGATTCTCTTGCTTCAGTCTCCCAAGTAGCTGGGATCATAGGCCCTACCATATACATGGCCCAGTACAACTTAACTTAGTAAAATCCTGCTATTTACTGTTTTTAAAAGCTCAAAACAGCCACAGTGGCAACCAAAAAGCCTTGAGCCAGTTTGGGGCAGAATTTCCCTTGAGTTCCCTCTGTAAAGAAAGGAGAGCTAGTCCCTTAGAGTACTGAGTGCTGTTTGAAGTAGCTCTCCTGTTACCAGCCGCCAGAGTACTTGCCTGTAACAGCATCTGAGAAGACAAATGTTCCCTGTGCCAGGCTGCAAATGGATTAAAGCCGTGTTGATCCTCATCTGTCAGAACAATTAACATGAGTAAAACACTTGCCCTACTTAAAGCAGATGGAGGGAAAGGAGGGGGAGGGCCTTCTCTGGTACTGCTCGTAAGATTAATGTGACTGTATGGGCAGCAGAGAGCACTGGATTTATTTTCTGAAAATTACATGGATTTACAGGGATGTCAGTTACTGCTGAAAGCACAGATTGTATTCCTAAAGGGTCTCTGTAGGGTATTGAATGAGGCATGGAAGAAGTGTGGCCTTGGGGGATGGGGCATGAGCTAGATGGATAGTGTTTTAAGTAGTAAAGCATGACTTGTTGACCATTTTGTCTTCCTCTTATGTTTAGACTCTGCGGAATTCAAGGCTTAACAGTAACCTGGCTTCTTAGAGGATGTATAAATATTGCTACAAGACTTTTATGAAATAAATGGAGTAGATAGAAGTGACTGTAGCCACTTGAGAGTACAGCTCTGTTTGTAGGAAGACTGCAGATCTCCTTTGCCTTCCATTAGAGCTGGATCCTTGCTATAGGGTAGGAAGAAAAGAAAATAGAGCATATTAATTAAGAATGAGACATCTAGGAGGATTTTATTATTCTTTGACAGTGGAAGTAGGATGAGAAAATCGTTGAGGTTAGCACAACAGTGTCAGAAGAGAGTAGAGCGGGAAACAATATTTACATAAGGGCTGAGTCAAATTTTAATTATAGGAAGCTCCTGAGGGAGGAACCCGGCTGTTGGCAGAAGTGTAGCTGTCACTGCAGGGGCCAGGTTTGGGGACCAGAAGGGACAAGTGACTGAGTGACCACTTATCTCAGGAGTATGGGCTGAGAACCTACTATTCCTTCAGATGTGCTCCCCAAAGTATCCCTCCTAAATAAATATTCTGCCCTGGAAGTTCCTTCTCCCCTTATTTTCTCTTGTCCTCTGGTTCCCCAATTATGGGGAAAAGGTCAAAGTCCTCTGCTGCCCACCATGTCTTTTACATTTAAATTCGACATCTAGCCATCCTTGCTGGAAAAGCTGCTGTACCTTCAGAGATAATGAGACTGTCCATCTGTCTGTCGCATGTCTTTCTGAAGGGGCAGCTGAAGGGTGGGGCTTAGTTAACCGAGAACCAAGAGCCACTCCAAAGTGCTTTTCCTGTATCTTCCAGGAGCTCACTGCACCTGCTCCTTGTCTGTCCATGCTCCATCTCAGCCAGTCTGCCCCCTTGCCACTCGGTCTCCTTCCTTGCTCATTCCTCTTTGTCTTTCAGGCATGTGGACAGGCAAGCCCTACTTTGGACCATTCTTATGCTTTTGAGCATTGTTCATGTGGACAGTGTCCCCAATATGTGTTCTTTCAAGTTCTTTCACATGGTGAAATAATCTTCCAAGATAAGGAGAAAAAAAATGCTCTAATTTGAAACATAAGGAAAGCATTTTTTAAATATGTTACAGTATTTTAAATCATTGAAGATTAGAAACTACCTAAATGTGATTAAGGAAACAGTAGTGTTTGATTGCATTACTCAATGATTAAGACTACAAATATGAAAACAGTGTACCCAATTGGGAAAGTCTATTTAAAATATATTAGCAATATATGTAAGCTGTGATTATAACGTTTTAAAAAAATTCAAACATACAGATAAAAAATTGAAAGAACCATGGAGAAATCTAATAGCTGATACGATTTTTGGTGGGGGTTATAATTTCTTCACATAATGTGGTCTGAGTAGTAAAATGTACTTAATGTTAACATTTTTTATAGTTGTAAGCAGAATTGCTTTCCACGCTCCCTTTTGTTTTCAGATCTTGTGACTGAGATCATTGCCTGACCATCTAGCTGTAGGTTTTCTGACCTTATATGCCTCGGAGATTTGGTGGACTGGTTTCCTAACCGTTGCTGGAAGTCCATGTTGTGTAAATTCCACAGTGACCTCTAATGCCTGGTTTAACTTCTCCATAGTTCCCACTGCAGAGAAAGTGATCAATGTTCCTCTTTAACAGGTATTTATTCAGTCCCTGCCAGGCGCCAGGCACAGGGCTGGGTGTTGTAAACCAGCCAGACACAATGCCAGTCCTCAGTTTCAGACTTAGTGAAGGGGCCCAGGAAACTAGGCCTCCAGGTGGCACAGTGCTCTGATGGCAGGGGTGCCCACCAGGGTTCAGGAGGTCTTTCTGGAGGTCTACTGAAGACAGCGTGGGGACAGGAAGGGAGGCTGTTCACAGGTCACAGTGAAGAATTTGGACTCTACCTGAGGGGAAGGGCAGCTAGTGGAAGGTGGAGGTCGTTTGTTTATATTTCTGTTTAGCAAGAGAGAGAGAGAGAGAGACAGAACTGCACTTCAGTGTTCACCGTGGCTTTGGAGAACAGGTTAGAGGGAAGACTCTAGGCACGAAACCAGTTAAAAACTACTCTTGTGTGATCCAGGTGAGCTGTGGTGCCTGGGCTGGAATGGTGATAGAAGGCATGCAGAGAGGGGACAAATTGATAGAGGAAGTGGGCGAAGAATTCATAAAGGATACCTGAGTCTCTGGTTTAGGCCAGTGGTCCTGTAGAACCTGGCTCTTGGCCCTCATTCGCTCATGTGGTTGAACTGGATGACAGGACAGCATGGTGGATGCGTGGGGTGGGGTGGCTTTCAAGGGAAGTAGGTGAGTTGATTTGGGGTATGTTGAGTTTGTCCATTTGGGTACAGAGGCCTGGTAGACAGCTCGTCACACAGGCCTGGAGCACAAGGGACCTGTCACCCATGGAATTTGGAATTATTCCTGTGTTGAGGAACATGCAGAGCTTAAATAGTAAACTTTTCCCCTGAGCATTCTGCTAGCAACAATAGCCTCTGCATTCCCAAGTGCTGGCTGCATAGAAGAAAGAAGGAACTTTTTCAATCTGAGGATTGACTAGCTGTTGTTCTCGGGGCACAGTCCTCCCTGTACCTACGAATGTCAGCTGCCAGTGCTGGACTGTTAATGCAACGCTCAGTCTCCTCTCAGCATTGTGGTTCTATCACTGCGATCCTCTCTGTTCTTTTTTTTTTTCGTGGTGCTGGGGATTGAACCCAGGGCCTTGTGCATGCTAGGCAAGCACTCTTCCAACTGAGCTATATTCCCAGTCCCACTTTGTTCTTATGTTGTATTTTAATGTACAAACAATATGTATTTTGGAACTCTTTCAGAGATCTAAAGGCAAAGTTACTTATGCATTATAACAAACACCTTGCTGAGAGAGAGAGGGAAATAAAAAGAGAATTATCTCTTGAATTTTCTAATGGATACTTAAACTTGACTTTTTAAAAAAACAATTAATGCCAATATCAGCTCCTTGGAAATCTGCACAGGATGTGGCTATGCAGACTTACGAGAAAGTGGTTTTTATCCTGCTGGTTGGAGTAGGAGGTAGAGGATTCGGGGCAGGAAAGAAGGGACTGTTTAGGGTACTGGTTTTCAACTTTCTTTTTAATCTAGACCCATGCTAATCACACACTAAATTTATCTTAAGACCCAGTTATGGTTGGGAATGATTTTTATCCTTTCCTTACAGTTGAATATATTTTAAAGTATATTATCAGGAATATCATCTGGTTGGTCTTTAATTAATCTCCTGGGGTATGCCACAGCAGACCTGAAATCTCGTATAAATCTCACACGACCTCCTAAATATGTTCCCGAGCAAGTCTAATACGGCTTTCAAAAGTTCAATGAATTGTAGCCCCTGTGGCATTATCTCTGTCAATGCTTCCCCTCCAGTTTGAGTGGCTAATCGAACACCAACTACAGTGATCTAATTTACATTTCCCCTGTCAAACATGCCACTCTGTGAATAGCTAAATTAACTTAGTCTTCCTGGAATATACCCAAATGTTGAGAACCATTTAGGACCTTTCAAAACGATTTGGTCTATTAGCTCTGCCTTGAAATAAGCAGAATAAATAAGTCCCTGAAATCAAAGGAAAACTAATTGTAGTACCTCTCTTCAGCTTTGAGTCATCAAAGCTTGACTGTCTCAAGTATGTCCTAATGGGGTTCATTATTTTGTTTGTTCCTACACTTGATAATTCTGAGATAATTTTACATTTGCATTGTTAATATCCATTTTACAAAATTTGTTGACACGTCTATTTGTTTTCAAGGGTAATAATTTATTAGCCTTTACTTTCAAGACACAGAAGCTATGCATGTCCATTGTAACAAGTTGAACACCATGGAAGTGTACCAGGGACATGCCATCTTAGGTAAAGTCCCTTTCCCCGTTAGTTTCCATCTCCCTCTTAACTGGAGTTAATAAGAACATGGTGTTTGTTCTTCAATACCAACCTGAGCACATACAAACTACATAAATATTTATATGTGTGATGAGCATTTATAAAAATGAGATCAGACTGTACATATCCTCAGCTTCACTTTTAAAAGGCCTAACAATATGTCATGATTTTCTCTCCCAGATCTGCTGTAAGTCCCATTTTTCTTCACAATTGCAAAATGTAGACATACCAGCTTATTCACTCAGTCTCTTGTAGATGAGCATTGGTGTGTTTAATTTTTTAGTTTGATTGTCATTACCACAGGGCTGTGATAAATACCTTTGTAAATATATTAAAACCAGTAAATTTGTAGGTTAAAAGAAGGGTGGGTTCTTTTGGTGTCAAATAATGCAGGTGAACACAGTCTACCATAATCCCTTGCAGTCTCCACCAGTGGGCTGGATTTTATCTGCTGAGTTTTTCTAGCAGGGAGCTGGGAAGAAGGTCAGGAATGTTGGTTCTGGCCAGCTTTTTGACCCAGGATGTTTCTGTCTCAACCCACCCTTACACTGAGCTGTTGCTTTCTCTTAGCATTGAGTCTAGGACTTTTTAAAGCAGCTTATGGATCTCTCTGCTCCTCTATGGTGATGGTGTACTTCACTCTGGACATGCTTCTGTAGTTCTCAAGCATTTATTCCTGCTGTTAACTTTGTGCTTCTTAATTAATGCTTCATATTGCTCTACTCCACTGTTACACTCTGCCTTCTTTTGCCCTGTGTTGCTGTTGCAGACATTTGGGAAGTTGGAGTTGGTGATGCCATTAGTCAGTTGGATGCAGTGGACTGTAAATCCCTGTAGCATTCTTACACCTCAGTTTATACAAACTGAGTGCATTCAGGGTTACAGTGCTGTGTTAGCTAATTTGGGTTAGAGATACTAAACAAGATATTTGGGACGAATGTTCAAGGTCACTTTGATTTCAATCATTTTGCAACATTCATTCAATATCTTATACTCTGTAGGAGCTGCTAGGAACAGAATATTCTAAGAAGCAAAATGGACACAATGTTTGTCCTTAAGAATTTACTTCTACATTAAGAAGTGCCTCATTATAGAAAGTGACAATTGGTAAATGGAATGTCAGTGATATGTATTACTTGGGATTCAGTCTTACCCATGACTACTTTGACTTGGGGGAGAATGGAAGTATAGTGATGTTCTGATCCAAATCCTTAAAGGATTAAGAAGAACGTTCATGGTGACTTTGTTTATCTGGAAGAAGAAACAAAGAACTAAAATAATATTTTTTGGAATATAAAAGTGAGATTTTAAATGATACAACATTAAACATTACAATGCCATCATTTAAAGTAATATTTTAAAGTATTTAGCTATAATTATTCAGTGGTACTAGGACAAACATTAAAAATAAAAACAACCAAGTTGATTTATAATTTATGTATGTAATGAAATTAGATAAATTAAAAGTATAAAAAGTGAACACATTTTTTTTTTTAAATCACACTGAAGAACATGTAGGTAACTCTGTGATCTGAGTGAAGCAGAGAAGAACTTTCTAAACAAAAAGCAGAGGGAAAACTTTATGCAGACAACATAAAAATATGAAATATAGATGTCAAGAATACTATGTAGATTAAAAGATGAATAACCAATTTGGAAAGACTATTTGCAATATATACGGTGAGAGGTTAATATGTCTAATACACACCAAATGCTGAAAAATCAACAACCTGTCAAAATGGGCAAAGAACATGAACAAGTAATTAAAAAATAAATCCACATGTCCAGTATATTTGCAAAAAATATTTAACCTCAAGTAATCAAGAAAGTGAAACCTAAATGTCATTTTGGACTCATATTGGCAAAAGTATTTAAATGATATAACTGGACTTGTTGGGGCTTAAGTGAAATAAAGACAGCTGGCAGAAGTATATATTATAATAGCTTTTAAGGCAGGCAGTTTCACAGAAGCTTTGACCAGATAATTTCATTTCCAGGAATTTGACAGTTCTTTACTGCATTATTACACAACAAGGAAAAATTTATTGCACATTTAATAACATATAAGCGATTGTGTTAAGATGAACATTTGACCATGGGTGGGATCTTGGTTCTTGTAGCCTGGTTTATTCTGGGTTATGTCAGTTTCAAAAAGAGAGGGAAGGAACAATCTCACACCTTTTTAGTCAGATGAGGTTAACGAGAAGGGGAAGAGATGTACATGACAAAGACTTCTCCACTATGAGCTAGAAGAAACAGCCACTTGAGGCTAACCACATATAGTATAAAGAGAAAATGAAGCATATTCTGTATCCAAGTCCAAACCCGTGCCTAGACTGCTAAATAACAAGGTCAGTTTGAATGCTGAGATGCTTACTTGCATTGTTTTGTGGTCATATGGACAGAAGTCTTGCCTGTCAGCTCTGAGCAGTTCTGTCTCAAATGATGAAGTGCAACTTGGTTAGTATTAAGTCAGGTGTTTGTTTTGTATGAGTTATGTTCCCTTGGTATAAACTGCCTATTGGTGTGTGTTTGTGTGTGTGTGTGTGTGTGTGTGTGTCTCATTCCTCGAGTTGGAGAAAGTGTCCTATGTATTCTCATACAGAATCTTTCCCCTATATTGTTTGTTCTCTTTTGCAAGCACCTGAAGTCCGTCAGTCAATGTTTGAACAGCGGTCTGTTTGTCTTTTTCTAGATCAAAACTTTGAACTGATGAGTGGACAAAAACCATGGCAGACTGATCATGGGGACAAGGTGGGGGAGGGGGGCTTTCCTCAGGGGTTTCTGCAACAGAGTCAGTTACCAGTAAGTTCCAGGACTTCCTGGTGAGATAAGTTAGATGTCTTTTAAGCTCTCTATGCTTAGAAACCCCATAACTTCTGGAGAGTTCCTTTGCCACAGTTGCATCTGGTCCTGGGGGCTGCCTAATAACGCACCTGTGAAATGATACATGACATAGAGCCACCAATTACATTTTCTGGGTTAAAGAGTTTTCCACCTTCTGCTTGTCTTAGCATTTTTGCCCTTGTCAACTAATTGCCAGACTGAAGCTTAATACATTTTGGCGCAAAGATGCAAGCTAATCAGTACCAGAGTGATGAAGCAGCTCTATTTTCTATGCTTCTTCCTTTAGTCTTTAGATTCAAGAGAATGACTCCCTGTCTGATGGGAAATTATCTTGTACCATGCTGTAATTATGATCTGCACAACTTGTCTCAGGAACATCCTTGTGGGTGTAGGTAGTTATGATGAGATGTTTTATGCTGAGTGCAGATATCTAAGTGAATGTCCAGGACATGGCTCAACACCCCTGTAAAACAGAGATGGTTCAGAAGTACATTCAACACTTGTAAAGCCAAAGCATCTGGGACACTTGTACACAGCACTTCAGCAGACTCCCAGTTCAGCATGCAGAAAATCTACTATGAGAACCAAACACCCTCTCTAGGAGACTCCTATTAGCTTCAAGTTATTCCTGGCAATCAAATCGGGCAATATCCCAGTCTGGCCCTTGGATTCCAAGTCTTGTCTTTTAAACATCAGTATTCCTGAAGGCTCCTCTGTGGAAGCAAGACACACACCAGAGTTGCCTGCTTGCCCTGTATATAACTTAAGGCAAACATAATAAAATATGTTTGGGATTAATTTTAGGAGCCAGGTAAAGGGAGTTACATATACAGTCAGAAACTTGAACTGTGTCATGTAACTTTTTTACAGTGCTTATAACACATGGTGCTTACATGAATATCCCTTCCCCACTAGTTTCCTTAGGAAGTGGGTAGGGTAAATATTAGCTTCCACAAAGCAGATAAGGAAATGGGTAAATGTGCATAGGCAGAGGCTGGACCCTGAGGTACTGGATAAGAAACACAAAAACAAAAAGCATTCAAGCTTCACTCCACTTGCACAGATGTAGTTTGAAGGAAATTTTCTTATCATACAGCTTCTTGCCTGAGAAATGGGAACTTGGTATATTCTAATTCTACAACAGAAGGATAATTCTGCTGTGAGGTAAAAATAAAGTCTGTTGAAAAAGATGTCAAAATGAAAGGAATAAAGGAACCAGTTACATCCCTTGTTTTCCTTTGTCCTCATTCAAAAGAAGTATGTGCTATAAAGAGAAAAAATAATTTAAGATACCACATTAATTACTTCTGTCCACAAAGAGCAGACCTGCCTATGATCTTGTCCTGAAAAACAAAAATCAAAACAGAACAGAACAATAATCCTTTGTGGATGTTACTAAAAATCCTAAGAATTTTGCATTGGATTTACTTGTGTACAGTTTATCCATCTGATTCTATCATAGCAGCTCTAACAAGGTATCATGTACTTGCTGCCTTCAGAAGAAAATACTTTATTTAACTGAAGTGAAGTTGGGCAATGCATAAAAGTTGGAGCAGAATAGAAATGATATCATTTATGCTGATCTCTCAAGCAGTGCACTTTACTGGCCGGTCTCTAAATTGCCTCTTGCTGCCTGAATAGCTACTATTAAAGAAATGAGGCATTTTGTTTTCTAGACAGCCCTCTGATTGTTCCCTTCAAACACTCACACAGGAGTACCTGGTTGCACAGCTTTCTCTTTTTCTCCCAGGTCATCCCACAGCAGTTCAAAGGTGTCTGCTGGCAGGGAAGAGGACAAGTCGGCACATTTTAATAAACCCACCCTTGTGTGTCCCCAAGGACAGAATGTGACCCACATAGAATTTCTGAACTTGTACATTAACCCTCTTGTCTCCGCACCTGGGCATTTGACTGAGTCTGAATAAGATAATTCTTTTTTGAGAACAGCCTCTGGCTGTTTCTCAGTCCACAACTTGTCTCCACCCAGTTATCTAAACATGAGTGCTCCTTGGTGTGCTTGGCTGTGCTGGTCAGAGGGTGTGTTTGGCCATGCCACTCAGATGGCATTACAGCAGAGAATGCAAGAAGGCGCTGACATGATTGGGTATGGGAATGGTCATGCAAGGGGAAGTCTTTCAAAGGGACCATTTGATTTTTCTTTTCTTTTTTAATTTTTTATCTATAATGCTTATTCCTTTACTTCTCTTCTCCTTAATTTTCCTTTCTCCTGAATTTAATGGCTTTGTTCAGAAAAGTCAATGGCTGTCCATGTATGTGCATATTCATTTGATTTCCCCTTTCTCCCTATCCTTTGGACTCTGTTACTTCCTCCTCTTCCATCTTGCCCATGAAGTGGCAAGCACAATGCAAATTATTGTTTCCTCTCTCTCTGTCTCCAGGGCAGAAGGCAATGAGTCTGGGATGATTGCAGTTCCAACATTTCTATACTCAGGTGCCCAGGATGCTCTGAGGCTGAGGTTTGGGGAAGAGGGGGATCGAGGGGCTTGTGGTAAAGTTCTGTTTGCTCAGCTCACACAATCTTTGCATTGATGGGTTGTGTCTATTCCATCTCTCTTATGGAACAGCTGTGTTACAAGAGCTGAAGCCTACCTGAGCTGTTGCTTGCTACAGGTCTACTTTTTGTTTTGCAAACTCTAAGGGGTAAAATGCAGGACATGGAATTAGCTGTGTGGTCAAGTTCACTACCTCTGCCTCTCTTCCCTACCTCAGATCCATTTGGCCCCTCTCCTTCCAAACAGGAAGCTTAATAAAAACCCATAGAAGAGTGAAAAACACGGGTTGCTGTTACCTGTGCCCTCTACTCAGACTTGGAGATTAAGAATTGCATAACTGCAGGAATTTTGTGCATGTGGTATATTTCAGAATTTGAACTCACCATAAAGATTTGATTATCTTCCATAGAATAGACTTATGTTGTATATTCTAATAAAATGTTTCTATGAAAATCATTTAACTTACAAGGTATAACTAATTTTTTTTTTTTAATCAAGTTTTTTTTTTTTTTTTTCTTTTAAGTATATGATTAGCTGCATCTTTGTCCCTGGAATGTGATGAGGAAAAGAAAGTATTTTTTCAGGTTTCAAAGAACAGATCATATGATGCAATGGTTTAAAAGAACATGAAGGTGCTCTTAACATCTGGAGTTTATCTGGAAAAGGTGCATTTCCAGCAAAATTTTGGTACTCCACATATAAATTATGAATTCCCCGTGGCTGTAGTTGCCATGTTGAGGCAAGTTGTCATATGTTCCTAAGTTCCAAATAGGCATGTTGTGACATGCCCCTGGTTTAATATTGTACGTTGTAAGTGAAGTGACTAAAGAAAATTCAGCATAACCTATTGCTTTGCAAGGATACTGGAAGGTTGTGTGTTTTCCCAGAAAACTATTTAATATTTATGCGTTGTGTTTGTGTGTGTAAACATAAAACTTTGCTCAGAAGGATATTATACCTGAAATAAGGCCAGTTCACTTGTTAACTTTTAGAATCTCAAGACCATAGGCAATTTGGGAATACTTTTGTCTTCCTTTAGGATGAATATTCAAAGAGGAAGGTGGCAGTCCGTAGGTCATTTCTCTGCCCCAGAAAAAATTGTTATAAATGTCTTAAAAGTTTAGAAATGTTCGAATTCAAATATTTTTTGTTTCTTTTTTTTTTTTAATGTATTCTTTTAGTTGTAGATGAACACAACACCTCTATTTATGTGGTGCTGAGGATCGAACCCAGTGCCCCACACATGCTAGGCAAGCACTCTACCACTGAGCTACTGCCCCAGCCCTCGAATCCAAATTTAAAGTGGTTGTTCTCTTTACATTTTTTACTCTAGCCTGTTAGTTTGTGGGGAGAGAGCTGTTGCTTTATATATCAATCACTTTGGAATAATACCCAGTTCTATTGCTGTCATTTTCTGGGTAGCCCTCTCCCTGCACATGTGTAAACACCATAGCTTTCAAGCTGCAACCCATCCAGGAATAAAGTGTGCAAATTCTGCACTCCTATAAATGTTGCTAAGTTAGGAGTCACAATTACAACAATATAAAAAATAAATAAATAAATGCTGGCTTTGTGGTACCCATTCTTCCCTTGGAATAACCTCTGTTTTTCTTTGCCACATGAAAAGAAGTGCCCTCCATAATTGCTCAGTGTGTTGACTCACCTTTTTTTGCCCCAGTGCATCTATGGGTGTAAAATGAGCAAATCATCAGACTGGAATGAATTTCGAGAGGCTGCAGACTAAACTCCCAGGCAGGACTGTACCCACATTATCCCCAAGAGACGAGACTCGCCCTCGTCTGGAAAGGTTTTTCTGGGAGAGTAGTTCCCTAGCCACTGCTGTACCTTCTAGAGCATAACAAGCTTCACTCTCAGCAAAGACATGTTTTAGAGGCAGCCTGACTCCTTCATGCTGAAATGTAAACCCATTATCTCTTGCTGTGTGTGCTGGTGAGTCCCCTCACAGTTCATCCTGGGCTTGTCAGCTAGTGCTAATTTGCCTTCATCCTCCTCGCCTCTGGGTTGGATAATCCTGTTTCAGACTTTTGATATTTTTCTGGAAACCCAGAAGCTAAGCTAGATATATTTTGTAAACAATACCCTGGCTTGAGATGAATGGGTTTATAATCCTGTGTATCCATCTCAGAATGATGTTTGCATTCAAACCAAACTCACCAGTACTGTTACATAAGTAGCATTTCAAAATTTTGATCATGCAGGGTAATTTTTTTCAGGCCTAAGGAGACTTCATTTGCCCATCAGGCAAAAGTTTGCTCAGTATGTTTTTCCACTTTTGTATTTAGTCCGTCTAGTGATTGACAGTGTTAACCTCTTTAATAGTGAGGCTTAACTTTAATAATGTAGGCAAATTTTGGTTTTTGTATGTTGAAACTAGTATTTCTAGTCACTGCCAGACTTAGACTTCCATTTGACATTTTTATCTAGGTTGGAAATGTTTTATTCCTAAACAGCCCAGAATTCTTTAAGAGTCTTTTCTGCTTACTGCCTCTGCATTCAGGAAGCAGTCGAACAATTTTGGGGAATCTTTCTGTTTGCATTCTAGTGCTGTGTCTACCAGGAGCTATGAGGAGGGTGGGACAGGGGTGGTAGATATGGCAAGAAAATCAGGAATTAGATGTTACCTCTTCTGCTGTGGTGTGTTTGAACTAATGACCAGGCTGAGCTTCATGAGCTTGGGAAAATATGCAGCCCTCCCCTCCCCTTTCTCCTATATAAACTTAGGAGGAATTTAGTTTGCAAATGAACCTATGTGAAAGCAATATCATTCCCAAAAATGTGTAAAGGAAGAACACCTTACTCATAGGAGGCTGGTAATCTGAAAGCTTCCCACCCCTCTGAGCAACAAAACTGTCTGTCACCACATTGAAATTAGGTCTGGAATCACGCATGGATTTGTTGACTGCCCCATGCTATAAGCCACAAGGTGGTGCCTCCCCACTGGGCTTCTACCATTTAGCGAAAGTCATAAACACCTGATAAATATATATGCCCATGAAATGTTTCTTTCGTCAGCCAACTGTGTGGTCTCCCCTTTATTCTGTTGCTTCTCTAGGAATGTTATAGCCCCTGACAGCAGAAGGTGTTCTTGTCCTTGGCTGTCCCATCTGCAGTCAGTGAGTTCTGCTACCATGCCCACTATACTTTATTAATTTCAGAGTTAGCCTGTGAATTGAATAGGGTAAGAAAAAAAGAGAGAGAATAAATTGATTTATAAGAGAGAACCCTGGCAAGGCAATATATGATAAAATGTGTTCCTTAGGCAGGAGGAGGCTCTGTGATGGATATCAAAATAATGCTGAGCTGTTGCATGCCTGTCCAAATTGCTATTGTTTTAGACATGAAGTGGGAGGACAGCTTGCCTTTGAGGGAGAAGCAGCTCCTTACAGGAAAGGAGCAGGAATGCTGTCTAGCCAGACCCAAACCACAGGGTTTCATGTTGGACTGTGGCTCACTTGAGGTGTATTGCAGATTTTATCTGTAGTTCTAATATCTTAGCGATTTGGCAAGGGAATATGAAACACAGGACCTGGCCAGGCTGTGCTAGCAGATGGTGGGGGGCACCTGCTTTGGTGGGCACATGGCTCACTTACAGGAATGGGATCTTTATGGGTAGAACAGCCATTGTCTGGCCATAGTAACTGGGTTTCCTTCACCTGCAAGATAGCTTCTTCTCTCCAGCACTGGGCAAATTCAAACCAAGTACAGAGGTATCCACTAAAACTCCTTTCTGGTGCCAGTGGTTTTTCCAGTTTGAGCAACCCTGATGTAAACCATCTGGTGCTAGGTACCATCCAAGTGTATAATCTCGACTCCCCAAACTCTTCTCCCTTGGCCCACACCAGATATTGCAATCTCAAAATGTGTGACCCTGGGAACCCATGGCGTATGAGATGTGATATTTGTAAATGTGATAAATCAACTTGGAAGTTTGTGGTTTTAACAAATGGAAAAACTGACAGTGCCTCAGTTTCCTAATCTGCAAAATGAGGTCATCATAGCACCAATCCCAAGGGGTTACTGTGAGAATGCTATGCAGACCCCGTAGAGTGGTTAGCTGACATATTACAAGTGCATTGTGCACTTCACCTGGGGTACTATGCTTGGACCTGGGTGCCATTTACAAAAAGAACATTGCCATCTTGGGGGTCCTTGAGAGATGAAAGATTGTTCTGGAGATGTGATGACTGAGGATGGTAGTGATAGAGTGGCTTATTTGGAGAGTTTGAAGTATAGAAAAGAGTTAATTTTGTCCTACTTATGGAACTAGACCAATGGGGGGAAGTTAAAGGAAGGCAATTTCAGAATCACTGTAAGGTAAAATTTTCAAGTAATTGTAGCTGTCCAATGGTGAACTGGCATGGCTGCCTGGGGGTTGCTGAGCTTTTTATCACACAGACATAGTGGCCACCTGCAGGCACATATTAGACAAGATTCTGGTGCTGGTTGGACTGTTGGATAAGAGGATGGCTAATGTTCTTTCCAATTCCTAGATTCTGAAAATTCTTAAATTTATCTCCCTGAGTACACTGGGAGCTAAGGGCGGGAATTACATATTTTATCTGTTTGAATGCCCCATAAAACTTTGTAGATGGGAGTGAAGAAAACAAAACAAAAATGTGTAATACTAATAGATGCTCAAGATAAGAAAACACAATAAACATGAAAAGTCATCTGTAATCATACTGTAAAGAGAGAGCCTGGGATTTCTGCTAACATTTTGATATCTAGTTTGCAGACTTCTAAGTAGATGTTTTGACCAGTTTTTTTTTTTTTTTTAACTATATTAGACTTTGTTTCACATAAGCTATTTAAAGTACATATGTAGAAAAATCTCTGACATTTGCAGATGATTCAATCTCTAGGGGAAGTGTAATATAAGTTCTTCTATCTGTATTTTAAAATTTTCTAAATTTATACAGTCACAAATATTGTCTAAAGTTGTACCATGTAGAAGGTATAGTTCATTGTTTGTTAGCTGTTTCCCCAGCATCTTGGAACCCACAGTCTATGGGGCAGCAAGTGACAAAAAAAAAAAAAAAAAATACATATAAAAATAATAAATATAAAAAATAATAAAAATAAAAAATAATTATGTCAGGTAATAGTAAATAATAAATTATATATATATATATATATATATATATAATGTCAGGTAATAGTAAATGTGAAAATTAAAGAGGAGTAAGAGGGTAGAAAGCAGGTAGGGGAATGGAAAACTTGTTCTGGGTAGCTGGTGATGGACAAGTGGAAATCAACCTGAGGGAATTTAGGGAATGAACCATTCCTATGGGAAATGTTGATTACCAAGTTACTTTTTCTTGTGTATGTGCTTGCATGTGTGTATCTATGGTTGAAAGCATGGTATTCTGTGTCTATCATAATTTATTCAACTAATCTTTTTTGGTTTTTGCCATCATGAACAGATCGTTGTTTGTATCCTTGCTTACAGTAAATTGTTTGATCTTTTTAAACTGAGAAATACTTTTGTGCAAATTCACTTTGAGGTCCCTGTACATGTCTGACTTGGTTCTTGGTCACCTCTTACCTGAGTGACATAGGAGCCAGGAGGTGTGGGATGCAGGATGGCTGTGAGGCTGCTCCAGTTTCTGGGCTGTTTAAGTCAGTGTGTTCTCCTGCCTACCTGCTGGCTCATCGAGGGACAGGGAGTGGCTGTTCGTTCAGTTACACATTGTTGAAAAGCAAAGTGTAGGTTATTGTGAATGATGCGATATAGGCCCGGTGTGATGAGTTGTTCTGATTGCTTAATCAGGGCTTGTGTAAACAAGGAGACTGCCACTTTTAAAACCAAATTTTATCTTGACACTTTTTAGGTGGCAAAAAGGGTGACATGATGATCATGATAATTAACATGCTAATGATTGTTGTGGCTAATGCTCTGGCAGCTAGCACAGTTGTTAGGAGATTGACCTACAATATTTCATTCAGTCCTCACAACTCTGAATGCATAGGCATTGTTCCCATATTATAGGTGAGTAGTTTGGGGTCTGAAAAATTAAACAGGTTACCCAAAGCTGAACCAGTACTCAAGTCCAGGGTTTTTGTCATTGCGTTTTGACAAAACCTTTGTCCTTAATCACTGAACTGTTTCCCCATTATTTTCTCACTCTCTGCTTTATCTCTCACATTTTCTTTCCTTTCAGGGACCAAGGTGATCCAGGTTGGGAATATTGTTGGCTGGACTTTAGGGTCATTTGGAAAGGATAGAAGATTCAAACCTAAAAACATCCTTTCTACTCTCTACACACACTGTTCCCTGATGCAGTCATCAGGGCCCCATTAAATGAACAATCATGGAGCAGTTTGAAATGAGTTTGTCCAGTGCTGTTGCTTTGGGTTAGATGAGATACTAGCAAGAACCAAAGTGGTCTGTCAGTCAGTGGCCTGACTTGCCAGAGTCTCCTGTGCTTTGCTGGAATGGAAGCTTATCCTGGCATTAAGCATTTTTAAAGCAAGTTTCTTTAAATGAATTAATGCATATTAAAATATCTTTCAAAAGTTGGGAATGCACTTAAAAATGGTTGGAGTGAATGTCAGCAGTCGACATCTTGGTGGCGCCTGTGCTTTAACAGGAAGTCTGAAAGCGTGAGCCTCGTTTATGTAACGTCCATAGGTGTGCATGTGGGTCAGTGTGTGTCTTTGTGCACATGTGGACATGCACACGTGCATGCACACATTCTGAATCTTCACTTTCCCAAGGGAGCAACATTGTCCTTCATCCAGTAAAATATAGGGTCCTTCAAAGTACTTCAACCATTGCTGTAAAAATACTCTGGCCTTTCCTGATCTGCAGAGTTTATTGACTGTTTCACCATTAAAGGTACTTGGTTTCTCTAGAATGGGGAATTCAATACCTGCTAAATTGGATCAATATAAAAATTTATGAACAACACAGGCCTTGTCAGGGAACTCTGTTACTCCTGTTCATATAATTCTCTGTGGGAGTTTCTGCCTCAGGGATCACATCAGTATTTAGTGTGCGCTGAAATATTCATGTCCCCTGATTAGCTGGATTTAATTGTTACATCTTCATCTCCTTCATGATGTGTCATTAGGATGCAACCCACCTTGAAATTTAAGTGGGTGCAGCCAGTTTATTGCAGCATCTTTATTTTGTCTGTTTTTTTTCCCCTCAAAAATCCTTGCATAACCATGTAATTTTGGTTTTTCTTGAAAATATTATAACAAGTAAGAATTTAGTAGAAAGTGCCATAACTTTTTCAATGGCTACTATTATAATATTTGTGCAATGTATTTAAAAATATACATAAAACATTCTGCTTAGGTTTTAATTTTTAATAACCTAACATTGAAATAACCTTTCCTCCTGTGTAACACTTAATAACATAATTGTTAAGTTTTTATTTCCCATCACATTTTCCTTTTTTCCTTCCCCTTTAACTAGAGATTAATTTTTTCTGATTCCTTCCTGAGTCTGATACCAGCTGAATGGTATTCTATTTCTGAAAATGCTGGACATTTTTGAAGGATGAAAACCCTTTTTCTTTATGCTAATTTTGCAATTCTGCTTTCTCCTTTTATAAAAATAACCCCTTCTCTATGACCTTATCTTCTCAACAATTTCTTGGGCATTTGCAAGGATCTCAGGATCACTGTGCTATTTCGTTTTAAAGCTTGGGGTATGGTGTCATGAATCAGGTCCTGGGGTGAGACATTCCTGGACATTCCTTGTAGCTCTACTACATACTAGCTTGATGGGTTATTTAGACTCTAGGTCTCAACTCCCACCTCTTCAAATTGGGGATAACAACAGTACCTACCTTATAAGACTGTGTGAAGAATAATTGAGAAAATGAGTATTATATGCATAGTATAGCAGCTAGCACTAAGTAAGCACTCATGTGTTAGTATTATTGCCAGTAGAAATTGTGATGGGGCTTATTTTTAGATGAACATTTGTTTGCAGGTGGGGCAGATGAAGGATCATCTCCAGAGCCGATGGTCAGCTTAGATAACTCCCCTCCTTGGGAATCATCTCCCCTACTATTTATTTGGGGCAAGGGAAGGGAGAGTGACTTTCCATGGATCCCTGGGGTGATGGTGTGATTGTTTTCACAGGTAGTACCTAGTACTGGGGACTTGCTTGGTGACTTGGCACCATCTTTTGTGTCACATAGCCTTGGATGTGATTTATTGTCCCTATGAAGATGGTATTCTGGTGCTACCATGTTAAAGGGGCCTTAAAATTTCAGCCAAGGTTTAAAAAGTAACTCAGAGACCACTGGTCTTTCATTGAAATGATCAGGTAAAATGAAAGACAAAAAGCCTGCTGCTTTCTGCCTTGACATAGGGCAACAAAAAGTGATTTGCATGCAGTGAGCAATCTTATAGATTAATGAGTTTTAAGTTGCAAGACTAGTGAGCAGCATTTCTCCAAATACTACACAGCAGGTGCCCCTAGCTGGAATTCTAGCAGCAAGTAGGAATGTTCCAGTCCTGGAAACCACTGAACAGGCCTGATTGTGTCCATCTGGCAGGAAGCACTACCCTTTTGCCAGAGATTTTGTTCTTTGTGTATCTGAATGAGAGCCCCTGGGGTGTGGAGAGTCTAGGAGGGGAAACTGAATGAGCCTACTTCCTGGTACGCACTTGTCTCCTGCTGGCGGCAAGGACAGCTGGGACATTTGCATTCATGCACTACCAACAAGCTCTTGGATTGCCATTTGGGAGAGGAAGAAGCCTCTGGACAGGGAACCAGGAAATCTGAATTTGATGAGCCTTGTTTCTCTGGGTCTCAGTTTCATTCCATCACAAAGAGGGAATTAAACTAGATATTCTCAATTCCCCTGCCCTTGCTAGGACTGTTGGGGTCCTGAGTGCTTATTCCATTTCTAGGGAAAATATCTTTCTGGTATATAGTAAAGCTCCCTGGAGTGGTTTAGCTTTAATAGGTCCTTTCTGGGATTAATGGGCAAATAAAATATGCAAAAGTCCTAGTGCAGAACTCAGGGTAGGGACTGAGCAGGTGAGCATGCAAGGTGTGCATGCTTATAGGTTTAAAGCCAGAGCCTTAGAGACAGTCTGATACAAATCCTTCTACAAAGGTTAATTAAAAAAAAAAAAATCACAGGGAATTAAGGAGAGTTACCCAGATTCATATCAAGCGCAGCCCCAAGCTTTATTATTGCCATTAGAAGGCTGGCCTTGCTGCCTCCTCCGCACCCACCTGAGATCCCATAGGGGCTGCTCATTCATGGAGATCCTGACCCTGCTTCTCCCCAAGTCTCCCTCTCCAGTACACATATGTCACCTCCAGCATACATCCTTCCACTCACCCTTAGACACGCACACTGACAGTCATTGTATATCCCAAAGGCAAGGGAGAACAGTGACACATGGAGTTGGCAGTGCCCACGAGGCACACAGCAGAGCAGATCTGAGCTGCGAGTGCCTGTGTGTGAATAGCTCTTCTACTGTGTTCTAACTCTTCTGTCCTTGGACTGATCTCCTATCCCTCCTCTATGGCTTGGTTTCCCAAATTGTCAGAGCAGGTAATAGTATCTATCTCATGGCATTTTGGTGAGTGGGGATAATCAATTGGCAAATGGTAACTATTAATATTATTTCTTCTATTATTATCCAATTACTTGGAATTCTCAGAACTCTGCAACTGATGGAATTGGGAAGGTACATGAAGCATATACTACAGAACCTACCAAGAATGTGTGTTCAGCCAAGTTTAGTTGCACTTGTTTCTTCAACAAAGAGATTACTGGGTGAGAGAAGTTGGCAGTACCTATCATCATCACTAAACAGAAATTGTGTACACATTGTGTCTGAAGGGCAGAGGGTGTTAGGAGGACAGAATAGTAATGGGAAGGAAATACAGGCACTCGGCAGGAATGGTGCAAACACATGAATGCCTCATAGACCAAGCAAAGGAGAAGGAGAGGGAATGGGCAGTTTGCCCTGGTTGTACTCACCCCCAACAAGGCAGGGAAAACTGGCTCAGCCAGTCCAGCTGTGGCCGCGGGAGCCTTTGGCACTTTGAAGATGGAGCTATTCAAAGGTTAAAGTCCCAGAAAGATGAACAAAATGATGAGTTTAGAGTTTGACAGGCTAGATCCACATCCTGTGGTCCATGTGGAAAGTACTTGTCCCTCAGCAACTTGGGAATCATAGATTCCCTTAGGTCAGGGTTATGGTGTGATGGTGCCAGTCAAATGAGATGATGCATAGGAGCGCACCATGCAAAGTGGATGGTGCAAGATTGCCTTCGCCACTTTTATTGCCAGTAATAGCAAAACGAGGTGCACTGTGGAACCTCCAATACACAGAATGCTCCTGGAGGGACTCTCATCACACTCCTTGGACTGATAGGTTCTGGGGGCTTCTTATGAAGCCCAAAGCCTTTTATCTCATAGCTCATGTGTAACTGGATAGACATCTGTCCACTTAGCACAGGAGAAACCACCAAGAGAGTCTGTCACCAGGGCACTGCTCACTTCTCACTTGGGCCTGGAGTCTAGACACCTCACCTGACTGAGGCTAAATGGGCCTGTCCTTAGAGCCAGTTAACAGTGCTATTTTACTTAAGGAATGTTTCATCCCAAAATAACAATCGTTTTGACAGCTAGCTTGCAACCAAGTGTCCAGGTGGTTTAGTTTCATTTGGATACACACTGTAAAATGAGCGAGAAGCAGGGCTCAAAACAGCCTAGGAAATTAGGCACTTGTGTCTCCAAAAATGTGAGGAATGTACATATTTATATCCTTCATGCACTAGACCCAGATTTTTATAGGAAGTGTCAAGGTTCCATCTCAACCTTCTTAGGCCCCTTGTTAAAATTTCACAGAGAATTAGGAACCCTGGCAGTCAGCTCCTTAAGATAAGCCTTAGAACTTCAGCAGAAGCCAGCAGCACAGGTTCTGGCCTCTTCATTCTGTGCTGATACCTAGCAGGCAGTAGCTTCCCCAGGCCAGGACTCTTTTAGACTTATCTGAACATCACCATCTGCAACGGGCTTAGTCAGAGAAAGGACTCAATTGCTGTTGACTTGAAACTTGGCTAGGAAGGAGGAAATGTTGGGGGCTTCTTTTAGTCACACTTGATGGATACTGTCTCCCTTTTTCTCCACAACGGCCCTGTAACAAAGTGAGTAAATACATTGTCCAAAGATGGTCTACCAGCAAGTGGCATAAATAGGACTTGAACCAAAGGTTTACCTGATTCTGTGTTAATTTGAATTAGATCAGTTTCATTTGCCAGTGTCCCAGTGTATAGTGTTTTATCCAACAGTTTGATTTCTTGCTATTCTGTGATAGTGATCTGGGGTTAGGCATTTGATAACTGGTAGGTGGAAACAAAGTTGTTTCCACTCAGGTGCCTTTTAGCTCCCTAGAGTGTGGATCTGATCTTCAGCTTGCTATTGCTATTGGCTGCCAGAGCTCCATCCATCATACAAGGTACCAAGCAACAAGGATGGAGGACAAGAAAAAGGTGTGACCTCTCTAAAAAAGATTTTCACATACTTCTCACATTTCTTCATTTAACTGGCCAGAACTTAGTCACATGTCCATACCTAGCTCCAATTTTACACAAGACTGAGAACTAAGATATTATAGCTGAGCAGTAATATAACCAGCTTAAAGTCAGGATCTTACTTTTAGAATGAAGAAAAGTATGTTGTTGAAGACACGCACAGACCCAAACATCATTCATTTTCTGTCTCTTTGGTTCATAGTCTTTTAGTTATACTATATGGTTCTCATGTCTGAAGCTTTGTCTCAAATTAGAGGCCAAAATATGAATCCAAAATATGACTAAAGTGGTCCCCCAAACTGGCATAAATGTATGGTCCTATTTATAGCTATTTAACAATTTGGTTATTTTGTAAGTTTCTCTTTCCAGGATTAAACCCACTGTCAGTTATCCTTCTTTAAGAGTTAAAGTCTCACCACGCACAGTGGTACATGCATGTAATCCCAGCAGCTCGGGAGGCTGAGGCAGGAAGATCGAGGCTTCAAAACCAACCTCAGCAATGGTGAGGCGCTAAGCAACTCAGTGAGAGTTGCTCTCACTGAGAGCAAAATAAATATAATACAAAATAGGACTGGGGATGTGGCTTAGTGATCGAGTATCCCTGAGTTCAATCCCTGGCACATCCCTCCACCCCGCAAAAAAAAAAAAAAAAAAAAAAAAAAAAAAAAAAAAAAGTTAGAGTCTCACTGTGTTGTCCAGGCTGGTCTGGAACCCGTGGACTCAGCAATCCTCCTGCCTTGGCCTCCCGAGTAACTGGGGCTATAGGCACACACCACTGTATCCACCTCATCAGTTCTTTTAAAAATCATCCAAAAGGACCTTTCCACTTATTTTCTTGTGCTTGCCTTGACACACCTGCAGAGCTTCCCTCATGCTTCTTGTAGGGTCACTCACAAACTCTCCAGCTTTTGAACATGTGGGGATACTACCAGCTCTGCCAGAATAAGGGGATCCAACCCTCAAAGAAGGGAGGTCAGACCTGCTTTTGTCTACTGAGTTAGTGATAAGGAGAGCTGCTGTACTCAAATTCACAGGGATCCAGTGTCCAGTACTCAGTCTCCTGCTGGGTCCTCAGCAGCTGAGGCAGGGACTAGCAGCAAGGGGGCTGATGGCTGGTTGGCAACTCCTCCCCCGCTGTGCCTCGCTCTGTAGTTGTGGCCTCTGCTGAGTAACTGTCAATTACCAGTAAGGAACTCATTTTATCCTAGCTAATCTAAGAAGTTTTCCCTTCTATCATAAGGGCTAGTGGACAGGAAAAAAAGACAGTAGAGCAAGGAAGGAAAGTTACCCTTTACAATTTTTTTTTTTTCTTTTTATTGTAAACAAATGGGATACATGTTGTTTCTCTGTTTGTACATGGCGTAAAGGCATACCATTTGTGTAATCATAAATTTACATAGGGTAATGTTGTTTGATTCATTCTGCTATTTTTTCCCTTCCCCCCCTCCCCTCCCACCCTTCCCCTCCATCTATACAGTCCTTCCTTCCTCCATTCCTGCCCCCCTCCCTAAACCCAACTCCAACCCCAACACTAACCCTTCCCACCCCCCATTATGTGTCATCATCCACTTATTAGCGATATCATTCTTCCTTTGGTTTTTTGAGATTGGCTTATCTCACTTAGCATGATATTCTCCAGTTTCATCCATTTGCCTGCAAATGCCATAATTTTATCATTCTTTATGGCTGAGTAATATTCCATTGTATATATATACCACATTTTCTTTATCCATTCATCAATTGAAGGACATCTAGGTTGGTTCCACAATCTGGCTATTGTGAACTGAGCAGCTATGAACATTGATGTGGCTGTATCTCTGTAATATGCTGATTTTAAGTCCTTTGGGTATAGGCCAAGGAGTGGGATAGCTGGGTCAAATGGTGTTTCCATTCCAAGTTTTCTAAGGAATCTCCACACTGCTTTCCAGAGTGGCTGCACTAATTTGCAGCCCCACCAGCAATGTAAGAGTGTACCTTTCTCCCCACATCCTCACCAACACCTGTTGTTGGTTGTATTCTTGATAATTGCCATTCTAATTGGGGTGAGATGGAATCTTAGGGTGGTTTTGATTTGCATTTCTCTTATTACTAGAGATGTTGAACATTTTTCCATATGTTTGTTGATTGCTTGTACATCTTCTTCTGTGAAGTGTCTATTCATTTCCTTAGCCCATTTGTCAATTGGATTATTTACATTCTTGGTGTAGAGTTTTTTGAGTTCTTTATAGATTCTGGAGATTAGCGCTCTATCTGAAGTATGATTGGCAAAGATTTTCTCCCACTCTGTAGGCTCTTTCTTTGCATTGCTGATAGTTTCCTTTGCTGAGAGAAAGCTTTTTAGTTTGAATCTATCCCAGTTATTAATTCTTGCTTTTATTTCTTGTGCTATGGGAGTCCTGTTGAGGAAGTCTGGTCCTAAGCCGACTTGTTGAAGCTCTGGATCTACTTTTTCTTCTATAATCTGCAAGGTCTCTGGTCTGATTCCGAGATCCTTAATCCATTTTGAGTTTAGTTTTGTGCATGGTGAGAGATATGGGTTTAGTTTCATTCTGTTGCATATGGATTTCCAATTCTCCCAGCACCATTTGTTGAAGAGGCTATCTTTTCTCCATTGCATATTTTTGGCCCCTTTGTCTAGTATGAGAAAATTGTATTTATTTGGGTTTGTGTCCGTGTCCTCTATTCTGTACCATTGATCCACCTTTCTATTTTGGTACCAATACCATGCCGTTTTTGTTACTATTACTTTGTAGTAGAGTTGAAGATCTGGTATTGCGATACCCCCTGCTTCACTCTTTCTGCCAAGGATTGCTTTAGCTATTCTGGGTTTTTTATTCTTCCAGATGAATTTCATAATTGCTTGCTCTATTTCTGTAAGGTACATCATTGGGATTTTAATTGGAATTGCATTGAATCTGTATAGCACTTTTGGTAGTATGGCCATTTTGACAATATTAATTCTTCCTATCCAAGAACATGGGAGATCTTTCCATCTTCTAAGGTTTTCTTGAATTTCTTTCTTTAGTGTTCTGTAGTTCTCATTGTAGAGGTCTTTCACCTCTTTTGTGAGATTGATTCCCAAATACTTTATTTTTTTCGAAGCTATATTGAATGGGGTAGTTTTCCTAATTTCTCTTTCTGAAGATTCATCGCTTATATATAAAAATGCCTTCAATTTATGTGCATTGATCTTATATCCCGCTACTTTACTGAATTCACTTAATGGTGAAAAACTGAAAGCATTCCCTCTAAAAACTGGAACAAGGCAGGGATGCCCTCTTTCACCACTTCTATTCAATATCGTCCTTGAAACTCTAGCCAGAGCAATTAGACAGACCAAAGAAATTAAAGGGATACGAATAGGAAAAGAAGAACTCAAACTATCCCTATTTGCTGATGATATGATGGTATACTTAGAGGAACCAGGAAATTCCACCAGAAAACTTTTAGATCTCATAAGTGAATTCAGTAAAGTACCCTTTACAATTTTTATGGTGCAATCTACATAAAATAGTTACTTAACTCTTTGTTGTTGTTTTTTTTTTAAAGAGAAACATAACTTTTTTCCTTAAAAATTTTATTAAACAAAATATACCCATCCAAAAGTTTAAACCCACTCAGAGCCTACCTCTAAGAGGTTAGAATGCCTTTGCCTATTTTTTTGTTACATTTTTATTTATTTTGTAATTGGAGAAAATGTTTTAAGTAAAGTTTTTATTCATGTAGGAAACTGAAAATTGCTGTCACATGCAGCATTGCATAGTGATCAAAGGGTACTGTGGTCTTGGTTGTGGGGGTAAGCCCTCCATGGGCTGAGGGGTCC
The DNA here is from genome assembly GCF_902686445.1 of Sciurus carolinensis. Lineage (NCBI taxonomy): Eukaryota > Metazoa > Chordata > Mammalia > Rodentia > Sciuridae > Sciurus > Sciurus carolinensis. The sequence continues at coordinate 126,337,385 of NC_062218.1, forward strand.
ACAATGGGACACTGCCCTGGGGTAGATAGCACTGGACCCAGAGCTGAGAATACCTTCTGGCGTACCAGTTCACCAGGAAGACGCCCCAGATGGACATGGGCAAGTGTCCTCACTTCTCTGATAGAACATGCCTTCCCATAAGAGAACAGACCAGTTATTAGCCTTCTTTGGATGATAGATTCCTTAAGAGTCTTAAACCAGGCACTGTGTTGCACACCTATAATTGCAACAGGTGTGAGGGTGAGCTAGTCCGTGGGTTCTAGATCCTCACCTGCACTTGTGGAAGCAGGGGACACCGAGTACCAAGGGCCTTGTCCTCATACCGACGTCTGGGATGACACCTGAGACAGTACACAACTTTGGGGTTACAAAACTGATGTTTAGCTCAGATGTTTCTTAATTTGGAGATGGGTTCCAGGGCGTGTCATCACCATATTTGGGCAAAAACGTGTGCAACCGAAATTCCTATTCCTCTTTATGTGAAGGATCCTTTGCATTCATGATATTTTCCCCACCTCCTCCTGAGACTGGGGAATCCAGGGTGCTCTACCACTGAGCTACATCCCCAGCTCTTTTTATTATATTGAGACAGGGTCTCCCTACATTGCAGAGGCTAACCTGAGCTTTCGGTCCTCCTGCCTCAGCCTCCCAAGCTGCTGACATTACAGGTGTCTGCCACCATGCCTGGCTTGAGGTTCTTAAGGAATCTGTAATCTGGAGAAGGTTAAGAACCTGGTCTGTTCTTTTATAAGAAGGCATGTTCCATCAGAGAAGTGTGGAGACATTCAGCATGCCCATCTCAGAGCATGCCCACCTGGTGGGCCAGAAGGCCTTCTCAGCTCTAGACCCAGTGCTCTCCCCATGGCAGTGTCCCATTGTGGTCTCTCCTGCAGTGACTGTGATGGAAATGACTATTCCCTGAGCCACCTTGCACCATCCACCTGACAGTCCACAGCTTTCTGCATCAACTTGCCCCAGTCCTCCCCCCAAACCCTTCAGGCAGCCCTTTCCCCCAAAAGTAAGAGGAGATGTGGGGCAGGAAGCATGAGTGAGCCCCAAAGTCGGGAATTTGGTCCCTGGCCTGTATTTCTTGCAGAACATTTCAGCCCTAAGTACTTGATCCTTTTCACCAGAGGGAGGTGGGGAACCTTATAACCATGCTTAATATAGTCATATAATGTGTCCCAGTGTCCAGTGCTGAAGGAGAATCCTCAGATGAATGGCTCAGAGGTTGAGGGGACAGTCCAGCTATGGAAGTGAGTGAGTTTCTGTCCCTCTCAGTAGAGGACTTGAAGCAGAACAGTCTCAGAAAGATTGTGCAATGAGAACACTGAGGCATTTGTGCAGAAAAATCATCACACAAAACCTTATGTCTGAAAACCAAAGTGACCTTTTCTGAGCAGCCCTAGCCCTATAAGAGAAGGCAAATACTGCTGGACTGCCTGACATTTCCTTTTTTAAATTTCAAGCATTCCTGATTTCACATCAGCTATTGATCTGTTGGTTTGCAGCCCTGATGCAATTAAGTGAATTCACATTCACTCTTGTTGGTATTTAACAAAAACAGCAGCTATGAAATGCTACTCCCCACCTCCATCTCCTCCCAACCCCTATTCACCACACCCAACCCCTCAACCAAAGTGTCTCATGGAGGGTGAGGTCGCAATAAAGAGCATTTTTCTAGACCTGAAATGAGAACAGTCTTCTGAGTTGAATTGTGTACCATTGTACTGTGTCCATCTTTAAAGATCACATTTATTTGCTTATTCCTTGCTTTAAATCTTTCTTGGCAGAAGCTACAAGAAGCCTTTAAAGAGGGAGGGAAGATTTGTTTTGATTCCATTGCTTACCAAGTGGCATCCAGTAGGGAATTACTCTGTGCGTTCTCTGGACGAGGCAGCAAAGGCAGGTGGAAGCTGTGACTGGGAGGGCAGAGGTCTCCAGGTGTTGCTCTGGGATCACTGTGCTGAACAGGTCTTACAAGCAGTACTGTTTCTGGTTCAGAAAGATGCCGAAGCATCATGTGGGGCAGGAGTGTGTAGGGCTGAAGCACAGTCTTCAGAATGTGAAGTTGATCAGGTTGAGATCAGAGTGCATGGTGCCCTTTGTTAATCTGTCCAAGAACATTCTTCCTTGCTCCAGTTAATCTGAGAGGGTTGGCTGGGGAAAGATAGCTGCATGGGTTCTGGGTTTGTCTTTCACAGCATAATTGATCAGAAATCTGGTTCTGCTCTTTGGAGAAGTTTGGCTAACACATAAGAAGCATCTGTCTGGCTGATCCAGGCTGTCCAGGGGGCAAGGAGAAAAGAGGAACTGGCAAGAAAATAAGTGGACCAACTCTTAAGGGGAGACCTCAGTAAAAGGGAGCTTTCCCTTTCTTTCCTTAATTAGTCTGTTGTGTTTGGAGAAATCTGGGGGAATGAATTGCAAAATATCGATTTACCCAATTCAACTTTCACACTTTCCAGAAGGGATGTTGATTTGGTTTTGCCTTTTCCTTGCATCCATACTAGCTCTTAATATCATCCTTATTGAGTAACTCAGAAAAAGTCCTTGGAATACAGAACTTGCTCTCTAGTCTGATTTTACCATCCAAAAATTCTTACTACCCACACAAAATGATTTTCTCTCTGCCATCTCTAGGTTGACCATATAACCCAGATTGCCTGTGACACCTGATTTATGTCCACTGTCCCCTGAGATTAATACACTTTTGTTCTCAAAAGTGTCCATTTTTGGATGATGTATTTTTTTACTTGGTTACGCTAATTACAGGGAATGAAGGGAAGGAAATGAGTTTCTGCTGCAAAGACTGACCTTGTCCTTTCTTTCTGTCACCACAGCTCCATTTGGCAGCCCTGGCATCACTCAAGGGAGATATAGTGGAGCTTAATAAACGCCTGCAGCAAACAGAGCGGGAACGGGATCTTCTAGAAAAGAAATTGGCCAAGGCACAGGTAAGGGATCTGGAAGGTTGTTTTTAATGTTGTTGGGTGTGTTAACTTTTTTGTTTAAAAAAAGTAAAACGTGCAGAAACTTCCACAAAACAAAATCTGACTTAATAAGCAAATACTCTTGTCTGTTTGGGTTGCTGTAACAGACACCACAGACTTGGCTTAAACAATATTTCCCACAGTTCTGGAAACCAGGAAGTCAAGGTACCTGCCAGTTTGGTTCTTGGTAAAGGCTCTCTTCCTGGTTTGCAGACTTCCATTCTTCACTGGGTCATGGGGAGGAGCAAGCGTATCTGTGTCCTCTTTAAATGGCCGTTAATCCTAGTTATGGAGTCTCTACTCTCCCCTTCCAAATGCCCCACCTCCTAACCACCATTACATCTAGGGTTCAGACTTCAACATATGAATTTTGGGTGGGCACTCATACTGCCCAAATCAAGAAACAGAATTTCCCTGTTACCCTAAAGCCTTCTGTGTTCCATTTCAACTCAACACTTTCCCTTCCCACAAAAGAAACCACCAGGATGACATTCACAGTATCGTTTCTTGCTTCTTTACAGTTTCACTCAAGTTTGCATCCCTAGACCTGCAAATATACATTCCTAGTCTAGTCTCACCCATTTAAAAAAAAATAGGTGTTTCTTTTAAATGTTTTCCTCTACAGGTTTTTCCTCTATTTGCTTTTTCATTTATCTGTTAAGCCTGGCTGTTACACCTACAGCCTTTCCCACAGTGCAGATGTTGCTGGCTGCACACTCATGGTACAGTTCAACCTGTTCCTCCATATTTCCTGCTAATTGACAGCTGAATTCTGAGGCATGATCAGATTCATGGGCAACTCCTTGGCAAAACTGTAAAAAGTATGTTTTTTACCAGTAGGCACATAATGCCTGGTTGTTATCTTTCTGTGATGTTAGCACCTGTTGATACTTAATGCCTAGGTTCATTACTTCATTAGGACTTGCAGAATCATGATACTTCAACTCTAATATTTCTCAGTTTTTAATGGGAATGCTTTTATACAGAAATTTCCTGTCTTTTATTTGTTGAAGCATAGTCTAGTTCATAGAAGAAGGACAAAATAAAATACGAATCTTCCGTGGGAGGCAAGAAGGAGGGGGCATGTTCTGGGGAGTGATATTGAGCAAATTATATTTTCATATTGTGTGCATGTATGAATATGTAACAATAAATCCCATCATTATATACAACTATAATGCATCAATAAAAAATGTGAGGAAAAAAATATGAATCTTCCTATTTAATAACATAATGAATTGATTCCCTGTGATCCTATGAATGTGCCCATTAATTATTATGAATTTATAGATTTAAATATAGTTTGATTATAATCCATTATAATGATTTTCCTTGTAAAATGACTTAAACTATATTATCTTTAGCTAGTGAAAGTCTCTTCAGGTTGATTCCTGAGTCTTAGAACATAAACTAGTTATGCCAGGCACCTAGACTACAGCTCTTGCCCTGAACCTAGAATTAATTGTTCTCCAAGTAACTATAACTTTTCTCAGTAGAAATGATATTTCAAGACCATTGTCTGGATACTAAGAATACTTATTGCTTATAAGTTCTTCATTGTATTTGGATTTCTTTAATAGATGAGCCAGAAAATTATTATTAGCTTATATACATATGTACATGTAGAATTTTAAGATATGCATAAAATTTGAGATAAAATACTTTAGGAATTCATGCTAATATCTCTAATGGGTATCTTTACTCAATTTCTTTTCCTTTTTTTTTTTTTTCTCTCGATACTAGGAATTGAACCTGGGGGTACTTTACCACTGAGCCATGTCCCTAGCCCTTTTTATTTTTTATTTTGAGACAGGCTCTTACTAAGTTGCTGAGACTGGCTTTGAACTTGCAGTCCTCCTGTCTCAGCCTCTGCAATGGCTGGGATTACAGTCGTGTGCCACCATGCCTGACTCAGTTTCTGTATTTTATCTGTATCTCTTTTCTTTCACACTAAAAGTCCTTGATCTTAAGGTTACAAGGAGTGATAGAATTACAATATTTCATAATCACTCATTTGCTGTATCCTACGTTCAGTATGGTCTCAGAGTGATAATGTCAATACCATTATAACCACTGTAATTACTGAGAAGAGTTTAAACTTTTTTTTGTTGTTCTCCTCATTTTCTCTTTCTCCCCCCCCTTTTTTTTTTGCAGTTGAACTATATCCATACTCTTTGACCATATGACTATGACTATTATGTTTTATATTTTCTCCCTTTCAGTCATCATTCAGTCTTCTACAAGTAACCATGTTTAATGTTCACCAGGATACTTATAATGGCAATGTCCCTCCATTTTTAATTGATAAATGTATTTTGCCTGAAACTTATTTTCTAGTAGATTCCTTTAAGTGGAGTGGTGGGTGTAATTTCCCCAGTTCTTGCATGTTAATAACTGCATGTTAATATCTGTTAATATCTGTTTCTCTTCATACTTGAAAGACACTTTGGGCTGGGGTGTATTTCAGGGTAGAGTGCTTGCCTAGCATGCCGGGGGCCCTGGGTTCATCCTAGCACCACATCAGAGAAATAGAAAGACACTGCTGGGAGCTAAATGCTTGGCTCATCTTTTCTTTCTGTGAATATGTTTCTTTATTTTCTTCTGGCAGAGAGTGCTGCTGTCAAAGTGTGATGAGAATCTAACTTTCTTTGCCTTCCAAGATAATTGCTTACTGTAGATATCCAAAGGATTCCTCCCTTCCTATGTTCCTACATTCCTTCCTTCCTTCCTTCCTTCCTTTGAGTCAGTAATTCTGGTTTGATATTCGCAGGTTTGCTATGTATTCTTCTGATTATATTTTTTTAGTCATTTTTTCTATTTCACGGAATTTTTTTTACAAATGATATTGCTGGGCTGGGCTGTAACTCAATGGTTGAGTGCTTGCCTAGTGTATATGAGGCCCTGGGTTTGATCCCTAACATCACTAAAAAACCAAAAAAGCCCACACATTAATATTAGTTCTATTCTCTTCCTTTGATTTTCAAGGTCTTCTATTATTCATATGTTAGATCATCTTTAACGTAAGGCATGCTCTCAAATCCTTTATACCTCTTCCTTTTTTGAATTTAATTTTTGCCCTGTTCTCCATGTTTTTTTCTCTTGGGGGATTCTGTGTTTTCTGTTTCTTTTATTCCTTCTAGTGCTTTTTTTTTTTTTTTTTTTTTTTTGCGGTGCTGGGGATCGAACCCAGGGCCTTGTGCTTGCAAAGCAAGCACTCTGCTGACTGAGCTACATCCCCAGCCCTTAGTGCTCATTTTTGACATGCATTTTTTATCTTCTTTCTAATTATTTTCTTTGTTCTGGTACCTAACTTCTGAATTTTTCAAATTCTAAATGTTGTTCTTTACTTAAAGTCTTAGTGCATTTTAAAATAGTAGGTGGGGGCTGGGGATTTGACTCAGTGGGAGAGCACTTGCCTGGTCTGCCTGAGGCCCTGGGTTCAATCCCCAGCACTGCAAAATGAAAAAGAAAGTAGCCTATTGTTTGAGGGACTTTCCCTTTATTCCACATCGTGGCATAATTTCATGGTTGATAGGGATGTTATTCTGCTCTCTCTCTCTTTTTTTTTTTTACTACACTGTTTGGGTTTTGACTTCTGTTTTTTTTTGTTTGTTTGTTTTTGTTTTTTTGTTTAATGTGAAAAATAGTTCCCTTGAACTTTTAGGAGGCAGAGTGAAGAAGGGCGTTTAAGGTCACGCGGCTTTCTTCTAGTCAGAACTGTGCAGCCTGTGTTCCAATGCTTCCTGGTGCTTTCCTTTCACCTGCTTTCATCTGGATTTTTTCTCTCCTTTGTTTCTGTTATCTGCATCCTGTGCCCTTTGGTTTTACTCCCAGCATTTCCTGGCAGAGAGCTCTGGGACTGGTCTTGAAAACTCTGAGGGGCTGGACTCTTGAGATCTTAAGGGGGCCCCTCTTGAGGAGTAATTCCTCCTGGTTTTATCTGATGCTCTCCAATTGGTCTTCTCACTTTCCTGCAAGTGCTGATGGGTTGTGGGGGTTTTCCACTCTCATGTCCATCAGCCTTGTTTCCTCTGATCCTTCCCACAGATACCACGCAGATCTATGGGTGATGTTGGTGCTTACCTGCCTGTAATTTATTGTTCAAACTTTTGTTCTTGCTATGTGGATGCCCTGTTTCTTTTTATGTGGTATTTCAGAGAGAGTTAAAACAACCAGGCTGGTATAGCCATCTTTCCAGAAAGCTCATGTCTCATAACCACAGATTGAGGTGGGTGGAGGGATGAGGAAGGTTCTTGGTACTTCACATCATCCACTTCCCTGTTCGACAGGCGACTTGCAGAGATCATGTGCTTGCATGAATAGCTTAGAAGGCTCTCAGGTGAATAGCTTAGAAGACTCTCAGGTGAATAGCTTAGAAGGCTCTCAGTGCCTTTTTCTCACTCTAGGATGTTGTACATGACAGAAATGTTCAGTTTTTACTTAGATGAAAATTTTACTTTAAACAGTTTCCTTCTGATTATGAAAGTAATAAAGTAGTGCTATAATAAACTTGAAAACAGCATTATGCTATTTGATTGTCTCTGATAAATTGAAACTTGTTAAAATGTTTCTTTTAAAGAGAAAATGGTTATTTTTTGTCTTAAAAAATAATAAAACGGTGTTAAGTGACTCAGTTTTTTTAAATTTATACCTATCTAAAGCCAACCACTGTTAAGAGTTCTTCTTGGCGAGAAATTTTTGTTTTAAAAAAAAAATTATGCATGCTTTTAACTGGGAACTGGCCTCTGCCACAATCTTAGATTTTTTTTTTTTTCTTTCTTTCTTTTTTGGTACTGGGGATTGAACCCAGGGACATTTTACCACTGAGCTATATCCCTAGTCCTTTTTAAATTCTTTGTTATGAAACAAGGTCTTGATAAGTGGCTTAGGGCCTCTTCCCTAAGTTGCTGAAGCTGGCCTTAATCATGGCAATCCTCCTGTCTCAGCCTTCCAAATTGCTGGGATTACAGGTATGCTCCACTATGTCCAGCCACTTGTGAATCTTAAAAGGTAACCAGTAAGGTATTAGGGTTTAAGCCCACAAGGAGAAAGCTGCTGGTGTAGCTGATGGTGAGAGGATAATAGGAAACTTGGCTCTTTCAAAGATCAACTCATCCCTTTAGATTTACTTATGATGAAGCTGTTCTTGTATAATAACTCTTGGTGACTGGTTTTACCTCGAAGAAAATGGTCATATCATAGTGCCACCGACACCCATTTGCATTCCTCCACTGACTAGACTTAAAAATTACTCTATTTCTTTCACTGGAGATGTCTTCCCAGTTCTAAAACTAGGACCTGGGAAAGAGGACGTGTGAAAATGTCAGACTTCCCATCTTATGCTTCTTATAAAGATGAATTTATGCTAGAATAACATAAACACAGGGAAATGATGGTTCTTTCTTTTGTGTCATATGCCTTGCTTGGTAAGTGATTCGTGTTTGAGGCTTTACCAGATTGTTGAAGAGCAAATTCATGTGAAAATTTATGTTCTGTGGCTGTAGCGTTACCAGCTCGCCAAATATTATAGTGCCCCGATTAAAATGTAAATGGTGGTTACATTCATCAGACATTATCACGAGAGCTTCAACATCTGTTGAATAATTATTAATGGTGGCTGGAGCTGGTTGAATAAAAGAAGGTTCATTATACACAGTCAGGGGATCAATCCGTAAGTGGAGTTTTGGGAATAATGAGTGATAGGAAAGGAAGAGCTGGGTAAAGGAATCTGGTATCAGTAGGATAAGGAAGACAAAATACCTCTGCTTTGACTTTCTGTTGCAGCGTAACAGATTCACAAATACAAACTTCATGGCTACAAACAACGCCTGACTCCCCCCCAGGCTGACCAGGTGCACCGCTCCCACCTGCATCACACCAACTTTCAACAAGCAGGTGGAGCCTGGCCTTGTGGGAAACCAGTGAAGATTATGCATAGTCCTGACTTGATTATTTCAGCATACTGCCATTTATTTGGTACCAACAATGATTTTTAATTAACTAACTTTACTGCATTTTTAAACTACAACAGAAGGAGATATATCAAACAAGCTTATGGGCCCTTTTGAAATCAGTCGTTGTAATAGAGAACTTTTTTTTTATACTAGGGATTGAAGCCAGGGGCATTTAACCTACTCAGTTACATCCCCAGCCCTCTTTTGTATTTTATTTAGAAACAGGGTCTCACTGAATTGCTTAGGGCCTCAGTAAATTGCTGAGGCTGACTTTGAACTTGTGATCCCTCCTGCCTCAGCCTCCTGAGCCACTGGGATTACAGGCGTGTGCCACCGTACCCAGCGGTATTTCTAAGCTCTCTGTCCTTGGAAAGCAAGTCTGCTGGAATTTTCTATCTATTAGCTCTCAGGAAAAAAACACAGTTTTCATGAACTGACCTAGAGCTAGTGTTTCTCTTATCTGTCTGCTGCTTTCTGAGATAAAAATATGGTTTGCATGTATTTTCTTTGTTATGTTTCTCCCCCATCCTTTCTTACTCTACTTGGTGAAGTAAGCTAGCTGTTTGGCTTCTTAATGACATCTGTATTTCTCTTTGTTCAGCTTGCTTGATTTCTCCTGCCTTCCTCTTAGAGGAACCTGAGGAAAAATTTTGAAAGAGGATGGAAATACCTGAGTTCTGTTAGTTGTGACCAATCCACTGTGACCCTGAGAAAGGAGCATCACACACGTCTTAGCATGTCTTAAAAGGGCGTGGCACCAGCCCCCTTTTCAGCATGGTTGAGAGGGTTAACACATTAATGATGGCATTGCATTTTTCAAAAATCCAGTTCATAATGCTCTTGGCTTTGACAGCTGAGACTAATGCGATGATTAAAGATCAGTGGTCTCCATGGAGTAAGTGAAAACCCAGTGAAGAACATTAACAAAACCATAAAGCTCCTCAGCATCACCACATTGCACAGGGTTTTTCCAATAAGTACTCATGTTCTCAGGCCAGTCTGCCTCAAGGCTGACTCATGGCTTTATCCCTGGATTGCACCACTGGCAGGGATGAGCCCATTGAAATGAGGGTGTTGTTTGTTTTTATTAAACATTTTTGCATATAGGCAATTTCACCAGTTTTTGTGGCTAACACAAGTATTTATAGGGATTTTAAATTTGCTTCTTCAATATGATAGGAGAGCTAAGATCTGAAGAAGCTCAGAGTGTATTTTAAATACCAGAAGAATTGCAGGAAAAGCAAAATTTCATCATACCTAATCTCAATCTTTTGTTTTTTTTCTTTTCAAACTGAAAAGCCTATCGTTGCAGAAAAAAAAAAAAAAATACAGACTTTTAATGTTATTGACCTCCAGAAGTTCATGACAAACGAGATGCTGCAATAGTCGATTTTCTGGATTTGCTGCCCTGGATGTGGCACCAGTCAAAAATTGAATTTAGGCCAGGAGGAGGGAGAACCCTGGATGCAATTACCTGTAATTATGGAAAAAATCAGTAGCATGTTGTTTGAGACTATTTCTCATTTTGTTCAGCTGAAATTGTGTGGGGCATTTCGGTGCAACAGAGAGAAGAAAATAATACCTAACTTGAAAGTTTTGATAGAAGAAGTTGCCTTCAGTTGCTCCTGGAGGCTGCTAAGTAAGTTGTCACTGAATAATTGACTTTGACAGCTAAAGCTGGCCTAGTGGAAGCTGGAGGGCATGGGGAGGCTGGAGTTCCCCTGTTTGACACCCCCTTGTGTCTCCTTCCCTGATTGTGTCTTCAAGGGAACTTGAAAAGGAAGCTGGTTTTCCTAGCTCGAATTTGGCATCATCAGGCATAATATTCCTGTTCTCTGTAGTTCATCGGGGGCATCTCTGGGCACAAGACCAGGATGCCACTGGAGCATTTCAAGCAAATGATGAAGAAGAGATCAGCCCACAGGGAGCTGGGAAAGGAAGAAGCATAGAGGAGAAGGTTGTGACTCAATCCCTTGGTGACTTAAACAGGAATCAGGGAGTTTTTCAGAGGTTTCTGCTTGTTACCTGGGTTACAGTAAATAATCACTTTTAGTCTGTTTTCTTATCTACAAAATGGCTTTATTATTCAGGATATGCAGTGCTAACAACTCCAATTTTTCAATGACTTAAAATACCAAAGGTTCATTTCTAGGTTCTCACTAGGCACTTCCGGTAGTTATCAGGGGACTTTGTGCTACATTGTTCTCATTCAGGCTCCCAAGCTGATGGCCTGTACCACCTGGAGTGTCACTAATAGCTATGCCCTGGCAAAGGGAGCATGGTAAATCCTGCAGGATCTCTTGATGGTTTCCCACAAAAAAATGGTGTGTATTCACTCATACCACTTTGGTCCAAAAAAAGTTACAGAGTGTATTTAGCCTCAGAGGAGGGGAATTATAATTCCACCATGCAATGGAGGCAGCCAGAGTCTTGGCGAAGGCCGTGCTGTCTGCCACAGGGTACTGATGCTTACATGATGTGCACCCATGCAGTGTCACTGGTGAAGCCTAACTCACACAAGAAAATCACAGAAAGGAACACCATTCGTAAAAGTGTTCTGATCCTAGATTTATGAAAAAATAGATGAGTCTTTTATCATTTGTTTTAAAAGTATCTCATAACTTAGAAATTTAGAGGCATAACATCCCAAAACATGGGATATAGCAAAAAGCAACATTAAGAAGGAAGTTTATGGCAATAGCACTTAAATAAAGAAAAAACCACAAAAACCTCAAATAAACAATCTACCATTGTATCTACCATTTTGTCAATAAGAAAACAGACTAAAAGAATTAGAGAAACAAGAATTAACCAAAACCAAAATTAGTAGGAAGAGAAAAATAAAGATCAGAGCAGAAATAAGTGAAATAGAAACCAAAAGACAAAACAAAAGAGCAAAGAGCTGGTTCTTTGAAAATAAGCAAAATTGACAGACCCTTAGCTAGACTAAGAAAAAGAGAAAAGATTCAAATAAATAAAATCAGAAACAGCTGACACCACAGAACTACGAAGGATCATTAGAGATGATTATGAAATACTATCTGCCAACAAATTTGAGAACCTAGAAAAAGTGGACAAATTCATGGACATATACACTTTATCAAGACTGAATCATGAGTAAATAGAAAACCTTGAGCAGACCAATATTAAATAAAGAGACCAAATGAGTAATAAAAAGTCTCCAATCAAAGAAAAGCTGAGGACTAGATGGCTTCAGAGCTGAGTCTATACCAAACATTTTAACTAACGAACTAATACCAATTCTCCTTAAGTTATTCCAAAATACAGCCAAGGAAGGAATTCTTCCAAACACATTCTTATGCAGCATTACTCTGATAACAGAAATAAATTAGGATGAAAAGAAAGAAGGAAAGAAAAAATAAAAGAGAAAGGGAGGAAGGAAGGGAGGGAAGGGAAAGAAAAGGAAGGAAGAGGGCATGAAGTAGAATGAAAAAAGAGGGAGGAGAGAGGGAGGAAGGAAGAAAAGAAGAAAAAGTCATAAAAGTCATAGGCCAATATCCTTGATGAAGGTAGTTGCAAAAATATTAGTAAACGGAATCCAACAGTTTGTTAGTAATAAGAAGATTCTTCACTGTAATCAGGCAGGATTCATCCCAGGAATGCAAAGATAGGTAAACACATGGGAGTCAATAAACATGATACACTGCTTCAACAGAGTGAGGGACAAAATCATAGGACCTGAGGCTGCAGGTGGAGTTCAGTGGTCAGGTGCTATACCAGGATGTGCAAGGCCCTGAGTTTGATCCCCAGCAACTTGTGCACACACACACACACAAACACACATGCAGACATAGAATTATCTCAATAGATGCAGAAAATAAAATTCAGCATCATTTGATGATAATAGAAGGAACATAATATAATAGAGACCATGTATAGTAAGCCAGCAAATTATATTATGCTGAGTGGGGGAAGCTGAAATCTTTCTAAGATCTAGAACAAGACAAAAATGCCCATTTTCACTATTTTTATTTAATATAGTACCAAAAATCCTAGCTAGACCAATCAGGCAAGAAAAAGAAAAAGAACATTCCAAGCCAGGTGTAGTGGCCCGTGCCCATAGTCCCAGCACTTGATAGGTGGAAGTGGGAGAATCACTTGAGCCCAGGAATCAAGACCAGCCTACATATTAGGGAGACTTCACCTCAAAATAAAACAAGACACAGAAATTAGAAAAGAGGAAATCAAATTGTACCTGTTCACAAGATGACATCTTACATACACACAATCCCCAAAATTCCAACAAAAATCTGTTAAAACAATAAATGAATTAAGCAAACTTGCAGTATGCAAAATTAACATATACAAATCTGTACCATTGTAAACACCAATAGCAAATTACCTGAACTAGAAACCAAGAAAGCAGTCCCAATTATAATACCTGAAAATTAAATTCCTAGGAACAAACTTAACCAGAGGTAAAAGATCTCTACAATGAAAACTGTAAAGCACTAATGAAAGAAATTGAAGAAGGCACATAAAAATGGAAAGACACCCCTGTTCATGGATTTGAAGAATCTGTATTGTTAAAATGTCCATAGGACCCCAAATGATATACATATTCAGTGCAATCCTTATTAAAATACCAGTATCATTCTTTACAGAACTAGAATAACAATCATAAAAATTATATAGAATTGCAAAAATCCTTGAACAGCCAAAGCAATCTTGACTGGAAAGAACAAAAGATGAGGTACCTTGCTTCCAAATATACTGGAAAGCTATGGTAGTCAAAACAGCATGATAGTGTCCTAAAAATAGATAAACAGACCAATGGCACAGAATATGGAGCCTAGAAATAAGCCCATGCTTCTGCAGCCAACTGATTTTTGACAAAGGTGCGAAGAGCAAACCTTGGAGCAAGGACAGCCTTTTCAATAAATGTTGGTTATCAGAGGCTGGAGAGAGGAGAGAGGGGAGAAGGTTGAGCAGTAGAAACTAAGTTACATAGTAACTTAGGAGCAAGACCTTCTGGTGTGCTGTTACACCGTAGGATGACTAGATAACAGCAATGTACTAGCCATTTCAAAAAACATAGAAGAAAGGTGCTGGTGTAGTAGTGCATGCCTGTAATCCCAACTATGCAGGAGGCTGAGGCAGGAGGATCACAAGTTCAAGTCCAGCCTGGACAATTTAGTGAGATCCCATCTCAGACAAATAAAAAGGGTATGTAGCTAAATGGTAGAGCATCCAGGGGTTCAATCCCCAGGACTAAAAAAAAAAAAAAAAAAAAAAAAAAAAAAAGCCCTAGAAGAAAGGATCCTGAATGTTTCTATCATAAAGAAATGATAGATGTTTGAGGAAGGAAATATAAAATTTTTAAACTTCAAATTTTTTGGAAATGTTTACTCACAATTATAAAAATAAGCACTCCCTTTTCCTGTTTAGTTTTCGTTTTTGCATTACCTTTATGAATGAGGCTTTGCTGAAACACGTGCTACAGGTGACTCTTATGGAGGTGCAGCATTGAGCTTGGCCTAGCCAGTGTCCTTGTGAAATCACACACCATTCCAAGTTAAAAAAAAAAAAAAAAAAAAAAGCCCTCCCAGGGCGTGGAAACTCAGGGTGATAGGAGGTACAGAATCTGGCCTCACACTAACAGGCCAGTCCTGCCTGTGCAGGGTGTCACCAGTGCAGGGGAGGCCATGACTGCACGGAATGGCTTTGTCTGCCCTGGGTGCCACCCCCTCGTCTGCCCGTCTTCCTGAACTACACTGCCATGTTCCCAGGCTCGACTCACTCGCAGTTGGATGGGCTGTTAACAAGGGCGTTTTGTTGGGTCCTTTGGCTCCTGCAGGTGTCGGCTTGTTTCCTCCTACACGCTTGCCCTGTGGGAGTTGCTTGACTTTTCCCTGCACCACAACTTGGAGGTGCTTCCGGCCTTTTCACTAAGCTTTGAGATCAGTGCTCTGTTGAGGCACTGGCTGAATGCAGTTGAGTGTCAGCAAGAGGATGTCAGTTTGTACTGATGAAGCTTCAGCAGTCTTTCTCAGCCAGTCCTACGTCTATGGCTGGGAGTTTGTTTTGATAATGGTTTTCCAGTACTGTCTTTTCACTGAAGAAGGAATCTCTGCGTGTCATTCTGCCATCAGCTCTCCTTCCCACCCCACCATGATTATGGAATTTTTTAAGTCCACCTGGATAGTGTGACCACTGTATCCTGCGTAGCACCTGCCACAATCTCTTAGACATTATGGGAAATCAAATAGTATATATTTGCTGAAGAAGTATTATAGAGACTTTCTGCTTTTTAAAAAAAAATACTTATTGAAGCATAGAGGAATATAAGCCAGACTTCTTTGCCCTTAGCCAAAAGACATTTTTTCCCCAGTTTATTCTTGTTACTACTCCCAAATGAATCCTTGAGGTCCAAATACACATTGTGAATCTTTTCTTCTTTTATCTACAAGTGCTGCTCTGTTGCCTGAATCATCAGACTTCCTGTGGTCTCTTGTTTCTACATGTACCTTCCAGGCAGACTTTCCAGTTAGAGCAGGGACAAAGGCGATGCAAACCCAGATACCCTCATTCTCTATCTTGTCTCTGCAGCCTGGTGGTCCCCCTTCCCCAGGATCTCCTTTGGGCAGCCCACAGCAGTCCAGAGGGATGCTCAGGGTGCTGGTGGCTATCAGTTCATCATTTTTTTTAAAATATATATTAACACTTGCATGTCTTCATTGTTAAATGGGTTTTGCAATTTCTTGCCAGCCTAAGAGGTAGTAGTGGCCTGTTGACCAGTAAAGATTGTAAAGAAGGAAGAATAATGGGCATTAATGGAACATAGGAGCTCATTAACTTTGGGAGGGGAAGCATTTCACAGAGATATCTAGCCGTAGAACACTGAGTACAGAAAACCAATAACAATGGCAGTGTAGAAAGTGTCATAGCATAGACAAAATGCAGGTCAGGGAATGGACACTATCCTATGATTATTTTAAGATTTGGAACTGGGACCTTCATGAGAGTATCCACTCTATATATCTACATACACAACACACCCACACACACAAATTGTAGGATGAGAAAAAAGAATAATAGCAAGAATTCATAGATAAATATCTGTGGCAACCAAAAAGAACAATGTTCTGTTGTTAGTATGTTCCAGAGACGTACAGATTTTTTCATTTATTGACATAAACCGACTCGAGATACTACCATTTTGTGGATTTCTTTTGTTTCTTTTAATGTTTGGTGGATCACGGATGAAAAGGCTCTAAGTGCTTGGAGAGAGTATCTGTGGCCTGTATTCTGTTAGGAAAGCTTCCATGTAGATGTGACTTTTGGCGGGAGTTGGGGGGTGAGGGGTGCGCAGGTATCCTGGGGACTGAACACAGGGCTCATGCATGCCAAGGGTGCACTGTACCACTGAGCTGAACTCCCAGTCCTGTGGAAGTGGTCTTGACTCTATTTTCATCCTTACCTCTGGTCCCACTTAATGTGCTATGAACATAACCTTGAGTGAAGGTTATTTGATGATTTAGGCTGTCACTAGAAATAGTCATCCACATCAGCATTTTTATTTTTAAAGCAAATGCCCCAAAAAAGTCTATGATACAACATTTAACAACTTATTCCCTCTGATCTTTTCTCTAGAGCTCTCAGTAATGCCCCAGGAAGTTACATTCATACCAATCAAGTTCACAGGTTTGGTCCCTGCCATGATTCAAAGCAATGTGCTTGTCAGATGTCTTAATTGAGTTCTTCCGGTTTTGTATTGAGTTAGGCTGAGTATAGTTTTTGTCTTTGCCCTGGGTTATACCATTGTAAACTTAGTAGATTTAGGGAGGTGGAAGGACATCAGAGGTAACGGGTAAGCAGTCTTACCCTTTCCCTGCCTGCCACCAGGCTTAAAATGCAAAACTGGCAAGCACATATGGCTCTTGGCATTAGGAAAAATCTTGTTGAAAATGAAATTAAAATTCCTCTGCTGGACAGGAAATTAATCAGGGATGAGTGTGGTGCTCAGGCACACAAACTAGACCACTTACTCCATCACTGAGGAGCATTTTATTGTGAAAGAGATTAACTGCACAGTGAGGGGTAAAGGTTGAAGAGGGCAGAGGAAAATCAAAGAGGTGAGCAGGTTCCTTAGGATTTCAACTCCGTCTACAAAAATGTGTTCACAGCATCTGCTACCTTAGTCTATCAAACCTGAGCAAGGGAAATGCCTCAGCCTTTTTTGTCATTGTTTCTACAGAGTAGCCTCCATGACAGTGAGGTAGAATGGAACTTGTTCATTCTCTAACACTGCTAGATGTCCCACAGTATGCTGGGCCACATGCCAGGACTAGGGCTAAATGACAAAAGCACATAGTCCCTGCCTTTTGAGAGCTTCTGGTCTGGGAGGAAAGGATATTGGAAAGCATGAAATTCACAGGTTATCCAACCAGATAAGACACTGTGATAGCACAGGGTTATTTGGTTGAAAATTAGCTGAAACATACCCTGATCAGCTTGAATAAAAAAGGGTTGAATTGGTAAAAGGGACACTGAACAACCATGAAGTAATGCATGGGAACTCAGAGATAGTCTTCACAGGCTGTTGATGAATCAGTGCCTTGCAATTTGAGGTCCATTTGCTCAAGATTCAAATTCCCAGAGAAGATATCTGCTGAATCCAGCTTGGGCCACTTGCTGAGGCACTGTTTTCCAAAGAGTGCTAGAAAGGCAGAGCCTTAGGTGTCCTCTTGGGACATTGTAAAATTTAGCTGCTGATCCATCTACTAAGTTGCTGGCCAATGAGCAGGACACAGAATGTAGACTCACTTGTTCACTGAAAGGTGTGTCACGTCGTCAACACTTCTCTCCTGTTCTTGGTTCCAGTGTGAGCAGTCGCACCTCATGAGAGAGCATGAGGATGTCCAGGAGCGAACCACGCTGCGGTATGAGGAACGCATCACAGAACTCCACAGCATCATTGCTGAGCTCAATAAGAAGATAGACCGCTTGCAAGGCACCACCATCAGGTACTGGGGCTCCAGGCTTTGTTTTCTCTGCACCCCTCTGTGCTGTTACTTGGGTATGGGAGCTGAAGGAGCCCCTGTGATTATGGTTACTGATGCTTTCTTTGTAACTAAGACTTTCACAGTTTATGAAACACCTTCTCTTTGCTTTGTTAAAAAGAACTTTTACCTCCATTATTCTTTTCTGATTCGAATCCTTGCAGTAACCCTGGAAGGTAGACTGGGTGGGCGGTATAAGACTCAGTTTATTGATAAGGGCACAGAATCAGAAAGTGAGTGATATGTTTTATTAGTGAGTCCCAAGTGGAGCCCCCTCTATCTTAGAGAAGTGCTGGTGTTCCCAGAACCTCACCAGGTCTTTTTATTTTCCAGATGTATAGACTGCGTGCCTCCCTCAGAGATTTTGAGAGATTCATGAAGCCACCCATCGTGGCTTACATCTAAGCATTATGTAGGCTTCTAGATAATCTATTAATATTTTGAGCTTATCCCAGGTTGTTAATCAGCATTGTCTTATCCTCTTACAGACTCGTCAATCCATCATTTTAACTGCTGAGAAAGCTGGGCCTTAAAATATCACTGCTTTGCAGTTACACTCAGCAGTGGCTAGAGGTGGAGTCAGAACCCAGAATATCTCTGCCTTTACTTAATTTTCTTTCCATAAAGTTACTCAGGGATTCTACCTCTCTTGCTGATCCATCCATTGGCTCCTAAGTCTCCAACACACAGTGCTTTAGTTGGTTGTGTCTGCTCTGTTGTTCAGGGGACTTGCTAAGTGACTTAACTGAACCAAGGATGAGAATTTTTCTGGAGGTGCTCAGGGAACACTGAGGAAAGCCCCTACTGTTTTGGAGAAAGGTGCTCTGCTCACTGAATGCTTATACAAACCATAATTAAAAGAGTCTTAGAGGCAGCTGCTCTCAATTCTCCCTCTAGAAATTCTGGGTCAGGGGAAACTTTGGGTACATATTTTTCCAACTTGGAGAGTCCCAGTAATGATGGGGCTTCTTGATGAGGGTACCAAGGGGCATCTGTTTCCTGGGCAAAATTGTGGAAAAATTTGCACTGGGTTGGAGCCACACAATAAATTTCATATTCTAATTTAGAACTTCAAGGCTTTTAAATTGTATCCTGGTCTTCAGAGTGATTGTAGGTTAGAAATACATGAGCAGAGAAGAATTTTCAACCGAAAGAAATGATTATAGCAGCTTTAAAGGAGCCTAACAGAGGACACTGGCAAATTTGTAATTTCCATGAAAATATGTTGCACTTTTAAACACTTGAGAAGGTGAAAGCAAATGGACTTAGTGAGTTGTGAAAAAAATGCCTCACACATCACCTGGAACACTCAATTTCAAGATGTGTAAATGGAATATAATGGCCAAACTGCTATCCTTAAAATACAGTGAACTGCTTGGCCA
Source organism: Sciurus carolinensis (assembly GCF_902686445.1). NCBI lineage: Eukaryota > Metazoa > Chordata > Mammalia > Rodentia > Sciuridae > Sciurus > Sciurus carolinensis. The sequence goes on from NC_062218.1 coordinate 126,356,737, forward strand.
TAAACATTTATTGATGCCTCTTATTTAAAGGAAGAGTGCACCTATGCAGATGTCACATTAAATTCTGCTGGTTTTCATTATGTAAATGATCTGGCTTCTCCTTGAAGAGACTCTCTGCAAGGTTGTAAGGGTCACAAACATGTGGGTCAGTGATACAAGGCACTTCCTGTCCTCTGAGCTCTAGAGGCCAAGGTCATCTCCCCAGCCTTCAGCACCCCAATGAATTTGTTTGGTCTCATCTTCCAATATGCTGGGGTAGCCCCAGTGCAGCAGGAGCAGGCACCTTGGGTGAATGCTAATTCCCCTTGCATATCCAACGTCCAGAGAATTGCTCAGGTCCTTCTGATTTATGAAGGCATATTAGTCTGCTCATGTTGCCATGACAAAATTCCTTAGACTGGGTGGTTTAAACCACAGAACTCACTTTTCTCACAGTTCTGGAGGCTGAAAAGTTCAAGTTGCCAGCTAATTTGATTCCCCAGTGAGGGCTCTTTCTGATGGTCCTTACTTTTGTATCCAAGGGCCAAGAGGAAATAGAAGTAGCTCTTCTTATTCATATACCTAAAAACCCACTTTGAAAAAATCACTGCTCATTCTTGCACCTTTGAGCTCTGCTAATTTACAAGTCTCCATTCCCAAGGGAGCAATGCCTCCAGCAGAGAATATGATTATGGTTCTATTAACTGCCACCTGGTCCTTTGGAGTATCTCCTGCCACTGAGCCAACAAGCAAAGAATATGGTTATTCTGCCAGGGCTAAATATTAAGGGAGAAATTGAGTTGTTACTATACTGTAGGACAGTGAGAAATGTGGGGTTTTCTAGGAAGTCCCCCAGAAACTGTCTAGTGGCAAAAGCTAGTAGATTAGAGCAACCCAACACAGGGCTATGCCCCTCAGGAATAAAAATTTTGGATTACCTCACCATGTAAAGAACTAAATCTAACAAGTTGAAATGCTGACTAAGCACAAAGGAAATAGGTTTTCCTAGTAGAAGGAAATGATAACAACTGTAGCCTTATGTCCAGTTATAGAAAAGATGGCTAAGCTGTGCACATCTTCTTGCTCATTCACATGTGTATTCATTTCCTTTTCTTTGTTCCCACTGATATTTTACATAGGGCAAATTGGTACTAGTGAAACTTAAATTTGGTGGTTAGATTAGATGATATCTAGGTAGGTTTTTCATTGAACTAGAAGAGGCAAAAGATTACCTAACAGTGGATACAGTAACTGATGGTACTTTGGGTCTTGCTTTCTGAGAAAAAGCTTGAGCCCACTTATCCTGAGTTGAGGGAGAGTAGTAGAAGATTGGTGTCATTTTGATTGCATTTGGGAATTTTAGTGTGGCCCAGCGGACGTGTATGGACAGTTACTGAGGGTAGACTATAATGAATATCTTTTGGCCCTTGATACCATTCCCATCCCTCTCTCATTTCTCCAGAATCAAAAGGATCTGGGACCCTGAGGCCACCCCTTACCATCTGGGTTGTGGATATAGTTTTGGTTCAGCCAATGAGATACACTCACATGGGTCTGGAAGGTAGAAGGGAGGTGAGATCTGTTCTCCGACACTCACGTGGGTCTAGAAAGTCTTAGAAGGGAGGTGAGATCTGTTCTCCGTCAGCATGCTGGTGCAGTTGTCATGCAGGCTGCCATGCAAGGCTGGCATAAGGTCCTGCTTTGCAGCCAGACCCTGGAGCTGTGGGAAGGTGTGAAGGCAGCAGCATTCCCTGATTTCTGAGGGGACCACAGCTGTGACAGTGTCTGACAACTCCTGGTGGCCTCCACCCATCTTCGCTTCTCCAGCCTTCCAACAGTTCTGCAGACACAGCACTACCTAAAGTCACTGCGTTCTATTTGAACCAGTCCATGCAGTTTGTTTTCCTAACTGAACCCTGCCTAATGCATCCTAGACCCCATCTCCTAGACATAAACCCTCAATGTTCTATTTGTGTGGCCTTCCAAAAACTTGTATTTGTGAATATTTTAAACAAATCAGATCATACAATCCGCACTGTTTTGTAATATGTGCTTTTTCACTTACCCAGGAATGACTTTTAAAAAATGTTTCTTTGACTTGGGAAGATTATATAATGGCAGAGAGAAAATGGAAAAAAAATACACCAATAAAACTCACTTTGAATCTGAAAAGAGAAAAAGATGTCTAAGCAAATTCAACATGAGATCTTTTCTTTCCCAAGAAGATTATTTTCTTTTCCCATAAGCTACTCTCATAACATCAGCCTTTCACCCCCAGCTCCCTTGACTAGTCCTTGCTCTATGCTTCATTTTGCATCAGCTCACTTAGCTCCCCTTCTGACCCTGACAGTTTCCCTTTACTATAGTCTGTATTATGCCCCTCCCCCATCCATCTGTTCATCACCAATATGACGTCTTTGGAAACGGCCTCTGGGGGCTGTCTAGGGTTAGATGAGCTCATAAGGGTGGAACCCCACCATGAGATATTGCCCTCATAAGAAGAGATAATGGACAAGAATTCCAGTATTTTTTCCAACCCTCTACCATACTAGATACTTTCTAAACATTAAATTTTTTCAAAAACTAAAGGTAACAAACAATGACATCTCATTTTTGTGCTGTGTTTCATGTTTGAGAGTTATATGTTAGGAATTTTGCTCCTTTCTTCTGTTTGTGTTTAACTTTATTATCTACTATGTGCCACCAACTTGGAAAGTATTTAAATATGTAGTAAGTAATGCTTACAATGAAGAAAAAGAAGAAGAGATACTGGAGAGCCAGTGCTGCTTCTCTCTCTCCCTGCTGAGGACACAGAGAAGGCCACCATCTGAGAGTCACAAAGACAGCCCTCTCTAGAAACTGACCATAGTGACATCTGGTCTTGTACTTCCCGGCCTCCAGAACTGTGAAAATAAATTTCTGTTTTTAAGCTACTTAGTCAATGCCATTTTGTTTGGGTGGCCTGACCACTGGTAGTCCCGCACGCACTTTTCCCCCTTCTTTTTTTTTTTTTTTTTTTTTTTTTTTGCGGTGCTAGGGATCGAACCCAGGGCCTTGTGCTTGCAAGACAAGCACTCTACCAACTGAGCTATCTCCCCAGCCCTCCCCGCCTTCTTTTTCTGGTGTTAGGGATTGAACCCTGGGCCTCATGCCTGCTAAACACATGTTCTTACCACTGAGCTACCACTTATCCCCTACCCCCATCCACTTATAATCTTAACTGGAAAATCCAGCATCTTTTTCTTGCTATTGGTCCTTTTCTATAACATTTGATCAGAGTCTTCCTTCCTTCCTGATGTGCTCTTTAAACATCTAGGACCCTGCCATTCCTGGGTCTCCTGTTTCTCCCCTGAGATCCAAACTCTACCTCGGCCTTTATCCTGGGCTCACTCTCCCCAGCACCTTTCAAACTGACAGCAACCCCAAACCAATGATGGGTGTGCTGTATCTCAAACACAGTGTAACCCAAACCTCTTCATGTCCCGGCAAAACATGTTGTTCTGATTAATTTATGACCTGGAAAGTCAAATATGATGAAATCAAAATAAAACCCAGAAAGATACATTTCTTCCTCCCTGTCTTCTTATGTGGTATGCATAAACCTTTGTTCAACATGTGCAAGTTCTTGTATACAGATCTTGTATCAGATCTTGTTGAGACAAGGATGGGTTATTATGTTTGTGGAAGAGCATGTCAAAATCCCATTTGTTCAGTTATTCACCAGACAGCTCCTGGATGAGTCTGACCACCCTCTGTGCTGTATGGAAAAGTAAGAGGAGGTTGAACTAAAGGAAAAATCAAGACTTCACTCCTTACTTATTTCCACCATAGATTTTTAAGAGAGAGGTGAAAGGAATATATTGCCTACCTATCTCTAAAAAAAAAAACTTTATCAAAAGAATGCCAATCATTTCAGTGCAAGTCTGTCTTAAATTGTAGAAAAATAGTGTTTATTTGTGTTTTAACAAATAAACCCCTCTAGGTTAGGTAAACTGGGTTCACTAGCCACAATTGACTGACAGCTGCCAAGGCAGGTGGATGACCATCTGGGTCTTCTTCCCAATTCGTTCCAACCCAGTAACAGGCATAAATGTGCATTGCAAAATAAAGTAGATAGAAGGACAATTAATGATGTGATGTTTTGTTAAATGCTGCTGACTCCAGAGTCCTTCAGCTTGAAGTCTGGAATTTATAAGCATGGCACTTTTATTGACTTTTCCCCTGTTCGTTTCACCCCTCACCAATAAGAAGGAATCTTTTGAAATATGGAAAAACAAGTCTTTTTCCTAGGCCACAATATTAGATTGCTGTTTCATGGGTACCAAACTTAGGAATTAAGCTGTACTACTGACTGATTGCATAATGATATGTAAAGTTGCTTCACTTCTCAAAACTTGGGTTGTCTTATTTTTTAAATGAAGGTATCGATCTTGGCTTAACTGGTCTTTAAGATTCCTTGTGGTTTGTCAGCCTGTGACTTTTCTGTCTGCCGGTCATCACATAGGCATGTACACAGTCTAGACTCTGCCTCCTTAGGAGAATTTGTTGTGTTTTTCTCTTTAAACTAGTAGCAAGCATTAATCATTACATGTCTAAATAAAGCAACTTGGAAGCCCTTCACAAATGCTTCTAAGTCAATGAAATCATGTGCATTTAGAATCCCATGAGATGATCCTTTAAGTTCCAGAAAACACTTGAGAACTTTGTAATTCCATCATTATGAAACATCCACTATGGAGTATAATTATCAACATTTCTCAGTTTATTTAGGCTTTTGTTATTGTATCTTAAAATTGTCACTTTTTGGACTTTTCCTCATTTTTCTCTTTTTAATCACTAGAGCTAGCAGTGGATATTTTGGGGGGGGAGGCATCCCCCCAAATCCCCACCTGGAAATAAGTTATTCTTTGATGTGTATACAGCAAAAATAAAGAGTCATTTAATGGATATTATCTTTTTTAATTGGTGCATAATTATACATAATAGTGGGATTCATTATGCCATATTCTTAGGTGCATTTGACATAATTGGAACAATAAAGTCATTTTGAGAGGCTGATGCTATGTCCTTACCAAGGCACCTTCCCTGGTAAGTGACTCAAGTTTGTGCAAAAGAGCCCTTGAACACACAACTCAGGATCTTGTCTTTGTACCATGAACCAGTAGAGTACTTTTGATCTATTCCTTTGCTCTTGATAGACTGTTGTTCTTAAATGGTAGAGAAAACCTCCCATCCCCAGTCTGGTGTGTCTACCATAATCACAAATTGTCAATTTACAAAGAGCCCTGAGAGAATACGTTTTTGTCATTTTCCTGTCCCAGATTCCAACCTCCTTTCAAGATGTTGATAGGTGGGGCTGGGGCTATAACTCAGTGGCAGAGCACTTGCCTAGCATGTATGAGGCCCTAGGTTTGATTCTTTGCACCGCATAAAAATAAACACAAAATAAAGGCATGCTTTCTATACACAACTACAAAAAAATAATTTAAAAAAAGATGCTGATAGGTGATGATAGAGATGTGCAACTCCATGATGTTCTGCCAAAGTTGGTGGGTGAAACAATGGGGCTGCCCACATCTTCTTATATTTAGGCTCAGTTGAACCTATTTTGTATCTCATTCTTTGTACCACAAAACCTCCTCTGATCTTTTTGCAAGGTGGCTTTCCACCTCTTAATTATGATTTTCTTTGTCTGCGCGTGATGTTTTTGTTCCAGAGTACTTATTATGATTATCATAGGACATATTCTCACCTGGGATCAGATATGTTCAGCCTAGCCCCTCCTGTGTAGTCAAAGATACAGAGATTCTGCTCATACTTCCTTCTCTTCATTTTATATGCTTCCATACAAAACCTTGGCAACATTCACTACTTCCTCTGAATTCCTAGACTTCCCACACTGTAATTTCATTTCTACCATCTCACTCTGCTCATTTTCCTCCTCCAGTTCTCCTTTTGATCAAAATGCCCTCTTGACTACTGCCTTTCCGCCTCAGGCCCCCTTTCTGGGCCCCATTTTGGTTGCAGCCACACCAATCACCTTGCTCCTCACCAAACTCCAGTCACTCACAGCTCCTCTGAGCCTTTGCATGTGTTATGCTGCCCTTGTAACCTGCTTCAAATGTCTTCACCTCAAGAATCAGCTGGCGGGCTGGGTTGTGGCTCAGTGGCAGAGTGCTTACCTACCACATGTGAGGCACTGGGTTTGAGCCTCAGCAATACATCGAAATAAATTAATTAATTAAATAAAGGTTTTTTTAAAAAAGGAAAAAGAATCATCTAGAGTGCTGCTTCATCTGGGAAGTCCTCCCTGGCCCCTACCTGCTGGCAGCCCCACATGCCCCTTCTGTGTTCACCCCCAGCAGCCCTCTGAGGTTAGAATTGATTGCAAACCTATTTGTCTTCTTCCAGACAGTCTTTGCTTTCCTATACTTGAATGGATATCCTTAGTTTGTATTTCATGTCACCGAAGTCACCTGCCTGCAGTGACTTCACCAGGGTGGTGTTATTCTCGCTCTGACCATACTCTGACCTCGAGGGAATAGTGCTACAATGGCGACTTCCTTCCTCCACCCCTTCCCTATTTGCTCTTTTGTAAAGTTCATCCCAGTAATCCCTAGAAGTAATTTAGCACAAAGCAAGAGATTTGGCAGGAAGAGTATGTTTCGGAATTTGCCAAGCCGGGACGGTTTAAGGTGTCTATTAAAGAGTTTTGCAAATGCCATTTATTCCAGAGGAGCAGCAACAGCATTTATCACTCACTTTCTTGGCTATAAAACAGTCTCAGTGAAGCAGAAGCTGATTACATTGGCCATGTAATAAAGGTAATTTATTCATCATACACAATCTCCTATTAAATAAATCAGAATCTTAAGTGGTGACTTGAAAGGAGAGCTGACATATCAGTGCACAAACAGTTGTCCTCTAGACCAAAAAGGTGATTCCAAAGAGTACTTTTTAATTGTTTTCTTTCCTAAACCTAATTATTGTTGACTTCTGAAGATGTCTAATAATAGACTTGCTCATACAACATTATTAACCTTTATCTTTTTGCCTTCACCACCCCCATTCGAATTCATACTTGGCATGGCTAGGGGCTTTACATCTATTTAAAGTCTTCCTAGTTTTCTGAATAGCTCTTATTTAAAATGCTTTATGAAGCAGGGACTCTTTGATAAGCAACTGAATCTCTTTCCCAGAACATTGATTTCTTGAGAGAATCAAGAACTTTGGCAAACTCTTCCCATTCCTCTGACTTGTAGATGCCTCTTCCTCAAGGCTCAGAGGCGACTACTCACCATCTTGGTCTAGACCAAACTCCAGACTGTCGACTTTCTATACACCCCTTCTGCATTCGTGGCTACTCAAAAGGATGGATTTCTTCTCTTCCTAGCTTTCTTCACAGGCACCCTCTCCCTGGGACTGAGCAGACACCAGTGGGCCTTCCCCTTCCACAGTTATATCCATGATGATGTTCTCTCCCACGACCGTTGCAAAATAAACACTTTAAAGAGAGTCCCTTTTGCTTTCTCCACCCCAGTACCCAGTGCGTATGTGGAAATGGTGGTAGTGGAATATAGAGAGGGCATCATGTGTGCTTTTTTTTTTTTTTTCCATATGTTGATGGACCTTTATTTTATTCATTTACTTATACGTGGTGCTGAGACTCAAACGCAGTGCCTCACGCATGCTAGGCAAGTGCTCTACCACGGAGCCACAACCCCAGCCCTGTGCTTTCAAACACACACTAGAAGTCTGAGTTTTCTCACCTTGCTAATAGTGCAATTCAGAGACCAGAAGTTGAAGGATCTGTGAGGGGCTGAGAAGAAGTGGGCGTGCACATGCACATGTTCTTGGATAGGCAGAATTAATATTGTCAAAATAGTCATACTACCAAAAGTGCTATACAGATTCAATGCAATTCCAATTAAAATCCCAATGATTACCTTACAGAAATAGAGCAAGCAATCATGAAATTCATCTGGAAGAATAAGAAACCCAGAATAGCTAAAGCAGTCCTTCACAGGAAAAATGAAGCTGGGGGTATTGCAATACCAGAACTTCAACTATACTACAAAGCAATAGTAACAAAAATGGCATGGTATTGGTACCAAAATAGACAGGTAGATCAATGGTACAGAATAGAGGACACGGACACAAACCCAAATAAATACAATTTTCTCATACTAGACAAAGGTGCCAAAAACATGTAATGGAGAAAAGATAGCCTCTTCAACAAATGGTGCTGCGAAAATTGGAAATCCATATGCAACAGAATGAAACTAAACCCGTATCTCTCACTGTGCACGAAACTCAACTGAAAATGGATTAAGGACCTCGGAATCAGACCAGAGACCCTGCAGATTATAGAAGAAAAAGTAGGTCCAGATCTTCAACATGTCGGCTTAGGATCAGACTTCCTCAACAGGACTCCCATAGCACAAGAAATAAAAGCAAGAATCAACAACTGGGATAGATTCAAACTAAAAAGCTTTCTCTCAGCAAAGGAAACTATCAGCAATGCAAAGAAAGAGCCTACAGAGCGGGAAAAAATCTTTGCCAATCATACTTCAGATAGAGCACTAATCTCCAGAATCTATAAAGAACTCAAAAAACTCTACACCAAGAATACAAATAACCCAATTGATAAATGGGCTAAGGAAATGAACGGACGCTTCACAGAAGAAGATCTGCAAGCAATCAACAAACATACGAAAAAATGTTCAACATCTCTAGTAATAAGAGAAATGCAAATCAAAACCACCCTAACATTCCATCTCACCCCAATTAGAATGGCAATTATCAAGAATACAAGCAACAACAGGTGTTGGTGAGGATGTGGGGAAAAAGGTACACTCATACATTGCTGGTGGGGCTTCAAATTAGTGCAACCACTCTGGAAAGCAGTGTGGAGACTCCTTAGAAAACTTGGAATGGAAACACCATTTGACCCAGCTATCCCACTCCTTGGCCTATACCCAAAGGACTTAAAATCAGTATACTACAGAGATACAGCCACATCAATGTTCATAGCTGCTCAATTCACAATAGCCATATTGTGGAACCAACCTAAATGCCCTTCAATTGATGAATGGATAAAGAAACTGTGATATATATACACACATACACAATGGAATATTACTCAGCCATAAAGAATGATAAAATTATGGCATTTATAGGCAAATGTATGCAATTGGAGAATATCATGCTAAGTGAGATAATCTCAAAAAAACAATCTCAAAAAAACAAAGGTTGAATGATCTCTCTGATAAGCGGATGATGACATATAATGGGGGGTGGGAGGGGTTAGTGTTAGGGTTAGGGATGGGGGCAAGAATGGAGGAAGAAAGGACTGTATAGAGGGAAAAGAAGCGTGGGAGGGGTGGGGCGAAGGGAAAAAATAACAGAATGAATCAAACAACATTACCCTATGTAAATTTATGATTACACAAATGTACAAACAGAGAAACAACATGTATCCCATTTGTTTAAAAAAAAAAAAAAGAAACAGGGCTGCTTTTCAGCATTGCCTTTCTGTTAGCAAATGCAAGGGAAAAGAACACCACATGGTATTCTTTCACTCACTCTTGCCACTTTTCTCCTTACCTATTCCCTTTTTTGTTCCCTAACTCCGCCTACCTTCTATGGGAAACGTACCTATGGTACTTTTTAGATGTGCTCATCTGTACTTCTCTCAGAAGGTCCAATTTGCTCTGCATACATGAATTGATGGTTTCTCAGTCACTCTGACCCCCGCATATCCCTGTGTCCTCTTCCAAGAAGGAAGCTCCCAGTGGGACCTTCCAGCTGCTGCTGTGTTGCTGTTCATCAGACTCTTAATTTTGCTTACTCTAGCATTCATGCTAATAGTTAATTTTTACCTTGGAATTTGAGGGGGGTGAAGAAATCTAGTCTCTTTGGGGAATCTTTGAAGAGGGAAGTTTCTAGTGGGCTGATAGACAATTTTGTTGTGAACATGATATGTAGGTGAGCACAGAAGCAATCTTCCAATTTCACACACTGACTGACCACAGATATGGCCATCTCTTTGGCCTGAAAGGAATCCTGGTTTCTATGCACTGGGTAAGAGATCTTTCTCCTTTCTGCATGTCTTTGTCTTATCCTTTTTTTTCTTTGTTTTTTTGTTTTGTTTTTTTTTAATACTATTTTCTTTCATTTTTAGTTGTCAATGGATCTTTTATTTTATTTTATTTATATGTGGTGCTATCAAACCCAGGGCCTCACACATGCCAGGCAAGTGCTCTACCACTGAGCCACAACTCCAGCCCCCCCGACTTATCCTTAAAAGACATACTCTTGGGCTGGGGATATAGCTCAGTTGGTAGAGTGCTTGCCTCTTAGGCACAAGGCCCTGGGTTCAAATCCCCAGCACCGCAAAAAAAAAAAAAAAAAAAAAGACATATTCTAGGGACTTGGCTTACATACCCTATTGGTGGTGACTGACTCTCCTTTTTTCTCAGGGAGGAAGATGAATACTCAGAACTGCGATCTGAGCTCAGCCAGAGTCAACACGAAGTCAACGAGGACTCTCGAAGCATGGACCAAGACCAGACCTCTGTCTCCATCCCTGAAAACCAGTCCACCATGGTCACTGCTGACATGGGTGAGTCTTCCTGCCCCTACCACCACACCAGAGTTTGGTTTCTGAATTGTGAAAGGAATCTGAGAAACACAGGGCTGCCTGAGTTAAAATTTAATTACCCAAGGAGTTTGGTGAATAGATGAAGACATCTCTATTTCAGTCCCTTACTCACTACTTTGTTGGCCAAAATGCAACTGAAGAGCTGAATTAGCCTTCTGCCCTAAGGATTGTGATTCAAACATATGTCACCTTGGTTTGAAAATTCTAGAAACAGGGAACCCATTCAAAAGGCTACTGAAGTGTTCCAAGTTATAGTTGTATCTGAACTATGATTGTGTGAGTAGGAAGGAGGGACAGGGGTGGCAGCACTTTGCAGTGGAAGAAACCCAGCAGGTCTCAGCAACTCTTGGGTAAGAAGGAACAATCCAAAATTATTTTAGCACATTGATCCTAAGTGACTCAGAGGATAGTCATGTTCCTTTGTTAAGGAAGTCAGGTTGAGAAATTAGTTGAGAAATGGTCACATTATATTTCATATTGTAGAGAAATGTCCATGTGGAAGTATCTGGCACATCAAGTTTTAAACCATAGGTTATGACCCTCTATTGGGTCCTGAAATTATATGAAAAACAAGGTCTTATGAAAATGAAAACAGAGAGACAGGATTATTTCTTGAAACTTGTTTGTTGCATCTGTTTATGTAGTAAGTTGCTAAATGAAATGTTCTGAGTTGTAGTCAAAATGTTGTACAACACTGGTCCATCCAGAAATGCCTGCCTGGATGTTTGGAGAGAGATTGAAGTTGAAGGTAGAGGCTTTGAAGTCTTCTGAGCTAAAGCAATCCCATGGTTGAAAGGGTGTGGAGCCAAAAGAGGGAGGCACCCCATATCTTAGGAAACATTCACAAGTAGGGGGGAGATGGAAGAAGAATCAGAAGGAAGAAAAGTATAGTGAGTTTCATAAGACTTAAAATTAATTGGGGAGGTGGGCATGGTGGTGCACATCAGTAGTCCCAGTGGCTTCATAGGCTGAGTCAGGAAGATTGTGAGTTCAAAGCCAGCCTCAGCAATTTAGCGAGACCCTAAGCAACTCAGCAAAACCCTGTCTCTAAATAAGAAATACAAAATAGGGCTGGGAATATGGCTCAGTGGTTGAATGCCCCTGAGTTAAATCCCTGGCACAAAAAAGAAAAAAGAAAAAGAAAAAAATATATATATATATGAATGAATGAGATTTTATCTAAATAATATACTTTTAGGTTTCATTATCAACTTAAACATGTGTGATAACATCACAGTACCATGTGAGTGTATCAGTTGATTCAGTTTAGGCTTTCTCTGGAAAGTGACATGTGAGCTGAGATGCAGAGGATTAGTGGAAATTAAGCAGGTAAAGGAGTGCATTCAAGTGGGGGAAAGACCATTGAGGTCAGGTGGGCTGAGCACACAGAGCAGGTAGTGTAGACCCCATTAGAAAGTCTGGCTTTATCCAGAGACCCACCAGAAAGACTGAAAGTTGTCAATAGTGGCTGAAGGGGGTCATATGATAAGATTTATATTTCTTAATCAGTCCCACTTCAGTATGGAAAAAGAGTCCATAGATCAAGGTGAGTCAGGGAGGTTAGCTACAAAACTATTCAAAAATCTCGCTGGGCAAAATTATTGCTAGGACTAGTGTGGTGACAGTTGAGATGTAAAAAGGAAATGGGTATGGAAAAGGTGAAATTTGGCAAGGTTTGCTGCAGGAGTGGGATAGGGCAAAGGTAGAGGCGTGGGTCGGAGTGTCCCTGAAGGGTTTGGTTTGCACAGTTTGGTGTGACTAGAGGGTGGGCCACGCACCAATGTGGGAGCATAGCAGAAAGATCCAGGTGGTTTTGCATTGAGTTTTGTTTTGTTTTGCTAGTGGAGGAACAGGTGGAGATCTTGTGTTTTGTTGGGCGTGAGTTTACGGTGTCTTGAGGTATTTGGGTGGAGATGCTTCAGAAGCAGTAGGAACTGAGATAAGAAATCAAGAGGAGGGGCTGGGGCTGTAGCTCAGTGGTAGAGCACTTGCCTCACACGTGTGAGGCACTGGGTTTGATCACCAGCACCACACAAAAATAAATAAAGACATTGTATTCATCTACAACTTAAAAAAAAAAAAAAGGCAAGAAAAGTTCTGGATCTCGGGTTGTTTGCAGGTGCTCACTGAAGCAGTAGAAGTGGATGCTCAGAGTGAGAAGTACAGGGGGCCTGATGGAGCCCTGGGGGCCACCAGCTGAGGAACAGACCCAGCAGGAGCCGGTGGCAGGGATTTGCCTTGCACCATTTCAGTCTCAGTTTAAATGTACCTCCTCAGAAAGTCTCCAGAAGCCCCAGTCTGTGTGAGTGCCCGTGAGGACGTTGTCACTGCCCCATTGGTTGCCCCCTCATATGACACTGAAATTTTAAATCACGTAGTTATTTGACTTTCCCACTAAACTCTGTTAGGCAGAAGTCTGTTTGTTCATCTGCTTATGCCAACCGAGAGCCTGGCATGTGGCATATGTTCAAAGATCCTGTTGGCATGGATTAGAGAATGAGGCAGTCAACCAATCCACCAACCAGTCAGCTAAACATGTAGGGAGAAAATGGGAAGAGGGCAATCCTAGAGTTACGCCTTGGTGTTGGCCTCGCAGCAATCCAGCAGCAGTGTTTTCAAGACAGTCTGCCATTGGATGACTGGCCCCCATGCTCAGCTCCCTCAAATCTGGAGTGACATCACCAGGACCTACAGGGTCTCAGGGGGTCTGCAGCTCCTGCCTCCACTGTCACCACCCCACCTGCCCTTCTTGTTTGTCTTCCAACTCTGGCCACACTGGCCTCCTCTCTCACTGTCCTTCAGCCTCCAGCTCTGCATTCTGTCCCAGTTCCTTCTGAGAGTCCGTGCAAGGCTTTTCCCTCTGTCAGTCAACTGTCTTCGCCCCAGGCCTCCCTGGCCCCTTCAAGTCTGCAACATCACTCACTCCCAGGCACCCATCTCTTCATGGCACTTAGCACTCCATAGGTTGTGTCTGCATTTAGTCCCTCACGTGTTACCAGTTGTTGTCACTTACAGGGATCTTAGCAACCTTGTGTGCCAACCTAATGGTACCCACACACAGGAGGTACTTGAGTGAATAGCTGAGTAGGAGTGGACACACAACTCCTGGAGCTCAGGGTTCTTTGGAAAATGTGGTGATAGTTCAACAGGGAAGATAGTGGGGTCAGGACCACCCAGGAGGCCTGCAGGGAACCCTCCTGAGAACCTCAGGCAGGAGCCTGGGAGAACTTTGCAAAAGTCACAGCTGAGTGGAAATGCAAGGGTCATATGGGAGCGAAGAAGGTGGGGAGAGTGCTTTGGGCAGAGAAGGTCTGCCAGGTCCCTGAGGATAGCAAGTGCTTGGGGACAACTTTGCGGAGTACAGTAAGGCTGCAGCCCAGAGGCAGTCATTGTGTGTGTTAATCGGAACTGGCTGGCTGCCTCCTCTTATTCCTTTGCCATTTTCCAATTAAATTGCTTCAATAGGGGGAAAAAAAGCTTCCATATATAAACACCATTATAGGAAATCATTAAAAAGCATCCATTTCATTATGCTTGCTATATCTGCAAACCTGCATTACTAACCCAGAGGTTTTCTTGGGCTGGATTTTATATGCAGAGTTTGCTGCAGTGTATTTGCTGATCTCCAAAGATAACAGGAGTTAGTCCAGTCAATTTACCTCATCAAAAAGCACTTTTCTTTTGTTTTTCAAACCCCACCTGTCAAAGCCTGGCTGCCTGTTGTGTAAGTTGGTTCCTGGGCACTGTCTTCCAGGTCCGGAGTGGTAAGCGAACTGTTCAGAAAGTGCTGGAACTTCCCAAAGTAGTTAAATAAAGGAGAAAGGTCCCCAGCACATTGCACCTTAAAATAAATGACATCACCTCTTTTCAAACCTGGTCACACTGTTGTCTGGAAAATAAAGGTAACTAAATGGAGAAAGCCAAGGTTAGAATCTTGGCTTAGAACCTTTATTTCCTCAATCAAGTGAAGTGTTGTAGTTAAAAGTGAAAGACTGGATCCAACAGTTAACGTGTTTTGCTCGTGTACTCTGCCATGTGTTTAATCCCCAATCATGAAGGAGGCCCTGAAGTCTTAATAGGGAATCAGAATTCAGAGAAGGTTCATCACTTGTCTGAGGCCACACAGTGAAGAGGTTTCTGTTGCTGTGCCTGTTTCTGCAGATGGCTTTATTTTTGTACTACTCTGTTGCAACAGTGAGACACACTGCGGTTGATACTGTACCCTGCCTGCCACCCTTCAAGGTCTCTAGTGCTGACGGGGGGAATTTTGGGAGCAGCTGTGTGATCACAAGCACCTGGCCTAATTGCCGAGCGTTTGTAATCAAACAAGATTCTGCAGATCCTGAATGAGAAACAACACACTCGACCAAACAATTCAGTGTGTTGCAATCGAGGGGAAGAGATGTGTGCACACGGGCTCATCTCGTCACACATGTGTGGCATCCTCTCCAGCAGGCTCTTTTCCCAGCCCTGCTAATGGAACAGCAAAGCTTTTCTGGAGCAATTGCCTGTAAAACAAACAAAATCTCTGATCCCATAGACCTTTGTTGAGCTAGTTAGAGGTTCTGCTCTGGTATTTTGAGACCATTTCTGATTTTTAGCAAGAAACTTTTATTTTCCTGGAACTTAGCAACGTTAAGCTGTTATAGTCTCATGGGCTGCAAGGAAGCATAGGATACTTTGCTTGCTGGTATGATCATATAGATGATATTTTCCTTCGTATGAGTCGTTTTTGGAGGACAACCAAGGAAGAATTTACACATGGAACCTGGTTTTTTGGCACGGCTGTGACTATGAAATATGTTTAACATTAAAGCCAGATTTTCCTGGCTTAGTGGCTGTTGAGGCTTAATGGCTTCAGGAAAAATGTTTAGAAGTGTCAAGCAGCCACTCCAAGTGGGGAGAGCAGGGCAGCACAGGAAAAGGCAGCCCTGCTTCTTCCAAAAACAATTTTTGCAAACTTGGAGAGAAGTGGTTGGAAAGGTGAGGCAGCCTCTCTGGAGAAGGCTCACTTTTTACTAGGAGGCTAAGTAGTCACTTCTCCTCCAGTACCAAAGGAGAATCAGAGTATTCGTAACCTGACTTGGAAACTGAGGAACCAGCCCCCCACCCTGCCCCATGGAAACTTTAGACTAGACTGAAAGTTGCACCCTGCCTCAATGTAACGGGCTGAGCTGTTTGCTGCCCCTTTCTAACCTCTTCTCCTTAATTTATTTGGGCAACATAATATCCCCCAAGAGGTTCATGAACTGGGTCATCCCTGAGAGCCAAACTCAAGACAAACTTGGGAACATTGGCTTACTGGAGTTACCTCTCTGAGGTAACTATGTTTTCTCCCAGAGTCCTGAACCTGGTCCAACAAGACCCTCCTGGGAACATTAACAGGCCTGAGTGACAGAGGAGACCACCAAAAGTCATTCTGGAAGTTTCCTCAGAGGGTTGAAAGCCAGAAAGGTTATTTATTGTTCTGTTTCAGTTTTATTTTCCTCACATTATACTATTTGGTCATTGCTCAGCCCCCACCCCTACCCACCCAAAAGAGACTTAGGGTATAAATGAGGTAGAATAGAAAACCATTGATCTGCAACCTTCACTCCAGATGAGCTCCCACCATTGCTAGTATTCATGAATTCCTCTAATTTAAGCAGTCTTTATTTTCTAAACTGACCATATCTCCTAAGGTTGACTAGGTTTTGGATGGCTGAAACTCATGACATAGTTTTCCTTAAAACCAGCATTGTGCAGCACTATTAGCTTCTACAACAGCCTGTTTACCCTGTAATGGAAATGAAATCCAGGCCCTTGTTGCTGTTCCTGATACCCTGATCACCACCCTGGTGAACTTTGTTACTATGAGAAACTATTTTGTGTTTCTTTTGGGGCACTAGGGATTGAATTCAGGGGAACTCAGACACTGAGCCATAACCCCAGCCCTTTTAATATTCTTTTTTATTTTGAGACAGGGTCTTGTTGTTTAGGACTTCACTAAATTGCTGAGATTGGCCTCAAACCTTTGATCTTCCTCGTTCGGTCTCCCAATCACTGGGATTACAGGCGTGTGCCACCATGCCCAGCAGTGTTTAATGTTTCTGACATTCAGATGCTGGGAGTACATTCTTCCCCTTTCCCAGGGGGCTTGGAGATCCACAGGCCTGTT
This sequence comes from Sciurus carolinensis, assembly GCF_902686445.1. Classification (NCBI taxonomy): domain Eukaryota; kingdom Metazoa; phylum Chordata; class Mammalia; order Rodentia; family Sciuridae; genus Sciurus; species Sciurus carolinensis. Next base: position 126,373,536 of record NC_062218.1, read on the forward strand.
ACAGGGAGAACCACAAGGCTAGGCACAAGTGCTGGGCCTGAGGTACACAGGCACTGTTTGCTCTCAGGACTAGAGACGGCCTGTCTGCACAGGGTCTCTTGGCTGTCGTGATAATCCAGGCTGGGAAAGGGCTGTTTGGATTGGCAGGGTGGTCACAGGTGAGGCCCATGAGGACCTCTGATGCAGTGAGGGGGGCTGGAATTTTCCCTCCAAACATGCCCCTGACTATCTCTCCAAGATCAGTTCTCAGAGGTATAGAATGATTTTTAAGACTTTTCTTGTAGAATGACAAAATACCACCCTTTTTCTACCCCAAAGGTTTTCCACCATCCTCTATAACACTAGGGATTATCTTATGTTAAGTGTCAACTCAGTGATCAGAAGTCACTCACATAAAATGATGCTGACATATGTGTCGCCAAAGCCTTGCTCTCTAGAAGTCGCTGCCAGCACTTCTATGTAAGAGGAGGAGGGTGCATATAATCTGTGCACATTGGAAGGAGGGGTCTTAGAAGAGGCACCAAGGACTGGGGCTGGCAGTCCCTGGAGGGTGCTTTATGACAGCTGATGTTAGGCCATCTTCCTCATGCCTTCATATTTACGACCAAGTTTGCCATTTCCCAGAAACAAACTGTCAAAATCCAAAGTGACAACAGCAAAAATGAAAACAAATCTCAGGCTGGTAAGATTTGGCTAAAATAGAAGTTGTAAGCATGCAGCCTCATTTTCTTTGAGCAAAGAAGCACAGAAGTCAGATGTGGGCTGGGAGTGTAGGTTGTTCTTCTGGGACTCCATCCCTGAGTGCTGCTGTGTTCTCAGGTGGTCCTCTGCCCGTGGCAAGCATGCTTACAGGGGAGCGTTCCTGTTCTGGGAGCTATACTGAGAAACCCATCATTTTAGAAGTCTCTGGGTTAAATTGAGGTCTCAGTATATCCATACTGCGTGAGACCTTCTTGCCTAGAATGCAAAGTATTTGTTTTCCCCTCAACTTTTTATTTTGAAAATTTTCCAACTTACATAAATGGTAAGGTAAACCTAAAAAAACTGTTTTCGATTAACCAGTTATTAACATTTTGCCACATTTTCATCCCCCTCCCTCTCCCTCTTTCACATTTATGTTTGTGTGTGTGTGTGTGTGTGTGTGTGTGTGTGTGCGCGTGCGTGTATTTTTTTTTTTCCTGAGCCAGGTGAAAGTCACTTAACAGACTTTCATTCTTCATTCCTTAATACATCAGTAAGAACTTCTTAAGAACAGGAATCCTCTCCTGTGTAACCAGAGTTTTTATCACACCCAAGACTTTTAACACTGGGGGAACACATTAATATATAGTCCAAATTCAACTTTTTCCAGTTGTCCCATTAATGCCTTTTATTACTTTGTAGATCTGGCATTCAATCAAGGTTGACACATCATACTCAGTTACCATGTCCCATTACTCCCCTTTATCCTAGGAGAGTACCCCCTGCCCTGGTTTCGTCTGTCATGATGTTGACATCTTGGAGGAGACCAGCCCTATATCATCTTAGAAAACCCCTTATTCTGAATAGTCTGATTGTTTTCTTATTAGATTTGTGGTTAAAATTTCTTCTTTTTTTTATTTCAAAAAAGATATATAGGTGATGATATGTCCTCATTGCTATGTTGCAACAAGAGGCTCCTAATGCCAGTCAGTCCATTGTTGATAGTGTTGAGATATTCTAAAACTACAACGGCATTGTTCTTATAAATCCTCTTGTCTTGTTAGACGCAGGCAATTTGAAGCATTAAGCAGGGGGTAACCTCTGAGGGTACTTTCTTTCTCTTCCTCTTCTCCTTGGCATTCAGACCTGGTAGTCTAAGATTCTACCATTTTCTGTGTTGCTTTGTTCTGCTACTGTCTATTCCTGATGGGAGCACTTTGCCGTATGCCAAGTGCAGAGGACTGCTAACAAGAAAGCAGTAGTCCCCCTGGGTGCAGCTTTGGAGTTAGAGTAGAATCCGAAGTGTTAGATCCCTCGTATGTAAGGTCTTGCCCCTTCGCAGAAAACCTGCTTTGATGCTAAAAGAATTTGCAGCTCTTTCTTCCTTTTAGTTTTTTGGTGCTGGGGATTGAACCCAGGGCCTCATACCTGCCAGACACATGCTCTACCACTGAACTCCACCTGCAGCCTCATTTCTTCCACTTTAAGTTGCTTTTTCAGGCCTGATACATGCCCAGTCAGAACAGTGGGCTGGGTGGCATGAATTGGCCCTGTCAGGCAGCAAGGGTGATGTGAAGGTCTGTCCTGCCACCGCCCACATCATAGCAGGCCTGCAGCCACTTCTGTATCTTAGCCTGGTTCAAATTCACTGTAGCTAATATCTCTTACTTCACTAGAAGCTTTCTACTTCCAAGAACTTAATTGAAAGCTTTTGGCCTTTTAGAATGTGTGATATGTCATTTGATATGTCTTAAATTTGATGATACTTGATGAATGAGTATGCAACAAAAACTTGATACTTTAAAAAGTTGGCTTATAAAAAGCCTTTCATTTCTTTTATGCTTTCAACTCATCCAGTGTAAAACAAATGCCTACTCCAGGTCCAGCATTGCGAGTCTCTGGGAACACGGTGTTGAGTGAATGGCATTGTTGCTCCCAGGGCTGGACTTGGTAGGGCCTGAGTGCTGGTTAGTAGTTGATTATGGGGAATGTGATGCCCTCATCAGATGCCTCCCGGGAAATGGGATTTCAGGGCAAAGCTTAAAAAAGATCTGTAGGAAAAGGAGAACGAGGGGTTTCCAAGCTGGGCAAATACCTAACCAGTAACTGTGAAGCAAATACCAAGTCCCAGAAGTGCGAACTGTGTGAATCTAGAGCAGATTCATTGGAGCAGATTTATCAGGTGAAGACTGGGCTACTAAATCAGGGAGACTGGGGGACAGTCTTTAACATTTAATCCATTTAGCTGGACTTTTTGTGGGTTAGGATTTTTCTAGGAGGTTAAAAACAAGAGCAGCAATTTTTAACACCTGATTCAACATGAAGCAATTCTGGCATAGTTTTTGGTGTCAACTGGGGGCATAGGCATAGTTGGTCCTGAGACAGAAAAAGAAAGCCAGGTTTGCCCACTAGGGTGTCTTTAATTGGGCAAGAATGCTATTGAGTTTCCTTAGTTTTTGTAACCAAGAAATTCCTCTTACCTCCTTTCCTAATTTCAAAAGTACACGGCTCTTCCCTCAAACAGCAACATAAAAACCCAAAACCCTGGGTTCTCATTAGGAAAACATAGCCCCAGCTGTGTGTTCTCCAGCTCCCTTCAGAAGTCTAACTGGGAAAGGTTACATTTAGAAAACATAGCAAAATGCTATAGGAGTTGCTGGGGACTGTAGCAGGACTGGACAGCATCCAGCCAGGCGAGAAGTGAGCTGGAGCACCCTGGACATGCTGAGTCCAGAGGGGTCAGCTTTGCTACTTGGCAGGTTGCTGTGGTATAGAAGGGCCCAACGCTGCCAGACCTTTGAATCTCACAAGAACAGCTATCAATCCTAATGACTTTTAAATGGTGACAATTCATCAAAACTTGCCTTTAAAAATAGGGCCATTCTGGACACCCAAACCCGGCCAGATGTGCACACATTCTCTGGCTGCCAGTGGCTAGTTTGCATCCTCTAGTCAAAGGAGAGGTTGGTTCCATGCACTTTAATGTGTCCTGTTCCATCAGACAGCAGAGTAGAAACCTGGAAGGCCACATGCCTAGATTATGTGAGCTTAGCCCTTCCCCAAGTCCCCTTGACATTGTGCTTTATGGTCTATGTCTTCCATTCTAATTGAATGTTAGTTTAAGAAAAAAAAATAGGAAATCTGCCTATATATGAAACTGGCTGAGGGAACTTAAAGTCACATCACTTCATGACACATATGAAGTTCAATGTTCCTAAATTCTTTCTGCATCGATTGCCAGAAAAGCATTGTATCTCTTGTGAATAGGAAATGCTTTCTCCTTTCCGACAAGAGATAATTCATTTTTGCTCTGGCTGCCAGGAAGCTCGTAGCTAAATGAAAGAGTCGGCCTCAGCAAGTTGTGTTAGTTTCCATTTGCTTCCACAGCGGTTCCCCAGACCCAGGTGCTGTGTTTCCCCCCTTTTTGTGGTTGTTTGTAAAAAGTCCCCTCAGAATCTTGTTTGCAAAGAGGCATGATATAAATGAAGTCTGTTAGAGGACAGTGTAGCTGAACAGAGGGCCTCCACTCTCCCATGGACATAGAACAGAGGTGTCCCCTTTCATGTGTGAAGCACAGCATGGTGAGGGGAGGCAGTGGGCCTCTCTCATAGAAACTCACTGGAGCTCTGATGGGAAGACTGGAGCTTTAAGGAGTCAGTGACCTCCCTCCAGTTCTTTAGGTTTCCTGTATCTCTACTCTCTTATTTCTCCTGCTTTCCCATTCTCCAACATTTTTTAATTAAACAATTGTTCCTCAAACCCTTTGTGAACATACTGCCATTCTTAAAGCCTTGGTTTGTGTTTTATATATACCTGCATATATACTTGTTTGGGTTTTTTATTCACCAAAATACATTATTTTATTTTTATAGTGGTTTTATAATACACACACACACACACACACACACACACACACATACATAGTTTGTGGCTCTATATACATATGTGTATATGTATATACATAAAATTAAAAATTTGCCATGTTAAACTGTGTGTGTGTGCACACAAGTGCAATAGTGGGGATTAAGCCCAGGGCCGCTTTACCACTGAGTTACAATTCCTATCCTTTTTTGTTTTGTTTTATTTATTGTTTTGTGTACTAGGGATTGAACCCAAGATGGTTTAACCTCTGAGCTACATCCCTTGTCGTTTTTATTTTATTTTTTGATACAGGTCTTATTAAGTTGCCCAGCCTGTTTTCAAACTTGTGATCCTCCTGCCTGATCCTCAAGTCACTAGGATCATAGGCATGCACCTTGGCGCCTGGCTCATATTAACCATTTTTAAATGAACCGTTTAGTGATATTAAATGCACTCATAGAGTTCTCCATTTCCAGAACTTTTCCATCCTCCCCAGGATGCCCTGTACCTAACATGTACCTGTTAAACAGTAACTGCTGGTCCCCCCCCAACCTCCACAGGTCCATTCCACTGTCTCTTTCTATGCAATCGCCTATTCTACTAACATCTCATAAAAGTAGAATTATGCAGTATTTGCCCTTTCATGTCTGACTTATTTCACTTAGCATAATGTTTTCAAGGTCCATCCATGTTGTATATAATGGAATTTCATTCCTTTTTAAAGGTGATTCATATTCCATGATTTGTGTGTACCACATTAGGTTTACTCATATATCAGTGGACATTTGTTTCCACCTTTCAGCTAATGTAAATAGTGCTGCTGTGAACATTGGTGTACAATCATCTATTGGAATCCCTGCCTTCATTTCTATTGGGTATAAGCCTAGGAGTGTAATTGCTAAATCATATGGCCATTCATTTTTTTTTTTTTTTTTTTTTTTTTTTTTTGCATTGCTGTGGTCGAATCCAGGGCCTCATGCTTGCTTGGCACATGTTGTACCACTGAGCTACAGCCCCAGCTCCTGTGTGTGACTTTCTTAAGACCACTGTTTTCCACAACTGCAACATTTTACTTTCCCACCAGCAATGCAGAAGGGTTCCAACTTTTCCATGTTACCAAAGCAATTGTTAATTTTCTGTGTTATGTGTGTGTACATGTGTGTGCATACATGTACCTGTGCCATTCAGATTCCTATGTGAATTTTTTCAATAACATTTTGACAATATATTCCTTTCATGGAGTATTTAATCCATTAGCCCTTAATGTAATTAATGATGTGGCTGACTGTGGGTCTCCGAATTTACTATTCGTTTTCTGTTTATTCACTTTCTGATTTTTTTGTTCTTTTTCTCCTTTCTTCCTTCTTTTGGTTTAGCTGACCTTTTTTTTTTTTTTTAAGAATTTAATTTTAATTTATTTATTGTCTATCAACTGTTCCTCTTAGTTTTTTTTTGTTGTTGTTTGTTAGTCTTTTTAAGTGATTATTCTGGGAATTAGAGTACCTTTTCAGAATCTACTGAGTTAATATTCCTCACTTAATTGTGATTTCTGTCCCTCTGTGGACTCTCTTGGGAAACAATGACTGTAAGCAGGCCTGCAGTGTTCTAGATGGTGCTTGTACACCCAAAGAGCCTTAGTCCAGTTGCAGTGGTGAAATCACCTGGTCATAGGAGGCCATGTCTGTAGCTTCAACTATGCTGTACACCTACTGTGCAGCCTCCCTGAGTAACTAAAGTCCTTAAGCCTCACCTACGTTCCCCAGGGGGCAAGACTTACCCCACTACCTGGTGGGATGGAGTAGGATGAAATGCATGAAAGTCCTGTCTAAACTGTCAAGGGTGCTGATCAAACTGGGGTAGGATAGGAGACATAAAAATAGGTAGAAAGAGACATTAAGGAAGGACAAGGGAATAAGATTTTTTTTCCAGAAATTCCACATAATTTTCCCCTGTCACTCCCCAGGCCAGTTCCAAATAACCTGGGAAATCTATAAATCTACCTGTGCACCACGAATTAATTCCATAATATATAGATTAAGAGATATGATATTTTCAGAGACCTATAGTTGAAGAGACTTCCAGTGCTAGCTACTGATCAGAGAATGAAGACCATATCAGACTAAAGATTCAGAGACTGACCAGACCACCAGAAACCATCTTGAGATCACCAGACTGATACTGTTCCTGCATGCCTTTCTGTACCCACCCCTCACCAAGTTTCCTTTAAAAGAAGAGCTGGGAACCCTGAAAACTCATCTCTCGCTCTCGAGATGACCTGCATTCTCCCTTGAATGTGTATCTACCTTTGTAAATCAGCCTCTGACTGGTAACGCTGAAATTCTTTTCCTTCACCTATGCCAGGAATGCCCTGGTCCTGAGTCGAGTTCCCATTCTCTTCCAGAATATCTCAGGAACAGAAGGAACGCCTCGGACCCTTCTTTAGCGACATCGCCTCCCCCATGACTAAACCAAAGGATCATTATCCTGTTTCAAGATCTAGGTCACTGTGAGTCCAACACTAGGCATGTTTTGCCCTGCTTGGATAACCTGGTCCCTTGTCTTGGCTTATCTCATTTCCTCTGGTCCCTTGATGTTACGCCTCTGGTCTTTTGTGGAGACTCGCCCTTTGGTGTTGGAGGCCCTGTCTCTGGCAGGGCCCATATTGTGCAGGGCACTTAGACCAAAGGAAGGAGTTTAGAACTTGTTTTAAGAGTATACTTAGGAGAATATGCCACAGACAATGAAAGACAGTTCTACAGTATGATGGCAGTAGATGGAGGCAAGTGATTGGTGTCATGTGACAGTACCTCAGACAGGGGACCCAGCTCATCTTCTCCTGCTTGCCCGGTCACTTTGTCCTTCTGTGAGACTCCAAACCAGGTGCAATGGCGAGGGACCGTCCTATGTGAGCAGATCATTAATTGGGCCTGTGTGAAACTACAGTGCAGAGTTCTGTGCATAACAGACTAGAGTATGTGGGGTTAAACACCCAATGGATATTCTTATACATTCTGCCTCCTAAGACCAAAGAAAGTGTTGGTAGCCCTGCTTTGTTTGAAGGGTGGATGCTTGTGAGTTCCTTACAGTCTGTGTGCTGACTTAAATACCTTCCTCACATCCTGATTCCGTCCTGCACTTGCACTGTGTTCTTTATGGATACTTGCCCAGGGTGGTGACGGGCAGCTGAGAGAAGGGGCTCTAGCACTCACCGTGTGTATCTGTGAACCTCTCAGAATCTAGGACGGTCTTTTGTTCATCTTTGAACTCTGCTTCCAACCTAAGACCAGGGCTCAACAACTATCTGGTTATAGAATGAAATGGAAATACTGATTGGATCTCTAGTCCCTCCTCCTGTTCCCTATGGCCCAGCACCCTCAGGAATCAGCCTGGTTGCCACCCCTTCTGTTCCACCATGAGAACGCCTCAGTAAACACATCCAATATGAATGCTGTCAGGTGGACCTTTGCTGGGGAAGTCAGCATGGAATGACTGAATAGAGATGTCTTTATTCCTTATTCTGTCCATAAGCACTTAACAGTACAAATGATTCAGGGATGTGTGTTGACCAGCTTGGGGCACCAGGAAACCTACCCCTGAGGGTCACTACACCTGTGGTCACTGGGGTGTGCTGGTCTTCACCTGGGCCCCTTTACCTCTCACTGATGGTGTGCACCTGCCCTCTGTGTCCAGAGGGCCCTGTAGAGTGATGATCATCCCACATGTTAGCAGCTCAGGATGTGATCCATAAAAAAGAAGAAAAGCACAAAGCTAATATAGATTATGCTACTATTGACAGAGTCTGTGTTTCTGGTCTTATTGCCTCTTTTTTTTTTTTTTTTTTTTTTTTTTCCTTTTTGTACCAGGGATTGAACCCAGGGACACTTAACCACAGAACCACATCCCCAGAGTTTTTTTATATTTCATTTAGAGACAGGGTCTCCTTGAGTTGCTGAGGCTGACTTTGAATGTGCAATCCTCCTGCCTTACCTCCTAAGCCGCTGGAATTACAGACGTGAGCCATTGCTCCCAGCGATTGCCTCTTAAATATACAGTGATGTGTAGTGTTTCTATTTGCTCATTTAAAAAATAATATTTGATTGCCTATGTTGGAGATACAGTGGTGAGGAAGATCAAATGTCCTGCTTTGATGATTCCATGAAGAAAACAGGACAGTGAGATAGGGACTGGGCAGAGGGAGATGGAAACCATGCTCTAGATAGGGATGGGCTTGGTGAGGAGGTGACATTTGAACTGAGAACTGTGTGATAATTTGTATGGAAATTAGAAGAAATAGCAAAGGCCAAGGAACCCTTGGGACAGACCAGAATTTGGCATGTTCTAGGGACAAAGAGAGGACCAGGAGTATGAAAAGAACATACAGAACACCAGGAGGAGGACAGATGGTTCTCACCCTGACTGTACCATAGAATTTTCTGAAGAACTTAAAAAAAAAAAAAAAAAATCCAGTGTCCAAGCCCTACCTGCAAAGGTTGTGATTTAATTGGTCTGGGGTGGAGCCTGGACATTGGCATTTTATAAAAGCTTCCTAGCACAGCTTGGGTTGACAACATATCTGGATCATGCAGAGTGTTGGATGCTGGTAAGGAACTTGAACTTGAGTTGAATGACAGTGTGAAGCCATTGGACAGTTTGGACTAGGAAATTAACATAATCTTTAATTAAATCATAATTAAAGATTTATGTCTTTAAGAGGCTCACTTTGGCTATAGTGTGGGTAGTAGAGGTAGGGGGTTATTACGGTGGCCCACTTGAGAAATGACGGTGACTTGAATCAGGGTGGTTTCAGTGGAGATGGTAGGAGGAGGTCAGTATTTAGATTGGAGGCTGTGGTCAAAAGATGGATTGGATTTAAAATGTGAGACAAAAAGACCTCCTGGTTGTCTCTGAATTGACCCAAATAACTGGGTGGATAGTGCTACCATTCACAGAGATGGGATTGCTCAGGGAGGAACAAGTTTGAGAAGTTGGCATGCCTTGTTTGGAGTGAAAACCTCAAGCTGGTTTTCTGTCTAGAGTTAACTTACAGCCAAATGAGACTGGCTAAAAATATCCTGAGAAATCCCGTTCCTACAGTGCTAAGAGTTTTCTTGAAGTCTTCCAAAGGTAAGCCCCCGCAAAGCAGTTGACCACTTTAGTGCATGGAACCTGTGATGAGCAAGGAAACTGAGGATACTGAGCTTCTTTCCTGTGGGTATCAGGCTGAATGTAGGGAAAAGATATACTTTGAGAGATTGCATGCAGTCAACACCTGTCTTGCAATAATAATTGAGTGGTGTGGTCATGTAGAGAATGAAAAACAAAGAAAAAGAAAAGAAAAAGAAATTTATATTTGACTTTAAGAGAATTTTTCCCCCAGCAAAATTATTTTCCAAGATACATCTAGCTCATGATATAATTCCTTCCCTGACCAGGCCCTGGATGTCTAGCAGTTAAAAGTTATTGAGACTGTTAAATCAAGATTAAATTATTAGAATTATTAAATTATTAGAGGAGGTACACACCTGTAATCCCAGCTCCTCGGAAGACTGTGGCAGGCGAATTGCAAATTTGAGGCCAGCCTGGGCAACTTAGTAAATTCCTATCTTAAAATAAAAATTAAAAAGGTCTAGGGATGCAACTCAGTGGTAGAGTGCCCAAGCACCACAAAATCTCTTATGTCACTAAATAAAAAATTAAATTATTAGAATACTGACTCTTTAATTCCAAACTCCTTATCACAGACCCAAGAAATGAAGTATTCATATTTTCCTAATTATGCTGATGGAGCCCTGGTTCAGTGAGAATGACATGGGAATTTTTAAGAAGTTTGTCATTTTTTTCCCCCGATGAAAGTACATGGATTAAATTGCAAAGATGGTGCATACAGATTGGTGTATGGAATTGAGGAGCTCAGATTTTAAGTTCATTGAGGACAAAACTGTTTCTTATTTTTTATTTTTTATTTTGTTTTTAGTACTGCGAATTAAACCCAGGTGCACTTTACCACTGAACTACATTCCCAGTCCTTTTTTATTTTTTTATTGTGAGACAGGGGTCTCATTAAGTTGCTGAGAGTTTTGTTAAGTTGCCCACACTGGCCTCCAACTTGCGATCCTCCTGCTTCAGCCTTCTAAGTCACTGGGATTACAGGTGTGTGCCACCACACCTGGCTTATCTGTTTTTCAAAAATACCTAGCACATTGTTCATTCTGGGGCTTTTAATTGTTTAGAAAAGTTAGGAGATCTTTGTAGCTGAAACTCTGGAGTCAGTACAGATCTGAATGACTGAACAGGAAGGTTGACCAGAAGTCTTCTGAAATGCCAGCAGCCCCTTGGTGGGTCATTTCTTTGTTCTTAGTAAAGAAACTCAAGATGTGGTTGCCTTTGACTGTAAAGCAGGAGAATTCAGGGTGGTGTAGCTATTTAGAAAATAACTGGGATCTGAGACTCCTCTCTAAAGAGCTTTAAGTTAGCTACAAGCCTCACAGGTAGCCCCTGAGACCAGGCTGCTCATCTGCCTGCTTAATACCATGGTCTGTCCTCATTCACCCACAGATAACTGCAGTGACCTGAACTCAGAACTGCAGAGGGTGCTGACGGGGCTGGAGAGTGTTGTCTGCGGCAGGAAGAAGAGCAGCTGCAGCCTCTCCGTGGCTGAGGTGGACAGACACATCGAGCAGCTCACCACGGCCAGCGAGCACTGTGACTTGGCTATTAAGGTGGGCCTCCCTCAACCCTCTGCCAGGCTGTTTCAGATTATGTGAGAGAAGTGCTCAGAACCCGCTCTTCAGCCTGGTTGTCTCATATACCTGTTAGGGATGTTTCTATGACAGCCATGCTAGATATTGGGCCACCAGGTAGAAGCAGGGGCCCTACAAATACTTGCTTGACTGAGTGAATATTGACAGTCAAGATCCCTGGCTTTTCAATAAAAGGGATGATTTGCTTGGAAATGATTTGATTACTAGCACCGAGCCACATCATTTTAGCATGGTTCATGGTAGAGTACTTGTAAATGTACCATGGAAGTTTTATTGCAGCTTTAACGCCTCGAGAACATGATTTCATGAGTTAACAATCCGGGTTGCTGACAAAGGGAAGGTTCAGCACATGACTGAGTCATTCCATCCCCAGCACAATGCAGCTGGATCTCGGCCACATCTCTGACAGGTTTTCATCTTCCTGCTGAAGAAGGAGCAGGTGAGGGAAATCTGCTGCATCCGCACAAACGCATCCTGAACAATGGGAAAGACAAGTCCTGCTGATCCCAGGCCTCAGATGTCTTTATATTACTGTACCATAACTTGGCGACCTAGACCTAGAAATTCAGACGTGGAGGTCTGGGAGGATCTTTTTAAAAGGGACAATCTAGGCCCAAGTTTCTGTCAACAAGAACCCTGGACTCCTCCAAGGGGACTGTGTTCTCAAGGTACAGCATGGTGTCTGTTTATAACATAGCCGACTTTCCATCTCTTTCATCTCAATTGGAAATACATAGGTGATGTGGGGTTGGGGATGAGGAGAAGCCATCATGGGTGTTTCTTGCTCTGGAGTCTCCCAGACCCCACATTAGATTGCATTGCTTACGTGGGTACTAGACCCAGCCTCCACGTTGAGAGGAAAAGAGGAGACCAGGGACTTCTATCAACCAACAAGGGACAAAGCAGAGCTTGGAGCAGAGTCAACTAGGATAAGAGTCTTGGATTTGAAAGGAGAAACAAAGCAGGACATGAGGAAAGGGGCAGCAGGATTTGGGTACCTGTGTTCACCAGGGAACCAGTGTGAGGATCTGAGAGTGGCATACTCCAGGAGTTTTAGTATTTGAAACCCGTTTCTCATCACATCTCTTCTCTGCCTTTTATACCTGCACAGTAATTCTCCCTTCTGTTTAGAAATCAACTGACCTCTACTTCCTTTCACAAAGGATAGTACATGTGAATGAATAGTTTCTGAGAGCAAGCAGAAAAGTTCTTTTTTTTTCTTTTCTAATTTTATGTATCTTTCTTCTCCACTGATACTGTTGTAAATGAATTTTTAATAACCTTTCAAATACGATAAAGATTCTCTCTCTCTCTCTTTTTTTTTTTTTTTTTTAGATCAGAGCTACCTTATTAATTAAATCCCTGCTGTTTGAGAAACCTCCACAATGAGCTTCCTCTTTTCTGTGTCACTGAGGTTTATTTTTGACTTTCACATCTTGGGACTGAACCTCATTTGCACCATCCGAATTCTGATGTGACACTCAGAGTGGGAAAGGGCGATGTGATCTGTTTTATTGCTGAGCTGGCACACAGGAAGCCTGTAATTTAGGAAACTTCCGATGAGATTTTGCAGGCAGTTTGCAGCCTCAAGTGTGTCGCTGCATCGTCAGGTTCAGTCATTGGCCTGCTGCCTGGTCAGTCTTTCGCCAACTCTAGAACTCTAGTGAAGGAGATGAACAGTTGCATGGATGTGGCAGTTAGCACCACACTCACTTAAACATCAGGCAGGGACAGTGTTCTCCTAACTCTGGGGACTGTTGGGTAACACAGACCATGAGCCAGGCAAGTGAGACAGGCCCATCAGAAACTGGGGAGAGGACCGTAGTGGAGGGGTGTCTCTGGTCGCCATCCCCGTGTGCAATGAAGTGGCTCTAAGCCCGCTCCTTCACGGGCTCCTGTGCAGCCTGGGTTCTTGTGTCCCCGTTCCTCCAAGGTAGTGAACATGACTTTTCTTTGTGGCCATGTTTTGCAGACAGTTGAAGAGATTGAGGGGGTGCTTGGCCGCGACCTGTACCCCAACCTGACTGAAGAGCGGTCCCGGTGGGAGAAGGAGCTGGCTGGACTGAGGGAAGAGAACGAGAGCCTGACTGCCATGCTGTGCAGCAAAGAGGAGGAGCTGAACCGGACCAAGGCCACCATGAATGCCATCCGGGAGGAGCGCGACCGGCTCCGGAGGAGGGTGAGCACCCAGCCAGCAGGACCAGGCCTGTCCGAGTCACGGGGCCGAGAGGAGTGGGCATGTAGAGCCAAGGGCAGCCCCAGAGTTTCATGGAACCTCAGTTTTGGGAATCACCAACCCTTCCTGGTTATGAAGTCATTCTAGAAAGTAGTTTTAAAATGCTAAGATGTTAGAGAAAAGATTTAAAAAACACCCTCTTAAGTAGATGATATTAGAGCATATTTTCTCAAACTACTCTCCTGGGTAGGAACAACTTCTGCGAACCCCATTAAAATGTGCTTCTTTTAAGATAGTCTAATAATATTTTTATAATTTGAAAAAATACAGAATTTTCTCCTTTCAATTTTTTTCTGCAAAGTTTTCTTTAATTTCATAGTATGTGCTGTTACTTATTTATACTAAATCTAATGTAAAATGTCCTATCTTCTAGTATAGCTATTAAAATTAAAATAGCCCTATATGTATGTATCTGTATGCACATCTGTGTGTGTGTGTGTGTGAGAGAGAGAGAGAGAGAGAGAGAGAGAGAGAGAAAGAGAGAGAGAGACAGAGAGATCAATTGATCAATTTCTGTTATTCACCTAAAGGCCTCCCTGCTCCAGTTTGAAGAACTACTTTGCTGAGGACATATATCCCTTACTGAATGTGCTGATGTTTCAGCATAGAAATGTTTTAGCCTAGAATTGTTAAAGCACTCAGTTTTCTAAAGACGCGATTTTTACCGCCCCCCAGGGGCCCACAAGTACTTCTTTGCTTGGCTGCGAATTTCATCTGTGATTGGACTGGGAGTGAAGCAATGATTTCTTCAATCAGAAACAATTCCCTCCGAACTTCACTTTGAATTACTAGACCTACTTTACTCTCTTTCTCCATCTAAGCAATATTAGGAGGTTACTTTAGAGTCATGCTCTGAATGGTAATTTTGCACATGAAGTAGAAAGAGAGGGGAGAAAATAAATCTAGTTGGTCTTGTCCACCTTCACCATTGCTGTTTCTCCCTAACCTTTGAAGAACACCTTGAAAGTAACCTGTTCTTCAATAAGGTCAGGCGTGTAAATGGTTCTGTTCTTAATCCATATGCAATATTCTTAGTTGTTTGAATACGAGGGAAATTACTGTTGTTGAACATTATCAACGCCGTTCCTCATTTGTGCCTAGTGTTATAATTAAAGGGTCAGCACTCCTTCTTATATCTGAACATCATTTATCTTAACTCTTGTGCATTAAGCATTTTTTTCAGTACCCAGCTTTATCAAATGCCATTCTCCAAACTTGCATCAGCAGGTGTGAATCATCCTAGTCAGCAAAGGCTTTATTTGGGGAACTTGATGAAATTTACTTAGCACTAAGGCATACACCATCTGTAATTTCCTGGGTTACCCTCTCTGATCTTTATGACTAATACCCTAATTAGATATGTGCTTGCTTTTAGTGAGTGTATTCTGTTGGTGCGTGTTTTGTGAAGGAAGTGTTGGTCTTAAGTGTAATTACATATTGTGGTTTACAATAAATTTTCTTCTCTAACTTGGGTTACTAAGATGGAGAATAGCTTTGTAACAAAAAACAAAAGCCCATCCCGTCCCTCCAATGTTTTCTTCAACTCTGGAGGTCAGCACTAAGAACTGAACAGTGTGCAGAAATTTACGTTGTATATCAGAGCTTTGGAGCTGCACCGCATGGGGTCACAGCCTGACCTGCAAAGTTCTGAGTCTTTAGCAAATTACCTAACTTCTCTGGGCCTCACTTTACCCTGCCATGAATTGGGGATAATAATAGTACCAAATGCAAGAAAATTATCTAATACTAATAAAGTAGTCACACAGGGCCTGGCACATAGTAAGTGCTCAAAAAATTAGTAGTAGTTGTTTGGGCTAGAATCCACATTTATATGTTGAATGGTATGGAAAGTTCAGCTTCACACCATTTATTATTATGATTTTTGAAAAGAATTCTTAGATATTTGCAGAATTCTAACATGAACATTGAATAGTAAGTCTATAGATGCATACATGCACACACACATTTAGTCAAAATGTTTCTTCTGATCATATTTAATAGTTTGTGCCATTAATATGGTTTTATGTAAATTTATATAATTTGTAGTTCATTTACCTCCTAGTAATAAAACTTCAAGGAACTTTTATCTTCAAGTAGAAATGCCTTGTGGCATGAATTGGATTTATTTCATTTTATTTCTAGGCAATTGAGGTTCTCAGCAGAATTTTCTAGGTGTCTTTCAGTGCTGGTTTACTAGACTTTATGTCCTGGAAGACTTCACCCATCATCACCCACCCAGTATATTCATTTCCCTGAGGGATCTGCCTTTTGTGGTTGGCATTGTCATTGCAATGTGTAGCTGCGCAGAGTGACTGAGCTACAGTTTCATTTTCATCCCTGTGATTCTACATAGTACATGGCTAGTTTGCCTTTGCTCTTTGTAGCAGCTCTGAGTCCATAGGTCATCAAAGTGGCCTGAAAATAATTGGGGCTACAGCTTTTTTTTTTTTTTCTTTGCCCACATTCATTGCATAGAATTTTAACTGACCAGATCAATAGGATTGGTGCTTGCCCCCCACCCCCATGCCTGTAATTAAACAAAGTGCTCTCTGTAGGTCTTCTGAGCCTTGTTCAGGATTTAATTAAATTAGATCTTTAATGTAGTCGGTTAACAAATTGAACTACTTGGCAGAGCAGTAACTAAGAAACAACAAGCAGACAAATTTTATTATTGGTCCCAGTTCATTATTAAATGAAGTAATCATTTATTTCTGAATGCTCTGCAATATAACCACTTATTTCCTTACACTTAAGGAAACAGGCTTAATCCAGGCAAGGTGGAGTTACTCTAGAAAGGAAGCACTTTGTTCTTCCTTCATTCATTTATGCACTTCATAAACATGGTTGGTCATCTCTGTGGCAGGCAGAGGTCAAAGAGTGATGGACAGAACACCATGACTGGTTTCAGGGATGCTAGGGAGATAGCCAAGTCAATAGGTCATAATGGTGTATGTCAAGTGGTAGGGACAGTGGACACAGAGAGTGCCCTGGGAACTCATAGGAAGGTTATGCAATAACAAGGCCCAGCTTAACTGCTTGCTTTGTTTACCTGTATTGTTTAGGTCAACTGCTATGTAGCCAAAACGATTGACACTCCCTAAATCTGTTCGGTAAAGCAAACTTGATGTGACCAAAGGCGTGTGAATTCATGTCCCATGGAATCATGGACTTGGACATAAATAGGCCACACAGGTTTCTTCTGAGACTTTGTAGATATTCTTCAGAAAGTTCTATATGTTCATAGTACAAGGTGGTTGTAACAGTTCCTTGTTCCCTGTTCTCTTCCTGGAACTTTTCAGCATGTCTGAGAATAGGTTCCATCTGCCTCTCCATGGGGTCTGGCTTCTGTTCTGACTTTGGTCAACATCACAGTGAAATCAAGAGACTAGACATACACTGTTTTAAACCAAATAAATGTTACCCTAATCTGAAATTTCTTCCTCTTAACTTTCCCAATTCCCCTCAAAATCTTGTAAAAATATTTCATGTTCGTTATATTAACTAGGCTCCCTAAAGATTTTAGTTGGGAATGGGAGGCCACTGTACCCACCAGTGACAAGGACCTCCATGTGTTTTTTCCAAACTAGTTATTCTTGATACCTAAATGCAAAATTACGTTTATGAAAGATTCCATTGATAGACCCACATAATAAAAATGGAGCGACCTGGTTCAGCTAGTTTCTTAAAGTATAAACAAGGACTCCAAACTATTTTTAAATATTTGCCATTTGGCTTCACAGCCAGAAAAGAGGCAAACAAAATTCCATAGACCTTCAGCGCCCCTTTCCTTCCCTGTCACCTCATCTCCTTTAATAGAAAGTAGCATCAAATTCCTGGTAATGGAGACTCTTTGGGGAACCTGAAGCTGGAAAAGGAGATGACAGGAAAGGTGTAAGTTTGAAGGGAGAAATTTCCTCCACACCTTGGTCACTCTCTGAGGACTCATTTTTTTTCCCCATAAGCTTTTCAAAGTACCAATCCTGTCATATCTTCCTGTGGATCACTTTTAAATCAGGATTACATCAGGGGAGACGGTGGGCTGCACTCTCTGGTCACAGTCCTCCTCATGCAGCAGAGGGCCTGGTGCTGAGGGGTGCTCAGCACTGCTCTGCTCAGCCAGGTGTGCGGCACATGGTCCAGCACTTGTCCCAGGAACTCTCCAGCCGAGGCTGTTCACAGGGCATCCTTTTTATGATGCCATGGTTCCTCCAGAGATCTCAATCACTGGAGCCAATTGCTGAAACTTTACTAGATATGAACACCAGCTTAATCCACTTTCAGTATCTCCAAGGACACATGTTGATTAGAGGCCATATCAGAGGAAGTGAAAAGAGAATCTGAACCAAAACAAAGGGGCTACTTAGCATGATTACCTAGGACTCTGTTATGTGCTTCTTCCATAACATCTACAGTCCACCCTCCCTAGGAGTGTTACAGTGCCAAATTGATGTGCCCACAGTGGAATCTGTCTATACCGGAGGCAGTCATTCACTCTGTCCAGCTTGTCTCCTGTTATATGCTAAGTCAGTATGTCTGTGATATTTTTAACTAAAAATCAGTCAAAGTGGAGATATTTCCAGCATTGAAACTGTTGTGACCTTAAGTAGGTTAAATACAGACTCTTCTGTTTTACCTTAGAAACTCTTCCAGCCCCTGCAAACTCTTCCCACTCAGTTGTGTGTGAAGAAAGACAGAACCTTATAGTTACTATGTGTTTACATGTAAATGTATATTCACTATGTATTTATGTGTGTATATGTGTAAATATTTAAAGTAAACTAGAACAACATAAACCAATGTCATAATCATAGTTATGTGAGGAATAGGTACCTAAGAGTGTAGGTCAAAGGAGATTTGAACTTTCCTCTAATGTTTTAATTAATTTTAAGTGTTAAATGAATATTTTCATGTAGTTGCATAATTTTTAACATATAGAAGTATATATAGAGAGGCTGGAGTTGTGGCTCAGTGGTGGAGGCTTGCCTGGCATGTGTGAAGTCCTGGGTTCGATACTCACACCACATATAAATAAATAAAATAAAAGATCCATTGACAACCAAAAAAATTAAAAAAAAAAATAAGTATATATACACAAGTAGAGAGGACACTAATGTGTCAATGTATTAACAGGGCTAAATAGGCAGTGAAATGATGTGATTGCTTTCGCTCTTCTCTTCTCTTCTTTTCTCTTCTCTTCTCTTCTCTTCTCTTCTTTCTTTCTTTCTCTCTCTCTCTCTCTCTCTCTCTCTCATTCTCTTTCTCTCTCTCTCTCTCTCTGCTGGTACCTGGGATCAACCCCAGGGCTTCATGAATGGAAGGCAAGCACTCTACCATTGAGCCACATCCCAAACCTACTTTTTCTCTTGTTCATACTCTTCTTTAGTTTTCAAGTTTTAGCAAACAAAAAATTAAGAATGGCCAGACACAGTGGCATACTCCTATAATCCCAGTGACTCTAGAGGCTAAGGCAGGAGGAACACAAGTTTTAGGCCAGCCTCAGCAACTTAGTGAGACCTGTCACAAAATAAACAATAAAAAGGGCTAGGGGTGTAACTCAGTGGTAAATCGCTCCTGGGTCAAGTCTCCGGTGTTAAAAAAAAAAAAAAGAAAGAAAGAAATGAAGTGTGGATTATGGAGAGTGAGCTTTAACAGTTTGACATTCATGAGCCAGCAAAACCTCTTTCTCTTTTGTTCGTTGGGGAACCTTGTTCATTTTTTATTTGTTTCATCTCTTCTTAGGAATTTCTTTATATGATGAGACAGAGGATGCTGATATTAGCTAGGTTCAAATTCATGAAAGAATCGTACAAACAAGCCCTGTTCCAGCTCCCCCCCAATCTGGCCCTGTGAGAGGGAGCCAGAGGAGAGGGTATGGCTCCAGTGGCCATACCCAGCCTCAGTATGGGGGCGCTGGGTGGCTCTTATTGTATGGCTAATTGATTAGTCAGGATAAATCTAGGTGACTCTGCAGTACTGATCAGCTTCCAAATCTCAGTGGTATGACACATCACTCCTTGTTTGCACCATTGTCCAGGATGGGACTAGGGACAGGTGCACATCTCTGCTCCACTCATTCACTCAGCACCTAACACCACACCTGAAAGTTCTTACCCAGCACCTAAATGCTTCCACTCATTGCCTGTGGGCCAGAACTAGACAGATGACTTCACTAACTTTAAAGGGTGCCCATAAAAGGGCACATGGATATTTGTTGAGCAATAAATATTCTGACACAGTTGAATTATTTGCTTTGACCACAATACCAGAAAGGTTTGATATAAATCAGAGACCCTACCAGACACGCTAACTCACACTTATAATCCCAGTGACTCAGGAGGCAGAGGCAGGAGAATCGTGAGTTAGAGACCAGCCTGGGCAACTTAGACCATGTCTCTAAATAAAATAAAAGGGACTGGGAATGTAGCTCAGTGACGGACCACTTGCCTAGCATATACAAGGCCCTGCAAAATATCAATCAATCAATTAGAGAGGGCCAGGAAAATAGGCATTCTCACATATCTATCTTATCCATTTTGTGCTGACTTTAAATTTTGGTTTCAGAGTCCTTGGCCAACTCTTTCAGGAAATATATGACCAGGTCCCTACCACAAGCCACTGAATCAGTGACCAAGGTATAGGCCCCAGCACCTTCCCCATTGTGATCCTGGCTGGTCTCAGAGACAGGAAAGGGAAAGGTAATGTCTTTCAGTCCCCTACTGGACATAGACCAAGAGCCTCTCCAGTTGCTCTCTTCATCCCTCTATAGGACAGTGGAAAAGAACCACAGCTTTTCTGCTGTTGCCTGGCCCTCTCCTCTGGGGCCCACAGTCTGGGATTTATGAATCTGCACCCAAGAGGGACCCTGCTGTATACAGCCTGTTCTGCCCACTTACCAGGGTCACCTGAGCTTGTGGGGAGAGTGGGTCCAGCAGGGCACAAGTCTCAGGGGGTTGCAAAGACTGGGAGGCATACCCTGGCACAGTGCAGAGCTCCCTGCTAACCCGGTACAGATCAGGTGTTCAGGGAGCTACTTACCATCACAAGCTCAGGGGGTTTATTTTTAATACTACATTAATAGTGTTCATAATATTAACATCCTTTGAACATTTTCAGGATGAACAAACCCCTCGCAGGCTAAAAATAGACACTTCTAAGGGCAAAGTAGGACTCAATGCCTAAATTATAATACTAAACATTTTCAAGCACTTACTTGCTATGGGCAACAATGTATGCACATTTCCTTTAGACCATACCAGAGTCCTGATATGTAACATTTTTAGAGATGGAGATGCCAAGATCCACAGAAGTTTTAACACTCTTGCCCAAGTCTATGCTAGTATTAACTCTTGGTATCAGAATTTAAATGCTGGTAGCTTTATTATGAGACGCAGTTTTCAGTGTTCTGTTGTTTGAATTGCTTTCCTGTGCTCTTTTCTCCCTCTTCCTCATTTCGTCCCTTCCTTCCATGCAGACTAGAAGTTAGGAAGCCATCCTGTTATAGTAACACAGCTGTCTAGTTCCACAGAGCTCCGCAGATCCTCTTCCTGGCATTCTAAGACTTCAGTAAGTGAAGGCACGGTGAGCATGTTCCAGGAAAGAGCTATCTAGGCATAGCTTCAACTTGATTCAAGTCCAGCAAAGCATGTTGTCCTCTGTAGGATGAGGAAGCTCTAAGTGGGACTCAAGGCAGAGAATCCTCAGAGCTATGGTTCTTTCACCTCCTCTTTGGGAACTGTTTTTTGGTACCCTGAGAGGGCGTTACCACACCTTTTCCATGAGGTAACTGTTCTAAGTTGTTGGCACCAGTGTTTGCTCATCCATCTCTGGCCTCCCCATCCTGTGAGGCTGCTTAAGGAAGTGGCTGATTCCATTTGTTGGAAGCTGTTAAGAAATGAGGAATTCAGCCATGTACTGACCTTTTCCCTGAAGCTGCCATCTTGACCATGGAATCCAGGTAGTGTAGTAGGCTATGGAACAAGAGAAAGCAATGCACCTGTCAAACCTACAGGGGACAAGACACTGCTGGATTTGCTTCCTTCTCTGTTCTCATGGTCTTTTCTGTTGCAACCCACTGAAAACTGTCATTAACAATGAAATACCACTTTCCTCATGCAAATTAGATTTATAAGAAAATTATATATTTTTTATAAATAGATTCTGACTTCTCCTTTATTTTGGGACTCCAAGAAAAGTCATATGAAATCTCCATTAGAAGGCTGGTTCTCTGCAAAATACCCACAAACCCTGGCCTCAGGGGGAGAGAGTTTTCCAAGAACCACATGGAAACAAACTGCCTTAAACTCATTAAGTGGATCTTTTCTGGACTAGTGATTCTCACCCTTCTATAGTATGAATCTGCTCTTCACAATTAGCTCCATTACACATTGAGATTATGAATTACAACCTAATTGCCTGAAATTACGACTACCCAGTGTGCACTGCTGCACATTACCAGTGGAACAGATTCTGTCTTGGATGGATAATAATAATGTCTCTAATCCTGCTCAGGACCCTGTGCCACCTCTCATTCCTGCTTGTCACTCATCCATGAACCACAGTCACAGATGACTTTTTCAGCCTTGTCTCTGCTCTTCCAATGGTTGTAGGAGATGGAAGCCTCCACAGAACTACCCAGTCTTATACTTGCCTCAGCCTCACAGTTTTGCTCCTGCCATTTCAGAAACCATTTCTGTGTACTCGACACTGGGTGTCGGCAGCTCTAACCCCAAATCCCTAATCCCCATCACCTCACTTTCCATCTATGCCTAATCTTTAGACTCCTGGCTCTCGGCTCCCAGCTCTGGTCTTCATCCTTACTTTCTTTTGCGTGTTTATTTTAATTTGACCCTGGGGTGAGGGCAGAGAGATCAGTTAATTATATCCTTCAGTTAAAGGAATACTCATTGGTCTGGCCAAGGTCCCTCTGTGAATTTATTTATCATTTTTATTACTCATTCTCTTTCCCCCATTTTGTGTGTGTGCTTGTAAGATACACAATGCTTTGTGTGATGTTTTTAATTTGCAGAAATGTTCCTGGGCTATGGCCCTCTCTTACTTTGTTCTCCTCAGCACTCTAATGGTTAGATCTGTCCGTATTGCTACATGAACATCTAGCCTGATGTCACATTGACTGGTTGACAGCCAGATCACTTCCTCCTCCTGCAAACACAGACAGCGTCCTGGGGCATGGTTGCTTGCGTATGCCTCCTCTGGTCCTATGGGAAGTTCTCTGGATTCCATGTCCAAGAGTGAGCTTGCTGAATCCTGGGGTGTGCATATTCTTCCTTTGACCAAGTCCTGCCAGTGGCTTTCTGGAATGGCTCACCAGTCTATCTGTTCAGCAGCAGCACAAGAGGGTGTCTCTCACCCCTATGTTTCTGCTGATTCTTATACTTACCCTGGTTTCTCTCATCCTGTTGTTCTCTGGTTTAATTTCTAAGCGTGCTTGGGAAGTTCTTTTAACAAAGATCTATGGGTTATAAATTCTTTTTTGGGGGTGAGGATGGTACTGGGGATTGAACCCAGGGGTACTTAACCACAAAACCACATCCCCAGCCCTTTTTTGTATTTTATTTAGAGACAGGATCTCACTGAGTTGCTTAGGGCCTTGTTGAGTTGTTGAGACTGGCTTTAAACTTGTGATCCTCCTGCCTCAGCCTCCCGAGCTGCTGGGATTACACATGTGTGCCACTGACTGCACATAGCAGGGTAATAAATCCTTAATCTTTGACAGTTTTTATATTTGCCCACACTCTCCTTGTTTAACTTTTAAATTATTTTATTAATGTTTTTTAATTGATATAACAACAAATATTGTACTTATATACTTGCTAATATGTGATGCTTTGATACATGTATATGTTACATAATGTTAAATAAGATTAAATGTCTCTGTAAACATCATTTCTGCATGGTGAAAACATTCGAAATCATTTCTTCTAATTTTTTTAAATGTTCAGGACAATCTTGTTATCTATAGTCACCCTTCTGTGCACTAGCACACCTGAACTTCTCACTCCTGTCTGTGACGTAGTAGCCCTTCCTCGTCTCTCCTTCCTCATCTCTCCTTCCTTCCCTCCCTCCTTTCTCCAGCCTCTAATAACCACCATTTACTGCAAAGGCTGTCCTTGCTCCAAGGCATGCTTTTAGCACCTTCATCAATAGTCCACTGAAGATGCGTAACCTTATTTGTAGGCTCTCTGTTTTGTTCCATTGGCCTATATGTCTGTTTTTAGGACAGTACCATGCTGTTTTGACTACCACAGCTTTGTAGTGTGTTTTGAAGTCAGATAGTATAACACTTCATTGCTTTGTTCTTTTTACTCAAGACTGCTTTGTCTGTTCAGGGGTCTTTTTTGTGTGTGATTCTATATAAATTTTATGATTGTGAAGACTGTTGCTGGTATTTTGATAAGGATCACACTGAATATATAGTCTCTCCTCCCCACTCTCCCCAGCCTCTGGTAACCACCATTCCACCCTGAATTTCTATGAGATCAGCTTTTATAGGTCCCACACTTGAGGGTTACCTATATTCTTAATAGTTATATCATTTCCTGCAGATGTACTAAATTGTTACCAACTTAGTGGCTTATTCTATTACAGTTTTGGAGGTCAGAATTCCAAAATGTGCCATTTTTGCTTAAATCCAGGTGTAGGCAGGATGCTTCCCTCTGGAGATTTGAAATTCTGCTTCCCCACTTTCCCTGAATTCAGATGCAGCCATTTCTGTGACTTCAATCCTCCCTCTGTCTTCAAAAAACAGCAGCATAGCTTCCCTCCTCCAAGGCCCACGTGAAAACTGAGCACAAGGACTGAGCATACCTGGATAATCCAGGACCATCTCCCCATCTCAAAGGCTGTTTGCTATGGAAGGTGATATATTTAAAGGTTTCAGGGATTAGTTCGAGGACTCCTTGGGGGCCATTATTCAGCCTCCCACACTAACAGTAGTCTAGCTAGGTATTAGATTTTGTGGTACCAGTTTTTTAGTGACATTAAACATATTTTCTCAAGACTGACCTTCAGTCCCTATTGAAGGTGTTGACCAAGCAGTACTGAACAGACAGACCTACTCTTGTTTTCTTAATATTTGTTTTTTAGTTGTAGCTGGACACGATACCTTTATTTTATTTATTTTTATGTGGTGCTGAGGATCAAACCCAGTGCCTCACACGTTAGGTGAGTGCCCTAGCACTGAGCCACAATCCCAGCCTAGACCTACTCTTTATGAAAATTATTCTTTTTATTCCTAAGCATCCTAAATGTATCTATTGTGATGTGGTTTGTTGTTTGCTGTTGTTTCTTCTGGGGTGAATTCATCTCCTGACTTAGGTGGCTGACTCTGGTTTTATCCTCCTCTTTCCACAATGGTCTTTCCATGTCCGGCAGCTTAGCAATCCTGGATCCCCAGTCTTGGGAAGCAGAAGTCACCTGTTCTCTAATGATAATTGGGCGACTTACAAATTAGGTTTCTGAGGCAGTAGGTGGCCTAGCAAAACCCAGAGCAGTTTTCTGTGTTAATGTATAAGTTTGGGGTCCTGCAGTATATAGATAGTATTAATTGGGACGGCACACCCAACTGTGCCACAGGCCTGGGTTTTTGATTTCTTAGAGCTGTCTCCTCTGCACAGCCCCAGAGATTCCTCCTACCTTTGTGGGAAGCACTTGCTGTCCACTTTTCACAGATGGGGCAGGGCAGGAAGTCTCCAGGCTTTATAGGAGGAGCGTGGTTTCACTACATTGCCTGGCTTGCAGGAGCCCTCCCCCCACCTCAGCCCCTCCCCACCAACACCCCCTCTGCCTCCAAAGCTGTGGAAGCACATCCCCCTCCCCCGCCAACCTCTCTAGCTTCAGTTCCCTCTCCTGGCACCTGGAGATTTCACTGTCTTTCTTTTAACCTTGGCATTGAATTCCCCTCTCATTGTTCCTTTTTTTTAAATGCAGCATTTCTGTGCATTTTTAATAGGAGGAGTGCCTGTTGACTTTAGCTGAGGCTGTCATTCGCTGGGAATTTTCAGTTCTGTATACAGTTACAGAACCATAACCTCTGAAAACCGGTTCTCAGCCCTGCTTCTTATTTTTTGTCCTTCATGGCATCTGCCAAAGTGGAATCCAAACCCTGCCACCCTCCTCTGGGTGGATTGACCACCTCCCTTTGTATACATCACAGAATTGTTTCATTCTGCTGCTTCCCTGGGTACTGGAGTCTTCCTTCCACTTGGTCTTTAAGAAATGTGCCCAGGTGTTGTTTCTGCTAATGCTCCAAGCACATTCTTTTCTCTGTTAGGGTGTTAATCCTTTTTAAAATTTATTTTTTGCTGTTGTTTTAATGAGGTCTCCAGTGTTTGAAGAAAACCTGCATTTTATTCAGTCTACCATCCAGAAAGAAAGAGCCCAGCCAAGCTCTCAGTTCTGCTGTGTAAGCTTGCTTTTTACTTTTTTTCTGTTTTTCTTCTTGCCCCTAGGTCAGCTTCCTTCCTCCTCATACCTGACATCTGCTAATTCTCTCCCTCATACTTAGCAGGGGGAAGAAAAGCCATCTGAAGGGATGTTTCCTATCCTCATGCTGCAGTCTGCAAACTCACCCGCCTTATTGCCTATCCATACCCTTTTCCTGTCCTCCACTGACCCTCAACTCCTGCCAGCTATGCATGGGCCCCTGCCTGGGCCTTAGCCACAACCAGATTTCCTAAGTCTGCATGTTCAGCTCTGATCCCCTTCCTTCACTCACGTCCCACAGGTTCCCTCAAATTCAACATGTCCAAAGCAGACATCTTCAATTCTCTCTGAAAAAAATCAGCTCCTTCTTAGGTGTTACCCTGTGCTGAGAAGAACCATGATCCATTCAGTCACCCAGTAGCAGGTTTGTGGGGTGGTTTTGTGTGTGAATATTTCTAGAACTCTATTGACAGATACAGTAACAGTACCATGTACAACTATTTAAATTTGAACTTAATTAAATGCAGTTCGAAATTCAGTTCCTCGGGTGCAGTAGGCATGCTGCAGGTGCTCAGTGACCTCTTGTGTCACAGTAATGGACAGTGCCACTGTACTTTCCTGTTACTGTCTGGAAGACAAGACTCTCACCTTCGTACTCTACCAGGTTCCCGTGTATGGCACAGGGAAACTTCTGTGTGTGCAGCCAGATGCTGGGTGTGTTTGGCCATCTTTCTCCCACTTCCCTTTCTGTCTGAGCCCTCGTCATTTCTTACCTGAATCATCAGTAATGCCAATCCACCCCCCTCGCTCCAGTCTGTTCTCTTCTCATCAAGTGATTTTTTTTTTTTGTAAAACCCATAAAGAAATAACAGGAAGACGCAGAGTTCTGGTCTCTTACTGTCATTTCCTTACTTGAACTCTCCAGCGTCCCCTCACCATCTTTTCCTTTTTACTAGCTTGTTGGAGGGCTGCTCGACCTTCAAGAGTAGATCCACCTTTGCCGCAGGGAAGGTAGACCCCCCTAGCTGGACACCTCTTCAGAGCATCGTGATGTTTCGCTCCACTCTGAGCCCGTGGAGCATAGGGACCTCACTGTCTTCATACTCTACCATAGTTCCCATTCGTCTGGGTGGGCACTAACTACGTAGTGGCTTCAGGAGGAATGTGGCGACCCAGGGCAGGTTCTACTGTTGAGACCTGACTTGAAAGTCTGTGAGGGTGATGAACGGCTGTTCTATGTGTATCAACCCCTACCCCAGGTTTGTCTTAATTCTTGGCTGTCACCTAACTCTAAGACATATATTTCATAGAAACACATTTCCTTTAGTAAAAACTCTTCAGTGAAAGATGGGTATATTAATTAATTACCACAAACATGGTAGCTTCAAATAACATAAATTTATTCTCTTATAGTTCTAAAGTCCACAAGTTCAAAATTAAGGTATCAGTGGCAGAGCCGTGACACCTTGGAGTGAGCTCTAAGGCTCAGGGGAGATCCCTTCCTGCCTGTCCCAGCTTCTGGTAGCTCCTGGCATTCCCTGACTCGTGGCCTGTCTCTGGCTCCATCTGCACATGACCTTCTTCCCTGTGTCTCTGTCTCCCACTCCTCTTCTAAGGACACTGGTCATTAGGGCCCACCAAATCAGAGATAAGATCCTTAATTTAATTACATCTCCAAAGAACCTACTTCGAAATAAAGTCTCATTCATAGACACTGTGGGTTAGAATTTGAACATATCTTTTTGGGAAGACAAATCCAACCCCCTCCAGTGAGTGAGAGTGAAAGCCAGTGCTCAGAGAGCTGAGTGCCCCTGCCTCACCCAGGCCTTGCTGAGCTGACTCAGCAAGTTGACCATGGCCTTGGATTCTGTGTATTTATTCATAGATTGAGATCCTCACCCCAAATCAAGAGGGGGAGGAGGCCGTTTAAACCATCCAGCAGCTGTCTTTCCAGCAGAGAGACTCAATAATTTCCCTCCAGCTGAACCCCCCACCTCACTGACTTGGAATTGTCATTAAATAATAAAGCATAGCCCCAAATACACATGTTTATCATCCTTTGTTTTTCAGAACATTCCCTGCCTCCAGAGCTTTTAAAGTAAAAATGGACATTTAGATTTAGAAATTAAGTGCACGTGTGCACACATACCATGCAAAATGACCACAAGCAATTGTCTAATGTCTGCACCATTTGAACATAAGTGCCTCTCTTGTTTTAATTTTCACTGCCTATATTCTCTACAATGAACATGATTTACTTTTGTGATTAAGAAGAAATATTTTTAAGACAGTTTTAGGGGCCAGGCACAGTGGTACACGCCTGTAATCCCAGCAACTTGGGAGGCTGAGGCAGGAGGATTGCAAGTTCAAAGCCAGCCTCAACAACTTAGGAAGGCCCTAAGCAACGTAGTGAGACCCTGTCTTAAAATAGAATGTAAGAAGGGCTGGGGATGTGACTCAGTGGTTGAGCGCCCTGGGTTTAATCCCTGGTATAAAAAAAAAAAAAAATGGTTTCAATGAAATTTTTATAAATCACCCCAGACTACTTGTATTAAAAACAACAACAACAACAAAAAAAAAAACTAAATGAGTAGGCCACTTGGGATTCTGAGGACAGACCACTGATGGTTTTGTGTATAATTCAGGCACAATTTAGGTTTGAAAGTGATGTTAACATTGTTAATTATTCAGGACCTCATCAGACTTTCACTGCAGTGGAAATTGAAATCCACAGTCGCTATCAGGGCGGTTTCCCTGGTGCCTGATAGGATCATGGACCCTCTCCCTTTGCCATGTGACATAATGAGGCATCCACACTGACGCTGTTCTTTGGTTTGTCAGAGTCCCTCCCAGAATGTGCCCTGTGATCTCTCACCAGCAATATAACTCAGCTTCGGCAAGATCCATTTCTCTAGTGTGTAAAATGCTTTGAGGCGGGCGCTGCGTCTATGGTCGTGAGGACAGCACACACTGCCATCAACCCACAGTCCCCGGGAGCTGCCATGCAGTTTGGAGCTGTTTCAGTATTGAATGCAATTTGCTCCGGGGGAATTTCCCTATTTTGGCTTCTAATATGTTGATGAATTATTGAAATTTCAATTACTTTTGGTTCTCAAGTTAGCAGGGTGGAGCCATTCCAGACATTTAGTATGAGAAGCCTTGTAGTGGCTTTTAGTGAAGGAGACTATGTGCCTGTTCTCTGTCCTTGCCTGGAAAGGTTTTGGCGGTAGGGCTGGCCTGAGGGTGGCTCTATGCTGCCTATCTATGAGACTAATATGTTTTGTGGCTTTGGGAATCCCTTACAGCAGCAGCAGGCGATGGCAGAATCTTTGGGGAGTTGATTAGATATACAGATTCCTGGCTTCATTCAGTGTTACTAAACCTGAATCCTGAGGGGGTGGGGATTTGGAATCTCTGTTTTAACAAGCCTTCCAGGGCATTCTTACACATCATAAAGTTTGGAAAACTCTTCTTTAAATGTCCTAGTGGTCTTTCTTCCAGGTGGGTCTGGTTCCCATTCATTTGTAACGTCCCCTGGGTGCTGTAGGGGATTAAGATAGAGACTCATGGTAAAATGTGATCAAGGTTATCAGAACAACTGATTTCTAGCAACTCTCTCTACTTATTTGGGACACTTCTCCCCTTGGAAATCACAGAGCTATATCCATAGAGAAGTAATACTTGAACATTTAAATTCTGTGCAGGTAAATGTATACCTTAAATATAATACAAAGAGCCTGCTGTTTCTTTTTTATAATGAAGGGCAATATTCCTTCCCACTCTTCCAAGGAGGATCCCATTTCAAGTCACTTAGGGAAAAACTTCTATCACTTCATCTTGGCCTAACCTCCCTCCCAGTACATAAAATCTTCTAAACCACACATTCCCCATAACTTTTAGTTCTTCAAACACTGCACATCACCCAACACCTGGGCCCCTGTGCAAGCTGTGCTGCCCTCACCCCTCGCTGCACTGATGCCTCCTGTGAGACTCTCCTCAAACCTGCTGCGTAACACTCTCTGGGTGACATCAGGTAGAGTTGCTCTCTCCCCCTTTCCTGTTGCCTGTAACTCTTAAGCTCAGTGTTTCTAGCACTCAGTTGCACTTGTGCTGAGATTATTTGTCTCTCTCCTCCTCTGGGCTCTGAGTTCCATGACAGTAGAGATTTGATCCCAAGTCTTCTCTCTGCAGTGCCCAGCACAGCTTCAGGCACTTGAGTCTCTGCATGAATGAATATGCCTTAAAGCTGGGCACTGTTAGAAGCTTCCAGCATGGTAGATAACATAGTTGCTTCAGGCTTGTGAAGAACAGATGACTGTCAGTGGCAGGTTCAGTTAAGGATAACAGTGACTTAGGTGAGCTCAGCTGATTTAGTGTTACAGTGAAGCTGATCCCTTAATGTAAAGGAAAGCCTCGCCATCGACCCATCTGGCTCCTGTATTCTTTGACCAGGGAAACTGCCAACCCTGTCTAAAGTAATTTTGGTTTCAGGTTCGAGAGCTTCAAACCAGACTGCAGAGCGTTCAGGCCGCGGGTCCCTCCAGTCCTGGCCGCCTCACTTCTGCCAACCGCCCAATTAACCCCAGCACTGGAGAGCTGAGCACCAGCAGCAGCAGCAATGACATTCCAATCGCCAAGGTGAGCTCTGGGGCAGACTGGTGGTGGGAACACCTGCCCTTATCTAAAAGTCCCAGCCCCCGCCAAGTGCCACCGTGCAGGCTTCCCCTTAGCTCAGCTTGCCCATGGGCTTCCCCTGGGACGATGCACAGGCCTCCCACACGGAGCTGTAGGGAGAGATAACCTGCTAATAGTTTTAATTCTCTTTCGGCTACAACCTGGACGCCAGCTCTCATTAATCAGCCGGCTGGAGAATGTCACAGCTGACAAGTCATTGCAGACAGTGAGATGTTTTGTCAAGTGCTACAATATTGCACAGTGGAGGGACAGTTACTCCCAAGGACTAAGGTTCAGCCCAGCAGGGACCCTCAGTAATGAGCTAATGATCTTCCCACTCACAGACCACCAGCTTCAACAGCAAAAGAAAAGAAAGAAAAGGGATCACAATGGGCAGGCAGTTGGAGAAGGTGCCCCACTTGTCTTCTGCCACAGCCCCCCAGCTCCTATGTTGAGTCCACTTCGGAAAGACTATTCAAAGGATGCATGTCCTCTTGCCTGGTAGCCCCCTTAATCTCCCTGGTAACATTGACCCTCACGTTTAGCAAGTTGGGCAAAACGGAAGTGATTTTGTCCCCAGGGGACATTTTGGATGGTCACAGCTGGAGTGCTACTGGCATCTTGTGGCTAGAGGCCAGAGATGCTGCTAAATATCCTACAATGCACAGAACATTCCCACCCCACCAGCACCACCAACCCTGCAGCCCTAACAAAGAATTATCCAACCCAATATATCAGCAGTGCTGAGGTTGAGCCACCTGGGTTAAGTTGATCGTAGACGAATCGGGCAAGGGAGTTACTTTTATGACATTGATTATCAGTTTAATTGACGTAGTTAAACCATGCCCCTGTGTAAACATGACCGCGACAGTGGATTGAGGAGTGGTGTGCCCTTTTCTGATGAATGTTTTCTTCTGTAAGATCGCTGAGAGGGTGAAGCTGTCAAAGACAAGATCTGAGTCCTCGTCATCAGATCGGCCAGTCCTGGGTTCGGAAATCAGCAGCATAGGGGTGAGTGTGGGTGAGAAGCAAGGCGAGCAGGCTCCAAGAGCCACATAGACAATGGTTCCTGGATGGCTGAACCTCCGAAGTTTGCTTTCAATAAGCAGCTTAATGATAATAATAAATCATACCTGATTTCTTTCCACAGGGTCAAATTAAAATGTATAGTGATTTCCACATGGTGAATTACTTCTTCAGCTTTTAAGGGAGATTTTTTTTCCCCTGCTTGAAACCATTTAGAAAGAAAACATTTGGGTCTAGTTCCTGGTGATGTCAATGAAAGTCTTGAAGTATCTGTTTTACATCTCCCTGTCCCCCAGAGACCAAGGGGTCATGAAACTCCGAAAGAACTGTGCCTTTCGCACATCTCTCTTGAAGGGAACGTGCTCTCCAGTGAAGATGAAGCCGCCTTTGAAGTGCAGCCCGTGCTAGACCAGAGCCTGCCAGGGAGAGCACCAGAGCTTCACTTGTGGGGCTGCAAGCCCCCTGGGGTGTATGAGCTGAGCCATGGTGACCAGAGAGTAGTTTTAGTTCCCTAAGGGGTATCTTACAAGATTGGGCACAAGGCTGGGAGAGTCGCCTGTTTGATCCTCAGGGGCAGGGAGAGCCTGGAAAGGACTTGTAAGACCCTAATTTGGAATTTTTCACTAAGCTAAAAATGTGTAGAACTGGGTACATAACTTCATTGCAGAACCAACAAGACCCTGGGTCCAATACTTGGCACATCCCTTGTCCCTTGCCCCCACAACAAAATTGTATGTATTCAGACTCCGTGAGAAAACCATGTCGTGAAAATAAAGAAGTCAGTCTCTCTCTTAGGCCACAGTAACCATCAGCAGTGGCCTGGAACAGCAGGTTGTTCAAGAAAAGGGAAGGATTGCCTAGACTGTGTTCAAATTTTATCCAAAATTTTAGGGGCCCTAAGGAGACATGTTCCCCCATCCTTGCTGCCCAGAGGCAGGTGCTTGAAGAGATGTAATTGTATTTTGTGTTTTATGTACTGCTTTTGTACTAGTTAGCTTTTTATGTTAGAATTGTAATATAAAAATTAAAATACATCAGGGTAATCATTTCTTGGTGCCAGATTCTCAAGGAATCATAACTGTAAATTGTTGTGCATGCAGTAAGCCTGGGGACCAACATCCCTGAACTGACACTCTCCAGAGGGGATTAATCCTCATTCGTACAGGTATCGAGCAGTGTGGCGGAACACCTGGCCCACTCACTTCAGGACTGCTCCAACATCCAAGAGATTTTCCAGACGCTGTACTCACATGGATCTGCCATCTCTGAAAGCAAGATTAGAGAGTTTGAGGTGGAAACAGAACGGTTGAATAGGTAAGGAGCAGTCCTACATATTTGTGGGGGCAAGAACTGGTCCTTCCCCTCTTTTCCAAAGGTTCATTCAAGTTAGATTCTGCATTGTGGCATGGAGTGAGGCTGTCAAGCTGGTGAGATGGGGGTTTCCACCATCTGGGTCACTGGAGACTTGCCTGAGGCAGTCAGGGCCACCTCATGGAGTGTGATTTACATTCCCACAGGACCTCGTGCTTAGAAAAACTCCACACTTGCTTTACAAGTCACCGTTTTAAATTCTTAATAATTTATGAACAAGGGGCTCTGTTTATTCATTTTACCCTGGACCTTGCAAATTACATAGTAAGTCCTGGGAGCAGTCCATAGAGAGTGGCAAGTAGGTCACAGATGGCTGCCAAGCATGCAGGCCCTTGCTGCACAGAGCCATGGAGGGAAGTCCTGGAATGTTGAGTCAGCGTCCCAGGGGCGCCTGGAGCTTCCAGGAAACAGCACAGGCAGTCTGGCAGAGATGTTCCAGGCCTCAGCTAAGCACCCGCGTCTAACTTTTCCCGCTCTTCCCGAGTATTGACTAATTTTATTTATGGTGTTTGCCTGGGTCCCTATATCTTATCCTAACTGCCTTAGAATAAATCTACCATGTGCCCAGTTTCATGGATTCTTCCCAGTTCCCATGACAGAGGCAGTTTGAGTTTGCTCTCCTGCTTCTTGGCAAAGGCTGTGTCAGTGCAGAAACGCAAAGGAGAAGGACCAGGGCAATACTGTGGTGACCACTCCAACGTGGCCTTTTTCTGTGGTGTCAGGACAGACGGTTGAACCACATCCAAGCGTGGTGTGGCTGCCTTGACCTACCAGTCCTTAGTGGGAGAGCACAGCAAGAATTTGGAAGCTAATGAGCTAACCATGAAGAAATGCGGATGCTGTTTCCCCTCCACCATTGCTTCATTCCATTCCTCTTGTGTATGGCAAACCTGAATAAATTAAATATCATATTAGTCCTTCCTGAATTGAAGCTGTTTAATATAGTTCTTGAGAACTAAGGAAATGTGGCAATCTAGGTCATTTTAAATCTGGAAATTAAATGGTTTCCTTATTAAATCCTAAATACTTAACAGTGACAAGCCTGATGATTACCTCATAGCAGTACGGCAGAAGCAGTCTTCTCAGTATCAGTGGCCTGGGAATGCTTAAAGATTAAATCAGATGTGCCCTTTGCAATGTAATGAAGTCAGATGCCTTGGGGGGGGGGTGCTTATTTTAGTGAGAATCTGTTCTCTACTGACTCTGGGATTTAATAAGCCTGTTCTGTAGCTGAACTTGGGGGATGTTCCTTTCTCTTCAATTATGTGTACCCAGGAGAGGCCAAAGAATGAAGGAATATTTGATAGGTGTAGCTCACATTATTGTGTTATTTAACAACTTGGGCTCTCACAAACTACTACCTAGTCTTCAACTTGTGAGTATAAGGTGGTCTCATTTTGCAAATCAGAAAACAAAGGCTTTGCAATTGGAAATTGAGTGACGTGCCTTAAGCCCAGAGCTATTGAATAACTGAGAGAGAATTCCAACCCCTGCCCTGTGAACTCACCTCTTTTGTCCTCTCTGTGATGGTAGTTGCATCTGGAACCTGGAAGTTCTTAGAAATAACCTACCCAAATGTCCTAGTGTCTGCTATTAACCTTTCTCAAAGTTGAACGTCTGCGACTCTAAAAAAAATGCTAGCCTTCAACTTGGTGGTTTCTCTGGGGAGAGGGGAATGCCTACTCAAATGTGTATTTCATCATTAAGCACATCTATGTTATGTAGCTACTGTGTCCTGGCTATTTGGCATGCAAAGAAAGCAAAATAGAAAAGGTCCTTGCTCTCATGGAGTTTACATTCTTTTAGGAGAGATGGACAAAAAGCAAACAGTTAAATAAGAAAGTTCCTCAATGGACATAAATAGGACACTGGCAGAAGATTTTTTTTTTTTTTTTCAATGCTGGGGTTGACCCCAAGGCCTCCTGTATGCTAAGCAAGTGCAGGGTAGATTTTTGGTATATGTCTCTGAAGAGGGGAAGGTTTATTTTGAGATTATAGGGAAAAAGGAACGGCCATATAACAAACCATGAAGATTCTTATGGGCCAATTGAACAACCTCAAGACTGGAAAGAAATTGGCTTGAAGGACCAAAGACCAGTGGAACTGAACAAGGGTGAGAAGAAGGAGGAACTGAGTGAGATAAGGGTGGCCACGAAGCAGGGACTGCCTTGAATATAGATTTTGAGGCCACTGACAAATTTTACAACTTTTTCTATGTGTTGCTGAAGGTTGTAGATTTACATTCTGAAAGATCATTCAGAAGTGAAGAATGGAAAGGTTGGGGAAGAATGGACGTAAAGAGATGATGGCCCTGGACCAGGGTGTCTTCAGTGGTTGCTGGGCTCAGGATGTATAAAGTCCATGGAAACCCCAGCTGGATTAGGTCTGGGTATAAGAGAAATGATGGTCTCCAAGATACTCGAGTGTCTAGCTTGTACTATTGGGTGGATGGTGGCAGCATTTACTGAGATGAAGATGGGAGTGGAGACAAAGTTTAGGGAAAATGCAAGAATTCGCTGTTGGAATATTAAATTGGAGGTGGCATGTGACACCCACATGGAAATGTGGGAGGCAGCTGGATATGTGGGATTGATACTCTGGGAGTTTGGGCTAGAGAAGTTTGGGAACCTTGGGAACATAAATGCCTCTTAAAGTCAAGGACTAAATAAAAATCACCCGAGGTGAAAGTGTTAAGAAAGGAGAGAGCCCTGACTAAGCCCTGAGGAAGCGCCAACCCTCACAGCTTTTCTAGGGAATAAGGAGACTAAGAAATGGCCTCTGAGGCGGGAAGAAACCAACAGAGGCGCCATGACCTCAGTGAGAAAGGCATTCTGAGAAGGAGCATTTGGGGCTTGGCCACATGGAACTCTGTGGGCTGGCTAAATGGCTTCATCTAATTAGCAGGGACTGAATGTGCAGTGGAGTCGTAAACAAGAGAGCGGGGACTGTTTCAAGAAGTCTTAACATGAACAGGGTAGAAGAGTTTGTTCTTGTAACACCTTACCTTGAATTGACCTTGGAGTTACCAGAGCCCAACAGTGGTCTTACTTATGTGCTCACCAGTCGTCTCGTATGTGGGCATGTGTCCCCATATTCTGCTCTCAGATCTGTGATTCTAAGATTTATCCTGGAAGCCAATGGCTTCCACACTGTTAAACACTGCAAGAGTCACCTGCATTTTGTGGGTGTGAAACCCAATGTCTCCATAAGATTTGGTGCTGAGAGCATCCATAGTTCTGGTTCATTTCCTAGCTAGGGACCCTCAGGGGCAGATTCTTGTTCACTCACTGAGTTCGTCTTTTGCTTCTACTGTATAATGTGTGCTTGAGAGCACAGAATCTGTTCAAATCCCAGGGGAGGGTGATTAATCTTTCTGTGCCTCCATCTCCTCATCAGAGAAATGGGGATAATAATACATAATTCAACAAGTCACTGGGACTATAACTGAACAAAGACTCAGTAAATAGTAACCAAGAGTGCAGTTCACTCGTCTTGTGCAGGGTGATGCCAAAGCATACCAACTGCTGTGGTGATGGCTTGAGGTCACACATCTATTGCCTTCCTTAGACTCCCCAGAGCCCATGAGGAGCACAGCAGTGTGGGAAATAACCAGGGACTTGATTTTTATTTTTAATTCACACAGAATTTAGTGGGTCTTTTATTTGGAGTCATTTCCTTGATTATTTTGTGTCTATTACATTTGATAAAACAAATCTCACTCGTTTCTGACCTGCATATAAATGAGACAACTAGAATATTGGCAAATTAATCACAATTCCAACGTGAAAGTGATTTTTCTTTGTTTTGTAGTCGAATTGAACACCTCAAATCCCAGAATGACCTCCTGACCATAACCCTGGAGGAATGCAAAAGCAACGCGGAGAGGATGAGCATGCTGGTGGGGAAGTACGAGTCCAACGCCACAGCGCTGAGGCTGGCCTTGCAGTACAGGTGGGGAAGCAGGAAGCGGGAAGACGTGGTGGTATTTCTGGTGTTATTTCTCAATTTAGAGATGCATCCATAGTAACCTTCTGCAAAAAAGTAGAAGCCTAGCTTTAAGAAGATATAACTAACTAGGGGGTTGAACCAGCAAATATTAGCATGATACATTGAAAAGCAGTTATCACCTCTGAGCAATTAAGACAATAGGGTAATGAATATGGTATTAGTAAGCAGGTATGCTTCTACCAGCATATCCAACCTACGTATCATTCATTCGAGTAATATCACTCACAATATCAGTTTTTGCATTACATATTGACTTGTTCTTCCTGGTCTTTATTCATATTCATGTATATTGTACATTTTTGTAAATCTGTTTCCTCAGTTTGTCACAGGGTTTTTAAATTTTGTTTTGTTTTATGGCACTTGGGATGGAACCCAGGAGTACTCCATCACTAAGCTACATCCCTAGCCCTTTTATTTTATTTTATTTTGAGACAGGGTCTCACTTAATTGCTGAGGATCTTGCTAAGTTGTGAGGCTGACCTTGAACTTGCAATCCTCCTGCCTCAGCCTCCCAAGTCCCTGGGATTACAGGCATGGGTCACCACACCCTCCTGTAACAACTCAGCACGAGCTGTTCCTGCCTACAGTCTGCCTTCGATTAGAAGGAACTTCCCTCACATTAGCACATCCTCATAGGTGAAGAGACAGCACCTCTGTCCTGAAATATAGACTGCCCTGCATGGGAGAGGAACTGCCAGCACCTCAAGCTAGTGTTTGGCCCTTTTTCTTAATTGTTAGTAAAGAATGATGAAAGTAAAAACAGATGGCCTCTTAACTACTTGTTGACTAAAGCTACATTTCCTCTGCTCAGCTTAGGGAAACTAATCAGTTATTTGCTTAAGGAGGAGATCTTGCTACTGGGGGCCTTCTTGTCCATATTGTACACATGCACAGCCTCCTGTCTGCATGTGGGTCCCCATGTGTCTCAGGCTAAGGGAAAGGGACTGTTCTTTGATCTACTAAATGGTGGGCACAAAAAAGAGTGACTGTTTTTCCTTCTCTTAGAAAGCCAGACTCCAACTCTGTGAGAGATCTTGTGAAAGCCTCAGAGTGTTTTGTGAGCCTTTTTTATAAGCATCTAATAGAACTTTCTGTTTCAATGGAAAGGTTTGTTCTCCCTCTGTGCTGAACAGTATAGTAACCATAAGCCATGTGTGTCTATTGAAAGTGGCCACTGCAGTGAAGGGACTGAATTTATCTTTTCATTCAACTTCAAAAATGTAGCAGTTACATGTAGCTCATGGATACTAAATACTGCAGGTCTAGGTCAAAATCAGCTTCTTAGGGGGGTTTGTATTAGCTATCAATTGTCACATGGCTAATTATCATGTCACAGTCTTGAGGGTCAGGAATCCTGGAGTGGCTTAGTTAAGTGGTTCTAGCCCAGGGTCTCTCAGGAGGTTCTGGTCAGGCTGTCAGCCTACACTGCATCTTCTGAGACCTTAACCGGGGCCTCAGTTCTGCTTCTGGGAAGGCTCCCTCACATAGCTCTCATCCTCAATTTGTCCTTGGCTCTTAGCTGGAAGCCTTAGTTCCTTACTATATGGGTCTCTCCAGAATGCTGCTTGAGAGCACTTAGGACATGGCAGCTACCTCCTCTGGAGAGGATGATCTGAGAGAAAAAAGGAAGTGGGAGAGAGGAGCCAAGATGGAAGTCACCGTGTTTTTAAGAACATAATCTTGGGAATGACATCATTTCTTCTACCTTCTATAAAGTCGCACAGACCAACCTGGTACAATATGGAAGGGAACAGCACCAGGGTATGAATGCCAGGATGTGGGGCTCAGTAGGGGACCACCTTAGAGGCTGATTCCCACAGGTGTATCACATGTCCCTCTTAGCTGATCATCAGTGGGACAACCAAATTGCCTCTCCTACCATTTGCTTCTCTTGTATTTTTCTAGAACATAGTTGAAAAATTAAAATAGGGCAGCAATACAGAGCAAACCACTGTCTGTGTCCATGGAACATATCTGAGTGGTCTCCTCACTCATGAGGATGGTGATGCCGAGGCAGATCCTGAAAATGGAGCTGTCATTGAATGTGCTCCCTGTTCCCCACCAGAGCTAAGGACATCATGTGCTTCCATTTCAGTGAGCAGTGCATAGAAGCCTATGAACTCCTCCTGGCACTGGCAGAGAGTGAGCAGAGCCTCATCCTGGGGCAGTTCCGAGCAGCCGGTGTGGGCTCCTCCCCCGGTAAGTATCCCGAGTCCCTCAGGCCCTCTTCCCTGTATTCTCTCCCAGCCTCTCATGCTCATCCACCCCCTTCTCAGCTGCTGGCACTGAGTCATCTCCCAGCAACACAAAACTCGCTTGTCAAGTGTGTTTTTCGTTTTTCCTCATGACTGAGTGGGTAAATTGTTTATGTTGAATGCAGCAAGAACTGGAGTGGAAACAGAATTACAGACAAGTTAAAACAAACAAGCCCTCTTAGGAAACATATTCTCCTGGGCTGACGGTAGGACCAGATGGAGCCAGAGGCCCACACTAGTGATTAAAGAGACCAACACACGGACACACTGTGGTGTTGCTTGTTGAGGGTCCCTCTGCTGCCCATGGCCCTTGTCTTGTCTTACTGCTTTTATTGGTTCTGTTCGATCCCCAAAAATGTTTCTTCTAGTGGTTTCGGAGCATGGGTTTACCTTTTCTCCGGGTATCTTATGAGTGCAGAGGAAGTAGTTTCACACCTGCTTTCACCAGCTTTGCAGAATGCACACTCTGAGCCTAGTCTGAGTAGGAGTGCGGATGTGTGCCGACCCTCTTACTTCCCTAACACCTCTTCTTGCCCCCATCCCAGGATGCAGGTTCCTGTTGGCCTGATTTGTAGGAGTACATAATTGCAAACCATGCAATTGTAGCGTCCTAGGCTCAACAGCATTTGCTAGACTTGGCCATCGATGGTGGCTCTGAGGCCTGCTCTGGGGTGAGGAGGACCACAGTGGATATAGTGCTAGAGAAGAGAGACCAAGGGACAGGGCTCCCACCCCTCCATGCAGAACTGGGACCCGGATGTGACCTTGCTAACAGGTCTTTGAAAAGGCAATGGCAAGTCCACAAAGTGACCAGGTCGCTCCTGAGCCATGGGTGGGTTGTGTGGGCAGGCTAGACATCCCCATATGTCATGACCAGGTCATCTGTCACAGACTGGCTTGGAGCTGTGAGCTCAGGGGCCCACAGCCCTTCAAGGACTGTGTGCTTCCATTAGGGCTTGTCCTTTCAAGATCCCCCTTACAAAGGAGGCCCCCACTGTCCTCGCCAGGTCCTTTGCCTGCCTGGGGTCTAACTTTTGAAGTGAATACTCAACGTGTTTTTCCTCCTTTGGTTATGACATACACAGGAATCTGAATCAAATCTGGAGGAAGGGAAACATGCTGGGCATTAATTTCCTGCTTCATATCTAAGTTATTCAACAAGGGAGCAGGCCTTCATTTATATGGATGGCCATCCTTGACTCCTCCCTCTGAATTTTTTTTCTTTCTTTCTTTCTTTTTTTTTGTTAATAATATTACCATCCCAGCCTAGAAGTAGAAACTCTGCCAACATTTCCATTAGAAACCTCTTTTCTTAGAGTCCTTTAGTTGAACCATAAAACTTTATTCATCATATGAAATTGATCCTAAAATGATCTTGGCCTGCCATCAGTTTTGTGTGTGTGTGTGTGTGTGTGTGTGTGTGTGCACGCACGCGCGCGTGCGTGTGTTTTAGTTAAGAAAAACGATCAATTAAAAAGAAAACAAATCAACCATCTTCTAGTTTGTTTCAGAGCAATGTTTTAACCTGTTCCATCCTTTAAAGACACCTTTATTAGGCTTGTGCCTACTCAGTGTAGTCACTTGAAGCTGAAACAGCTTCAATAAATCTGCATTTAAAAGATTTAAAATCAATTTTAAAATGCCTGATATTTACCTAATACTGGGTGGCTCATCTATGTATTTATAAGATGCACCTATCACTAATATCAGGCCTACTTCAGAACCAAATTCAAATAGTCAGATGTCTGTAAAGTACCTTTGTGAAAAGAAAAAGGGCATACAGGTTGTGGGATTGAAGTCCAGGAAGCTGTAGTCGCAGGATTCTCCCACTTCCTCACCTCTCTCCATAGTACTAAGGGTGCCTTCATTTTAAGCAGCCACCCCATTAAATCTCACTCCATCCTGCTAACAATGGCACTGATCTGTCACTGTGCCCTGCCAAGCCATCTAAGCAAGAGCTGATCTGTGACATTTACCCACAGTATCAGTTATTGGGGTGGTTTTCTTTGCTTCTTGTTGATTTCACAAGCATTCATTACGTTCATTCTAGATGATTTAGACCAGTGGTTTTCAAACTGTGCCCTGGGAAGCTAGAGGGGTTTCTTTTGGCCTTAGCAGTGACTTCAAAGGGTGAGAAGCTGATTGTACCTCTGCCACCCCTGCCCACTTCACCCAGTTCCACATTTATCATTCTGTAAGGCTCAACATGCAAAATTTAAAGGTTTCATTTGAAAATACTTGGTAGAGCATGGATCGAAGTTATATAGGTAGCCAACCAGTGACTTTTTTGGCTGGCATTTTTTTTTTTTTTTTGAAAGACTTTATTTTTTAGGGAAGTTTTAGGTTCACAGCAAAATTGAGAGGAAGGTACAAAGATGTCCCACTTGATGAATCTAAGTTGACTCATCATTATCATCCAAAATCTGAAATTTACATTAGGGTTCACTCTTGGTGATCTGCCTTCTATGGGTCTGGACAAATGTGTAATAAAATGCGTCCATAATTGTAATACCACAAAGAGTAGTTTCATGGCCCTAAAATTCCACTGTGCCCTACCAATTCCTTCCTTTCTTCTCACCTTCACTCTTCCAACCCTTAGCAACCACTGATCTTTTTAATGCCTCAAAGTTTTGTCTTTTTCCAGCACAGTGCTTAAAACATAAGAAAAATGTGAACATTCTGGGTAGTGACATCACTGCCTGACTATGTGCTGATGCCCATCAGGCCCCAGTTTTCTGCTCCAGCCCAGACTCTTGGATCCTG
Source organism: Sciurus carolinensis (assembly GCF_902686445.1). Taxonomy (NCBI): domain Eukaryota; kingdom Metazoa; phylum Chordata; class Mammalia; order Rodentia; family Sciuridae; genus Sciurus; species Sciurus carolinensis. Next base: position 126,415,613 of record NC_062218.1, read on the forward strand.
GAGGCATTTGAGTGGGTCTCTTTATTACTAAGTTAGGTTAGGGATAGCATTAGTACGGAAAATCTAAAGTTCTCATTTGAACCATTAGCTTGGTCTCTCTTGCCCCTACATAAATCTGAAGTTGTCAACACGTAGCGCTATGGCAGTTTTGCCTCAGTTTCTCCCTGCTGTCATTCACAAAGAGCCCATGTACAGTGGCCTCATGCCTGAGTGGGAGGAGAAGCTAGGACCTTGGGTGATTAGAAAGTCAGCATGTGAGAGGTAGAAACTGACCTTGGAGATGACATTCATCCACAAAGATAGTGGAGCCCAGAGCAGAAAAATGCCTTCCCAAACACAGCTTCGGAGGGACAGAGCCAGGCCCAGAGCGCAGGTCTCCTCACTGGTGGACTACTGCCGTTTGCTCCCTGTTGTACCACCTCTGCTGAGTTACTGGGACGTGGTTATGCAGACTTGCTTCCAGACTTCCCTGATCCATGCCCACCTTGATTAATCCACTTGGTTCTCTGTGATGTAGGTGACCAGTCAGGGGATGAAAACATCACTCAGATGCTCAAACGAGCCCACGACTGCAGGAAGACAGCCGAGAATGCTGCCAAGGCCCTGCTCATGAAGCTGGACGGCAGCTGTGGGGGAGCCTTTGCCGTGGCCGGCTGTAGCGTGCAGCCGTGGGAGAGCCTGTCATCCAACAGCCACACCAGGTACTGCATGACCTCCCTGCCCTGGGAGGGACCCATGATCTCCTTGCTGGTCTTGGCACACAGTGGTCCTGCTCTTGGAGACTTGTGGCTTGGGTAAGGCAGAATTCACTTCAGGCCTGTGACCAGCTCCATCCAAGGAGTCTGAGAAACAGAACAGGTGGTGGAGGGGCGGGCCTGTGGGTCAGTGGTAGAGCACATGGCTGGGATGTGCAAAGCCTTGGGTTGATCCCCAGCAAAAAGAAAAAAGGAGAACGGGGAGCTAAAAAGTGACCTTGTTTGGCCCACATGGAAATCGAAGTCCAGAGAGAAAGGGTGATTTCCTCCAGAATGTGGTAGAGGTGGAATGGAAACTACCTTTCTGCTGGTGCTTTTTCCTATTACTATTAGTACTATTAGCACTATTTCCTATCAGTACTATTCTGCTCTTTGTTTCCTTGTCATTCTTGATTTCTTAGCACCTGGAATGGCGAAGGCCCACTGGCTACAGTCATTGGGAACCAAAGCCCAGCCCACTTCTCCCAGTTCCATATTCCACTCTCCTTCCCTCTTGTGCCTCTGTGCTTTGTAAGCTCTTCTCAGGCAAGAGCCTCTTCTCTTCTCTCTTTTTCCTCTTAGAGTGATGCCACATTCCTGGCACGTGCTTAGCAAGCTCTTAATCATGAACCTGAGGTCAAGTTCCCTGTCTCAGTCTAGAGAACTAAAGTGCATACTTGAAAAAGATGAGGAGAGCCATGAAGACCTCGCTAAACATAATTTGCTGAAGCTCTTTGATCCCTTTGGATGGGGGATGGGGATTCAGAATGAAGCTTTTTCCAGTTAGCTTCTCATTTCTTGCCATCAAAGCCCTAAATTCCTTCCCTTCATATACTAGTTCTCAGTCTAAAAGGCACTTTGTCAGAGATTCTAATGGAATTTCCAAGTCATGAAAGACAAGGTACTCCATTACCGATGAGAAAACCTTGGCCCAGAGCTTTGTAAGGGACTTGCCTAGGGTCACATGGCTGCCCAGAGGGAGATCCAGGACTTCAATGCAAACTCACCATTCCTCCCCCTACACCACACTGGATCTCATAACACTGCAGGACAGTGTACTTTCATGCCAAGTGACCAGCATCACTTAAGGGTAGATAGAATCTTAAAAGTCAAATGAGAAATGCTGGTGTTTTCTCAATACCGAAAGCCCTGTAATGGTCTCATCTCTTTCCTCCTGGCAGGACCTAGCCGTGTGCCTCATTTACCTGTATTGGGCCCCCATCCCACAAAAGGGAACAGTCCCAATACTGAACTTGGTCAGGTGTCCACAAACACAAGGGACTTATTTCCTCTTAACTCTAGCAACAATTGTCTAATTCAGCGAAACACAGATTATAATTTATTTTGTTTCTGGAAACCATATTCTTCTGCTTAAATACAGAAAGCAGATGCTTCTTAATGACTTTTCCAGAGTGTATAATCTATAATTTCTATGTTTGTTTAGATAGAGATGTAGTGCTCATGTTGTCAGTGAGTCTGTTCTGTTGAATTAGTGAATTGGGTTGACAGGAAACGTATGCTGTTTTGGTAGCTTACAAGGTTTGTGCATTTGCTCATATTTCCCCACCCCCAAATATAGTTTTATTGTTTTAATATGAATCAGAGATAATTTTGGAGTCAGACAGAAGTGCAGTTTTCTCACCATCTGTTAACAGAGATCCTGGTTTCAAATATTTGGTAGACAAAATAGTTTATGGACTGGGTGGGTGCCTTGATTTTCTTGGAGAAATTTAATTTTTGAGAGTAGATTTCTACAGGTTGAGATAAATTCAGAACACAGAGTCTCTATCTTCAAAGATGACCTCACAAAAGAATGACCCAGTCTCAAATGGATCTTCCATCTTAGGTCTGATTACACTGTTTTCCTTAAAAATTCCTTTTCCTGCTCACATCAGGGCAACTCAGAGAAGGTACAAGAGAACCACACATGGGGCATTCATGTGGCACCCTGTATTCAGAGGACCTGACACAACTAGACTACTTCACGTTAACCATGGGTACAGGGTAAGGTTCCCAACCACCAGACCCCTTTCACAATTTCAATAATCCCAGCAATCTTATTTGTAATTCTTGCCTTTCTGACTTAGACATCCCCTACCAAGTTATGAAAAAAAAAAAGAGAGAAAAGTATTCTATGTTGGAGCTTTATGTGTTACCGTAAATCATCTCTTCTGTTGTAACCAGCTGGCATATACAATTCCAGCCACAGTGTCCATGCACTGTTACTCAGAGTCTCAGGAAAAGATTGCTCTGTGGTAGGCTTCTGGAAGCACTTTTGGCAGCACACAGATAGCTCCTGAGGACAGAAGGGAGGGTCATTTTAGGAAGGAGCAGCAAAGGGGTAGTTAACCAGCAAGGAGAATAAAATTGCTAGCCAACCCTCAGTTGGCTCTGTTGGCAGAAGCCAAGGGACACTGCTATTTGCTATTTCATTTTTTAAGAATATAGGCACTACTTCATCAGAAGCAATTGTCTTCATGGACAGAGTAACTAGGTAATGTTGATTGCCTGGGCAATTTTATCAACATATCACAGCGAAGAGGCAAATGGGCTAAATTACTGGGAGGTAGAAATAGGGGTTCTCAATCAAGGCTTCCTTTGCATGAAGCATTGCAGTTCCAGCACCATCACTGACCTAAATCCACAAAAGGATATGCAGCCAAGACAGAAGAAGCCACAGCAAGTGACAAAGGCTGGAATCAAGTCTCTTGTCTCAGCACCAGGTGGGGGCCTGGCTGAACCAGGTGTGAAGGGTGACTGCAGCCTTTTGTGAGCCTCTGCCTGTGGGCAGCTGGCATGCAGCCTGGCTGGCCACTCCTACTGGGGCATGGTCCCCAAATTGGAATGGAAGGCAACAGGGCTCCAGAGAGGCCAGCCCACTCCCTCTAAACTGGTCTGGATTAAGGTAAAGTTGCACAGGGGCAGAAAGAACAGTTGAGGGCAGAGGATTCATGTCTACTGAAAGGGTGAATGGCTTCAAACAGTTATCCAATTAGGACAGGTCTCTGCCACCCCCATCAGTAAGCTTAAGGGAATGAGAATCGAACTAGATCTGACTGTTCTGATCATTTTCACTGAAAAGGAGGTACTTTTCCATCTAAGCATCAGGGGCATCCAACCAAAATTCCTGAGATTATTGCTTAGTAGTGATAGTAATATGTCTACCTAAGGTACGTTCCTTGACATGACTGGGCGGTGATCAACTCTTCTGCTCAAATGTCCTTATCACTTACTTTAAGTTCTAAGAGAATATGTTAGAAACATGAAACGCTTTTTATGCTTTTTTTTTTTTCTTTTTAAGACCTAACTTCCCAATTACAAAATAACTATGCATATCATCAAAATAAACAATTAAGATCCCAGTATTACAAAATGCATAGTACACAAGCAAAAGTTCTCCATTCTAGGACCCTCATGGGAAAGGACAGTTTGGGGAATAGGCCCACATAATTAACTGCATTTTTTTCAATTAGAAAATCCTGAGTTGCAAAGGACAGAAATGTGCTAAAATAGCTTAAACAGAAAAGGGTCTCCCTGGAAAGAGATCAGGTCTTCTCTGCATGAGGTGCATACCTGAACTGAAGGCAGAGGGACAGAGTCTTACAGTGCCCAAGCAGCAGCAGCACCTGGCAGGTGGGCACAGACACACCAGGCTCCACATCAGCCTGTGTGGCCCCTGCACATGACTGACATTCTCTCCACTGCAGGCAGCCTTCCCCAGGTGACAGAACCAGCACAACACCTTCATTTATACACAAGTCTGACAAATTTTGCTGGCACCAAGTAAGAGAAACCCCAGTGGGAATGATAGTGGCCAGATTATATTGTGTGCATGTACGAGTGTATACCAATCAATCCCACCATTACATACAATTATAAGGCAGTGATTTTAAAAAATATGGGGGAAAGCAATGACCATGGTGGGGTGAGGCTATGGCAATTCCTAGTGGAGTCATGTGTGAAGAAGGAAAGGAGAAAATCTCCACAGAAGAGCTTGAAAGGAAGGTACTCGTGGACCAAACCTGCTTGTCTTTAAAAACATACTGCGGTGGTACATGTCTTTAATCCCAGAAGCTTGGGAGGCTAAGATAGTAGGATCATGAGTTCAAAGCCAGCCTCAGCAAAAGCGAGGTGCTAAGCAACTGAGTTAGACCCTGTCTCTAAATAAAATACAAAAAGGGCTAGGGATATGACTCAGTGATTCAATCCCCAACCCCCCAAGAAAACATGACTACATCTAATTTGTAACCTCACAGTGATGATATCATGCTCTCTTGAAACATTTTTCCCCCTAAGCAGCATATTCTCAAACATCTTCACATATGTATCATTCTCTTCAGTAGGTGCATGGTTTTCCTTTGGATGACATACCATGTGTACTCGGAACAGGTTCCTTTCGTTGAATGTTTGTATGCAGTTTTCCACTTCTGCAAACATTGCTGCAGTCACTGTCCCTGTCTTTATGCTTGTCTCTCCTGTGCAGTTTCTATGAAATTAGTTCTAAGTAGAATCAGTGGACTCAAAAATGATTAAAATTTTCAATGTCAAATAGCCCTCCCTACATAATCCAGTTATTCTCATACAGCCGGCATAAGAGAGGACCTCTCCCTCCACACCCTTGCAAATACTGGGTGGTATGGCATACATATTCTCAGTTTGGTCATCAGGTGTATATGGTGTCAGGTGTTTATGGTGTCTATCTTGGTTTATTATCCTTGACCAAATCAGTAATGGGTTAGTATTTGTTTAGAGATGCCTAGTTTTCAATGCCATTATAATGGCACCTTAAAAAATGAATATACAGAATTCATCTCTTAAACATCTCTGTTTCCTGTTTTGACTTCCACTGTCAACTAAGTTGGCAGGAGCTTTCTGGACCCAGGCAATTTCTGAAAACTTTATTTATATGACTGCATATTCTTTCATACCCATATTTTGTGAGACAATTTATTAAGTAGTTCACCCTCATTTAACCTCAGTTTTTCCTAGAGAAATCTGGTAATCATTCAAGAGCACATTAGCCTAGGATGCCTAGTATTTGTTTAGTGTTTTTAGTCCTTTGCTGAAAAGCCCTTTATTATCAAAAAGAGGGGCCTCAGTACAACACTAAAAGATAAAGGCAGTTGACAAGGCCCTTCCACTTGGATAAATGGGGCCACCTAGGAGTAGCTTAAATACCAACTGTCACTGGAACCAACCCCCTCCTCCAAATCAATTTCACATGCTCAGCAATACAGGTGGCTGGGTATACAGCACTTCCTTCTAAAAATGAACTACTTCTTGGTGGAAATCAGATCTCAACTAAGGTAGGTAAAATGCTGATAAAAACTTCAGAAAAACTCCATTTGTGATTTTTGAGGCAAAAGAAAATGGCACCCTTCTAGCTTTCTGTCCAGGCAAGCTAAAGAAAAACAAATTTTTCATCTGATACACAAGATGGGGAGTCACCTTGAGGACCAAGATGGGAGCTGGTGCATAAAGGACAAAAGAGATGATATTTGACATGGATAGCTAGTTTGAACAGCACTTCCCACAGTGGACAGGGTAGGCAGGGTGGCGGTCCTGAGCTGATCAGCAGTGTTTCCACTGGGCTGCAGGGCGGCTGCACGTGCAGTGAGTATGCAATGTGATCAGATGCAGAATGAGCTGCTCCAGCAGAGCATCACCGAAAGACACCCATGCGTCCTGCCTGGCTCCTCAAAAAATCAGCAAAACATGAGTATGTGCCACCAGTGGGTTTGGGGATTTCTTCATCTGCAGCCTTCCCCCCCACACCCTGATCCTGTTCACAGACACCTCCAGTCTCCCACCCTGGAGAGGAGGGATAAAATAGCCTGCAGAAAGTGATTTATTCCCCCTTGACAGCTGAGCTCATCCTGCGTTCCAAGCTGGGAGAGTTAATGGATGACTTAGCCCCCACCCGGCAGCTGACAGCAGGCCCTCGGGAGGCTGCAGTGCCTCATCTGCAGGAGGCCAGAGGAAAGGCCAGTGGCTGCCCCTCCCTCCACCATTGTCATAATCATATTCTGTGGTGGAACATTAAGGGCATAAAGCAGAATTGTAATTAACCTCGCCTGATCTGTTCCCCGTTGGTGTCCTGGAAAGGAAAGAGGGGAGGCCGGAGGGGCCCTGGGCTGCGGTGCTTATCTTGAAATTCAACTTTCCTCTGCTTAAGAGCAGTTTAAAGCTTTCAGCTTCCAACAGGGTAAGATCTGTGAACTGAGATCTTTTTTGTTTTTTGTCTTTCTTTCTGAAAATTATGCTTATAGCAAACAGGGTCAAACAAAAGCCTTCCTACCTGGGATTGACTCCCAGCTCTAAAGGGTGACAAAACCTGTTGGTCCCTGCCTTTCAAGTTCTTGTTCTTCCAAACAGTTTTTTGTTTTGTTTGTTTGGGTTGTTTGTTTTTTTGGTATCAGAGATTGAACCCAGGAACACTTAACCACTGAGCCACATCTCCAGCCCGTTTTATTTTTTATTTTGAGACAGGGTCTCACTGAGTTGCTTAGAACTTTGCTAAATTGCTAAGGTTGACCTCGTGCAATTCTCCTGCCTTGGCTGCTGGAGTCACTGGGATTACAGGTGTGCACCACCATACCTAGCTCTCCCAAACAGTTCTAAGTGGTCTCTAAAGTCCCTTCTCATCAGATGGGGGTTTTCTGGATGGCTGCAATGATTGACCCCTCAAGGATCCCTGGGTCTGAGGTGGGTGTTGTGTGCCAGGGAAGTGGCCCCGCCCGTACTCCTTTCCAAGAGCTTTGTGTCAGCATGAGCTGGTCCTTTACATACCTGGGGAAGTGTGAACCATTAGTGTTCCTATTTATTGCAGTGCAGAAAGTTTGGGTAACTCACTCAAGGCTGTGAGGTTAGGAAGTGCCAGAGGAAGAATATTGCAGAGTTGTGCTGGCAACCACTGGCATCCACCAGAGCAGCTGGGGAGCACGGTGGCCTCTACCTAGAAAATATGGAGAGTGTTCAGTTACTGAGAAAATGCTCATCTATCTTGTGGGATAGACAAGTGGGTCTCAAACTTGAACTTGCATCAGAGTCTCTATTAAAACAGATTGCTGGACTCCTACCGGAGTCCCTGTGGGTCCAAGGCATGAGGCTTGGGAATGTGCAGTCCTGACAAGAACCCCAGCATTGCTAACATGACCAGTCCAGGGATCCTTCTTGAAGTAGACTGATCCTGCTAAGTGGAAAATCTGCCAAAATATCACTCAAGATCTACAGAACAATGAGAGTACTGTGACTTTTAGTCCTATTTGAATTTTGCAATTTTTATTTCAAATGAAAGTCTATTGAGGGTGCTTCAAGTATGAAAGTTATATTTCTAAAAATAGCAGTAGACGGAAACACAACAAAATGTCATGTGAGTGGCAGGCATGTGGGTGTTGGTTATTGTCTGTGGATTTCTATGCATTTGAAGTTTTATAAAATTTTCAATGAAAGGAAAGGCTAGAGTTTTAAGTTAATTTGGGGGCTAAGTTCCAGTTTCTTGGGGAAGGAGTTCATTCCTGAAGGCTCCTCCTACTAAGTGGTAGAGAAGCCCTGCTATTCCCCAGCACCTTGCTGTCTAAACCTGCCTCATCTGCAGACATCACGCTCTGCCCCACAGACGCCTGCTGAACAATGCCACCACCTGAGTTTGCTTTAATTTTCCTGCTCATTCACCTGGGGAAAATGTCTGTCTCTTCATGGCAATGCTGACAGTCTGAAGGTGAGCTCCTGAGTTCTGCCCAACGGGTATGTGCCCAGCATACCCACCACAGAGCTGTTTGCAGACAGGCTTTCCTGCGACACTGAGGGAGGATCCTTGTTGTCTCTCTTGAAGTCCCTCTCACGTGGCAGCTCTTACCTCAGATGCACCACCCAGCTCCCCAAGGCCCTGCACTGTGGGTACTGTGAACTCACTCAGTCCTGCTTCTTCAAGCTGCATCATTTCTTTATGGAACAGCACCCAAGTTGTGGGAGGTGTCACTTCTTCCTTCTCATCCTTTTCAAAAGACAGCTTAAGAAAGCAAAATAGTGATCAATAATGATCCTTTTTATCCTTCCCCTGCATTTCCTGCTCACACCCTGTCCTAGACTTCCACAGTCTCTCCCCAGGACTATTGCAATATCTTCCTAAGGCAGAAGCCCTTTCTGCCCTTCCTCCCTGCATCTCTCCTCAGCACAGCAGACCAAGGGGTCTTGTTAAAATGTAATAGGTGGATCTTGTCACTACTCCAATAACTTGCACTGTTATTCTAGAGAAAAGATGCAATCCTTATAAAACCCTATGTGACATGACATGCAACCTTCTCTCTGACCTGTTCTACTTTCTGCCCTGGCTGACTTGGCTTCAGTCACCATCTCATTCTTGCTGGTCAAGTTCAGTGCTGCAGGGCTTTTGCACTAGCTATGTCCCTTGCCAGTGTCAGCCTTCCTCCACATGTCCACACAGCTCTTTCTCTTGCCTCCTTTCGGTCTCTTCAGTTGTAACATTGCCTTGCAGACCTTGTTAGATAATGACCCTACCCATGTCTTTCTCTCCATTTTTCTCCATTTTTTAGGAGTTCTATGCAGGCAAGAATTTTTCCAGGGTCTAGGAGGCACTCTGGTATTCCTTGAATAAATGAATGATAGCTACATTTTTTGCATGCTTACCCTATACCGGGCACTGATCTAAGCACCTTAGATGTTATTTTATCCTTCCCACATCTTTATGAAGCAGCTACTGTTAATTACTTTCATTTTGCTGGTGATAAAATAGGAAATCTACAAAGCGTAAGGTGCTCAGGTAAGGGGTAAAGGCAGCCCTTCAGCATCAGAGCTCTGTAAAGACAGAGAACCAATAGGCAATGGATCTAGTAGAGCCCTTGAGGGGTATCTGTATGTAGATACCTGTTTCTACACACACACAGAGGACCATCTTAAGGAAACCACTCGTTTAATTATCAGCTGGTAAATCTGAAACCTTCAGATGTGGGTAGAGTACAAGGAAGAGCCCTGGCTGAGTCCTTAGACTGGAGGCTGTGGGGGCACAATTTCCTCCTCCTTGGGAGATGTCAGTCTTTTGAGGCTTTCACCTGATTAGATGAGTAAATTATGAGGACTAATCTTTATTCAGAGTCTTGTGACTTAAATGTTAATTGCATCTAAAAAATGCCTTCACAGCACCATGCCTGAAGGGGTGGTGTGAGATGATCAGGTTGGTCTTACTTCCTCTCCCAGTGACTTCTATTCTGTCCTGATGGGACAAAAGGAGTGAGGGGCTGCATTGAAGGTCTTTGGTACTCAGGAGTTAGTCCTGTAAGTTATTCTCTGACTCAGAGACCACCTGAAGCCCTAAAGTGATGTGTTCCTCATTTGGACCCATGAAGGCTCCCGCCCTCTCTTTGCACCCTCTCTCTCCCTGGAAGCCTTCTCTTGGGGTCTTGCCCAGGCTAGCCCTGAACTCCTGGACTTTAAGGATCCTCCTGCCTCAGCCTCCCTTGTAACAGGCCACTACACGCAGCTTTGTCTCCTTCAGAATGCATTATGTGCAAAAGTGGAATTTCCCTTACTGAGTTGATCTTCTCTGCCCATTGCCCCATTCAGTGCAAATGCGGAGGGCAGGCTCTGGAGACCTCTCCCTGCTTCTTGCCTGGCTTCTAGATGCAGGAGTCTTGGGAAGAGGACAGAGCTATGGAACAAGAAGCCTCGGTCAAGTCTTACACCACTTTGCAGCCCCAGGACTCGGCCAGCCACTTAATGTCTCTGAGCTGCAGTTTCCAAATCTGTAATGATGGTGATGATAATGCCAGCCTGCCCTGTTTGGTTGAGAATTCAATCTTCCATCTTTCCAAAACCAGTTCCAAGAGGAGTGAGCCAAGCATAGGCAGGCCCAGTGGGGGTAGAGGAACTGCTGTGGGTCCACCAGGGCTCAAATGCCTCCAGGATGGCCTGGGTACAGTGGCTCATGCTGAGCTAATGGGGACAGCTTGCCACTGCTGGGACAGGACAGAACCTTCTTGAGCCTCAGTTTTCCTTTGGTCCTTTCCCTTCCATGGTAATTTGTTCCCTCAGAGACCCTCTCAGGCCACCGTAGGCCCAGGGTTCAGCTGGGTGCACCTGCCCAGTTGCCATACAACCTAAGCTGCCAAGGGCCACCTGAATTGGCCCAAGTCCCTCTGGTGGACACTAGGAATATGCTGTGGAGACCTGGATCACCCACTTTCAGCATTATTCTCACTGTATTGCACTCACCTGTTTCATGGGGTACAATAAGTAACAGAGCGATCCATGGAAAACCACCCTTCCTTCCAAGCAGCCCAGGGGACTGCTACCACTCTTTGGGATGTGTGTGCTTATGCGTGTAGGTACGCACACATAGCTATAGATCATACCACTGGTATTTTTTTTCTTCAGTCTCTTGTTCCCTTAATGTTATCTCCTAAGTCCTCTCCACATGTGCACCTATTTTTATTACATGTAGTTTTCATCTATTTCCCCAATTAAAATATCTCTACCTACTTACTTGTAGTTATCACTGTAATGTCCACAGCTTTTCTCATTTCATCATTTGATATGTAATAATACACTAAACCTTATTTTAGATCATAAATAGCAAACAACTTTGTACATGTGTATCTTTTTGCTTCTGTGGGATTATTTCCCTGTAGTTCATTTTTAGAGTCTACAACGTTGCCCCAGAGTATAAACATTCTTATTGTTCTTCATACTTATTTCTTGCCTGAAAGGTAGTATCAGTATTCTGTGTCATAAAAATACATACTTTTAGAAAAAATTTTTAATTTTTTTTTTTGTGTGTGTGGTATTAGGGATTGAACCCAGGGACACTGAACTGCTGAGCTATATCCCCAGTCCTTTTTAAGACAGGGTCTAAATTCCCCACACTAGCCTTAAATTGTGATCTTCCTGCCTCAGCCTCCCAAGTTGTTGGGGTATAGGTGTGCACCACCCCACACTGGCTAAAAATATTTTTTTTTCTTACTACCATCTAAATAATTTTTCAGGAGAGGGATGAGAAAATATCTCCTAGTAATGACTTGAAAATGATTTTCTTTCTTTCTTCTCAGCACAACCAGTTCCACGGCCAGTAGCTGCGACACCGAGTTCACTAAAGAAGATGAACAAAGGCTGAAGGATTATATCCAGCAGCTCAAGAACGACAGGGCTGCGGTCAAGCTGACCATGTTAGAGCTGGAGAGCATCCACATCGATCCGCTCAGCTACGATGTCAAGCCCCGGGGGGACAGCCAGAGGCTGGACCTGGAGAATGCTGTGCTGATGCAGGAGCTGATGGCCATGAAGGTGTGCTGTGGGGTTCTGCCTGCTGCTGGTCTCCTGGGGAGATCTCACAGGCCTCCGAGAGGGGGTCCAGCAGATAAGAAATCATCCCCATCCGTGTTCAGCCTCTTCTCCCCAGAGTAGAGTCAGAGCCTTGCTAATGGACAGGGGTGGTTTCCATTTGTCTGGGGGTCATTTGGGCTGGACATTCCTGGAGTGGTGGGTTATACTCTAGAGGATGCCTTGGGGTGTCTCAGCGCAACTCTAGAATACTTAGTCCTCTAAGAGAAGCCAGGCCAGACCTCTGCAAGCTAGAATAAGCCTCTTTCCATCCACAATGACCCCTAATCTCAAGAATACATGAAGGTCCTTCTTGGGTCACTGATACTGACGTTAACTGGAGGTGGAAGCAGACCAATGTGAGGCCAGCTGCAGAACTTGACTGAGAACCGTGGTTTCCTGACACCTGGAGATGTGGGTGCAATGTGAAGCCTGCTCAGGCCACAGTGCCTGCAGGGAAGTTTGGTGATGCTGTTCAGGCCAAAGATCCTGTAAGATCCAGTGAGGTCTTGGACTGTTCACCCACTGGCTGAGTTCTCTATCAACATTTCCAGAGCAGGGGAAGCTTTCTTGAAAAACAAATACCCCTCACCGATAAGTAATTCACCTGATTCTCTGCTGACTCAGGGCAGAGGTGTGCCGTTGCTTGGGGCTGCTCTTACAGGCCCTGGGGCAGCAGTGAGCTGAGCTGCCAGGTGGTAGTGGGGAATTAGAGCCTGGGAGCCATCTTTCTAAACCTACTTTTAAACTCTGCTATTTTGTGAACAGTGGCCTGAATTACATTCTTGGATTCTGTCATATCCCTGGCTCACAGGTGTTGGGACATGACAATGATAGGGGCATTCTCAGGCAAAAACCAGCTCAGAGCTTAGGAACTGGAGGCAGAGTGGGTCACAGCATTACCATGGGAACAGCCCACATTTCTCTACCATGGGGACCATGGTGTACCATCCCCAGAAAGAAGATTCCCCACTGCCTCTGGAGAGAGGGCAGAAACTGTCAGCATAGTACTTGGGCACCCTGCTCAGCAATTCCCTGCTCTTGGCTTCTGGAACTGGTGTCTGGGAAGACTCTGGGCAGTGGGTGCAGATGTGGGGAGCCATCCATTTTGCCCCATGTCCAAACTTGTTTGCTTTCATCCAGCCCCTGGGTTTAGATTCCCTCCCTGAAGAGTTCTCATATCATGCTGGTTGGTTTCTGCTCTCACTGCCCATGACCTGAGTCTATAACCACAGTGGCTTTAATTAGGAGCCCCCCTTTGTGGACCTTTGCACCCTGTGGGCATGAACCACAAGGCCACCCCTCCATTATTTATTCCAAACTTCATATTTCCTTTGTCCATAGACTAAAATTTTCCTTTTTTATATTCTGGCCAACATGTGGTGTGACAAATTCAGTGTTATACTGGCCAGGAAAGACATGTTTTTGTGGCATAAAAGTTCTCTAATATTCCTCTTGCCATGTGAAAATAAAACATGCATGATGAATTTTGCTGAAAGAGTAAAAATTGCAAAGAGCTGGGAGGAGACAACCCATAACCTGAACCTCGGGACCCAGGAGTCGCCATTGCCCAAGTTCTGGTATGGTCTCCTTCCCATGAACTTCTTGAAGACTAAGCATTAGGGCCGCCACTTTCCCCCAGTGTGTTTGCCAGTACATATTCAACAGTACAGATCCATTATCCAGCAACTTTTGTTAGATTTTTATCATTTGTTCTAGAATATAACTATGGAGAGACTTAAGTTTCTAGGGGTTTTTTACTTCTTTTATGATTCTTGGTAAACACCTTTCAGCCTCTAGATGATGTCCTGGTTCCTTTTCATATCTGCCCTTTTTTGAATGTCCTATCTTTTCATTGTGACTCCTATGCCTTATTCCTTTATTCTATTAATCATTTGAAATATTTGCTTTCCAGTTTTTCACATTCTGATACTTCTGCTCCTGTAAATGCCAACTCTCACTTCTGCTGCATCTGCTGATCACCCTCAGTGTGGTTCATTTTCATTTCCTGTGATGGGGACTGGAGAACATGTGCACAGGCTCACCTTCTGTGGACATCCTGTCTCCAGGGGTCCTGTGGGTCCTGGGTTGTTGCTGTCCCTACAGAATGATTCTGTTTAGATCTGGTGAGACCTTGGGTTTCAGAGGTTTATTGCTAGCTTGGGGTATATTCTTGGCTCAGGATTCCTCTACCTCACATACATCTGACACAAGTTTGAGATTTTGATTCCTTAAAAGGGCCTTTTCTTTCTTTATTCATCCATGGCTTGAGATATGACAAAAAAAATTTTTTTGGCCAAATTTCCAGAAAGGAAGTTTTCTAGTCTCTTATTTTGGGCAGTACGTTGAGAGTCCCAGCTCATGAAAGAATCAGTCCTACCTTTGCATAGTTGATAAGATCCCAGATGGCAGGGCCTGCAGACCTGCCTCATAACTCTGCTTACCTTGCTGGACTTCTCTCTTCATCTGTGGCACCCGTGGGTTTTCCTTCTCTTCTTTCTAAATTGCATTTATGTTTAAGTGAATATCCATGTTACCTCAGTATGCAATGTTGCTAGAACCTTCACAATCCTGCTTCTGATGGCAATAGATTAGAAGGTTTCTGGGTATGGAAATACCCTTCATTCTGGTTTTTATGCCTTGTCTTCCAGGAAAAAAAGATTTGGCCTGTTCTTCTGAGCTCACTGATGAATGTCCTATATCCCTGAGAAGACTTTAAACTATTCCCCACCTTGAAGGATAAAAACATCTGCCCAGGCTGGGGAGATAGCTCAGCTGGTAGAGTGCTTACCTCGTAAGCACAAGGCCCTGAGTTCGATCCCCAGTACCGCAAAAAAAAAAAAAAAATCTGCCCAGGAGAGCATATCAGGCCTGCAGCTCATTACTGTCAGAACCAGTAACCTTGACAAGTCCATCTCAAGGCAGCCCAGCTTTCTGCAGAGCCTTTTGAGCAAGGAATCATAGAGATAAATCACTGGGGAGGATAGGCTGGTGATCACACAGTGGTGACCCCCTTGAGTAGAGGTGAAGGGCCAGGGGTTATGAATGGGCACATCGGGCTGGGGAGATAGCTCAGTTGGTAGAGTGCTTGCCTTGCAAGCTCAAGGCCCTGGGTTCGATCCCCAGCACCGCAAAAAAAAAAAAAAAAAAAAAAAAAAAAATCATAATGGATGAATGGGCACATCTTGAAGGGGTGGAGGAGACAGCAGAGCTTAGTGGTGATCAGCCTGGGCTCTGAGCCAGATAGCCTGGGTTTAAACTCTGGCTGTCCAGCCTGTCCAGCAGCCATGGGCAAGTGAATGTTGTTCTCAGGCCTCAACATCCCATTCACAAATGAAAATGCTCATATACCTATCTTGGGTTGGGAAATGAGTTACTTTTTGTGAACCCTTAAAACAGTATTATGTGCTCAG
Source organism: Sciurus carolinensis (assembly GCF_902686445.1). NCBI lineage: Eukaryota > Metazoa > Chordata > Mammalia > Rodentia > Sciuridae > Sciurus > Sciurus carolinensis. The sequence continues at coordinate 126,431,094 of NC_062218.1, forward strand.
TAGAGGCTGGTGGTCATCACTGGTCCAAGGATAATGTTGTCTCATTTTGGATTTACTTCTTATTCTCTATAGAAAACAACCATTTGAATCCTTTAAGATACTTTTAGAAGTTATCTGGCAAGGGGTGAGCTTAGTGGTAGGGTGTGTGCCTAGCATGCACAAGGCCATTCTGATCTAATCACCAGCACCAAAAGAGAAGTTATCTGAAAAGAATTCCTCTATAAGAACTCTTTTCCCATTGCTTTCATTGGAGCCTTCAGAAGTAGACAAGAGCTAGAGGATGCTGTTGTGATAGGCGTCCTCCACCTGCATGACTCAGCTGCAGGGTAACAAGGGTGCCATCTGGTGTGGTTAAATATATAGCTTGGCACTGAAGCAACTGAAGTAGGACTCAGAAGGGACCCAGTGAGACCCAGCTTCTTATATGGATGTACAACTTTGGGCTGCTCAGCTCAGCCTCTGTATGCTGAACTGATTTCCAACAAGGCAAATGTACCCATTTGGGGTCAAAACTATTAGAAAGGTTTTCCTTACACTGAACCACAATCTGCTTTCTTATGACTTCTACCCATTTACTTACTGCTGATCCCTAGAGTGACAAAGCATATAGCTTTGTCCACACATCAGTCCTTCAGATGTGTGGAGACAGCTGTCCCATCTTTGTCCGGTGCTCTTATTCCCAGTTTCAGAGTGATCACTATCGCAGACCCCTGGGCTGTAGCCAGACCCCCATGACACCCCTTGGTGCTGGCACATTCCAGGCATTCTTATGTCCTGTGCTCCCCACTCTGTAGGAGGAGATGGCCGAGCTGAAGGCACAACTGTACCTACTGGAGAAAGAGAAGAAGGCCTTGGAGCTGAAGCTGAGCACGCGCGAGGCACAGGAGCAGGCCTACCTGGTGCACATAGAGCACCTCAAGTCCGAAGTGGAGGAGCAGAAGGAACAGCGGATGCGGTCCCTTAGCTCCACCAGCAGCAGCAGCAAGGACAAACCCAGCAAGGTAGGGCTGGGTGGCATGGGACAGCCTCTGCTCAGGTGGTACTTCCTGCCCAATGACCACTGACATCTTCACCTATTGCCTCAGTTTCCTTGTTTGGATATGAACTGCTGGTCATTCCTAGATGGCTAAGAGGATGGCATGTGAGCAGAGAGAGGCCAGATCCACACTGGAGAACACAAATGTCCCTGTATACAGTGGCTAGAACACTTGCACTCCTGGCAGTCTCATCAGAGGAGTGACTGTGCAGTGGCCCAGTGGTTGGACATTGGTCTCACCTTCTTCTGCACCTTCATGCTGCAGCCTTCATTTGCTGATTTGTGGTACTTCTATACTAATCATTGCATTAGTATCACCGTAGATCTCTCATCTCTAAAGAAGGAATGTCTGTCAATTTAGTTGAGGAAGGTGAGCCTCTAAAGAAGTGAATGAAGGGTGTCCAGCTAAAAACAGCAGCAGCAGGTTTTAACCCACACTTGGCTGGCAGTCTGGCCTCCTCTCATGTGCCTGCCTCCTCTGCCCCTGGCAGCATTTCAGTCACAGTGGGCTGGTGAGCTGGAAGCAGCCTGAGGGCAGGGGAGGAGGTGGGCAAGCCCCGATTGCAGAGCATACAACATCAGCGAGTGGGCATCTGGTGATATCTTTGTAAACCTGCATACCTGTCAGCTCCCCAGGTCATTTTTCCTAGGAACCAAGCTCATTCTATCTACATTCCAAATAACTGCAATGGAAAGGGAGTGGGGGTGGAAAGCAAGCCCTGGACCCTAAAGAATTATATTCCTCATCTGGGGTACTGTTCATTCTATGCATCATATTCTCTACCAATAAGTGCCGCTTCTCCTAGTCCAAGTTCGTTTCAGACCTAGGATTTGTCAGCATATGCTGACTTGTTGGTTTTGCAAGTAGCCTTTTCACAGCACAAGGGCAGGGAGTTCTCCAGTAAAGTGTACCTGGGAAGGAAGGGACAGTGCTGGTGCCATTCCCTAAATAGCTAAATAGCATGCATTCGGCAGCATGCTTCACAAATGGCCTCCCTCCCTCCCTCCCTACTTTCCCTATCTCCCTCCTGCTGAGGAGCCTGGGGAGCACACAGCCTGGCACCTAGTTGTGCCAGCTCTCCTAGGACCCTGTTCATTTGAGGAGTGTGATCTGACACAGCATACTAGGACCTGGGCAAGCTGTGGACGCAGCCCATGGTAGACCAATGAGGACTGTCCCCCAGGAATTTATATTCTGAAGGGGAAGGTGATGGGTAGACATGGTTAGAGTTGAGTGAGGGGGTGTTCCAAGTGCCAGAATTCCACTGATAGGATCATGGGAGACCATGAGCTGACCAGAGTTCAGAGTTGAAAATTCAGTAAAGGTTTTCTGGAAGAAATGATCATAGTTCTAAACCAAGACCCACAGAAGCTGGGAACTAGTCTGCTGAAGAGGCCTGGTATGGAGACCAGGGGAGAGAAGGCACACACTCTAGGCCAACAGGACAGCATATGTGAAAATACGGAGGAAAGAGAAATCCATGCTGGAGGGGTCAGCCAGCCATGTTATCCTGAGAACAGTGAGGAATCATGGAAGGGTCTGTCTGCAGGGAGTGATGTGATAACAGTTTGAGCTTTGGGAAAAACATTGGCAGAACCAGAGTTTGGGGAGTCATGTTGGGGGTCAGGTGGGCAGCACCCCACATGGTACAAGTCATGTGCTAGTATTGGGACCCAGGAAGATAGTATTTTTCTGTCCCATAAAATACCCTCAAAGTCTTTTTATAGCTTTTCAAGTTTGTTAGTAGTCAGTTAGGGACTGAGCCTGAGAGACAGGTTGTTCCTAGGGCATGGTGGGTATGGACTCACCAGGCTCCTGCCAAAGGCCCCATGAGCTGAGCATTGTCTCCTAGTACTTGGTATCTATTTTGACTGGGGGAAGCATGTTTTGTGGAGTGCCTTCAAACTATAGAAATTTCTTTGACAGAAAAGGCCAGGTGATTTTTTTTAACATTACAATAAGAAGCTTTATGAGGGTACCCATTGTTGTTCATGTTAAGAAATTAACTTAGAGTAAGCTGATTTTCAAGTATTAGATCTATTTACTATTTCAAATACTGCATCTATTTACTAATTCGATAAAATCTCCCCTCTGGGCTAGTCATTGGTCTTATTTGTTGGAGATGAGGCAGACAGCCTAGAGCAGGGATCTGCAAACTTTTCTGGAGAGGAGCAGATAAGTAAATATTTTAGGGTTGTGGGTCATGCAGACTCTGCTTCAGCTCCTCCACTCTGCCTTTGTAGGGCCATCAGTGAGTGTGGCTGTCTTTACTAATGCTTTCTTGATGGACACTGAAATCTGAATTTCATGTAATTTCTGCCACCATAAAATATTCTTCATTTAACTTTTTCTTCTTTTTTTTCCTGGGTACCAGAGATTGAACTCGGGGACACTTGGCCACTGAGCCACATCCCTAGCCCTACTTTGTATTTTATTTAGAGACAGGGTCTCTAAATAAGTTGCTGAGCGCCTCCCTGTTGCTGAGACTGGCTTTGAACTCGGAATCCTCCTGCCTCAGTCTCCTGAGTCACTTCATTTGACTTTTTGTCTTGATTTTAAAATAGAAAAGCCAATCTCCACCTGTGAGCTGTATATAAACAGGTGGTGGGTGGGCCACATTTGGGTCTAGAACATCCACTCTTGTTCCATTGGGTGGGTGTCCCTGCTTGTTTTAAAAACTTCCCTCCAGCTAATAAGCAAGGTCCAAAATCCATTCCAAGTAGCATTAGGTTTTTGCAGTCCTTGTCTATATAAAACAGACGTTACCACATATGCTCAGCAAGAGGCACTGTGGGTGAGACAAGGCAGTCCCTGACTTTAAGGAGTCTCATGGAACATCAACATCAAGAGACTGGACATACAAAAAGCAAGGGTGTTACGGAATCTCACAGATGCCGTTGGCTGCTGCGGGCAGACTTGGCTCTGTGAGGACAGCTAGATGGAGAGGAGGGAGCCCAGGTAGAGGGCATGCCAGAAAGAAGCGTGTTCAGGTGTGGGATCTGCTGCCGCCCAGGATCCCTCTGTGTAGGTGGTATTTCTCTGTGAGAGTGGGCTGAGAGAAACAGGGTGCCTCCTGTCATTAAGACTGGTTTCATCCCACGGTGATAGAATTTTCTGTTTACATTCCATCTCCTGCAACAGATCACAGGCTTTTTATTTATTCTGTGGCCTGGAGCATGATAGATCCTTAGTACAGATGTCTGTTGAGCACATCATCTGATAAGTTCCTTCCCATTGGCCACCTCATTATGCAGTGTAGCTGTAGCTCGGTCTGTATGTAAAGTAGAACAGTCACGCTGGCATGGCTGCTGCTTGGGAATAGTCTTAACTCTGGGAATCAGGAGTTCTGGCTCTTAGGTTTCTCAGCTGCAAAAGGGGAGAATTTGCCTAAATGATACATGTCCTTGTCTGATAATTCTACATGAGTAAGGGTGGAGTGTACTTCTGTTGTCCTTCTCCTTTCTTGAGTTTTCCAGATGATTCCATGGTCCCAGTAAAGCTCCTAAATCTAGAGAAGATTGGCTTTCTCCCCAGAAGTAGGATGGGGCAATTAGGATATTCATGAGCATTGCTTATTTGAAGAAACTCACCTGGAACCAGACAGCCTGGATTTGAGTCCTGGAGCTGCTGTCTCCTGGCTGGTGACAGGGCAGTATGATCTTTCTGTGACTTATCCTAACAGTAGTACCTTCCTCAGAGGGTCCTCATGAGGATTCAGTGAGTGAATGCACGTGGTAGGCTTAGACCAGAGCCAGCCCCAGTGAGTGCTCAGCACACTGGGGGTCATTAGGCCACCACCCAGCAGCCTACACAGGTAACCAGAGATCTGGGAGCAGAGGAGATTGCCTTTGATCTGCTGCCAGGCTTTCTCCTGCAGCCTGATCTGAGGCTGCCAGCCCTGTGCTGTTCACCCTGCATGCTCTGCCGCACAGATTTGAGTTCCAGGTGCTCTTGGGCTTGGTTTCAGGCCTGACAAGAATGTGTTTGCTGTCCTCAGGAATGTGCTGATGCTGCCTCCCCAGCGCTGTCACTGGCTGAATTAAGGACAACATGCACTGAGAGTGAGCTGGCTGCAGAGTTCGCCAACGCCATCCGTAGGTAAGCACCCTTCCACGTTCCCCTTTGTGACTTACCCCAGGGATGAAGATAGTTCTGGGTTCTCCTGGCTGCTCATGCCAGCTCTTCCTGATCACACAGGGCTGCCAGGGGAAAAAGTGCTAATACTACTTTTTTTTTTTTTAGATCTACATAGTATGTTCTACTTTTGTCTCTTCCTTTTCTTTTTTGTTATGTTGTTTGCACCTTTAGTGGGATTGTTTTCCATCAGCACTGGTGGCCCTTTTCAATGAGAGGCCTCATATATTTATTCAGTTCTGAGAAATTTTCCTGTTATTTCAGTGTGTCTTCTCCTACATTCTTTCTCTTCTTTTGCAAGGAGAAACAAATCAAATTCATCTAGATCCATCTTCCATATCCTAACTTTTCATACTTACTGCCGCTCCTTTGGCTCTGGGTTCCAGAGCAGCACTGTCCAATAGAGATATAATGTGAACCACATATGTAATTTTTAATTTTCTGGTAGCCACATGAAAAAAAAAAATGAACAGGTGAAATTCATCTTAAGAACACATTTAGCCCAATATACTAAAAATATCATTTCAACCTGGTATGTACTTTATGTACTACATTAAATCCCAAGTAGAGACCAGCCAACATTTTAAGTGCTCAGTAGCTGCATATGTCTATTGGCTATTCTATCAGAGAGTTACAGTTCTAGAGAGATTTTTTTATATTTATATATTCATACATACACAGCCATATATACATTTTGACACATAGCAACTGTAATATTTATGGGCTACTTTGTGGCATTTCATAGAGTGATTCTTTAGCTCAGTTTTCAAGATCACTAATTTAGTCTTTAGTTATGTCCATGGTGGTGTTTGGGATATATATATATATATATATATATTTTTTTTAGTGATGAAATCAACTGTTTTCTTAATGAAATGATATTATCCTCTTGCATCTGAGGATATTCATTATGCTTATTATTTTGGTACAAGAGATTGAACCCAAGGGCACTTAGCACTGAGCTACATTTCCAGCCCTCTTTTATTTCTTTTTTCTTTTTCTTTTTTTTTTTTTTTGAGACAGGAGCTAACTAATTGCTTATATTTCTTGCTAAATTGCTGAGGCTGGCTTTGAACCTGGAATCTTCCTGCCTCCACCAGGACCAGCGGACCAGCTATTATTCTTAAATCTTAGTGTGTGCTATGTAAACTTAGTTTCCTCTCATGCAAATTCTTTTTGTATTGAGTATTGTGACTCTTGGTGTTGACTTTCCTTAACTACTTGGTGGGTCTGGTTTGTGTGTTCATTTTGTATTTGAAAATTCCCCTGTGGCCTGTTTGTAAGTACTATGTCTGCTCACTGTGACCTCCCTCCTGACACGTGGCCAGGTACTATGAAGTGTTTCCTGGGTATATAAGAAGCTCATCTTCTGAGATTTCTCTTCCTCCTGGCTGATAACCACTGTCAAGCCTGCATATCTGACCTAATTAAGCATCTGGTCTCTTCCTGCTCCTATAGAGAGTACCTCTGAATTCCTGCTTCCTTTGGCAGCAGTTTTGTGTGTGTGTGTGTGTGTGTGTGCATTCAGAGTTGTGGTTTCTTCTTTCAGGAAGAATAAAACATCTGCCTTTCATTTTTCATGATTGCCCATGGTTTCTGTTATTCCCTACTTTCTAAGATGCTCAGGGAGTTGAAAAAAACATCTTTCCCATCATTTCTGGGGATTTGGGGTGGGAGGAGATGGCTACAGTGTACCCTGTCTGCTAACTCGATGTACCCAGGGCTATTTACTTTATAGCATGGCCTCCCAGATAATGGTGGATGGAAGACTGCCTGTGGGGAACCTCACTGCCTCCTGATGCCCTCCCCAGCACTCTGGGTCTTTCCTTCAAGTTGCGATAGCTCTGTTCTTACTTTGCCAGCACCTCTAGCCATGTGGTTAAATTATAATTGCTCTGCTTGGGGCAAGAAGAGCAGCAGCAGAGGAAAATGCCTGAGCAAATTCGAATGCCTTGCCTGTGCCAGAAACCTGGGATGAAAACCCGCTCTCTGATGCCAACAGGGAGCCATTTGGATATTGTATCTGTAAGCCTAGTCCTAAATTTTTTCAAATTCCCTAAGCCCCAGAGGCCTTTGCTGGCACAAGTAGGATGCAGGTTGTGCTGACTAAACATAAAGAGATTTCATTTATTTTCTCAGTCACAATGGATTTCCAATAACCAGCCTTAAGTTGGTTAGCATGGATTTCTAATCAAGACCCAGATATATGGAGCCAAGAAAGAACCCACAGAGCTCGAGAAGAAAGGAAAATAACATAATTATACTGTAAATATAGCTTAGAAACTAGAATGATCATTTCATGAGAGTGTATAATACAGACACCTGAGGGCTGAGGTTTGGGGATGTTTTTATTTTTAAAACTCAAATAGAAGCCAGGCATGGTGGCACATGTCTGTAATCCCAGCTACTAGAGGCTGAAGCAGGACTACAAATTCCAGGTCAGCCTGGGCAACTTAGGGAGACCCTGTCTCAAAATAAAATAAAAAAGACTAGGGATATAACTCAGTGGTGGAGCACTAACCTAGCATGTGCTAGGGTTTGTCAATCCCTGGTAATGGACTTAAAAAAAAACCCAAACCTCAAATGAAAACTAAACACCTCTTTCGAAGATATTAAGTCCACTTCTGGGCTTGTGGCTGAGGCCAGCTGGGGAAATCTTACTGGCATTTTCAGAAGTATGAAGGATGGCTCCAGCCACCAAGGCTGTGGGCCCAGGCATCCAGATTGAGAAGAGCAGGCATGGACAAGAGGAAGAGGAAGAAGTTAAGCAGTGATCCTTTCTTGAGGAAAACCAGCCATCCCAAGGAAGGTGTTCTGTGGCATTGGAGTCACTGGTTCTAGGCTAATGCCCTGTACCAACTCAATCTCCCCTTTCCCAGCCAGACTTCAGCTGTAGTTGGGCCCTTGTCACCCAGTGCTGGCTCTTCTTGCTGAGTCTTCTCCTAACTTTCTTCATTTTTGGAACAAACTCAGCACTTAGTGCAATCCTGCATTTACTATGTAATTCCCATCTGGTCTGATTTCATTCCCTCCACTTCCATGGACATTTATTGTGGTTTATTGGCTCTGGTATGGCCATAAAACCCCATCTGGATGACCAGGTTTCCAGACTTGCACATGAGGTGTTTTCTTGTCAGGGTAGCTTGGTTTGCTTGTCTGCACAGGCTGTAACCCTTCTCTAGTCCATCTCAGATCCCTCTCTTTACTAGACTCCCGCAGGTTCTAATAAAATTTGACTGATCTTTCCAGCAAAGAAGTGAAGTAGAAAACAGCAGTTGCAGAAAGGGATTTTCAGAGATGACTCTTCTTTGTACTTCCATGGTATCTGTGCAGCCTGCCCTCAGGACCTGGGCACAGCTGAATGAAGCAGTTTTATCTGTCATGGTCTTGGGTGACAGCCGGGCAGCAGGTGCTGCTCTCCATATGATCTGGGGACAAGACGGGTAGAGCAAGGCTGAGTGATTTACCAAGGTCACACAAGTGAGCCAGTGGGGAAATCTTGTGCCTCTGCATTCTCTCTGGACCCTCTGCACTTCACTGTGCAGACAGAGCCAGGTTAACTTGCAGATGAGTGCAAGGTGAGCCTCACAGTCTGTCCTCCATGGTGTACTCTGGTCTGGGACAATGAGGACCTCTCTGCTCCTGGTCCATGATCATGCATCCATCTACTGATGGTGGGGCCAAGCGAGGTGCTGAGGGGGAGGCAGACTTCCTCAAATGTACAGACATGTGAGGCAGTGCCATATAAGGTAATGCTGATTATAAGAAAGGAAGCTGTTTCCTCAGCACCCGGAGACAGGGAGTGACTCGTGCATCACCCTTTCACTTGACCAAAGCAGGGCAGAGCTCAGCTCTGTGTCCTTACACATTACTTGTAGAAGTTGGTGCCCTGCCCCCACAGGAGGCTGTGGTCATTTAGTCACACACCTACGAGGGGCCCCGTTGAGCCCTTCAGGGAACTGGGATGTTCCCTCTGTGTTTGTGTGTGTGCAGATGGTTCTGTTAAACTCTTAAGTGAAGACGCTCAACAGTTGCAGTGGCCACTGTCCAGTGATAGGTGTCACCCAACTCATCCAAAGGAGGGGCATGAGGCTTCCTTTTCTCTCTCTGATGGCTAATAAGCAGGGGAGCCAACACTGTTGGAAGAGAACACCGCATGACAAATTCCTATCAGGAGAGTTCCAGTGGCAGGTGGGTCCTATTTACCAATGTGGTCACAGAGACCAGATCTGGAAGGCCTTGATGTGACTTGAAGTGGAGTGGAGGTGGCCACGCAGGAAGGGGCAGGCACATGAGGCTTGGTCTCAGGGATCAAGGACACATGGGGGGAATGTCCCCCAAATTGTCCCTCATCCCTGGGCTGGCACCTCCTCACAGGTCACTCATAATGGAGGGACTCCAGATGGCTAAGTTTGAAGAAGATGCTAGCAGGGAAGGCAGGAGAGCCAAGAAGAGAAAGTGCTTCTAAAGAAGGAACTATCTTCTTTTTTAAAAAATATATATTTTAGTTGTAGATGGACACAATACCTTTATTTATTTATTTATTTTTAAGTGGTGTTGAGGATTGAACCCAGTGCCTTACACATGCTAGGCAAGTGCTGTACCACTGAGCTACATCCCCAGCCCCTAGGAACTATGTTCTAAGACACAATTACTTATACTTACTGTTCAGGCAGCTGGACCTCCCTCCCCACCACCCTCCCCGCTTCCCTCTTCCCCTTCCCCCTTCCCCTCCTTCCCTCCTTCCCTCCCTCCTCCTCTTTCTTCCTTTCTTCTTTTTTTCCTCTTTCAAGAAAGGAGACATCAGAGCACATTCATGTGCCCCTGAGGGGAGAATCTTACAAGGACAAGGAGCAACCTCATGAAAAAGTGTGATGGCTACTCTGTGATAGTTTTCTGTTGCTACATAACAAAGAAGCACAAAAGTGACTTAAAACAAGACCCACTTGTTTTCTGCACAGCATGACTGGTTTCCCTGCTTGGGACCTGGCAAGGCTGTAGTGCCCTGTGCTGTCACGTCAGCCACAGCTGTGTTCATATCTAGAGAATCTAGGGAGATCTTGCTTCTGAGCTCATTCTGCTCCATGGCAGATTTCAGCTTTCTGCAGCTGGAGAGCTAAGGTTTCATTTTCTGGCTGCCTGTTGGGCAGGGAACTCTTAGCTCCTAGAAGGCATCTCTCATTCCTTTTCATGATCCCCTCCATCTTCAAAGCCATCAGGGAAAACCTCCCCTGCTTCAAATCCCTCTCTCCTGTTTTAAATCTTTTTCCAGGAAGAATTCAGGCCCTTTTAAGGGCTCACCTAAGTAGGTTAGGTCCACCCAGAATAATCTCTTTGAGGCCAGCTGTTTGACCTCCTCAGTCAGGTATACGTCTGCAACTCTGATGACTCTGTTCCTTCCAGATGCTCCCTAAATTCTGTCAGCCTCATCCCCAATGAATGTTTCCCCCCAAAGATCATGCTAGAGCCTGGAAGCACAGCATGGCCAAGACAGAATTCAAATCTGTTTCCTCTTGCCGGTAAAAGTGGCCTCTTCCTCAGAATTACTATGTATATTAAGAATTCTGCTCTCTGAATGATCCAAGAGTACAGCTTGGAAGTCATAGTGTTTCTTTCCTGAAAGTCCTCTTTATTCCTTCCCATTTGTACTGTCTTCTGAGTTTGGCCCTTAGCTTCTCAGAAGTCCCAGTGCAGTGGTCCAGATGGGTCATTCTGCTGTTGGTCTGTTTCTGTGTCCTGCCACCAAAACACCTTAACACTCACTCCCAAGGGGCTGCTCTGCATAATTACCTGCAGTGTGACCACCATAGCATGGTGGTGAGTTGTGGCATTCAGGCTCATCCACAGGTTCCTAATGTAATTTCCTAGCCCATGTTTTAAATGATTCCCTTGTGTGTAATTTGTAATCCATACAATTCATCTTCCCAAGAGCAGGCCTTCACTTTGTCCCTGCCTCTCCTCACCTTCAATCAGAGTCCTCACTTTCCTCAAGTTTCTATCAGTCACCTCCACCATGTATTTCCCCGCTCTCCTCTGAGTCCACAATGGCACCGACTACCCAATAGTTGTCTGCAGAGTATTGGGCTGCAGGCTGAGAGAGAAGGCGACCTCATCCGGGACCCCCATAAAGGCACAGTGGTTGGGAGCATGAGTGCACAGCAGCCATGAGAAAAGGTAGTGGTGTGCCTGTGAGAGCTCCAGGTGTGTTTCCTGGACAGACATCTTCCTGAAAAGTCTGGGTAAGAGTTTGCTGTCGTCCCATCAGTGCCTTTGCACAATCCAGGAAGACTCCTCAGAGTTAAAAATCCACTTCTGAGTCACAAAATCATCTGCCCAGTTCTACAGTCTTCCAGACTTTTAGGAACCCACATTTGGCCATAAGAGGGAAAAAGATGTCAACCTATTTCAGCAGCTATGCATGAATACTGTTTTGAGTCACACAGTGGGATGGGATGAAATGAAAAAGGAACTGGGTGGGGTGTTTATATAAAGGGAACCCTCCCCCGGCCGCCAGCAAACAAGTAATGGAAGCTGCCATTTTATTAGGAGAACCATTATTTAAAAAGGTGCTGTGTTATTAAACTTGTACTTGCTGATTCTTCATATCTGGCTGATTTATAATAGCCATCAAGCATAGGAAGTGGTACCTAGAATTCCATAAATGCACATGGATCTGTAAGACATTAATGGGATACAAAGTGCGCCCATGGGTTTATTATCTCAGAAATAAATTGCTGAGCTCCAAAGCCAGGATTCCTAGAAGGGCACAGGTAAACACTGAGGCTCACTCAAGGGGCCGAGGTGAATATTGCTTGAGTAACAGATTTATTTTGTCATTGTTCCCAGTGCCCCCAAAACTCAGAAGGAGTCCTTGAGACCCCCATAAAGGCAGGGTGGCTGGGACCATCAGAGCACACAGCAGCCATGGGAAAAGGTGGTGGTGGCCCTGTGTGAGCTCCAGGTGTACTTCCTGGACATGAGACATTCCCAGGGAAGTCTGGGTAACAGTGTGACTGCTGTCATCCTCTTGCTGCTACTCCTGGCAAAGTACAGTCATGCTCAAACGTAATAGCTGCAGAGCATGATTATCTGGGGACACTTAATCCTAATTCCACAGGCCTATGCTCTTAACCAGATCTTGTTTATCTCATGCTCTATTCCCTTTACGAGTCACAAGATATTTTGGTGAGATGCCTAAGTGTCTAAGCTCTGCAGACAGACTTGTAGGCGTGCACTCCAATTCTATGGTTCCTGGTTGTGGACAAGTCTATTAACTGTGGCTCAGGTTCCTCATCTATAAAACTAGCATAATAGTAGTACTGACCTTAAAGACTGTTGTGAGAATTAAATGACTTCATCCTTGTAAAGGACTTGAGAAAGTTGTCTATAACTTTCTACATGGCTGGTCTATAAAATAAGCTGTTACAGACAGAGCTGATTACCATGAAGGAAATAAAGATGGTAAAGGAATACAGTCACTCTAGATTTTTTTTTCCAATAAAGCAAACATCATTTGCAATGAATAATATGAAGGAAATGACAAAGTACAGTGATGTTCTGACTCTGGGACATTTGTTTCAGCAGATGGTCAGGTTAGCATCTCTGAGAGGTGCTATTTAAGCTGAGAGGAAAAGGAGAAGGAGCAGAGGGGTAGAAGGCCATCCCAGGTAGGCAGGAGTTAGGTCAAGCAGAGCCTTCTAGATGGAGGTGGCACCTCAGATGCTATTCTCAATGCAAGCAGAAGGGCAGTATTATCATTCAATTTTTATCATTTTTAAAAATGGGGGTGCTAGGGTTGTAGCTCAGTGGTAGAGTGCCTGCCTAGCATGTATGAAACCCTGGGTTCCATCCTCAGCAACACATTAAAATAAAATAAAGGCAGGTGTCCACCTACAACTAAAAATGTATATATTAAAAAAAAATTTTTTTTAAATAGGGACTGGGGTTGTGGCTCAATGGTAGAGCACTTGCCTAGTGTATGTGAGGCACTGGGTTCAATCCCGCCCACCACGTTAAAAAAAAAAAAAAAAAAACTAAATAAACAAAGGTATTGTACAACTAAAAATATATATATATATATTTTTTTAAATGGCCCATCTGTTGTGTGTCATTGTTATCCAAGTGAATGGCAGCGCAGACCCATGGTGGGGGCAGCAAAGGCCATAAGAGAAGATTTTGTAGGTAGGATTTACTATTGAATGGATAAGGAGGAAGAGAGGGCTTTAGAGGTGACTTCAAGACAGAGTAAATAACCAGGAGAATGGAGTTGCCATTTGTTAACACAGAAGAGTGGATTGGGGTGTAATTTCAAAAATTATGCTGTGGACATGTTAAATGGAAGATGTCTGCTAATTGGAGGTATCAAATGAACAAGAAGAGAGATCTGAGGGAAGGCTGGAGACAAAGATTTGGAGGTTTCTAGCATATTGTTTCAGGAAAATAAATGAGAATGGACAGAATTAAAGAATGGGTAAGATATAAAATCTGCCCAAGCCTAAGTCCTAAATAACTCCCAGGACTTAGAGGTGCAGTATAGAGGAGTCATTGAAGACGGTGACAACTGAAGGAACAGCCTGCGAAGGAGGATGAAGTCCAGGTACTGGGGCCTCGCACTAATCACCAAGTAAAGGATGGTCAAGAGGGGGTGGTCAGCCATGCAGATGCTGTTATAGGTAAGAAAAGGGCAGAGTGACTGCTGGCAACCCAGAGATCACTGGTGACTTCAGTGAGCCCTTTCAGTGGAACAGAACCCCAACTGGGGTTAAAGAGTAAACGGAAGGTGAGGGAGAGAGGAACCACATTTTCAGACAATTCTCTCAGTGACTAATTCCATATAATTAGCAATTGCTAAGAAATTCCAGGCTTTGTGGCTGCATGGCTGTGACTCCCTGTGGTTTGGTCTGATTACAGCTCTTCTAAAAGGTCTCTTGGCCTGCTGCAAAGCTCATCAGGATTGGGCCCTGACTAGCCCTGGTGACTTTCTCTAATCATCAATTACTGGTGCTGGCCTTTTCATTGTAGGGAGAATCCAGCCCCCTGACTGCTTGCTCCCACAGCCACCCTTCCAGTGGCCAGGGTACACTGATGAGTACTGCTTCAGAGCCCTGCTTAGCTGTTTCCCACCCAGTAGAATGGCGGGCTTCCTGGTACCTCCCACCACGAGGCTACCTCTCACAGCCTCTGTGAATCTGTGAACATTCCAACATCCCACTGCTTAAAACGGTTTCAGTTAAAAAAGCAAAAAACAAAACACCTCCCAGGTTAGAAACCAACCTCATTTTTGGTGAGGGGCTAAACACTAAGGGGAAGACCCATAACTGAAATCCACATGTGTACAGGTGACATAGGTCTTCATGGTCCTACTAAAATCCAGTGCTGTTCTCTTTTTACTTGTATATTCACAAGTGCCTAGACCACTGGAGTAAAAGTACAAGGAAGAGAGGGAGTGTGCATTTTGGGGCATTCCAGAAAACAATGTATGAATGAATTACTCTTGGGGGGACAGCACAGTGTTTAATTTCTACTTTCTCCTCTTCGTGAGGCATAAGAAAATGCTCATCTGGGCTTTTTTAAAAACTGGTACATATTATACAGAATGATGGTACATATTATACAGATGATGAAGTACTTTCAGATTTTCCCTATTCAGTATGTCATTCATTGGTTTAGGGCTTGTCATATATAGTCTTTATGATGTTGAGGTAAGTTCTTAGTTTCTTCAGGATTTTTTATCATGCAGTGTTGGATTCTGTCAGAAGTTTTGTATCTGCTGAATTGATCATGTGATTTTTGTCTTTGGTTCTATTTATGTAGAGTGTTATGTTTATCGATGGTGTATGTTGAACCATCTTTGTATTCCTGGGATAAAACCAACTTGATCATGATATATAATCTTTTTAATGTGTAGCTGAATTTGATTCAGTAATATTTTATAGAAAATTTTTATGTCTATGTTCAATGATATTGGTCTATAGTTTTCTTTCCTCAAAGTATCTTTACCCAGTTTTGGTATCAGAGTGATACAGGCTTCATAGAATTGAGTTTGGAAGCTTTTACTCCCTTTCAATTTCAAGGGCTAATTTGAGGAGTATTGACATTAGTTATTCCTTAACCATCTGGTAAAATTCATCTGTCAGTTTGTTAGGTCCTGGCCTTTTCTTTGTTGGGAGGCTTTTTATTACTGCTTCAATCTCATTGCTTGTTATTGGGTTATTTGGATTTTCTATCTCCTCTTGGTTCAATTTTGGTAGGTTGTATGTCTAGAAATTTGCCCATTCCTCTTATAGAGTATACAATTTATTGGAATATAAGTTTTCAAGATATTCCCTAATGATCCTCAGAATTTCAGTTATGTTTGCAGTAACATCCCCCCATTTTTGCATCTAATTTTATTAATTTGGATCTTTTGGTTAGTTTGGCTAGGAGTTTATAAATCCTGTTCATTTTTTCAAAGAACCAACTCTGTTTCATTGATCGTTTGTATTGTTTCTTTTTCATTAATTTCACCTCTAATATTTCTTTCCTTCTAGTTTTAGAATTGGTTTGTTCTTATTTTCCTAAGACTATGATGTACATTATTTGAGATCTGTGTTCATTTGTTTATTGTAGGCACTTACAAACTTCCCTCCTAGCACTGCATTTACTATATCCTAGAGATTTTGGTATGTTGAATTTCAATCTGTTTTTGATTCTATATATTTTTAAATTCCGTCTTTAATTTCTTCAATGAATCTCTCATCATTCAAAAGTGTATTGTTCAGTCTCTATGTATCTGTGTACCTCCGGTAGTTTTTCTTGTTATTGATTTGTGATTTCATTACACTATGATCTGAAAAATGCAAGAGATTCTTTTTCTAAGCCTTGCTTTAAGAACTTACATATATGATCAATTTTGGAGGAAGTTCCATGAGTGACAGAAAGTGCATCCAGTTGTTGGATAAAACATTCTACAGATGTCTGTTAAATCCAGTTAATCCATAGAAAGGTTTAAATCTGATGTTTCTTAGTTGATTCTGTCTCAATAATCTATTAGAAAGATATACTGAAATCCCCACTATTACTAAAATGGGGGGTGTTTATCAGTCCCTTTGTATCTAGCAATGTTTGTTTTATGAAATTGGGTGTCCCCAGCATTCAGAGCATAAGTATAATTGTTTTATCTTCTCATTGTGGTCTTTAGCAATATATAATGACATTCTGTGTCTTTTAATTTTGATTTTAAGTCACTTTGTTTGAAATGAATGGAACTATTTACCTGATTTCTTTCTCAGCAGATTTACTGGTATATAGAAAAGTAGCCACTCCTGCCTGCTTTTGGGTTCCATTTGCAATGAATATCACTATCCATCCTTTGAGTCTGTGAATGTCTTTGTGGGTGAGGTGTTTTTTGGAGACAACACACAACTGGATTTTATTTTTTAATCCAAATTTCCAGTCTATATCTTTTAGAGAATTAAGACCATATCTTTTAGAGAATGAAGACCATTTCTATTCAGTATTATTATAGAGAGGTATGTGTTACTTCCTGTCATTTTAATTCTAATCTTTGATTTCCTTTTCTCATTTGCTTATTTTTCTAAGGTGGGTTATTCCTTCCCATTCTCTCTTGATTATTTTTATCTTCCTCTTTTGTGTGTAGGGTTCCTTTGAATATCTTCTGCAATGCTGGCTTAGTGGTCATGAATTCCTTTGGTTTAGGCTTATCTTGGAAGGTTTTTATTTGTTCTTAATTCTGAAAGATAGCTTTGCTAGATATAGTAATCTAGATTGTCAGTGCCCCCCCACCCCCAGATTGAAATACACCATTCCATGCATTCCTGGCCTTTAGAGTTTCTGCTAATAGATCTGTTGTTGTTCTGTTTGCCTCTATAAGTGATTTGGTGCTTTTCTCTTGCAGCTTTTAAAATTCTTTGTTCTGAATTTTTGGCATTTCAACTGAAACATGACATGGAGTTCTTCTCTGGTCCTATGTGGAATTCTAAATGCTTCTAGTACCTGTATGTCCATCTCCTTCCCAAGTTTAGGAAAATTTCTGCTATTACCTTATTGAATAAGTAAAATATGCCATTAGTTTTTATTTCCCCTCCTTCCTCAAGGCCTGTAATTCTTAATTTTGGCCTTTTAATGTTGTACTATTTTGTTAGCAGTACAACTACAAGTTACACAGCTTTTTAATGTTGTAAATTCTGTTCATAGTCTCTTTGTCTCTCTCCCCATTCCACCTTTATTACTGAGTATTCTACTTCCTGCACTTTATAGCCCAACCTTGATATTATTTCTTCTGTTCAGTCTAGTCGACTGGTGAGACACTCCACTGAGTTTTTTATTTGGGGCTAATTACGTTTTTCATTTCCAAGATATTTTCTTTTTTTTTTGGTACCGGGTATTGAACACAGGGGCACTTAACAACTAAG
Organism: Sciurus carolinensis; assembly: GCF_902686445.1. Classification (NCBI taxonomy): domain Eukaryota; kingdom Metazoa; phylum Chordata; class Mammalia; order Rodentia; family Sciuridae; genus Sciurus; species Sciurus carolinensis. The sequence continues at coordinate 126,448,678 of NC_062218.1, forward strand.
CCACATTCCCAGCTCTTTTTATATTATATTTGCTAAGTTGCTTACAGTCTCACTAAATTGTTGAGGTTGGCTTTGAACTCATGATCCTCCTGCTTTCAGCCTCCCAAACTGCTGGGATTACAGGCTTCAAGATTTTATATGATTTTCTCTGTTGAAATGCTCTTTCATATCTTGCATTTTCTTCCTTGGTTTCTTAGATCTTTTAATTCATCGATTATTTCAACAAGCAACTTTTAAAATTCTTTACCCCGTATTTCCTCCACTTCAATATCTCTGGGTTTATTTGTTGGGGAGATTTGAAATTTTATAGAGGCATCTTATTGCCTTGTTTTCTCATGTTATCTGTTTCTATGTTGAAATTTGCTCTCCTGTTGGGATGGATATCTAGCACCTTCTGAATCAGTTATGAGAGGTTTGTTTGTTAGTGAGCTACTTTCTCTTTAATATGTCCAGCCTGAGGACTTATCTTGGCTTCAGAACACCCATTCAGTATATTCAAAGTGCTGTTTGATCCCCAGCTCCACTGCCCACCAGCCACTGTACCTCCCTAGGCCACTGCCACCAGCAGACCCTGCAGGCTGAGCTTCATCCTGTTGCTGCTACCAATTCTGGCAACCTTTCCCCTACTATCTTATGTATACAAACCACATAAATTCTGAACTGAAGGCCAAGCAAATTAAATTAGAAGCCAAAACAGGACATGAATGGTTGAGGTTTCAGAGTGATTCAAGTTGGCAAGCTGTGATTCTTAGCATTTTCTAAGATATCCCTTGAGAATGAGGAAAGCTGTAAACACCGGGACTAAGGAATGCCCATGCTATGGTTTTGCATATATTATGAAATTCAGGGAGTCCCAGGAGCACATGGACTTTGTCCTCAGGTCGGGGTGAAGAACCCTTCTACCATATCAGTTTCTCAAATTTGCCTAATCATAGTCACCTGGAGCACCTCATAAACTGCAATTCCGTCTCACCCAAACATTCTGAAACAGAACCTGGGGAAATGTGTGATAATATCCTTTTAAATAAATCCTTTAAAGCAGTGATAGCCATTGATATCCAAGTCTCAAATGGAAGTCACACATATAATTTTACATTGTTTAGATTCCACATTCAAAATACAAAAGAGGGTTAGGGTTGTGGCTCAGCGGTAGAACACTTGCCTCACATGCATAGGACTCTGAGTTTGATCCTCAGCACCACATGAATAAATAAAATAAATATACTCTGTCCATCCTCAACTAAATGAAAACTACCCCATTTACAATAGCATCGAAAAAAATAAAATACTTGGGAATCAATCTCACAAAAGAGGTGAAAGACCTCTACAATGAGAACTACAGAACACTAAAGAAAGAAATTCAAGAAAACCTTAGAAGATGGAAAGATCTCCCATGTTCTTGGATAGGAAGAATTAATATTGTCAAAATGGCCATACTACCAAAAGTGCTATACAGATTCAATGCAATTCCAATTAAAATCCCAATGATGTACCTTCAGAAATAGAGCAAGCAATTATGAAATTCATCTGGAAGAATAAAAAACCCAGAATAGCTAAAGCAATCCTTGGCAGAAAGAGTGAAGCAGGGGGTATCGCAATACCAGATCTTCAACTCTACTACAAAGCAATAGTAACAAAAACGGCATGGTATTGGTACCAAAATAGAAAGGTGGATCAATGGTACAGAATAGAGGACACGGACACAAACCCAAATAAATACAATTTTCTCATACTAAACAAAGAGTCCAAAAATATGCAATGGAGAAAAGATAGCCTCTTCAACAAATGGTGCTGGGAGAATTGGAAATCCATATGCAACAGAATGAAACTAAACCCATCTCTCTCACCGTGCACGAAACTAAACTCAAAATGGGTTAAGGACCTCGGAATCAGACCAGAGACCGTGTATCTTATAGAAGAAAAAGTAGGTCCAGATTTTTTTTTTAAATTTCTAAATACAAAAAACAATTTTTAATAGGACCACAGTGTAGCACTTGCCTCGCATGTGTGAGGCCCTGGGTTCGAAACCCAGTACTTCCCACTTCAAAAAAAAAAAAAAAAGTTCCTGATTGTAATGTTAATAGCATATTGAGCCCAATACGTAAAATGTTTCAGGCTAGGGGTCATAAGCTTAGTGGTAGAATGCTTGCCCAGCATTCTTGAGGCCCTTAGTATAATCCCCAGTACCACAAAAACAGAAAAATTTCAACATGTAACCAACATTTTAAAAATTATTAGTGAGAAATTTTATTTATTAAGGCTTCAAATTCCAGTGTGCCTTTTACACTTTCAGTTCAGACACGTCTCAAATGCTCAGAAAGCCACTTGTGCCTACGGGCTGTTATTGCATACCGTTAGATTTGCAGGACTAGGAAATTGCTACTTCAATTTAGATCCAGGTGAGTGAAGGTGAAGTCATGACTCATTACTGCAGGGTCCACCTCAACCAATGAATGGAAACAGGTAAAGCAACCCAGATTTTAGGTTTGGGATCTGGCCCTGTTTTTGCATCTTTAAAACAGTGACATAATTCTTGCTGCAGTTTGTTCTTTCCTCTACCATTCTGTCCCAAGCACTTTGGGCAGTAGCCCCAGCTGGGGTGGGGCAGGATTAGAGGGCCTCTCCTGCCTTTCTGGGATTCTGTTAGCCTTTGGAGTCTGCCAGGTCTGGAAAGTTCCTTCTGTTGCAGTGCACGGTAGGCTGAATGCTGGGGGGAAAAGGCATTTGTTTATGGTAGGGCTAGAATTTTCACACTCCTCAGTTTGCAGGACGTTGGAAGAAATGGGGAAGGTGGGGGATGGGCTTCCTCTGGGTAAAGTTTGGTTGTCAATTTGAGTTCATAGTTACATTTTTGATTCTTCATAATTTGATTGTTCCCTTTGTACAGTTAACTTTAGAATGGAAGATAAAGGAATCATAACAGAGACAAAAACATAGAATAACCTACCCTATTCTTTTCAGAGGGGACGGGAGGGGCGGAGGCCTGGTGCGCTCCCAACCGTGCCTTAGCTGGAGGACTCCTTGGAAGCCTGTGAGGAAGCCTTGGGAAGGGAGGGAGAGAGAAAGGGAACCTCCTCCGGCAACACACCCTCACTTCTGGTAGGAAATGCTGCCACCCTCTGATTCCAGTGGGAAATGCAACCCGAGTTGGTATCCTGGTGGCTGCTGGGGCCCAGGAAAAACACATTCCTCAGCAAGGGGGAGATACTAGAGGACAGCTGCAGAGCACGGGGGCTCCAGCCCTCAGGCCTTTCCGAATAGCTAAGGCAGGTGAGCGGACTCACTGAAGAATGAGTCGTGCACCATGGACTGGCTGCTAAGCTTCTCTTTCAGATCTTGCCCCCTCCACCCTCTCTCACAAAAGTAGGCCTGGGTTTTTGAGTTGCACTTCTCTCCTTCACTCATCAGTTTGGGGATTTTGCCCTTAAAGTAGCCACAGAAATGCTGAAAGATCATGTACACCGGAGAAGCCAGGGAGAAGCAGGATCTGGACCATCTGGGCATGTGAGTCTTCCATTCTGCCATTGCCTTCCCATCGCACCCCTACAAGAAGCACACCTGTGACTGACTCACATACTTTAGAGAAAGCATACAAAATTGTAAAACTTTGAAGCACCACGGTGCAAAAGTAAATATAAATGAAAGCCTTCTGCCATCCTGAGTTAACCATTATTGAGTTTGATATTAAACCATCGTTTTTTTCAGATCTTGATAGGTTATTTTATTCATTTGTTTACATGTGGTGCTGAGAATCGAACCCAGTGCCTCACACACGCTAGTCAAGTGCTCTACCACAGAGCCACAATCCCAGCCCCAAACCCTCTAGCTTGTTACAGTGTAGCAAATATTCATTCAGATATCTAGTTTTTACAAAATATTCTATAGAACTTACTCTTTTTACTTATTATATGAGATACCCTTTCATGCCAGTGCATGTCAATCTTTTTTTTTTTTTTTAAAGCAGGCATTTCAGTAGCATTTAACCAGTCCCCTAAGTATTTCACTTTCTTAATTATTGTAACCAAAGCTTAAGTTAATCTAGTTTAATTGATGTACCTATAATCATATTTACTCTAAGATAGTCATATAAATCACGTTGCTTAGTCAAGGGATGTGTTTGCTAGAGACCACCAAATCGGCATATAAATGAATCAGGCTAATTTATATTCGTCGAACATGATGCTTTTTAGAATTCTTTCCCTAAATCCTGGCTTTCCAAATAACTTCGAGTTGTTCTGAATCAGTTTTAATCATTGCTAGAAGCTGTCACGGAGGCATGGTACTCAGTACTGGGGCAAACCATGTAGACAGATTGTGGCAAGTCTCTTAGGACCCGCAGCAGCACTATGCATCCAGTGTTGGGGAAAGCGACAATTGTTTTCTTGCCTGGGTCTTGTGCACTGGTGGGAATGAGGGGAGGCAGTAAAGCAACTGAACTCTAAAAACTATCTTTCACTAACTCCTCTAGCACGGTTTACTACAGTAGTGCAGAACCCGTGGAACTTTTAAGCTACTTCAGCGTAGAATGCAGGGAGTTAAATGAAGTGCAAGTAGAACTTAAGTAAGTTAATGGAAAATAAGGGCAGCTTTAAAATGACAATATCATTTCTACTCCTTTTTCCACTAGCACAGTCCCTCCTTCCCCCAGGTAGGTAGGATGTGTTGGCTTGAGTAGGGTGCTTGTCTGAGGTAGGCAGACTAGGCTACACAGAAGTTTCTGTTCTTGAATCCCCAAGTTCTTTTTGCAGCTGCTTTGAACACTTGGAAAAAAATGGGTATGGAGACGGAGAGATGCGTTTGTGGTCAGGCTGCACTCATGGCTGAGGACCTGATAGGCCAGTAGTAGAAATTCCTGTCTTGTTTCTTTGTGACCTTCCTTAAGATCTCTAGTGGGCTTCTACTAAACAAATGGGCTCAAATCGCCCTTCGCGAATGTAGTGGTGAGGTATTCATGTTGTCTCTGCTGAGCCCTCTCTACTCTCCGTGCCCTGGCCTTGTGACTTGGCAAGCAACATGTGCCTGTCTTCCCCTCACACCGCCAAGGGAGCAACAGCTCCACTGTCATCTCAAGCTACTCATGGCAGGTGCTCTCTCCTTATACAGAGAAAAGAAACTGAAGGCCAGAGTTCAAGAGCTGGTGAGCGCCTTGGAAAGACTGACCAAGAGCAGTGAAATTCGACATCAGCAGTCAGCAGAGTTTGTTAATGACCTAAAGCGGGCCAACAGGTAAAAATACCCGTGTGTCACAGAGGTACTTGGACCAATGCCCACCTCAAAGTCATGTCTCACCAGGGAGGGCCACTCCGGAATCCCTGGGAAGCAACTCTAAACATCACTCACCCTTCCTAAAAGCAGCATCTCACAGGGGTTTGCACAAAACCTAAATGCTCACTGAAGATAGGTCCTTTGACTGACTGTATTTAGAAAATAAAATACACCAGTTGTCCCCCAGTGCTAGGAATTAAACCCATAGGTGCTTTAGCACTGAGCAACAACATCCCTAGCCCTTACTTCTGGAGACTGGGTCTCACTAAATTACCCAGACTGGTCTCAAACTTGCAATCCTCCTGCCTTAGCCACCTGAGTACTAGGATTACAGGCATGCATTATGTGCCCAGCTGTAGTCTCTTCTTGGTATTTCATAGAGTAAAAGTTCTTAGAAGTCATACAATTAAATAAGTCTATTTAAGCCAATGTTTTCCATCAGAATTGGCTGTGGAACCATTTATTTGAGCAATATTTAATATCCAGTGGAATATTTTTAGGCCTGTAATACTACTGAAAGACAGCAGTCTCAAAAGCTTTGGGCTTAAATTTACAAAAAGATTTGAGGACCTTGCCAAACGTGGCAGTAATTCCAGCTACTCTGGAGGCTTAGGCAAGTCCATAAGTTTAAAGCCAGACCCTGCCTCAAAA